>NC_134285.1:1593058-2238616 GCF_949628215.1 Phalacrocorax aristotelis | reverse complement strand
ACAGTACGTTTAAGAAAGTGTTACCTTTGGGATTTCTACTTGCTGTCCATTCGGTTGAAGGTGGCACCAGAATTCAATAATTACCGGGGCAGTGAGGGAAACATGCACTCATCCATGGGCCATCACCACAGAAATCTCCTTTCCTCACAAAATCTGCGTTCAACTAAATGCTTGTTTCTTATCTAGATGGAGGTAAAGAGCCACTAAGGCAGGCCCCCTGCTAACCTGTTTCCCTCTCTCTGCTACCATTTTTCTCCTCCTGCACAGTGAGGCATGCTTTTTTTCTCAACCCTTCCTCCTGGATCCTGGTTTCTGGAGAACAAGGATGGTTTCCTCCCACCTCAGCAACATCAGGATACAAACAGGGCCCGTCATTCACGCATGCACATGTTATAACCACATAAGTCCTGTTTCCTTACGAAACCTGAGCAGAGCTGATTCCCAACAGCAGATGATGCTTCATCAGCCCACTGCAATGCACTAGGAGGCACTCAGAGATTAAAGCGGGGGGAAACCCACCTCTCTGTCACCATAGAAAGTTTGCCTGTTAACAGAGGCAATGAATCTGCAGAGATGCCGAAAGTAGCTAGAGAAGACCACAACTCTTTTCCCAGAAGCTCAGTTATAAGAATCTCTTTTACAGTTCCAGCACTGAATATCCTTTTTTAGGCCAAACAAGCACAAGAGCCATGACATGAGTCAGCTCCGAGTGCCTGGAAAGACCCGCGGCACCTTGGTTGGGCTCTGCAGACAGATGGATTAGCACTCGTCCACGTGGAATTGTAGGTTTCAATCCTCAGAGCCTTTTCCAGTCAATTGATCTATCCCAAGCTTTTCATCAGGTACAAATGGGCCTTTGACTTTCAACAGAATGAAGCAGCAGTAAATACAAGTGGGATGTGAAAATTTTTTTGAACGGACATTTTAATGGTCTGTTCGCTCTACAGCTCTGGTGTTGTGGTCAGAGAGAAATTCCCCTTCTGCTTCAGGAGCTGGTGGATAGAAATCCATTCCTCCAGCCCCCAGCCATTCACTCCCAGGGAGCAGAAGTCGCCTGCATCTCCAGTTGGTGCCCTGACCCGGTCCAGGCTGCTCCTTGTCAGGCCTCCTGGAAGCACCAATGTGGGTCCAGCCTAGGACCCTTCCGCGCCTCTCCCCTGTAAAATAAACCAAGAGCACAGCAGGGCTCGGGGGGGGAATGATGGGCACAGCCCCAACAGCCGGCAGCAGCTTTACTGATGCATGGCATTGCGTATTCCATCCTTAATGTTTCACCTTCCAGACTGTGGCTAATTATTGTCTATATTCCACTTGAGGCTGCCAGATATCCCCAAATATACCCTCATCTTCTCCACTCCCATTCGAGGCGGCTGAAAAGCAGGACCCCATGCTGTGCCAAGCCCCAGCAAGCAACAGGACAGAGTTCCCACATCCTTCGCACGGAAAGGGGCCGAGGCAAGCGCATGGCAAAGCGGTCTGTGCTGTGACGTGATGCTAAAGCTGTTGCTCTCATGCTGAAACATGAGCAGAAGAATCTGCGTTTCCAGGTGTGTTTTGAGATATTTCTAGCGCTTTACGGACCAGCTCTTGCTGGGTGTTGAAATGGATTGAACGCCAGCCTAATCACTGGTCCGCTCACTCTGACTGCGGGGCTTCACTGGGAGCTCAATTCTTTATTTACTTCACACAGTTTGTGGCTCAGGATGGGGCATTCTGTGTGCTTTATGGCCTCAAGGAGCGGGAGAGCTGTCTCTTCACCCCAAATGCAAAAGACACTGACCTACAAGACAAAGACCGCGAAGCAGGAGCCTGTGATGTCAGTCCCAGGCCTTGAGCTTTGCTAGGTCTGGGCACAAAACCTGACATGGCAGAGCAGACTGAGCTCAGGCAATGTGAAATTTAACCAACATATTTTACACCCACAACACTAAAAATAGGAACGCCGACGCCAACTCTTCATCTGGAAGGAGAGGAAACACCAGCATTGCTGTGTTTTGGATGAGGCGCAGCGCTGAAGTCCTGACCATATTTAGCCACGAGATCATCTCATAGGATTTCTGCATGAGAGTGGAGTTTTAGAAAAATTATTCTGGCCACGTGCCAGTTCTGCCTTTATTATTTCTCCTTGCTATCTCAATACTTCATTTCACCACCTAAATTGCTGTGTTGAGTTACTCAGGGCTGCTAAAATGCTGTCATGCTACAGAGGCAACTCTATGAAGGAAATGACGTCTCTACTGAAAGTGCTCCATACAGCTGAAATCAGGCCACCTATTTAGGTGTCGGGTTTAGATTTTTCATTGTAAGCCCAGAAACTTGAAACATTTTGCCCAAATGTGTTGAAAGCTACGAAGACATTAGAGATTATTCATGGAATAAATATTCATTTGCAGGAAGACTTTTTTGGTTTTTTTTAAACGCCTGAGTGTTTCAGGCGGCGCGTTGCAGTGTGTGCAGCCGCTTACAGAAAGAGGTGATCGTATCCTGAGTGCTGTTTCAGTAGTTCCTAATATTAACGATACCAGGAATGGACCTCGGTTTTATGATTCAATGGCAGTTTCTGCTTAAGTTAAAATACTTCCTAGATTATCCTTAACTATTAACTATATCCTTAACTATTAACTAATTACTAGTAATGAAAACTTCCCTGCAAAATAGTCTTCACATGCTTCTCTACCAGGTGCTGTAATACCTTCACCTTGCTGATAATTTTTAACCACAAACGCTACATTACACTTGTTGCCCTGAACACCAGGGCACCTTATTTTATTCGTAACTCCCCCATCCACTTTTTCCCCGTAGAAAAAGCGATTACTTTGCCAACAGAGCATTAATATATTGCAGCTTTACATCTTCAGCTTTCCATGTTTCAGAATTTCCACTTTTGAGGTACTTTCTGTCCGGCCGGGTCCTGTCTGAGCCTGTGTGGAGCTCTGGTACCATCTAGTGTTACTGGGGAAATGCTGAGCGTCGGCTGGATGTGGCCTTTTCCTGGCTGATCTCCTGCTGGGTTTGCAGTAGGAAAAGCCTGTCGTGACAGAACTCGTGGTGATTAGGGATAACCACATGCAATAAAGCCGTTTTCTGCGCTAGCAGCTGCTGTTCTGGCCAGGGTGGCTTGGGACAAGCATGTGCCAGCCTAACTGAAGGGGAAGCAAATTTGCCAGCTGTGGGAGGCGTCTGGGGCCGGACAGCCAGGGGGGTGCAGGTTGTCGCCTGCGGGCCCTGGGCCTTGAGAGGCCCCCAAAAAGCCACAGGACATGCAATGGGGCTTCACCACCATGAGGCATGGAAGGCCACCTCCTTCTACCCTTCCCTCGTGCATCAAGTACGCTGCACTGGTGCCGATTTCCCTCTTATTCTAAGCCTGCGGAGGATGAAGGGTTTATCTGAACCCTGTGGGAGGCCTCCCAGGGAGGGGGGGTCGGGCCCGGACCGAGCCCCGCGCCCCTCAGGCCTGAGGCGCTCCGACCCTGCCCTCATCAAACATGGCGGCCCCACCGCAGCGCTGCCACCCCGCGGGCAGGACGGAAGTAGCGGTAGTAGCGTCACCGCGCGGGCCCCTTCCCGGGTCGCCGCCCCGGAAGTACATGTTCGTTCAAAAGTGGCGGGGTTGAGCGGCTGGAAGGGCGGTGAGGGCGGTTGGGGGCCGGCGGCGTGAGGTGAGGAGGGGCTCCCGGGGAGTGCGGGGGCCGTGGGGCGCAGGGAGTTGGGGAGTGGGTTACGGCCTACTGGGAGGGGGGAGAGGGAGGCAGTTGGGGGTGCGAGGGGGCTACGTGGGTCTTGGGGTGGGGAGAGGGAGAGCCCAGTCTGTTGGGCGGCACCTGGGACGGTGGGGGAAGGGGTGATGGGGAAGGAGGGGCTGCGCTTGTTTGGGGTTGGGGGGAGGGGAGGGAGAGCCGACGGGTCTGCGGTGGGCACCTCTGGTGCCTTGAGCTCGCAGTAACTTCTTGTGAGTAAATAGTTGTTGTCGTTAGATCCTTCTGCCAGGGGTGGCCCCGCCGAAGGAAGCCAGCTCTCATCCTTTTCTTTCTTCTTCTTTTCCTTTTTTTTTCTCCTTTTTTCCTTTTTCTCCTGTTCCTGCCTCCTGATTTTTTAGGGTTCTCTCAGCTCTGGATGGAAACTGCAATGTCTTCTGAGCTGCTGGCTGCAGTAAGGGTTGAACATTTTGGTCCCTAGTGTAACTTACTCAATGTAGATGAAGAGTTTGTGCCTTAGAGAAACCTTTTTCTTCCCTTCCTGAGGAAAGGACCTTCAAACTGGGAACTACCTTTGTGTCCTGTTAGCTGCTAAGTAGTTCCTTTCCTTTGGAGTTCAGTAACCATGGGGCCATCAAAAACAGAGGAGGAAGAGGAGAGTGTGATCCTGATCAGCGATGATGAAGCTGAGAGCACACTTGGGAATTCAGTTCTGTTAGTAGACCCCCTGAGTAAGTACTGTGCTCTTGTTGTCAACAAAGTTCTGTAAAGATCTTTTGAAATAAACTGAAGTAAAATGTTATGTGCTATGCTTGAAATGTGTCTCTCTGCTGCTAGGAAAGCAAAGTACTCCAAAAAGAAATAAAACCAGGAGGAACTGCCTTTATTTTGTAACTTTTGGGATTTCTTTGGTGGCACTAATTACCTTAAAGGATTCTGCTGTGTAGTTTCAGACTATTACAAACCCAGCTGAGGCTAAGCCTTTTCAATGTCAGTTGGATCCTTTTTGATTAATTACCTCTGTTTTGACAGTGTGTGTAAATATTTGTCCCGGACCATTGCGCCATTCTTATTGGCAGCATGTGAAAGCACAAGAAAATTTGTGCCAAGAGCGGGTTGAATTTGTAGTTACCTGTATCCTGATTTACACTGCATATTCTCTTTTCTACAGAGAACTCTGCCCTGGAAGAGGAGAAATGTGAAGAAGTTGTGGATGAGGAATGTGAACTAATGGTTACTTTCTGTAGACAAGCAAAACTGATGCCTCATGCCAGATATGACTGTACAATACACCCGTTTGAGTATGTTCAGTGATGTGGAGGTTAATGTGGGGGGGGTCACTTTCTGCATTTAGTCTGTCTTGTCAAGTGACTGTGTTAGCTTTTCAGCATCTGAAAGCAGAAGTAAGGTTGGAGAAGCATGGAACATGTTTCATGACTAATGTTCTGTGTTTCACCCCTGTAGGCGAATGGAATGCGAATCATGCTCACCCCTTGGGAAAAATGCTGAAATTTGCAATCAGTGCTACTGCTACATCTGTGATAAACTAGCTTCCGAGGTAAGGAGAGCTGTAATCAAGAAATGCACGGCTTTGAGTAAACTGAGTTACTCAACAGTCTTTTAATGTGCTTAAGAGTGATTTCTTTTAAAAAGAATAAATGATAAATGAAATCTGATTATTTTAACAGTTCTCTCCTAAATGTGGATTTCTGTCTGCTTCGCAGTGCTGCTAAATATGTGGTTGCTGTCTGGTTTATTTCTAGTACTCCAGCCAGTTGTTGGAGTCGACATTCACTTGGTATAAGCAAATGTACCTCCTGTTTGCTTGAGGCACATGGTGTATTTCATGGACTCAAATTACTGAACCAGGCTGCTTCTCACACACTGGAGAAATGTCAGGCTTTTAGACTGTCCTAACCTAGGGTGAGGGTGGGGGTGAGTTGGGGGAATTGGGTGCGTGGGGTTGGTTTGTTTGGGTTTTCCGTAGAATTCAGAAAACTTTGAACTGTGAGCAAAGTTGGGGTGAATGTGCAAAGGCAGTACTCTGTTACCAGTTTACAGTGGGCAGGGTGCCAGCCCTGTGTGTCTCTGCAGGGTGTTCAGGAATGATGGTAAATTACTATCGGCGTTCTTTATTTGTTTTTGTTAGGTGTGATATCAGGTTATTGCTGTATTGGTCTCTTGCTCTGTCTGTCAAAATACTTCACTGTGGCTTTGCCTAGGTGTGTAAAGGATGAAATGCATTGTAGTCCTTCACTTGGAGGAGCTAACTTTTGATCTGCTCACCTGGAGAGAGGGGGAAAAAAAGAGTGGGGGGAAACAACCAAACAAAAAAAGACCTTTTCCTGTTTTTCACATTTTATTAAATAGTGCCAGAATTGGACAGCCCTTTCCCTCTGTCACTGCAATGCACACAACAAAAGCAAATTCTGGAAGGACCAGCGTGACTTTGCCTTGGCCGGTGTTCTTGTAATGTTCAACTTGGAGCTCACAGATATAGACGCAGACCTTCGGCACGGTGGTAAGAGTTATGCTCTCATACCGTCCTGGGAGACGTGTGGCTTGATGGACATCTTGGCTGGTCCACAGCTCTCCTTGCAAAGGCTTGGTGTATTTTTAAGGTAGCAGCTTGCTGTTGCTGCTCTCTTTCTGAGCCATACTCAGACCAGACACAGGTCTGCAGGTCCGGTTTGTGTACTTTCCTGGTTTCCACCCTTGGGAAGAAGCAAGAAATCTTTCCTGGCCAGTGAAACTGAGTGCAAGTAACTTGCTAAATATTTTGCATGGGGTACCTATGATTGTCTTTTAGTTTTGAAAAAAATAAAATTACACTAACAGTTTCACATCTCTCTTTTCTCTTAGGAAGTCTTCTAATAAAATTTATGCAGGAACTTTCTGTGGAGTATAATAAGTATCTGGTTGGAGAAAGAATGCCTCCCGGGCAATGTGAATGCTTTTGCCTCCCAAAATTGCCTCCTGGGCAATGCAATATCTGCAGGTCACGCAACATGGAGGTTGTGTACAAGTAAGTGACAGCAGAACTCAGCTGCTAGCAGTACATACTGCTCCGAGCAGGTGTGATTCCTTTAGTCAGTGATAACTGGAGTCATGGCACCTGATATAGCAAAAACATAGTTGAGAGAACTTGGCCATTAAATGTCTTTTGCTCTGTCAAAAGCTCTTAATAAGCAAGAGCTATTAAATTGCACTTGAATGTTGTTTAAACACCCATTTAAATACATCTCTAAATACACCTTAAATACAACTTTAAATACATCTCTTGTGCTGTACTAAGACACTTGATAATATCCCTCGTTGTTATAACCTGGGAAAGCGTGAATGTAAAGCCCATATTTTTACTAATTTCCTTTTTGGGATGGGGTTCAGCTTTTATTCGATGGTATGTGCCTTTAAAATGCTTAAAGGGTATTTGCACAACCATTACCTTCACTATGTTATAGGCACTTTTCAAGGAAAGGCAAGTCAATTTGCTCTCAAACTGTAGAATGGTCATAATTTTTGGTCACTTGTTTTAGAAATAGATCATTGCAGACACTTTATCTTACAGACTACTTAACTTCCCTAGGTATTCTGGAGTTTTTGCTGTGGTAACAAGGTTTTTGAATCAGGCAGAAAGAGAGAGTCCTAAAGCTGCTGCTGTCATGCTTCTGGGAGCAGCTAAAGAGATAGCGCTTCATAAAGACCCTGCTTTGTAAGTATCCAGTTCCACATCTAGTGTGTGATCTTCATTTGCTTCTCAAAGGGAGGAGACCAAGTGAGAGAGTTCTGGTTTTCTATTTATTCAGAGTAAGGACAGTGTGAAGATCACAGCCCTGGCTGCAGCACTGTGAGAGGAAAATGAGTACACCTGAGGGAGAAATGAGATTGGGTATGGGAGGGATTTTGGGGAAGAGAGAAGATTAAAGGTTGGATGTGAGAGGAAGAAGTTAAGTGGGATTGAGTCATGGTGGGGGAGATGATCTCCAGCAAGGGGAAGGAATTTGAGATGGGAGCTAGGAGGAGGGAGGGTGACAGACAGCGGATGGTGACAGGTGGGGTTAATTCCCCAGGAGAGGGTACAGGGGCCTGGGAGCTTTCCTGAGAGTGCACAAGCTGCACTGTGTGAAGATGTATCTGCTTCTGAACTGGAAGGAAGGGAGGATGTGATGTTCCTTGGGTGATGAGTTTTAGATGCCTCTGACCTGTTAGCTGGAAGGACTGCATAATAAAACCAGAGACTAAATACTTCAGTCTTTCCTACTTGTGCTGTTCATTGTCTTGTTTATGTCATGGCTGATTCATGCTTGATTACTGTCTAGCCTGAGCAAGGTCACAGAGCTTTGCAAAACCTAAATATTTTGGGGCTTAAACTCAAGGTTTTTTATGAAGGAGAAATAAATGGTCTGGGTTGGTTTGGGAGGGCAGACACAGCAGCTCCTCTGCAATTCTTTCCGAGGAACTGTCAAGGTTTGCAAGGAGCAGGCTGGAGATGTTTGGGTAGGTCTGTCTTTGTATGCTTATTGTGAGTCCCGCAGCATTCACTGCAGCTCTGTGGGATGTGGTTTGGCTCCCTCATGGGATGATAATATACAGCCCTTCAGAGGCCCTGTAAAAGCAAAGGTGTGCCTGTGACTAATACAGCAGGTTAGAAGTTTTGGTACTGCCTTACTCTGTTTGGGTTGAGGGGGAGGCATGCTTCAGGTGGTTAGGTACTGCTGTAAAATGGTGTTAATTCCAGAATGTGTTTTAATCTTTAAGCACTTGCTTTATCTGTTTGAAATAATTTTTGTTAGCGTGATAGCTCCCAGTGCTTTTTAGGAAAAAGTTTTCTTAAATAGTTGAGTGTAGAGAATGGGCAAAGGCAGGAAAATGAGCCCAATATTAATTAGTGCTTTACCACCCCCCCCTTAGAAGCTGGCAGAACCTTGGTCATCCTGCTTCATTAAAGATTGCTGTCCCTTGTCTGTTGCAAAGGTAAGACTTGTTCTTATCCCATGCTGAGATGGCAATGGGATGGTTGCTGGCTGCAAACTTTCTGCTTGCACGTAAAATGATTTCTATTCACAGGCATAAAGAAAAAAAGCATTTGCTTTAGCTCTTAAAAGCCAAAAGTCAACTTGCACAGGTGTATAATCTTATAATTCTGCAGTGTCAGGAACTCCTTATCAGGGAACACAACCCCAATGTACTGTCTTAGGTACTGTAGGAGCAGAGCAAGAGTAGCCCGCTGCTGCCTGCGTGTAGACTGCAGATGGGTAGGGACAGGCAGAACAACACAAATGATAACATGCACTGGTCAGCCTAGTGAGCAGGGACCTCAGTGTGCTATCAGTTTCTACAGTTGTGTGCTACAAATCAGGATTTTTACAAGCTCTGTTGAATATTAGTTCCTTTCGGTGAAGGACAAGGGCAATATCTGCCTTATTTAGAGCCACATCAACATTCAAACCCTTCTTTGTTGCCTCAGAGAATAACTCAATGGGGAGCTCAAAGCCAAGAAGATGGATTACTCTTCGACTGTAGTCTAGGAGTGTTCTGTAAGGCCAGACCAGAAGGTGGTGTCAGGTAGCTACTTGTGGTTATTAAGCCAAAGAGTAAACAGTGTCTGTTAAAGATCAAAACAGCAGCCTTGTGGTACTCCACTGGGATGGAGTAGTCAGGGATGTACCATAATAAAGTTCCCCCAGAGGCTGATGAACGAGGTCATCTAGCTCGCTTGGCTTAATTCACTTCTCATTTTAGCTTTGCCTTTCACCTTTAACCCGAAATTCACTTGCCACAGAAGGTTAATGAATTAAGAATTAACTTTTTTCAGGAGCACTCAGAAACGATTGTTCTCACCTCTTATTTGAAACTATGACAGGTATAACCTAAATCCTATACCAGTTTTCAATTTAAATTACTATTCTTGAATTTTTTAATTTCTTACTTTAAAAGAATGGGGAAAGGAACTCTTTTTACTCCCTCCCCCAGTTTGAAAAGAGTGTCAGCCTGTTATCTCCTGTTGTCAGTTAAGACAAAAATGGCTTCGCTAGCTGTGCGGCTGCCAGGAGCTCGGGCTGATCACGTTGCTTATCAGGTTCATCATGTGTTGCTGTAGTGTTCCTTGCATCACTGGGGATCTCTGTTTTAAAACTTATAACTGCAGCACCTTGGTTTCACTGGTGTTTTAAAAAAAAAAGGGCAATACCGTTATTCACTACAAGTCTTAAAGCACAAATTTAAATATAGATCCAAACTGTCTAACACTTACCAAAAAAAACCCAAACTTCTGCAGATTAGTTTCCCTTAGGATTAAAGAAAACCATCACAACTTCATAGTAATTCAGCTGATTTTTAAGGGATTTTGATTTTTCTTTTCTTTTTCAAACAGGATCACCACACAACTTCAGAGGATGCTGGTGTTGTGTGACTTTCCAAAAAATTTGTATGAGAAGTTTGTTAATTTTTTTCAGTCCATCTCGCTTCCATGCCACTGTTTTGGCTTCTCAAATAGGTATGTTTGTTGGGGATTTTTTGTTTACAGAATATGTTTTTATAGAGTTGCCTGATTTGAAAATGGCTGTACAGAATGGTTCTTTCACTGATAGTGCTGGGAGTGAGCATTTTAGGAAGATTTCAGTATTAGCTGCTTGTATTTGTCCTGCCCTTACAGGAAGAGTTGTTTGCTTATACCTACGTTGTTGTCCATATAGTTTTCTTCTATCTTTTTTCCCTTTTTTTCTTTCCTCTAAAAAGTGAGCTTCAAAGGTCAATGTTTTATTGGTAAATCTTCCTGTTACTTACGGGAAATTGTGGTGTACAAACAAAACATGGTTAAAACTGACTTTATTTTTGTACTTTCAGCTTGAATGTTTTGCCATGGGACCATGTATTACTGACCACTGTTTTAAAAGGCCAGAACATCACTGGTCAAAGAACACAGAAAGGAAGAAAAGTATTTCTGTGGGAAACGCTCCCCGTGATAGAGGCTAGAGTGGAGATATTGGTAGACAAAAACAAGTAAGATTGGTTTGGTCTTGGAGTTTTCATTTTATGAACTCAGCTTTTACATTTTTGCATGGTATTGACTGCAGTGTCTTGTTTTCCTGACATCTGTGGTTTGGTGTCTTGGGGGGAAATACACAAAACGAAGACATGTTTGAAGCTGTTCATGCCCATTACCTCTTAGCCACCAGGCTGATAGCCTTTTCAAGGTTTTTCAAAGCAGAATCAAGCCTTTCGAACAGTTCAAGGCCAGAAATAATGTTGAAGTGGATAACTTGTTTCTGTAAACCCAGTAGGTTTTAGACGTTGACGTTTAAAACAAATTCTGTTCCTCAAAGGCTGACTAGGTGGAAGGCAGCAGCAAAAGTGTGTTCTGGGCTCTGGGTCTTCAGAAGTCTGTATTCAAAAGAGCACAGTCTGCTTAAAGAATTAAATTGAAAGGCAACTTCCTTTTGCCAGAGTACAGAGGTAATCTGTGGATAGCTTCTTGGAACTCATTTCCAGCTGTCTCTTTCTGCCAGTTATATTTCTATCCTATTGTACAATGTCTCTTGTGTGGGAAGATATACTGTTTTGCTTCGTTAATTGTAAATATTTAATTTGTATACGGCTCTGCACTTCCTTCCTCTTCCTATTCACCTCTTTCTGGTTTTTCCTCCCCAGCTATAAAGAAGTTGTTCGCTACCTGAGGGCTGTGAAATGCGATGATACCAAAGGGTAAACGGCTTTTTAAATTTTTTTAATTGGGTTTCTTTTTTGCCTTAAGGTTGTGTCCCAGTCTGTGTTTCTTCAACGAGTAATAAACAAGCAGAACAAAAAGCATTAAGGTTTTGGCAGCTGTTTGCTAAGTGAAAGTAATACTGCGTTGGCAACTAGTTTCTGCCTTATTAGATGTAACTTATTAGTGGTTGCGCTTAACCAGATCTATACATGCGTGTTGCAAAACTTTCATGTTAATGAAAATCAACTACTTATTTCTTCCTTCTTTCCAGGTTAAGAGACCTTCGAGATAAAATCCCATTCTATTTGTGTAAAACGGGAGACTTCCTCGACGCCGCGCATTCGCTGCTGTTTCCCGTCAATAGCCTCGCCTGCTGTACTGCCTGCCGGATAACGCCCTTTCAGTTTGAGATCTACCTGAAGATGTTCAGAACAGGCAGCATCCCCACTGGGAAGGATATGGTAGACTCTGGGCCCTGGATTACAGTTGGCAAGTGTGATTTCTTGCTTACATATGTTTAGAACCTTACTTAATTACAGCTTTTACTTTTTCATTAAACTTAGTAACGTTCTGAGGGACTCTGAACCCAGCTATAAATCGTCCAGACTAAGGCATGGTATGTAACTCTAGGCGGGAAGAATGTCTTTGTGACCAAGCATGAATTTGTTTAGTACACTTCACCACAAAATGCCGGTTCTGTCAGCTGTGACGTTGTTTTGCTGAAGACAACCTGTTAAAAGAAAATGCAAAGCTCTGTTACATCATGGCGTTACCAATGGCAGTCTGTAACTTAGCTTTATGGTACGGCTTAGCCTTGACCTTGAGAATAAAAGCTTCCTGATGGACAGGGCTTCACAACCTATGTATTGCGTTCTGTCATTAGTTCAGTACCAATAACTGTGATCAGCTGTCCTGTGTGCTGCTTGTCCAGGTGGATTCTGAAATGAAAGATTTGTCTTGACGTTCAACTGCTAGTAGAATTCTTAGATGTTATGAGATAGAGGGTGTATCGCACTGTACTATGGTGTGATATACATAATGAAGAAGACTTTGGCTTACCAGCTGTGATGGCTTAGTCTAAATTTTATTCAGTTCTTCACAGCTTTCTGGAATAGTGCTTTACAGCTGATGTTTTTCTATTTAGAAGCTACAAAAAGTTGTAAAATAGCTGTAGACACTCATTTGCCTCTGTTAAATATGTTTCCACAGAAACCTAAGTTAGTATCTTGTTTGTGTTGATGTTCTATAGCTATTCAGGGATTATAAGAGATGTTCTGGACCTTTTTCTTCTTGCAGGGTCTCCCTTGAAAGACGGTGTTCTAATTAAGCAGGCGCTCAAACTCCTTTACAGCAATGTGTCACTCTACAGGAATGTGAGTCTGTGTTTCCGTGGCCCTTCGCATGTTTCTGTATATTACCTATTCTGTCCAGTTACTTCTCTAATGCAAGGACGTACTATCAGAACTCTTTCCTCTCTGAGTATTTCACATCTCTGTGAACAGATTTGACTTTGTAAACAAATGTTCTGCTGTGTTTCAGCCTAAATGCTGGAGTTCCCTCATCATGATTTTGGGTAGTAGCAGTTTGCTGGAAAAAAGTGGGCACCTACATCCCCTATCCCTGAAAGAGCCACCGCTTGACTTCCAAAAGGTAACTGAATTGTTCAGCCCTGTGAAATGAGAGAATCTGTTGTCTTGGTTTTATATAGGACTTCATGTTATGTGGGCATTGGCTGGTTCTTCTGAATACTAAGGTTAACTTCATAGTGTCTCGTTAACGACTCTTGTGCTATGTGCCAAATGTAACACTTTGCAGAAGGTTGTGATTCCGGAGTGTTAAATGCAGCAGTAAGCTGAGTAACTCTGCTTGCGGCTCAATGCCTAATACTCATTCTGTATCTCTTAATGTTGAGATTGACCAGATAATAAAATGGGTAGGAAAGCAATTTAAGAAAAATGTGTTCAGATAGTCCTAATGAGTCAATATCTGGGTATTTTCTTCACAAGAACAGAAATAGCTGCCCACTAAGCATAGTATGTTAAAATGAGGAGGTTATGTGGTATGGTTGGGTTAGTGCTGTAGAACCTCAACTTTCCTCGAGTAATGATGTTGAACAGTTAACCTCATCTGTAAAAATGCTGAAAAAAATAAGTAAAAGCACATTAAAGAACCGTCTTGGGCACTGTCTGATGGCTGTAGAGTGTCTGGCCACCCTCCCTCTTTACTTGTAACGCATTACTCTGTTGCAGGGAGTGCTCGCTGCCAGTGGGGGCCTTTTGGAGGAACTGAAGGCAAGAATTAATGTTTCTTTACCACCTGCTGTCTTCGCTCCTCATGTAAGTGTGCACATAGCAATAAGGAAGCTTTCCATTTGTTTTTATTGTGCTGGAAGGTACAGTGGTATTGAAAACAGTTGGATTATTATGAAAAGCTTTTAAGAGGGCGCTTGAAGATTTTTTTTTTTTGGGGGGGGGGTGGGGGGAGGTGTGGAATCTCGGCGTAAGGCTGTTCTTAGCACAGCCTGAAGGCTAGAGCAGATACCTGAAGGTAGGACAACTATAGGGTCTGTTCTGATCTGACATCATCTTCAACCTAGGACAAATCTTATTTCATCACTGTCCAAATTTGTGCATTAATAAAGCAGGAAAGTTGGTAATAATTCATTCTGTCTTAACTTCTCACAGGATAATCTTGTGTTGTTTGATTCAAACTATCCTTTGAGACTTAAGTGTGTTTGTCTCAACACTCGGAATACCCAGAATTGCTAAACTTGTTTTGAATGATGGTTTCACATGTTGTGGAACATCCTTAAAGATGGCTTGAAATGCATTCTGTATTAAATACAGTCAATACCTCTAAGGAGCTATCTTACTTTTTTTATTTTCTTTTGAGGAAATTACATTTACCTTACTCCCCAAATATGACTCCTGGGCCAGATTTCCTGCCCACCCCCTCCCTTAATTCTACTTCTGCTTCTGTGACTGTGTGAGACACTGTTTCTGCGAGAACTTTGAGAGCACTGGGTGAACCATGCTGTATAAATAAGTAGCTGTTCTGTTTGCCCTGTTTTAGGTCTTCATAAGGTTCTTGTGGATGTCAGGTCTGACATCCAGCCTATCTGACTGGAATGGTAGTAACTCAGTGCTGATCTGACTGGATATGATATACAAGTAGTGGGAAAAGTGGCCTTTCTAAATATGTGTCGTCTTGTTGATATATCTTCCTGTAGATGCACCACGAGGCTTGTCTTATTCTCGCAGTGCAAGCAATACAACAGATGCTTTTTTGTGATCTTCCATACTTGACTTCCTTCTTGGAGATAGCCCTGGCTTTTGGGGTAAGTCCTAGATACTGACTTCTGTTTTAAGAGATTAAAGCAAATGGTATTTAAAATCTGTGTACCACCAACTTGGAGACTTAGGCACATCTAACTTTTGTTCCTGTTTTAACTTTGCTGACCTTTAATTTATTCTGTTTTTTAAGAAATGATTGGCCATTATATGAAATCACTGGTCTTTGTCTCTTCCTAGAATAACTTTTGGGCTCTGAGGCTGTTATTGGACCATCTTTCCTATGAAGAACATGTTCTCCATGGCACCGTCAACCTGATTTTGAGAGACCTACATTGTCAGAAAGCAACAATGCTAAAACTGTGAGTAAACTCTTGCTCCCTGAAGTCTGTCTGTTTATGGAAACAGTAAGAGCCATCCAGCAGCAGTAAGGTTTAGCAGAGATGTAATCCTTAGCTCTTTGAAGCCAGGCGGCCCAGTGCTTTGGGGAAGTCAGGAATGCAAATAAGATGCTAGGAATCGATAGGAAAGTTGTCTCTGAACAGCTGCATTCTGTTTCCTGGTTTTATGTTGCTTAGGTGGCAAAACCTTGGTCCCCAGTACGTCGGTGAATTCCTCTGCCTGTTCCTGACGTGCAGGCATAAGAAGATGCAATCCATTGGCCTGTTCGCTCTGAATATTATCATGGAGAACCTGCACATGTAAGTGTCAGACTTCACCATAGCCAAATAGAAAACCATTATGTGCTGCAATACTGATGGTAGCTTTTCACTTAAATAACAGTCTTACCTCACAATTCATTCTTGTTTTTTATTTTTTCCTGTTATCAGCAGTGGTAAAGATACTGAACACAGTGTCTTGGGTAGATCTGGAATTGTTCTATGTTACCTGTTGCAACCAAATGTGCTTCTTGCTGCCCCACGTTATGAAAAACATGTTTTTGCTCTTGGCAACCCTGACCAGTTATCAAGATTACATATGGTACAGTCTAGTTCTATTACTTAAATATCGTTGTCATCAACAACAACCAAAAAACCTTAACCAGGACTTAGAGCGGTTACTCAACTCTAAGGAGGCATAATACCACGTAAAACTTTTAGAGAAAATAGCTGAAAATAGCTTAAAATATGTATTACTGTATATCCACAAGAATACAGTGGGTGTACAGGCATCAAGACTTCTTTTAAACTTGTAAGAAATGCTTCATGTGGTGGTGAGGGAGTAAATGCCCTCCAAAAACTGAAGATTCAGGAACATACGTGCACCGCAATGCAAACTGAGGACAGCATTAAGCTTGTGCCTGCTGTCATTCTTGTCCTCTCTTAAAAAGAAGAGAGAGCTCTTGCTCTGCAGCAGCATGAAGCTTCAGTGGGTTGGGAAAGCAGAGTTCTGAAAAGTCAGAGTACTTTATTTAGATCACAAATTATAATAAACCACTGATGTGTCGCTTCTGAAACCGCTAGCTGTTTTATAAGTATAATCCTTGCTCTCCTGCGTTATGCAGTAAAGCATTATAGGCTTTAGGGTGAAAGGCTTTAATGTGTCGACACAGTAGTTTCTAAATTGACTCTGTGGTTGTAGACCTGAAGGCAGAGTAACTGCCTGCTCCAGCACTTTTAATTCGCACGTAGCTGATGGCAGCAGAGTAATGTTGAGAAGTCACTTCTTAGTAGCTGTCTTGAGTGGAAATCACGGGCACGTAACTGACCACCTTTGTGAAAGGCTTCTGCCTCGTTCTTCTCTCCAGCCTTTGCTGTGTGTAGCTGAGAAAAGAAAATACCTGATCTCATTCACTTGTGTTTGAGCTAAGCTGTATTTAACCAACTTGCAGTTCCATTAATTGTCTCTTTTCTGGGTTTGTGAGGCTTTACAGTGTGCTCTAGCAGTGATCCAGAGAACCTGATGAAATCCTGTTTCTTATGGTCTGTCTTGGTCTTGATTATTTCACTGGGCATCTGATGCCGAAATCATCCCCATTCGGAAATGGGATTGAGTCGTTGGGTTACCCTTCTTGTAAAGCTGTGATTGGTGTGAAACGCTGGCTGAAACTGGGGGCAGGATTTTCCTGTGAGAAAATGGACTAAGAGCCTACATCTGTTTTTCAGGTGTCCGTGGGCAAAGCATCTTTGCAACTTCTTTCACAATGCAGTGAGTATCTCTCTGTATTTTGGAATTTAACAGGGGGTGTCAATGACAACTATTACGTAGCAATTAAGTATTTAAAATATCATTTGATATATCATGTATCAAATATGTCAGTCACTTGTTATAACATTATGATAAGCATGACTGAGCTATACTGACTAACTTTTTCTCTCTGCCCAGGGATTAAGGCACCTGCCCCTTGGCACCGCAGCTCATCGTGAAGTCTCAAAGTTTATAAACATTTTTGAAAAACTGTAATTTGGCAAAATCTTCAGGAATATTTTCCAATTTGTCTTAACCTGAGAAATCTCTTCCTGGAGTTCCTTGCTTTGGTTGTCATCTCCAAAAATGTTCAGCTAAAATCTGACTTTGGACAAACCCTAAACTGAAATCGTAGGTGAAGGTGGCTGTATTTCAGCAGATGTTTTGGACATTTCCTTTCTTGCAGGTCTGTGTGTTAAGCAGTTTAAAGAGCCGGGGGTTTAAGTTCTTAAAAAGCTGGTCTAGAGATGCTGATTGGGGCAAGAGAATGGAGGGAGAGAAACATGGATGAAGTAGAAAGCGCAAGTCTCTACTTCTGTTGTGTTGCACAAATGTGCTGTGGGCGAGATGTCTGCAGCAGAACAACTGCTGGGAGAGGAAAAGGTTAGAAAAGGAAAACTGCCTCTCCACAGGTGTACAACAGTATGCGTTGACATGCTGTTTGCACACCCTCCCTTGGTTAGTGTGTAACGGTAAAAAATAAACCACTCTTGAGGCTGAAGGACAAACCGAAGCTTTCTTAGTTGCTGCAAGAAACCAGATTCAGGAAGGCCTAATGCAGTAAGTAGCTTGTTTTGTTTGTAAATAATTTTTTTAAAATCTAGTTTTCAGGGTTTTCCAGTTGTGGAGCTTTAATTTTATTTCCTACAATAAAAACTTAGTGACTTAGGTGACTTAAGCTGGTGCTGACAGCTCTCTGGGTTCCTCAAATCCTTATTTTAGTGATAAGTTAATCTTTGAACTGCGGAGGTAGAAACAGAGAAATCCTTCTAGCCTGGTTTATACATTTGCCCTGCTCTGACACCCGTCCGCTTTGGTTTGGCACTCAGAGGGGGGGAAAAAAATCTTTGAACAGTATTTTGCACATTTAAGGCTTTCAGTGGTTCTTGCAGCTTTTGTTTTCCTAAATAAGCTACGCTACTCGAGTCTTCCGCAGAAGTGTATGTGTATCTAAATCAACACCATGTTAAGTAAAACTCTGTAGAAATTCTGTCATGTTGTCAGTTCTGCTTTGGGGGTGTGTTGTTTTGTTTTAAACAGTTGCTGTACCTTTATCTCGTGCTGTGCAAGTTGAGCCAGGACAAGCAGAGGTCAGTGAAGTCCCCGGGTACTCGGGAATCTGGTTGTGCTGACTGTCGGCAGGGCTGGCCACGTGCTGTCTCGTTCTGGAGTGCACTCCCAAAGATGCACTGTGGTGCTTCATCCTGGTTTCCAAGAGAGGTGTTTCTTGCACGTTCCTAATAGTATGATCTTTCTCACTTCATCTGCCTCAGTAGTAGAAGGTCCTGGTTCCTGTTACAGCTGAGGTGGGAGAAAAAAAGAGGGCGAAGGAGGCTTCAGACACAGCACCTGCAAAGATGATTAGTATCGGTGTTCCCTGCTTTGCCCAGGTGTGAAAGCTTTCCTTTCTCGACATGCAGTCTGGCCTCTGACGCTCTCTGGGTGCTCTCCCAGTAATGCAGAGAGGTTGGGCAGCCAAGCGCCTGGACAGCTCCCATCCTCAACTCTCCAAATGTCGATAGTCCCCGAGCGTGCTAACCATAGGGTGTTACATCATGCTTTGTCACTTTGCTGTGGGTGCAAAGAGACAACAGCAAACCCAGGTAGGCCCTAATATCAGACTGGGCTTGGACTGGGCATAGACTTCAGCATCGCCCTGTTCGGTGCCCTGTGCAGGACTGGGCATGGGAGGGAGAGCAAGCAGGTGAGGGCAGGTGTCTCCATTCTGGGAGACTACAGGCCAGTCAGCCTGACCTCTATACTGGGAAAGATTGTGGAGTGATACATCTTGAGTGAGCTCACCAGGCATGTGCAGGGCAACCAGGGGATCAGGCCCAGCCAGCACGGCTTCATGAAAAGGCAGGTCCTGCCTGATCAGCCTGATCTCCTATGACAGGGTGACCCATCTGGTGGGTGAGGGAAAGGCTGTGGATGTTGTTTACCTGGAGTTCAGCTAAGCCTTTGGCACTGTCTCCACAGCATCCTCCCAGAGAGGCTGGTGGCTCATGGCTTGGATGGGTGTGCTCTCCGCTGGGTAAAAACTGGGCTGGATGGCTGAGCCCAGAGTTGTGGTGAGCGGAGCTAAACCCAGCTGGCGGCTGGTCATGAGCGGGGTTCCCAGGGCTCAGTGTTGGGGCCAGTCTTGTTTGATAAAGATGTTAATGTTCTGGATGAGGGGATCAAGTGCACCCTCAGTCAGTTTTGCCAAGGGCCGGGTCCTGCCCTTGGCTCACACCAACCCCAGGCAACGCTGCAGGCCTGGGGCAGAGGGGCTGGGAAGTGCCTGGGGGAGAAGGCCCTGGGGGTGCTGGCTGACAGCCGGCTGGGCATGAGCCAGCAGTGCCCAGGTGGCCAAGGAGGCCACCAGCCCCCGGGCTTGTGTCAGCCCTGGTGTGGCCAGCAGGAGCCGGGCAGGGATGGGGCCCCTGTGCTCGGCCCTGGGGAGGCCCCACCTCGAATGCCGGGCTCAGGTTTGGGCCCCTCGGGACAAGAAGGGCCTTGAGGGGCTGGAGCGTGTCCAGAGAAGGGCAGCGGGGCTGGGGCAGGGTCTGGAGCACAAGTGTGCTGGGGGGCGGCTGGGGGAGCTGGGGGGGTTTAGCCTGGAGAAGGGGGGGCTGAGGGGAGCCCTTCTCGCTCTCTACAGCTGCCTGAGAGGGGCTGGAGTGAGGGGGGGGTCGGTCTCTGCTCCCAAGTCACCAGTGACAGGACGAGAGGGAACGGCCTCAGGCTGCGTCAGGGCAGGTTTAGGTTGGGTGTGAGGGAAAATGTCTTTAGTGCAAGAGCGGTCAGGCCTTGGCACAGGCTGCCCAGAGAGGTGGCGGAGTCACCGTCCCTGGGGGGGTTCAAAAAATGTGTAGCCGTGGCACTTGGGGCCATGGTTTAGGAGGCCTGGGGGTGTTGGGTTGGGGGTTGGACCTGATGATCCTAGAGGTCTTTTCCAACCTTAATGATTCTATGATTCTTACCCCTTTGAGCCTGGATTTACCATCACAAGGGAAGGCTAGGAACTGCTTACTTCCTGTAAGTAAATAGCATATCTATTCATTATTTATCTCCTTCTGAATTTTAATGGATTACAGCAGCCCTTATAGCGAGGGTTATACTATAGATAATGATGTAGTCTTTTTATGTATGAGAAAAAGACTTTCTCTGAAGACCTGACTTTGGGCATGGGTTGGATGGACAGGTATAGTTGTTACAATCAACCGCTGCAGAGAGCATCTTCCCCAGAACCCGAGACTACGACTAACAGGACCCCAAAGGTAAATTGAGGGCTGATCTCATCTGCTTTGCGCCAGGTACAAATGAGACGAACAGAGCTCATAAAAAATTGAAGTACGTAGTTTGGAGAGGAAAATGGGCACCTAGAGCTGTCTCATCCAAATATTGTATTTTAGCAAGCAGAGCTCTGCTGTTTTAGCCACTGTGTGTACAGCTGCTACTGCCAAACAATAAATAGAACATTTGCAAGTAAGGGCCCGTATTGAAAATAAAGTTTCAGCTGAAAATAGTGGAAGTGTCTTAGGTTTTTTAAAGTCTGGGCTGGGAATAACATCATCCAGCTCAGGAGTGTGGCCCAAAGGGCTGCCTGGTTGTGGTCAGCAGTTAGCCCTGCTCTGAGCCTGTGCAGCACCAGGGGTTGGGGAGGGCTGTGCAAGGCCGTTGCTAACAAACTGATCGTTTACAGGCGATGGGGGCAGTTCTTAGTGCAATAGTTAAGGACAAACACACCGCCCCTGCCTGGTGCTGCTGCTCAACCTGTGTGGCTCGTCTGCCTCTGCCCATGGAGTGAAGGGTGGAACGCTTGGGCGATGAGGCCGAGCTGATTCTGCATCTGACAGACACCCTGAAGCGCGAAGTGGGCATCTTTACTGCGTCGGGGCTGTGGGCAATGGTGGGTTGGGGTGATAAAGCTGTTAGTGAGCGGAGCCGGGGGTGGTGGAGAGGGCCTGCCTCTCCCTTGCGCTTCCCAGCCGCCTCTGCCGATACCATTTCTACCAAGGACACTAATTAACCTGCTAAATGAGTTTATCCCTTCGGAGCGCGCACCAGAGAACAGTTATCTAAAATACCCTCCCAGAGAGCGCCATAATTAGCAGCTGGTGCTGAGGGCAGGCCCCACGCTACCCAGGGACGGCTCATTGCTGGGGCGCTCCCCCACCCCCAGATGCCGTCCCTCGGTCCTGCGCGGCGTATCACGGGGCTGGGGCCGTGCACCCAGCGTCCCCTTCGCTGGTGCCTGCCTGGGGAGCTCCTCTTCCCCTGCTCTTGGGCCCAACGTGGGGACGGCAACAAGGAACGGGATGCAAGTCCTTGCGCAGGACAAAAAGAAGTCGCGCTCTTCCAACCAAAAATATTTAATAACTGGACTAAGCAATGTAAAAAACCAGCTCGTTGTTGGCTGCCAGATTAACAGATGGCTACAATCATTAATATTGCAAAACTTCAGGAGTTCATAATTCTTTAATCTACGAAGCCGGTGGGGGCAGCTAACGCAGGCTCTGCAATCTGCTGTGCCGGGGGCTGCCGCCTGCCCACCCACCCCCCGCGGCCGCTCCCTGCCAGACCCCCCGAGGGCTGGGCAGACCTTGGCCAGGACCAGGCTCCTGCCTGCAGCAGGAGCCCAGCAGCAGGCAGATGCTGCCTGCAGGAGGGGTGAGCCTGATGAACCCTCCCGGACTTGGGGCTGGTGTTGATAGCAGCCTCCCAATTTGCCGGGTGCTGCCCTGCACCCGTGTGGCTCTGCTGGCCCCCGCTCAGCCCTCGCTGCCTTTGGATTGCAGAAAATCCATGGAAATCCAATAACCCCTCTCCAGTGTCATTTTATCGTTAAACCCAAGCCTTTCCCATAATCGTTTGGAGGCAGCGCGGGGAGATTACGATTGATGTCAACAGCCAGATAATCTGCGGTTCAGCGTTCGGTATCGCTGACCTCGTTAATAGGCGCCGGCGGCGTTGGGAGCGTGGGGAGCACCCGAAGGAGCCCCTGTTTGCAACGAAGAAAAGCCCAGCACTGGTGTTGCAAGCAAAATATATATTTCTTATTTCCTTTGGGTGAAAAACCTCATGCTGCGGCCGCAGCAGGCTCAGAGTCCGGCCCCAAAGAGCGCCATCGATCCCTGGCCAAGCCCCAGCCTCCAGAGAAGGGCGGAGGGCCGGCGGCTCCATGGGGCTGCCGGGGCGGCTCTCAGAGCTATCGATCGCCGGCCCGGCCCCGGCCCTGCGCCCCCATTGCCCCCATCGCCCCCCAGCTCGCGGCGCGCTGGGGGGCGCAGGCTGGCGTGGCTTCGCCTTCACCCGAGTGGGGGCTACGCGGCGTCGGCCTCCGGCCCCGTGAGATAAAGGCTGCCTGGATGAGGCGTCCCATACGAGTATATATATTTTGCATCTATATCTACCTCATACATATATATATGAGATTGAGATACATCTATGAGCTCTATATATATGAGAGAGACATATATGAGCTCTATATATGAGATGATATATATGTGAGAGGATATATATGTGAGTTGATATGTACGTGAGATAGATATATATGATTGGGATATATATATGTTATATATGAGAGAGATATGTGAGATTATGTATATGATTGAGATATATATGTGATATATATATGAGACGTATATATGTGAGATTATATATAACTGAGATATATTTGTGAGATTATATATATGATTGAGATATGTATGTGAAATATATATGAGATATATATGTGAGGTTAAGATATATGTATGAGAGAGATATATATTATAGATATATACGCAAAAAAATACTTTTATATATATGGGATGCCTCTTCCAGTAAGCCTTTATATATATATATGTGTGCGCACGCACACCTACATACATATATTCATGTATATTTATGTATATTGTATAATAAATTGCATATAATACATATAAGACATATAAATATGATATTATATAAATTATATCTACATACACACATACATACAATATGATATATTTTCCAACACCATACATAGTGTACATATAGATATACGCACACATATATGTGTGTATATGTGTAAACATATGTGTACATATATATACACACACACTCTTCCTCTTGGGTCTTTCACCTGTGTGTGGGTGTATATATGCGCACACATAATATACCATAGCATAACTATATAAATAGACACGCACACCCCTCCGTTCCAGCGAGGGCCCGCGGCGCCGCGGGGGATTTGCTCCCTGCGGCCAAGCCGGGGCTCGGGCGACCGGGGCAGCCCCGGCGCTGGCAATGCCGGCCTCGGCTCTTCGCGGTGGACCTGGGCGATCCCAGCCCAGGGGTGTCGCAGGGAGGACAAACAGCCACCCGCACGGACACACGTCCCGGACCCCCACGGACTGCCCCATCTGGGCAGTTTTTCTTTGTGGAAACTGTTCTTTCTTTTTTTTTTTTTTTTTAAAGCAACAAAGCGACCTGAAGTGTTTTTTTTTTTTTAAACTGGTTGTTTAATGAAGGGTAGGAGGTGGTTTTGTTGTTTTGGGTTTTTTATTATTTTTATTATTTTGCCTTTAATCAGCTAACAACTGCTAGTGGACCTTTTCCCCCTCCCTGTAAGTCACTCATTATTATTATTTTTTAATGTTGTTGCACTTTTCCCCTTGTGCTGACCCTGCCCCTCCACCCACCATATGTTTGGTCTCCAACTGCTCACTTTTTGTATTTATATTTTGTTTTGGTTTGGTTTTTTTGTTTGTTTTTCCTTCCTCCTTTTTTTAACTAACCTCTCCCCAGCTGCACCCCTGGTCCTCCCTGACACCCCCCCATTCCCCCCCAGCTCCCCCAGCACTAGGCAAGTGGGAAGAAACACAAAATCCAGGGGCAACCCAGCAGGAGCAGCTGGGAGAAAGCCATGGGGGGGGGGGGGGGGGGGGGGGGGGGTTGGCTTTGGCAGGGGTGCAGGCAGGGGTGCAGGGCCTCCCTGGGGTGCCGCTGTGTCCCACAACACATTATTCCCCTCCTCCTTGGGGCCCTTCTGTCCCTTAGGGCTATGGGGGAGGCTGGGGTAACCCCGTTTTGGCAGCTCGGCCGCCAGATACCAGGATGCTGCCTCCATCCCGGGCATTCATGTTCAGCGGAGCCAAATCCCCTGGGAGCAGCGGGGGGGAGGACGTTCCCATTATCCGGCTCCTGCCGTGTCGGAGGCAGCTGGACCAGCCGTGCATTAATAGATTACACAGAGGATTTGGGCTCGCCAACAGCGAGGGGAGCGCTGGCGGGAGGCAGCACGGGCAAGGCCAGGGTGGCTTGGTGAGCCAGCGGGTCGGACGCAGCCCCGCTCCCTGCTAACACCTTTTCCAGCCAAGGTAGGTGGAGGGCTCGGCCACGGCGCTGGGATGCTGCTGGGATGGCTGGAGCGGGGATGGGGATGCTGGTCCCCGCCTGCCTCCAGAAGAGCCGCCAGCGGGAACGGGGAGCCCCAGGGAGGCCGGACCATGGGGATGCTGGGCTCTGGGTGCTCGCCCTCCTCCCGCAGCTGGTTATTTTTCCGGGGGATGCTCTGCAGAGAAGCGGAGCTGGGGCAGCCCATGCAGCTGCCGAGCTGTGCCGGTGCGCGGCTGGCTTTGAGCTGTGCTGCTGGGTGGCTGCATGCAGCACCCCCAGCCCTTGCCTGCCCCTGCGCTGGGGGCTGCAGCCTGATCTGGGGTGCGGGATGGGGAGCGTGGGCATCCCTGGGGTGGGGGAGGGTCAGACACTCCTGGTGCAATGTGATGCTGGAGGGTCTGGGGGTCACAGCCGGCCACGGGCAGGGGACGGTCCCCTCGTGCCACCGATTCTTGGGGTGGCATGGGAAGGCAGGCGCTCGCAGTAGGACTCACACAAGTATGGTCGCAGCTGGTGCCCCATCAGCTGCCGTGCCTCAGTTTCCCCATCACGCGCGTCCCCACTGTTAGCCAGTACCCAAGGGCCACTGCTGTGGGGGTTGGGGAGTGTGTGTGTTTGCGTGGGTGGCCTTGATCCCCAAATCAGAGGTGACCAGCCACATGAGCCATTTCCAAGGCTGTGTATGCAGCTGTGCGGATGCCCAGAATCCCTCCTGGCCCCGCTCGAGGCCACAGCAGGGCAAGCGAAGGAGAAGGGCCAACATCCTGCCTCCCCCCAAATAGCGTCTGGTTGCAATTTGCTGCTCTCCACCCCAGGCAATGCCACCATCCGCCCTGCAGTCAAAGCTGGCTGGGTCCCCGGGTTTTGCATGTGCCCGCGGGCACGGTGCGGCTGGAAGCGGGCCGTGCCAGGCACCCGCCCCGTGCCAGGCTGGCCTCGTGCCCTGCGGGTTAAGTGCAGCCTTTGCCTCGTGAAAACAACCCCGAAAGCTCCCAGAGCCATGGGATGCTCGGCCACGGGGTTGGAAACCACCCCACCCCAGAGCACGGCAGGGTGCTGTCCCCATCCTGGGGACCCCACTGTGGGGGATGCAGAGCTGGGGCAGGATGCGGCCACGGGAAAAGGCACCAATGGCCTCACTTGCAGAGCTCCCGGCTGCCGCCATGGACGAGTGGGACCTCCCGCAGTGGAAGAAGGAGGTGGAAAGCCTGAAGTACCAGCTGGCCTACAAGCGGGAGATGTCCTCTAAGACAATACCCGAGTGAGTGAGTGGGTGCCCGCCCTCCCCTCCCACCCCCTCCCCTTGCCCCCAGCCCAGCCCAGCAGCGGCACATGGCTTTGCACAGCCAGGCGCAGAGTCTGGCTCTTCCCCACCCCCCCCCCCCCACAACCAGCATCAAGGTCCCCCACCAGATCACCCGGGGGCCCCCAAAACAAGGCAGGTTTAGAGCTTGTCAAGCCCTCCAAGCCCCGCTGGCAGAAACCATGCCAGCCCCTGTGCTCCTTTCCACAAATCCCTCCCCGTGCCAGTGCCTTTCCAGCAGCCCAGCCTCCAGTGGTGGCTGGGACGTGGCAGCAGCTGCGGGACACCCTGGTGCCCCCAGGACCCCCCCCCCAGCACTCCAGACTCAGCTGGACGAGTGTGCAGGTGCCCCCCACCCACCCCCAGCCATGCCGCAGAGCTCAAAAGACTTTAACATAGGAAAACAAAGTCATGGAAAGGTATTTCCCCTCCCCGGTTTGTACCTCGCTGCTCCTCACCACGGAGGGGCTTGGGCCAGCCCCCCCATTAACCCAACCTGTCGCTCCATCGCTCACTGACCTCTTAGAAGGGACAGCAGAAAAAGAGTAATTTTAGCAAATAAGTTTTAAAACACACCTCAAAGGCCACCCCCCCGCTGGCAGCACATGGCAGCTACAGACACTGGGGGCAAAAGGCTCTTTATAAACTTGTCTTGGGCTTAGCTCCCCCATCCGAAAACCAGGTGGGTGCACGGGGGCTCATGCATGCTGCCACCGGAGTTGGGTGCACCCCCACATCCCTGCCTGCCAGTGGAGGGCGCACCCCAACATTGCTGTACCCCGGAGTTGGGTGCCCCCAGACATCCCTGCACCCCCACATCCCTGCCTGCCAGCACAGGGCGCACCCCGACATTGCTGTACCCCGGAGTTGGGTGCCCCCAGACATCCCTGCACCCCCACACCCCTGCCTGCCAGCACAGGGCGCACCCCGACATTGCTGTACCCCGGAGTTGGGTGCCCCCAGACATCCCTGCACCCCCACATCCCTGCCTGCCAGCGCAGGGCGCACCCCGACATTGCTGTACCCCGGAGCTGGGTGTCCCCAGACATCCCTGCACCCCCACATCCCTGCCTGCCAGTGGAGGGCGCACCCCGACATTGCTGTACCCCGGAGTTGGGTGCCCCCAGACATCCCTGCACCCCCACATCCCTGCCTGCCAGCGCAGGGCGCACCCCAGCATCGCTCCCCACCAGGGCAGGATTTACCCTGGGCACTGCAGCCGCCCCCCAGCTCCCCCCATTCTGACGCCGCACAGCCCCCCTCCCTCGCGGAGGGCAACACACCTGCACCCCACAAATGCGCTCCGGGCAGGGTCTGTGCCCACCCCTCCGCTCCCCTCTCCGCAGGTTTGTGAAGTGGATCGAGGACGGCATTCCAGAAGACCCCTTCCTCAACCCGGAGCTGATGAAAAACAACCCTTGGGTGGAGAAAGGCAAATGCACCATCCTGTGAGGCGTCGGCCCCCCGCCGCGTGGGCTCCCACCGCCCCTCGCTGCCCCACACTGAATGTACACTTTTTTATTAGCTAGCTTCCTAATATGACTACCTGAACAAAAACCCTACCCTCACCTCGTCTTATTATTTTTAGTAGTAGAAGCGTTTCTTTTTTATGGTGGGGAATGGGGGGAAACACAGGGTGGGGGCAGAGCGGAGGGACACGAGCAGCAAAGGTCGCTGCTGGGTTTCCAGTCACAGCCCTCCACTCACCTCTGCCACCACTACCAGCAAGCTGGCTGCTCTTTCAACTTGAAAAGGAAGAAAAAACTTTTATAAAACATTTTCAGTAATTTAAAATATTCTTTTGTATAATGTAGGATATAATTTTGCAGCAAAACCAGGCAAAATATGACAGCTAAGGGTTTATACATGAAATAAACAGAACAATACTTCATGATTATTTTTTTATACATATATATTTTATTTTTTTTTAAACAAGTGGGTACTTAAAAAAAAAAAAACAAACCAGAATCATACACACCCCACCCCTGGGTTAGAAAGTCCAGTCAGCTTATCCTTTCAAGTTCCACCTATATAAATTCCTGGGCTTCATCTCGGCCCTGCTAGAGCAGGTCCTTGATGTAGATATTCCTCCTGACAGCGTTGGAAACCCCTTCGTTAAACCGGAACCAGACGTCGCTCTTCCCCACAGCCTTCCCCATCTGGCTCTCGAGCGGCTCTTCCTCGGAGGCCTGAGGGGCTGCGGCAGGAAGACCGATGTTAAACACTTACAGAAACTCTTAACTTTAAGGTTACAACCAGCACCCAAGGCTGCAGGGAGCTGGGAGGGGAGCTGCCGCCAGGCACGGCCGGGTTTGCGAGGGCAGAGCGGCTGCTCCCACGTCCCGGATCCTGCAAACACTTAGAGCACCCACAACCGTGCTGCCCCGCTCCCCAGTGTAGTTGTTGGCCCTTTGGACACTGCCAGAATCCACCGACCTGGCCACAGGCACCCCCCTGCCCCACCGATGTCCCCCCAGGGCACGGTGATGCGGGACAGAGCCCGTTTGGGGTCCAAGCACTGCTAATGCAATGATGCCCCGGCAGCACCCGTGGCCACCCCATCCCTCTACCACCTACCCGCGACCACCTGCTGCCGCCGAAGCGGCCGCCCGAAGAAGTCAGTCTCAGGCTGTGAAAAGCAAAAAGCAGAAGGTGAGCGCGGCTCTGTCAGCACCTACATTTACAGCTCGCTGGCAGAGACAACCAAAAGCGATCCCAGTTTCTCTCTGGCAGCTCGGTGCAAGCCTAGACCCCAAAGACACCACTTGGCTCCACCCAATTTTAAGCTAAGTCAGCCCTAGACAGCATCTAAGGAGGTTCAGAGGAGCCCCTTGCTGGGGCCCTTGCGCTCAGGGCTGCGCCCACCACCTTCCCCCTTCCAGCACCCGGCGCGGGAGGAAGATGCCGAGCAGGAACCAAATCCCGCAGAAAGGGCCAACGGCCTCGGTAAAATGCAAACTGCGTTCAGAAATCAGGTGGGAAAGACAAAGTGTAAGGTTCATTGTGCTAAAGTGGGTTTTTATGGACAGCCAAGGTCTCAAAGCTGAGCCTGGGGAGAGGGGTGGTGGCACCTCTTGTTTCTCTTGGCCCCTATCGGGATGCCTGGGGTGGAACCAGCCTGGCTCACCTGCTGATGTCCCCACAGCCCCGAGCTGTGCGTGTACCCCCCTGCCTGGTGAGGGGCTCTCCCCCCAGCCCCGCAGCTTCCACTGAGCCAAACTTCAGCTATTTTAACCTGTTCACATCTCTTCCCTTCCCCAGCCCTGAAAGCTTCACGGAACACAGCCATAATCGTCACCCAGATCTAGTTCATCCCCATGCTATAAACCCAGCCATGCAATTATGGCACACGTGGTGCCAAACTACTCTATTAAAAGAAACTGTACTAAAAATAAATAAATACCAACGGAGACAGCCAGTCCCTAGCAGCCAAGGTACGCACTGGTAGGAAATTAGGTAGAAATTGCAGCCCCCTCACCTTGTCGTCCACCACCGCCCTCCGGACGATGTGCTCCAGGCGCTGGTGGTGGCTGGGGGGCACGGCCGGCCCCGCGGCCGCTCGCTCCCCTGCCTCGCCGAGACTGTCCACGGGCTCCTGCGAGGAGGAGAGCGCTGAGCGAGGGTCCCCTCGGGGCCAGCCGAGCTCAAGGTTTGGGCATCCCCGCCAGGCAATGCACAGCCTGAGGGCAGAATGGTGCCTCATCACCTGTCCCACACAACCCCTCTATTTGCTGCAGGGCTTGATTACAATGTCCAAATAACTCGGTAAGTGTTTTGCATCAGCTCCTCTCGCAGCAGCACGTGGGATTAGCCCCGGCAGCGCTTCGGGCACGTGCATGCTTGCAGCACCTTTTCCTGGGACTTCACGGTCAGCACCGTGTAAACAAGGAGCCTTCAGAGATGTTTTTGCAGCATCTCTTTGCCCTAAGCATCCCCCAAGAAAGCCCTTCTGCTGCAAGAAGGGGCTCTCAGGGATTAATTATCCCTGCGGCACCAGGGCAGGGCAGGCACCAGCTACACCCAAGGCATTTCTCAGCCTCCACCTTTGCCTGTTTCCACCTTCTCCTGCCTCCTGCCCCCTGCTCTGTGGAGGGTTTCGGCAGCGAGCAGAGTAACTCTGCTCCTCCGGGAGCTTTGGGACCTTCGGGAGGACCAAAGAGAAGCAGTGAAGGGAAAGTACAGGTGGGATAGAGCAGGTCAGCCCCCCCCCCCAGACACGTACAAATCACAGTCAGAGGAACTAAAATTCCCGTCTCATCGCAACCCTCGTTAGAACTTTAGACCCTTTAACTCACAGCAAGCGTTTCTTTCCAGAATTCCTGCAAAAAGACGAGCCCTTTGGGCACGTCACCCCAGCGCAGACGTGCTGCCTGAAGGCAGATGTGCAGGCAGACGGCTGCAACTCTGTGGGGGGCTAATCCTGGATTTCCATTTGCAGAGCAAAAGCCACCAGCTGCTTTGGAAAGACCAGGTCCCTACACCAGCCGAAACCCCCCGAAACCACAGGGCACTGAAAGCCCTCCCTACCTCGCCCGTGTTTCGCGCCTGCAGCAAAGCCTCCGTCCTCCTCATCTTCTCCAGCTCGATCTCCCTGGCTATGAGCTGCTTGGCCTGGTAGGTCAGCTGCCTGCGAGCCGGCAGCTCCGGGAACCGGCAGACGTCCTCTATGTTCCTGCACCGCAGAGGAGTGGAAACAGAGAAAAATAGATCAATACTGAAAAAAAAAAAAAAAAAAAAGCATTATGCAAACTGCAGCCTGACAGGGGCACGGAAAGACCCACCACTCTCCCAGCCCCTGCCCCGCAGCCTCTCGGTATGATCCTGGCCACGGTGCCTCAGTTTCCCCATCGCTCTCCGAGTCTGCATGTGCGACGGCACCCTAGGAGATGCTCAGCGAGCAGTGCTGGCCGTGTGGAGCCAGGTTGCTGCCGGGCATCTCAGCTGAATGGGAACTCAGGAGGGATTACGTGCTTTTTAATCTTGGTTTTAATGCAAGAAGAGGAAATTGCAGGCGGGTCTGTGCCGAACAGATTGCCCTGAAAAAGCCACAGTCACATCACGGCGTGGGCATGAGCAGCACCACGACCCCTCGCATGAACCCCAAAGATGCCCCCAGGGAGCTATTTAATCGAGATACGGTCATGAACAGTAATTTTGGCTAATCAGAGCAGTTTTATTCTTAATGGGCTGGTGCACCAGATCTGGAGTTAGGCCTGTTTCAGCACAGCAAAAGCCCAGGCACAGCCCCAGCACCGAGGAGCCAGCTGGGCCGGTTCCTCTGCCAGCAGTAAATATTTCATGCTTTATTCACATTCAATATTATTCCCCTTAAAATAAAGGGAAGAGTCAGCTGTCAGATGGCTTTGCAATCACTTCTAAATTAGCTGTCAAACCTACAATTTAAAACGTTTTAAAGAGAAAACACAGGTTTTGTCGTTGACACCCACTCTGCCTGCGAGACGCTGGGATGTGACCTGCAGGTGCCCCTGGGACGTGACACCCCCCTCCCGGTGCCCGTCATCGCTGTGCATGGCCTGAAAACGGGCTCAGGCTTCGCAACAAGAGGCAGAGCGAGGTGAAGCAACGCGCCTGCTTGCACCACGTGGCTCCCAGTGGCCCACGGTTTCCCCACGGCCGCATTTTGGTGGCACAGCCTGGCATGGGGAGGGCAAGAGAGGACGGCTCTCTGCAGCCCCCGCAGCTCCCATAGGCCTTTCCGTAGTGGAAAAAAAAATAAAGCACTTCACTGTAATTAGATACGGCTGCTTGATTTAAACAGAGGCTAATTTTTGTAATTAACTTTGCACCAGGAAGACATTAGCATTGCTCCTAGCTGTGGTCGGGTCTGTATTACTTCACCGAAGCCTCGGGAGCACTTATGGCTCTGTACATGTCTAAAGCACAATGAGACTCAAGCCTAGCAATGACCAGCTATTAATATACAAATTAACCGCGGCTGCGGTGACCTCCTGTGTGCAACGTGCCCAGGTGGACCTGCGCTCTCCTGAAAGCCCCTGGCAGCTTCGGTCCCTCCTCTGCCAGCTCCGCAGAGAGCCAAAGGCAGCTGCTTCCTTTCCCTTAATCCCATTAAAGCAAAACCAACCCCACTCCGGCCTCAGCCCAAAGGGACGACAGGGGCAGCCAGACCATGCTGCGGGTAGACCAAAGCCAGCAGCAGCCCCGAGGACCCACAAGGCTCTGGAGCTCCTCCTTTAAAATAAAACAAGGCAAAAAAAAAAGCAGATAATCCCTGCAGAGCTGCCATCAGAGAAAGTCGGGTCCCTGCAGCCATCCCAGCACCAGGCAGCTCGTGCCAACCCAGCTGCCATGGCCAGAGAAACCTCTGCCCTCTAGCTGCAAGAAACCAAGTCAATGCCACGATACCTTCAGGCTCCAACTCCTTCCTGAACTCTCTGCGGTTATTTTTGACCCCTACGCCTTCTCCCCACCCTCAAGACTTACGGGTCGAGCTTGTAGACGTACTGGCCCTCGGGCAGGCGCTCCTGGTGGTAGGTGAGGTTGTAGGCCAGCATGGTGCTGATGAGGTCTGCCAGCTGCTGCTTCTCCTTCAGGCTGTAGAGCTGCGTGTTCACCTGGGGAGGAGAGCAGAGCCCAGCGAGGGGAGAGCATCACTAATTCATAACAACTTCTAAACATAAAAATAACCTGAAACACCGGGTTTCTCTCTGTATGAGAAAGGACAATTAATACCCGTGAGGTTCAGACCAAGTTTAGTCTCCTGTTAGGGACACGCTTACTTCACAGAACGGGGACAGTCCCCTCTGATGGCCCGAAGGGTAAATGCACCCAACGCAACCACGGGTGTGGGTGAATCTGCTGCTGAAAGGAGAGTGCAACAGCCCCCCAGGCCCCTGCTCAGGCCAAGCCCACCCCCCCGGTCACAGGGTTTGGGGAGGTGCAGGATATCCCTGCCATGCAGCCAACAGTCGGGCATCTCAGCGTCACATCCCCGGCTTCCCTCCAGCTTCTGCATCAGCTGCAACGTCAAACCGACCCCGAATTTGGGACAGAGGTCTGGGATAGCTCGGCTTTGGTGAGGCAGCAGGGGACATGTCCCGGCCCTCACGGGACGGGGGTTTGCAGAGGGGACACGTCACCCAGGCAGGACTCCTGCCACTGCAGTGAGAGGGGGCTGGCGAGCACTCACTGGTCGGAGCTTCGGGGCGATGATGTCCATCAGCAGAGAGAGCACCTCCAAGACGAGGGAGTGCTGCCCTGTGCGGCTGCGGGCGCTGGGCGTTATCCCTGACATCATGGACATGACGAGGTTCTGCATGTGGTTCAGCTTGGCCAGGGCCTGGGTGGAGAAGGCAGGGACGGCTGAGCCACGGCTGCAACTGCAGACGTCCCCGTGGGCAACGGAGCTGGAGCCACGCTGCCGCCGTGCCCTCCGCGGTACTCGCCTCGTGCTGGCTGCTGGGATAAGCGAGACGGGGGATGCTGCTGGCTGCGAAGAGCATGTGGAAAGCCACGGGCAGGAAGGGCAGGTATCGCATCAGCTGGAAGCTCTGTCCGTGCAGGACAGCCTGGCTCAGCAGGTCGGAGAAACCCAGCCACTCCAGGGCCAAGCACACCGAGCTGAAACTGGAGTCCCGCAGCTTCATATTCAGGAAATTGTCGTACAGACCCTGGAAGCAGACGCCGGATTAGAGATGGCTCCAGCACTCTGCAGGGATTCTGAGCATCCCACTGAGCTCAGCTCCAGCACAACACCCCAACACTCCATCCTAAATTAGCACAATGCCACTGCAGGGAGGGGTTTCCCAAGGCATCCCCAGCCCCAACCTCCCAGATGAGGAGCCAGCCTTGCTCCGGATGGCACAGCAGAGGAAGCGGCCCAGCTCTTCCCCTTCACAGCTGCTCTACCTGGGCGAGCTTCTCCTGCTCCCCTGAGGAGAGGGCGAGGTGCAGGATATGGTGGAAGCGGTGGGAGGACGTGTTGAAGCCAGCCGTCCTGCCAAGGTGCGACAGGTCCTCATCGCCCACCAGGAGCTGGGCTGGCAAAGTGGGGTCCATTCCTATCCTGTGCCTGGGGGAAGCCAAAGGGAAGAGCTCAGGGTGCCCTGGCCCTGAACGGACCAGCAAGGAATATTTGGACTCTTACGAACTGGACTGAAGGCAATATTGATGCCAAATTATCAGGCACTAAAAAGAGCAGCCAAAGAGCACCTGGACACACAAATCTCCTGAAACGGAGCGGGGTCTGCTGCAGGGCAGACCAGCTCTCCAGGACCTTTCAGGTTCCTTCACCACAGGTCTTGCAAGTGGATGAGGGGATACCACGAAGCAGCATGCCCCAAGCAGACCGCAGACCTAAGAAATCCTCCCTTTTACCTTTGGACCTTTGGGAGCTGGAAGATCTCTTGCCAGATGGAGAAGAGCCCCTTGTTTTGGTCCTTCAAGCCAATCTTCATCGTCTGCACCATCTGCACGCTCAGCTCCTTCTGGCCTCGGCTGTGCAAGAACTGCAACACAAGCGAGGGGCTGGGGAGGGGGGATGGGCACCGTGGGGAGGGAGGGGATGCCCACAATAGCGAGCTGGTGCTGGGGAAAGGCAGAGCCAGAGGCACCTCGCTCTTCCTTGCTTTGTAGGGGAATCAAGGTTAAAAATAACACAGGGGACAGGGTGGACATTTCGGGGATCTGCCTGGGACATAGTGGGTTTTCCCCTCCATCCCCATCTGAGGCCAGATCAAGTCAAGAGCCGCAGCAAGCCCACGTCCCCCAGAGACCTCCCGGCCACGCGAGTACCTGCAGGGTGTTTATGCAGGAACGGATGTCATTCTCCGTCTTCTCGCACAGCGCCAGCAGCGCGCCCGTGTCCGCCCGCATGCCCTGCCGCAGGGCGATCTGCAGGAGAGGGGGGGTCAGCCGGGAGGGGCCGCCGGCCGGGGTGGGGGCGAGAGGAGCCCTCGGCCGCGCCGCACCTCGCAGAGACGCTGGGCGAGCCGGGACGGCGCCGTCCGAGGGAAGTTGAGCAGGAACGATTGCTGCCGCAGCGGCCGGAGAGCAGGGACGTACCTGGCAAAGGGAAGCACAGGGGTCTCTGAGCAACCCTGGCAGAGGAAGAAATCCAGCCATTAGTGCTCCGCTCAAAGAAAGACAAGTTATTTAGCAGCTGCCTGTACACCACTGCACGCCTGGGCGTGCACAAGCGTGACCATACGCTCACACCTAGCTAAAAGTCACCCCAGCGGATACAGAACCTGGGGGATTTCAGGAAAGCTGACCGTGTTGTAGTTTTACTTTTCAAAAGGTATTTCTAAGCTGCAGGACTGACAGCAGATAACTTGGCGCAGGAAGGCTTTGGCTGGAGGCAGCCACAGCTGCCTCCTTGCCCAGGGCAGGGGTCTCCGCTCTCCATCCCTCCCCAGTCAGGCAGGCGATACTAACTGGTCGTTGCAGATGCAGATGATGGGCCTCAGCAGCAACCCGCCCTCGCGCCGCCTCCTCCGGCCCGTGCCGGCTGCTGCCTCACCCTCCCCATCCTTACGGTGGATGATGTTTAGCAGCACGTTGATAGATGCCTTGGGGTAAAAAAAAAAAAAAAAGAAGAAAAATCAAAATCAAGGACAGAAGGGATGAATTCTTGCTGTTCAGAGGCAAGAAACCACTCCTAAAATGGAGCAGGGGATGAGCCGCTGAGAGGGCAGTAACTAAGGTGGCCAGATCCAGGCTGGGCTTACCGCGGGCGCACCGTCTATCTCATCGATGATCAGGCAGTTGGGCTTCTCGTTGGCACCCAGCACAGACTTCATCTGGGTGGCAGCTTCAATGCGGGTCTTGAAAACCTCGGGGCTGCGGTCGTCACTGCAAGACAAGCCGGTGCCCGGATGCTGTGGCACGGCACCACCTCCGGCACGGCACCACCTCCGGCAGCTTCTGGAGCAGGGCAGGGCTGGGCAGCCGGCGCAGACTCACCTGGCGTTCATCTCAACGACGTTGTACCCCGCGTGCTTCGCGATGACGTGGGCCAGCGTGGTCTTTCCCAAGCCGGGTGGGCCACAGAGCAGGGCTACCTGTGGCACAGAGGTAACGTCAGCCTGGCAGGCAGCAAGGCAGGGCTCCTTCCAGCACCGACCAAGGCTGCCACGCACAGCGATGAGGCTCTGCAGCCTCCACCCTGGTCTGCTTCAACCCCTGGGAGCTGCTGCACTGGTTTGCAGACATAGTGAGAAAAGAGAAAGCCACTGGAGAAAGGAGAATATAACAGAAACCCCTCAGAGGTGTCAGAGTCATCCTGGCAGCATCTCTCATGCTTACATTTAAGTCTTCGGGGTATTAGACGGATAAGGCTGAACAAAATCCTTTCCAGAATTACACTCCTGAGAAGTGATGCTGTTAGTATTTGGTTTTGTTTCCCCTTTCTTATATCCTCTTACTGGACAGGCTGAAGCTGGTTAGCTGGCCTGGGTATGTTATCTCTGCTCCCTTCAGCATTTAAGCACCGTTGCTCTTTTCCAGATGCAGAAATTCTTGCTCAAAGGCATGCCAAATGCACCCCGAACCAATAAAGTCAAGACCAGCCTCTGTAAAAAGGGAATGTCTTTCTTCAAACAGCCATTTAATTTGGCTGGAAAAAGTCTGTTCCCCTCCCCTTGTTATCACACTACTCAAGCTGAAACAGAAATGAGAAAACTCCATAATTGCTAATGAGAGACAAGGAATCCAAGTTCTGCTAGATCTGTACTGGAAGATCCTGCTCCTCACAGTGGTGGTGGGATGAGGGGGATAGGAGAAAAGACCCACCAGAGCAGCCTCCTGTCCTGCTCACCTTGAATTTGGGTCTCTTGTGCTGATCCAGCTCAGCCTCCAGAATCTCCTCTGTGAGCTGGACCTTTGTCTTCCACTTATTCTGCTGCTCCTTGGGCTGGCTGAATGGAGGATGAGCCTCAGCGCTGGGCTTGGCCTTCTTCACAGCCTTCTCCTTCCCAAACACCACCGTGTCCCAGAGCTTGAGCCACTTCAGAAGGCAGCGGTTCGTGTACTGCATACCAGGCAAGAAAGGAAGCAAACCCTGTTGAACCACAGAGGGATCTGGCCATGGGCAGAGGATAGCCTCTCCTTTGTGGCTTAAAAACCAGAACAGCGTGTAGAGGAAGGAGCCGGGCCCAGGGAGGCAGCGCAGAGCGTGTCTGCCCAGACAGATCTCAACGTGCGGCACGTCACCCCTTGCCACAGGAGAGGCTGCCCAGGTTTCTGCCCGGCACCTCTGTGGGACAGCCTAGAAATGCATCTTCCCATCCCGGCTTAGCCACCATCCCGCAGGGCAACTGAGGACAAGTCGCATCGGCCCCATCCCTGCTGTCCCTCGTCTGTCTCGGCTCACCCCCGCGCTTCTCCACCTCTTCCATGATTTCCAATTCCCTTCTAATATTCCAAAATAATCGAAGTAGCCAACAATTCCTGGCTAAAGTCCACCCAATCTTTTTTGTCTTATTTTTGTTATCTTTCATAGTCTCTTTTGTTGGAAGGTCCACAGCCTACAGCTGGAAAACCCCCTCCCCAAGCTCTCTGCAGGTGGACTGTCCCCAGGCAGGGCTAGCACAGAGAGAGCCCCCCAGCCAGCGCTTCCAAAAGCCCCGCGAGCAAAGGCAGCACCATCAAACCATGATCCCACAGCATTAAGGAGAGTTATAAAAGCAGTAGGCCCACCCAAATACCAAGCCCCCACTTATAATAGAACCTCACGTCATCACTGAGCAGGTCCATGTAGCGCCTGGGAGTAAACTTGTCCACCCAGAGGCAATGCAGCGCAGACTCCTCCTCATCTGCTGGCTCCGCTTCCCCCACAGGCTCCAGGCTCTCGGTGCTGGTTTCGCTCTCGAGGCAACTGCAACAAAGAATTAACTTGCCCCAAACCACCCAGGGAGTCAGGGCAGGGCTGGGAATCACACCCAGACTTCCCAAGCTGGGGATGCTGAGGGCAAAGAGGCTCCTCCAGTCACAGATCCCCAGAACTTGGACCCTACCAGAACACCTCGGGAGCCATGTCCGACAGCGTGGGAGGGATAGGAGGGTATTTCATCCCAACATCTCACCTGTTTATGATCTCTGTCAGCTGCTGCGACGCCTCCAGAACACACCTCCGACGCTTGAGCACAAAGAGGGCAAGAGGGGGATCAGAGATGCCCCACTAACCTGCAGCTTGGGGGAGCGGGGATTCGGGAGCCAACGCTGCAGCCACCCAGGGGTGGCAGGGGAAGACGGGAAGCTCAGTACAAGAGGTGATACCTCTTCATCCACTTGTTCCTTCAGGTAGGAGAAAGGCACCCCCAGCAAGTGGAGCGGCCTGCGTGCGTTCCAGCCCATGGAATCGGGGAGCTGCGAGCAACAGAGGACACACGATGACGTTCATACTGATGCTCAGCCCAAACACTTGGTGCTTCATCAAAGATTCCCTCCTGAACCGGGTGGAGATCCGAGAAGCAAGCCCAGCCTTCAGACCCCTCTTTACCTCCACTCCTGTCCTGAAGGGATCATCCCGCATGACCATGAAGACCCTGGTGCCTTCAGTGGACGTCACGTTGATGTAGTCCTCCAGGATGGGCGGCCGTTTGAGGACCCGCTTCTTCTCGGAGGGCGGTGTGGTCTGCAGCGGGGCCATTCCACTCACCTCCAGGTGGTCTGAGCTGGAGAACACCTGGTTCCTTTAGCAGGAACCCCAACCTTTGGTGGGGATCAAGGGCCCCTTCCCTCACCCCTGCTATAAGTGGGGTTCAAGGTGGCCAACCTGGCATTCTGGGGAGAAGGTGACTCTGGTCCGGGCACAAGCGTGTCAGCATGGGGCAGGACATCAGGAGCCAACTCATCCGCCCCAAAGTTGAGCTTCTTAACAGCTTCCAGGCGCTGTCGCTTCGGCTTTGGAGCTGCGCGAGACACCAGTGCAGGAGGAAGAGGAGATGCATCGTTGGTGGTACCCGGCTGCTCCTCCAGCAGCACCCTGCACCGCTCGGGATGGGGGGAGAGAGGTCAGCAGCACCCAGGGACCCGTTAGGGCTGCAAAACCGCTAATAAACCCGGCTTAAGCGAAACGTACTGTGGGCCGCGGGCGGTGGCGAGGGGCCGGGTGGGACGCAGCCCCGCTCCCTCTTCCTGGGGTTGGTGTCCTCGGGCGGGTCGGGCTCCTCCGGCCGCTCCCTCCTGCCCCGAAACTGAGAGATTTTGGGGACGGCGGGTGGGAACGGATCATCTGCAAGAAGCGTTACACGACGGCGCCGGTCACCGGACGGGACCCACGGCGGGGCGGGCATAGGGGGCTCCGCGGCCGGCCGCGCGAAGCTCCCCCGGTACCGGACACGGCGCCCACCTCCCAGCTCGGCCAGCACCTCCAGCTCGGCCGCGAAGCACCGGTAGAAGGCATCCTCCTCGGGGCCGCCCCCGGGGCCCGCCATGGGCCGCGCCGGCACCGCGCCCGCCCGCGCCGCGCTTCCGGCTGCCGCGCCGCAGCGGGGCCCGCCGCTCATTGGACGAGACCCACCGGCCGAAAGAAGTGGCGGCGCTGATTGGATACGGCGCGCGGCTGGACTCGGCGGCGGCGGCGCTGATTGGATGCGACGCGCGGCTGGACTCGGCGGCGGCGGCGCTGATTGGATGCGACGCGCGGCTGGACTCGGCGGCGGCGGCGCTGATTGGATGCGACGCGCGGCTGGACTCGGCGGCGGTGGCGCTGATTGGATGCGACGCGCGGCCCCGGGCCCGGTGCCTCCGGTCCCGGGGACGGCGCTGCAGGTCGGGCCGGGGCGGGGGGTCGGGGTCGGGGTCAGGCCAGCGCCGTCCCCTCCGCCGCGTCCCCTCCGCCGCGTCCCGGGTCCGCTCCGCCGCGCGTGTCCCCGCCGCCGCGTTCCCGGTCCCCACCGCCGCGCGTGTCCCTTACGGGACGCCGAGATCGCGGCCCGGCCCCGGTTTGCAGCGGGCGGGACGGCGGGATCTGGGTTGCGGGAGCGGGGTGAGGCCGAACCCCACCGTCGGGCTGCATCGGCCCGGCACCGTGCGGCTGCGGGGCCTCCACGCGTGACAGCGGGACGGGGGATGGGGCCTCCACGCGTGACAGCGGGACGGTGGCAGAGCTGTACGGTGTGACACCGGGGCGGCTGCAGGACCTGGACGGCGTGGCACGGGTACGGCTGTGGGACCCACACACTGTGACACCGGTAAGGCTGGGGGACACGTACAGCGTGACATTTGGCGTCGCTCCGGGACCCGTGCGGTATGACGCCGGTATCACCGCAGCACCAGTACATCCCCAGTCCCACTGGGAGTACCCCACCCCTGGGCCCTGCTCCCTTCCCGCTCTCGTTGGGTCCCATCACTCCCCTGTGCCCGTCCCCGGGGTGCTGGAGCCTCCTCCCGCCCCGCTCACCCCGATTCCCCCGCAGGGCGCTGACCATGGAGCCGGGCACCATCGACAACCTGGCCATCCTGTACCAGAGCTCCGATTTCATTGTGGTCAACAAGCACTGGGACATCCGCATCGACAGCAAGATGTGGTACGAGACGCTGACCCTGCAGAGCCAGCTCAAGTACCGCTTCCCCGAGCTGGCCGACCCCGACACCTACTACGGCTTCAGGTGAGCAGCTGGGGACCGAGCTGGGCTCTGCCCTGCCTCCGAGCCGGCCGCGGCTGGGCATCCTGCCCGGGGATGCTCCTCCACTTCCCATCTCCGCCCCAGGTTCTGCCACCAGCTCGATTTCTCCACCAGTGGGGCCCTGTGCGTTGCACTCAACAAAGCGGCGGCGGGAAGCGCCTACAAGTGTTTTAAAGACCGTCTGGTGACCAAAGCCTATCTTGCCCTGGTAAGCCCACCCTGCTAGATCCTTGCTTCTGGACACATCTTCTGAGTTTGCAACACTGCAGCTCGGCCTCTGCTTCATGTCTTCCTGGCATCGGTGAGGAACGCGTGCCGGGGGCTCGGTTTGCAAACTGTCTTTCTGCCCTGCAGGTCAGGGGCCACGTCAGCCAGAGCCGAATGACGATCCGCTACGCCATAGGGAAGAACACCACCGAGGGCATGACCCACATGATGTGCATCGATGGGACGGAGGGTGAGCGGCTCCCACACCCTGCCTGCGCTGCCCGGACCACCTGGGCCGCTCCGTGGGGAGCTGAACCCCCTCCGGATCTTGTTTGCAGGCTGTGAAAATCCCAAGCCTTGCCAGTCGGAGCTGATCGTGCTTGAGCACGGGTCCTACAGCGGAGACCCCGTAACCAAAGTGCTGCTGCAGCCGCTGACAGGTGGGGAGCTCGGGGTTGGGGCAGCTCGCGCACAGGGCTGGACAGACAGACAGGCAGCAGAGGTGCTGCAGCAGGACCCGCGCTTGCAGCCCTGGGCTTTGGTTGCAACATGGTGGCAAAGCTTCAGAAAGGGCTGAGCGGAGCTGAGAGCTGAGCTCAGCTTGTGGAGGACTCAGGTTCTCAGGCTGAGGGGGCAAACGCCCTTTGGTGCGTTGTCACCTTGCACCTCTGTGGCCTCGAGGAGGGATTCGGAGATAACGTGTGTCCCCGGTTCCTCCGCTCTCTCCCTAGGGCGGACTCATCAGCTCCGGGTTCACTGCAGCGCCATCGGCCACCCCATCGTGGGGGACTTCACCTACAGCCACAGGAAGGACAGCGGTCCCTATAGGATGATGCTCCACGCCTACTACCTGCGCATCCCTACCGGCAAGGAGCTCATCGAGGTCTGTGCGCCCGACCCCTTCGTCACCACGATGGACAGCAACTGGGTGCCCCACCATGTCACCCACCGGCTGGATGAGACCATCCAAGAGCTGAAGGACAAGGTGATGCAGAAGCGGGAAGAGGAGGGGAGCCAGGAAGCCACGCTTGGTGGTGGAGGAGAGGAGGCACTGAGCGAAGCCAAGAGCCCGGAGACGGAGGAGCAGCGAGCCCGGTGTGAGCAGTGGTTGGCCGAGTGGGCTTTGGAGTGAGCACAAACCACGTCTCTGCATTTCCACCCTGATGCTCCATTTTTGTCCCGGTGGGTCTCCACAGAGCCCAGGCGCTGACTCCGCAACCGCACTTTCTGTATGCCGTGGCTTCCCTCACTTCCGGGGCTGGGATTAGACAGGTTTTAGCAGCAGTTAGGATGGGTTTATTTTTTAATGTACACGTCATCCATGTGGCCACTGGATGCCCCTTTCCTAATTCTGGGCCTCAGCAGCAGAGTCAGCGTGTCACGTATCAGCTTAGAGTGACCCCAAAGCTTTACATCCCTGTCCCGGGGCTCAGGCGCAGCCGAGGCAGCACGGACACTGCCTTTGCCATGAGCACGATGGATGTATCCACCAACCTGGGATGCTAAAACACATCCCAGCAAAGGGAGAGGAGAACGTGCTGGGTGCAGCTTCGGTGTCCGTGTCCCCAGTTCCCTTTGCTCCAGCCCGCTGCGGTCACTGGCACACGTATTCTGTGGGAGGTGGGGGATCAGGAGGCTTGGGGGCACTGACAGTCCCCCCCTAGTCCCGGGGCAGCCCCAGGGTGTTTTGCCCGTGGAGCTGGGCTGTGCGATGGGCGCAGGAGAGGTCCCTGCCTGCCACCGAGGACGTGCCGCCTGCCCGGCCATGCCCTCGCGCTTTCCGTCCTGCCTCGGCCCATGTGTGGTTTTTTTCTAAAGGTTTGTTGAAAGTGAGTGAGTTGATATGAATGGATTTTAAACTTTTGTCAAGTTTCTATGAGAAGAATCTAGTCTTTTAGCAGTTCTGAAATACCGGTGGTCTTAGAAATACGTGTGTTTTTAGTAATTCTATGGTCAGAATAGCCAACAGCCCAAAGCTTTTTTAAGATAACTTATTATTCTTTCTCCTAGCATTGCCTTTTCCTGGCACCTGCTTTTATCCTGGGCGTGGGTGTAACCCCTGCTGAGACAGGTCAGAAGACACCAGCCCCTTTCTGCTTTACCCAAACGAGGGGGAATCGGCTTTTGTCCCACCGTGTGGCTCCTCGCCGGCAGGTTGCTGCAGAGGGGTCCGCACCGGAGGGTGCCGCTGGCAGGGCCTTCGGGAGGGCAGTTTGGGAGGGCTCTGGAGCAGCGAGAGCGGCCGAGGAAATGGTTGAAGCTGAAAGAAAGGCTGAGGACTGATGCCAAGAGCAGGAAGGAGCTTGTCTCGCAGGCTGGCACTCAGCTTTGCGAGATGCAGAGAGGGGTTCCTCTGGAAATGCCCTTGCGTTGCCAGCCGGCGTCGTGCCGCTTCATTCTCTCCTTCCCACCCAGTTCGTCCTCTGCAGCTCTTAGAGGAAGCTTTGCGAGTGAGGGGAGCAGAGCAGCTGGCGCGGGCTGGGGTGGCTGGAATCCCTTGCAGACAGAGCGCTGATCCCCGGGGTATTCGGCACCGAGCCGCCACATCAGCACGTGCCCAGAGTTATCGTCACCCCACAAGCCCTGTCCCATTTGAAAAGCACCTGGCAGTGGTTTCATGTAACTCATACTCCTACCCCGAGGGGAAGAACGGCACAGCCCTCTCCTCACGGGTGAACACACCGTGCAGGTCACCGAAACCCCGCAGGGTTTTTGCATCACCCATCCCCGGCGCCCCTGGGTGCTGGTGGGTGGAAGCTCACCGGGCTGCGGCGTGCGGCCGCGGAGGAGGCGGCCGTCACCTTGCTTTTGTGGCTTGGCACAGAGTGCTGCAGGACGGGGACTGGCGCACAGCTTGTGGCTTTGCAGGCACCAGCCTGCACCCAGCGGGGACCGCGGGCTCATGAGCTGGTGGCAGAGGGTTCAGCGGGGGTTTGAAGGAGCAGAAGATCCCTCTCCTTCCTCCCAGGCACCCTCCCCACCCATCCCATGTCCCAGGAGTGGCCGGGGGGGGAGAGGCAGCCACAGGCGGATCCCAAAGCTGTAAATTAACGCTGTGAACCTGTTTGCCAAAGAATGTACGTGGGTGGCGTGCACAGGAGGTCATGAAAAGTTACAGGTGAGATTTGCAGCATCAGAGGCAGGAGGCAGCCTTCCCTTCCCGCGGGCCCCGGTGTGGGAATGGTCCCCGCTGCGTGATGGGGGACGCGTCCAGGACAAGGCTGCCCTCAGCCGCGGGGCTGGTGGTCTCTGGGGGCGTATGTGGGGACACGCCGGTGCCCACGCACAAGGGGAGGCTGATGGACCATCGGTGCTGGGGGGCTGGCACCCAGCGCTCGCCCCGCCATCTGTGCTGAGGAGCCCCTGCACCCTGCGCCGCCCATCAGCCTTCGTGCGTTGCACTTTTACCTCACATTGCAGGAACCTGAGATAAATATATATTTTCCTTACCCTGCAGAGAGGTGTTTTCCAGGTGTCCTTCCTCAGCTGCCCTCCCGCGCCGTCCAGTCCTGCTCCCTCCTCTCTGCCGCGGGTCCATTTGCTGCATCGTGCGTGAATCCACTCGTGCATTCAGACCTGGGGGTGGGGGGGGGGATTGTGATCAGGTGTGTGTTTTGTGACGTTCTGTACAGCTTGCAATAACCCTTATTGTTGCCCAGTACCATAGTAAACCATTGCCTGTATACCCTGCGGTTCGCTCTCTGGTCTCTCGATCCGCGCCGCGTGGGCCGGTGCGTTGCTGCGGCGTGGCCGGTGCGGTGCCGGCGGCTTCCAGGAATGAGCCCGGACGAGCACAGCGGGACTGGCCCCAGGGCTCCAACCTGGCCAACCTGTTGCGTGAGCCCCGGCGCTCATCCTCACCCTGCCGAAATCCAACTGGCCGAAACCACTGGGGTTATTTACCCGAAAGCCCTCCCAGATTTACCAACTGTGACACAGATGACCGAGGCTGCCCGAGGCAGCTGGGGCAGATGCCACTGCCCCAGCCCTTCCCCTGCCTGTCCCTGTCCCTGCCCACCTCCTGTCCCGGCCAACACCGGCAGCTGCGATTGTCCTGAACCAAAGAGCAGAGCTGGAAGAAAAACTCTTAATTTCGAAACACCGTGGCTCTCCCTGGTGAGAAGGAAATGGGGGAGCAGCCCCAGTGTTCAGGGGGTGCATAGGGAAAGCTCCCTCCACGCATGATTTCCATAGAACTCTTGTATATCAACAGCCATCCCTCGGGTTGGAGCAGCTGGAAAAGTGAGCCAAGACCCAAAGGAATTACTTGCAGCCTTCAGGTTGTGAGATTTTTTTTTTTTTTTAAGACTATAAACCTGGCAAGGGCAGAGATGCAGCTGGTTAAGTGCAGGAGCGTTTCCAGCCCACCCGGCACAGGGACACACGGTCGGAGCCCACCACTGACCCACCGAGGCTCCCGGGGGAAGGAGCGTGGGCAGATTCGGATTTGGGGTGGATGCTCCTGTGCCTGTTCCTCCAGAGCCCCTCGGGTTCTTTCAGGGCCAGTTTTAAGCTCCGCGGGGACATGGTGGACGCGGTGACCCACAAAGGGGCCCCGACGTGCCCCTGCCGTCCCGCTCCAGCCACCTCTGGCCGGCAAGCCCGCGGCGGGGGCCGTGTCCCACCAGCAGCCTCGTAGCAAACAAGTTTCTGTAATTTTACCACTATTTTTACAGCAAATCCTTCCAAAATAGAAACCAGAAACACCCCTCGGGCGTTGACCAAGCCCTGGCGCTGCAGGACCGGTTGCTTGGTGGGGGACGGGGATGGGGACACCGGCTGGGAGCACCCAGCTGGCAAGCACCCAAGCTGGCTGGCAAGCCCAGCGCAGCGCCGTGCCAGCAGGTCCAGGGACCCTTTCTGAAGGCTGATGCCCCCCAAGCCGCCCAAGCAGGTGGTGCAGCCAGGCGGCCAGCCCAGCCGACCGCTCTCACCCTTCCATTTCCCCAGGATAAAGGCACAGATAATGCGTTTGCTGCCGCGCAACACTGGGCTCCCCAGGTTTTCCAGCCTTGGCTTTCCAGGGCTTCCAGCCTTTCCTTTCCAGCCTCGGAAAGGCTTTGCTTCCTTTCTTTTTGGTCTCCTCCTTCATAGCACGTGCTGGATGGCGTTTCAGAGCGGGATCAGCAATTCCAGCTGTAAAAAGAGGAATGGGATTGTCCATAGCCAAGGCAAAAGGGATGGGTGTGAGGGAAGCACCCCTCAGAGGGGTGCTGAGCCCATCACCGAGGACTCGTCTGTTCTGCACCCTGGTTGCCCTATAAAATATATCCCTGAATAGCTCAAAGCTTTTTCACTAACTGGGAGGACCTTTGTCTCCATCAGGAGTGCAGAAATCACCAAACCAGGGGATTTAACTCATTTGCCCCATACTTCAAAGTGACCCTTTACAAAGTTAAAAAAAAAAAAAAAGAAAAAGAAAAAAAAAAAACAGGAGAGAAGGCAGCTTTACAGAACACTGTTGAGAAACTGCCCTGTCACACCCCGTTTTCAGAGCAACATCCCCACCCCGCAGCAGATAAGTGCCAAGCCGTCCCCGGCGCTGCCCATCCCCGGCCACCGCAGGTGGGTGAGCACCTTCCCCGGCTGAGCAGCACCGAATCCTCATCACCGAGCCATCCCTGCCCCGGACGGAGAGCGACTCTGCAAGGCCACCGGTGGGATTTAGGGGACGTAATGAAACGTAGCAGGAAAATTACTTGCACGTAGCTCGAAGGGCAGCAAGCTAATTGCTCTGGGCAGCCCATCGATGGCATTTCTAGAGCAGGGATTTATTTTCTCTTGGGGGTTTCTAGCTGAGGGGTGTGGAGTTGGGTACAGTGGGGGGGCAACACCTGCTGGTGCTCCTCCACTGGGTTACACTGGATTTCTCCCAGTCTGTGCTGGTGTGGTCCCACATGGAGCCGGAGGATGGAGGGGGACCCTGTCCCTGCAGGGCACGGGGGGAGCAGGGCTCTGGGTGTCAGAGAGAACAATTTATTGTGGATTATTCTTAATAATGGATGGAGATGGATAATTCAATTCTGTTTTCTGTTACATAGGATTTAAACCCCTCCCTTGGTTGCAGGGGGGTTTGTGCAGGCACTCACAGAGCACAGGAGGGCAGGCAGAGTGCTGTACTCCCACAGCTCCAGCCCCAGCATCGGACGAGAGGATCGGGCTGCAGGACCGCCCGGCACCTTCCCCAGCCTGGCCGGCAGCCAGCACCATCCCAGAGCTCCCCGTTTGCGCTCTGTGCTCGCCTGATCCGCGCCAAGGACGAAGCCCTGGCACAGGCAGCATGGTGTGGGCAGCCCCGGCCCCAGCAGCCATCGCTCTCTGCCTCCGTGAGTTACACCTCGTCCCCATAAAGCTGTCCCTGCCCCAGAACCCACTTCCACCCCCCAGTGCTGGGGATGCTCCAGCCCGCGCTGCTTTTCATTCCCGACCTGCTTGGCTTTGGCATCCCCTGCGCTCTGCCTCGTGCTCCCGCCAGCATCCGCAGGCAGTGGGATGTTTTCCCAGCTGCAGCCTGCACCGCATTAGAAAACTGCACAGGCAGGTTTCCAGGGGCAGATTTATCACTTTTTGTCTTCTAAACCCACCCCGAGGCTCCCTGCGTTGCCGGGGCTGGCTGCAGGGCGGTACGGGGGCTGCTCTCTGCAAAGTGTTCGCCAGCATTTACTAAACGCTACTAAACTGTCAAAGAAAAGGGCCTTCCCAGACTTTAAACCTGGAACTGCTTTAGAACAGCCCCTGACCACTTGTACGTACGCTCATGGATGTTTTATAACCTGCTCCCGCTTCGTTTCAGGTTTCTCCGCAGACCTCGGGAAAGCGGCAGCGGTGAGTCGCCGCCGGCTGCTCCAGCGGCTCCGAATACGCCAGTGCTTTGCTGAAACCTTGCATCTGGTGCCGGGAGTGGCAGAGCTGCCGCGGTTCCCCCAGTCCTTGGCTCCAGGGAGGCAAAGCCATCGCTTCCCCACTGGCCCCCTGTGCAGCCCTTGGCCCTGGCCCTGTCCATCCCATCCCTCGCTCACCCGCTGCCCACCAACCTCCCTGCTCTGCTCCCAAACCGAGGGCTGGGACCCTAAACCTGACGGACCCCCAGCCCCCCCAGCTCCAGGGAAGCAGGGGCAACCCCACTGTTGAAGGGTCCCCACTCCTGAGAGCAGCTGTGGTGGCTTGCTTCCCCCCGTGTAACCCAGGGCAGCCCCAGGGCTGCTGCAGTTCTCAGCTGCCTGCAGCACCCACGGCTTGGGGGCAGCAGCCGCCGGCCTGGGCACACCAGCCAGGTCAGATCCATTCCCCCCGTGTTTAAAAGCCCTTCTTCCCCTTCCTTGCTGGGGCTGAGCATCCCCCCCGTCCTCCTCCCCAGGCTGCCCTGATCATCGGAGCCGTCCTGTCTGCCACTGAGCAGCACCCTGAGTAAGTACCAGCCCCAGCCGGGGTCTCTGACAAGTGGGGGGGTCTTGGGAGTGCAGGCAGTGGGGTTGGTGTGGATGGATGTTGCATTTCTCCCCACATATATGTCACGGCTGCTGTGACAGGTCACTTGGGCAGGAGAGGATTTAGAGCCTTGCACAGCCGGTTCCCAAGCTGGGATTTCAGCTGCATCGGCTTTTGTTGTAGCACAAACACACCAAGAATTTCCTTCCCTTTACGGGGCTGACACAGGTGCAAGACGAGCCTTCCCTGAGCCGAAATCCAGGCTCTGCTAGTTTCTCCCTCACCCAAAGCCTGGGGTACGGTGGGTGCCCTCATGCCTGCAAGCCATCCCCTTCGGCACCACCCCGGCACTGGCATTAGGGGACATTTTCATGACACCCCATGTTATTCCCACTTACCCCATGCAGCCACGGTCAGGGTGAAGGGGGATTTCCCAAGGGAACAAGCGGGTTCGTCCTCCACGGGGTGCTGGGGAGCTAAAGTGGATGGTGAAACTCAGCTACACCTCCCCAACGCAGCCTCTCAGCCTCAGTCCTGCAAGGTTTCCAGTGCATCCCAGCCAGCGACCTGCCCGCTGCTGACATCCTCGCGTTTGCCCAGGGACTGCAAAACGGAACAGCGGAGCTGAGCAGTGCCCAGGTGGGCAGGGGCAGGAGTGGGAGCTGCGAACCCCACCGAGCCCGCTGGGGCACGGGGAGCTGGGGGGTGCCGGGGCGAAGGGGCTTTCACCGCCTCGGCGTTGACAAGGCAAGCCTTTCCCTGCCCAGCTGTCCTGCCTGGCCAGACTGCTCGCTGCCAAGAACCTAACGGCTGATTTCGGCAAGTATCCACCAGACCTGCTGCTCTTCTTTGAGTGAGTATCGCGGGCGGCATAGAGCTGTGGGTTTGGTGCCGAATCGTGCCCGCGGGCTCTCTGCATGGGAGAAGAGTATTATGAAAGTTGCCTGCATCTGTGGGCACCTTCAGACCTGGACAGGGCATTTCCAGCCCTGCAGACCCCCAGATTCTCTCCTCACCCCATTCCTCTCCAATGCTGGGGCCACGCTGGCCATGGCATGGGGTGCATGGGGTCAGGCAACCCCCGTCCTGCGCCAGAGACATCCTCCCCAGGGGAAGAGGAGACCCCCCAGCCCCATGCAGCTCGGCAGATCATTGCTTAGAAGGGAGCAGCAGTTAAAACTATTTTCCCCATGCCCACAAAAAGCAACATTAGACATCTCCTGCCCAGACACAAGCAGCCCTTCGCCCCGTTCCTCCCCGCCACGCTGACTCTTGCTCCCCACAGCTCAGCCGAGGTGCGCGGTGGGACCTGCGGAGCATTTTACGCCCGGGCTTCCCGCGGGAACCTCGACCTGCTGCCCAAGGGCTCATCCCGGCGGACGGGGCTGCTGCGTGGGGCTCTGGCCTGCCTGGTGAGTGGGGGCCAAGCCGGGGGGCGGCCAGGGTCCCCCGCACCCCGCGCCAGGTGTTCGTACCAGGGTTTGGTCGTCTCTCCCAGGGGGTGAAGAGCAGCCGCCTGAGCCCTGAGCAGCTCGGCAGCCTCGGGGCGCTGGTGTGCGACATGGAGCCAGAGACCATCACGGCCTCAGACCCCGGCGTCCTGGAGAACCTGAAGCTCTGCCCAGCGCTGACGGGGGCCCAGCGGGACGCCCTCAACGCCGTGCTCCTCACAGGGGGCACAGCGTACGGGTAAGGAGCCTTCTTATGTCCGCTGTTACGGGGGTGGGTGCCGAGCAGGATGGAGGGCGTACCCGTGAGGATGCTGAGCTGGTCCTTCTCCCGATGGCCACAGGGATCCTTCGAGCTGGGACTTACAGACTCTACAGAATTTGGGGCCGCTCGTGCTGGCTTTGAATGAGACCACGCTGAGTTTGGTGGCCAAGGTAAGCCCTCTCCTCGAGACCGCGGGGTGAGCCGCCCGTCAGCCAGGCCAGCCCTGAGGCGGCAGGACCCAGCCCTCTCTGCCCCCCCGCCGGCAGGCAGCACGGGAGGCTTTCGGCAGGAGCATCGCGGCTGCGTACAGCAGCCAGGGACGTTCCCAGCGGGAGAAGTCCCTGACCCTCCTCAGGGCCATCACAGCAGCGTCAGCTTCATCTCATCCCAGGCTGAAGCGGAGCACAGACCGTGAGCATTTACCTTTGCTGCCACCAGTCCAGACCAGTTCACAGCTCTTGGAGGGGAAAAATGTCCCCAGGCTGGTTGGCATCAGGGTGGCCCGAGGGAAAGGGACAGGACCAGGCAGAAAGCTGTGGGATTCCCTGTAAAGTGAATGGGGAGATGGGGAAAAATGCCCTTACAGCATGCTGCGGGGTTTGCTCTTGCCTGGGAGCAGGAATACGGCAGCAGCAGCTGGGAAGGAGCTGGTGAAGGAGGAAAACTGGAGCTGGGCAGGGGCAGCACCAGGGGAGGATGCTGCAAGCCTGAAGGATGTGAAGGATGCTTGTGTGGGTGAGGTGGGAAAGGGTTCATCTTGCTGGAGCATTTTTTAGTTGCCTTTAACAGGACCAAGCACACGTGGCCTGTAGAAACATCTGCAGGTTCTTCAGGAATAACTTTAAGGAATGAAAGCGAATAAGGTGCCTTCATGGGTCAGGGACCCAGGCGATGGGGGGTCGATTTGCAGTCCCGCCCAGCAGGACGGCTTGAGCAGCGTTATTGCAATTCCCTGTTCATTCACTGGGGCTTTTCTGAGGGGCTCTGGGGGCCCATGGCAGGATCAGGGCCAGGTGGGAAGGGAAAACGGCATCTGCCTGACATGCCCTCCCTGCCCGCAGGCTGCCTGTCCGCACCCATCACAGCCAGCACCGTCTCCGACCCCCTCTTACTCATCAGCTACGACACCAGCAAGGAGTTTGACCTCTGCCTGAGCAATGAGGTTTTAAAAGCAAACCTGGAACCTCTGCTGGAACAGCCGTTCACCGTGGAGTACCTCTGGGTCATAAAAAAAAAGCTGGAGCAGGTGATGGGTGACACAGGGCAGGAGCCCCCGCGCAGCACCCTGTTAGCGTGGGCAGGCTCTGGGATGGGCGAGACCCGCTGCAGGGAACAAGGCACCCAAACAGGTCCTTTTGTGCCCATTTCTGCCTTCTTTTCCCTTTCCTGACCCTCTTTTCTGCCCCGCTGGGCTGGCCCTACAGATTTACCCATCGGGGATCCCGGAGGAGCAGCTGAAGCTGTTCGGGCCACTGTCCCACCAGTACACGGCGGAGGAGATCAGCCTGTGGACGGTGACATCCAGCGACACGCTCTTGGCCCTGCTCAGCCCCTCGGATGGCAAGTGGAAGGCTCCCCAGGTAAACCCGCGGCAGCAGCGGTGGATGGGTGCTGGTGAACCCAAACCGGGGGCGCTCGGTGCCCAAGCCCAGCTCAGGGCGAAGGCATTGCCCGAGGACGGCACGGCGGTTTTGCAATGCACATGCGTTTCTACCGCGAGCATCTTCCTTCCCTGCCTGCATGGAACCATGCGAACTGTGTTTCCCAGGTCCAGCAGCTGCTCAGCAGGTTCCTGGCCCTGGGGGGCACCTTGACTGGGCCCTTGCTTTGGAAAATCGGTGGGAGAAACCTGTGTAATCTGCAGGAGGAACAGCTCGAGCAAATATCTCCAGAAGCAATCGGGTAAACCACTTTTTAGGGATGCTTTTCAGTCCCGCGACGCCCCTGGGGCCGCAGGGGAAGCGGAGGGCGGGATGGCAGGCTCCCGCCTCCGTTTCGGCTCTGCACGCTCGCAGGCAGCATGGAGGGATGGCCGCGTCCCGCTCGCAGCTCCTGCCTGAGCCACCGGCACCACGGTCTGCAGGGTCAGACCGCTCACCTCCCCCCGCCAATAAAAAAGGGCTTTAGCTGTGGTTTGGGGTGGTGCCCCCCCACTCTAACCTGCGACCCTCCCTCCCCCAGGACCGCCGGACAATTAAACATTTCTTCTTGCTCTCAAACCAAGAAGGACAAACTCTACAGGAAAGCCCAGGAGGCCTTTGCTGGCCAGGTGGGCAGCACCAGGGCCTATTACTGCCGGATTTGGCCGTACCTGGGTAAGTTTTTCTGCCTTCCCCCTCCTTCCCACGGTGACCGAGGTTGGACCCTTCTTCCTTGGCCAGGGAGGTTTGTCACACTGGAGTCCCATCTAGCAGCCTCCAAAACCCCTGTCCCAGCACCGGGAGCGTTTGCATGCGTCTAGGTGCCCCATGCGTTTTCTTGAAGGTGGAGCTCCAGCAAAGGACCTGAAGGACTTGGCTAAAAGTGGGGTTGCCATAGACATGGACATAGACACCTTCCTTGCCTTAAATCCCGATGAGCTGGAGGTACGTCCCCAGTACGTGGCTGCTCTCTTCCCTGCTGGAGGGCAGGGCTAGTCGAGGGCTGAGCGGTGGGGTTCGAGGCTACAGCCCCATCAGGTCACCAAGTCTCTATTTTTTTACCTTTTATAATTTTATTTCGGAAGCTGTTACTTGCTCTGCTGTCCCATTTAGAGAAGCACTTTGTGGCGATGCCAGCTGCGAGGGTAAACGAAGATGTTGTACATGTGTTGCAGAAACTCAACGTCACGGAGGTGAAAAATTTGCTTGGGGAAAACCTCCCTTACCTGAAGGAAGCTGAAAATAAGACATCGGTGATGCGCTGGGTGAAGAGACAGTCCCAGCGGGAACTGGACTGCACCCTGGGAATCGGCCTGCAAGGGGGAACGGCGGACCCCAGCCCCACAGTGACAGCCACCCCTCCTCAACCCACCGTCTCGGCCACCGTCACCCCCATGGCAACTGCTCCTATGCCCACCACCCTCCCCACTGTCCCCACCCCTACTGCCATTAACAGCCTCCCTACCACTGATTCAGGTACTGGCCCCCACAAGGCCCCCACCCCAAGCGCCATCAGCCCGACCCCCCCTAACAGCACTCCCCCACTGGGGGCTTTCACCCCCACCCCCAGTGCTGCTGGGAGCCCCTCTGCCGCCCAGCCCGCTCCGACCACCAGCCCCATCGTCCCATGCTCCATCCACCAGCCTGCCACCTCAAATAAGGCCACCCCCCCCGCCATCACCCTCTTCACCACCATCTTTGCCGCTGTCAACCCCACCACCGCCTCTCCCAGCTCCGTCCCACCCCCTGCTCTCACACGTGGGGCCACCACCACCACCAGTGTTGTTACTAAGCTGGCTGTTACCCCCCACAACACCAGCACCCCACTGGTGTCCGCGAACCCCCCAGCACCTGGGGGAACCGCCGACCCCGCTCCTGCCACCGGTAGCACCGCCGCACCGAGCACCCACAGCGCTCCCAGCACCCTTGTCCCCAACCCCGCCTCCGCAGCCACAGAAAAGAACCTCCCTCCCCATAAGCCCACCCCGACCCCCAACTCCACCGTCTCCACCGAAAAGAGCATCGTGTCCTCAGAGGCCAAGACTACAACATCGGTTTGCAAGACCGGTGCCCCTCCGGCATTTCTCGGCCCTTCTTCCACCACCACCAGCAGCGAGACCACTAAAAATCCACCGAGATCGACACCCAGCGGATACATCAACCTGCAGCCTGAAGCTGGTAAGGCGTGAATGTTTGGAGTTGGGAAAGGCTTAGGAACCGGTGGCGAGGCAGAATTCTTCACCGACACCTTGTCCCTGGCCAGATTCAACACAGGTGTGCTGCCATCCTCCAAAAACCCCAAGCAGTTACTGGCTAGAGAGGCAGCGAGGTGTCTGCAGGGCGTTACAGCCCCTGGATCTGGAGCCTTCAGATCCCACACGCTCTGCGAGCCCGGCGAGGGGCACCGTAAGATGCCTCGTCACGCACGGCGCCCCTCGACCGCTCTGCAGGAAGCTGGAGTAATTCCCTTAACGCCAATGCAGTGCGTGTTTTGCACAAGGCAAGGATACAGCCTTCTGTAGCTGCACGCAGTGTTTCTGACCAGGCATCCCTGTAAAACCCCTGAAATCAGAAATCCTTTAACCTGACAGAGCTGCATCCATAGCTTTAATGGCTAAAACACATTTGCTCCTGCTTTACGCCGGTGAAAGTAAGGACAGACTCAGTCCTGCTGACTATTCACGGCCAGGTGACATTTATAGCTGGGCGCAGGCAGACAAGTTGTCCTGCCACGTGCGACCCTCTGGGGTACCTCAATCCCGAAGCAATTCTACTGCCCTGACAGCTCCTATGTGCCGTGTATCTGGATAACCCAATTGCTTCTCATCTGTGCTCTCCGCCCAGGATCAGGCTCCAGGCTCTCCTCCTGCCTAGCGCACGTACTGATGACAGCCGTGGGAAGCTCACTGCTGCGAGGGCTTCTCTGACACTGCCGCCTCCGGCACCGCAACCCACTGGATCCCTCCTTTAATTTTCACCGTCCTGCAAAATAACGGTGCTGGCAACTTCCCTGCTGAAAAGCAGAAACCCAGGAACCGAATGGAATTTATCCATTTGGCACCGGCACAAAATTTGCTTATTATTTTTGAGGCTGGGCAGTGAAAGGAGGACATTTTTCCAGCCCAAGGAAGCCTCACAGGTACTAACTAGCTAGCTGCTCTATGTAATACAATCATCAGCAATATTGACTGGTCTGGCACCGCATTAATGCCGACAGCAGGCCCAGTTCTGCCAGCTTTACTCACACCGAGAGGTATTTTACTGCTAAGCAGGCCCACTGGGTCCTGTTGAGACAGTGGGACAGCTCAGGGATTTGAGTTACAGGCCCTCGCAGGAGAAGCAGAACGTGGCCCGGCCACGCAGTCTGAAAACTCAGGGATCCACTAAATTGCATTTAACTTGTTTCACCTACATCGAAATTTTTGATCAAGACTCGTTCAAACTACACAAAACCTAGTTAGAGGGATGATTAACTGAAGATAAACTATCTGGATTACTGGTGCAATGCTATAAAATAAAGCTCTTTTCTTCCTAATCAGATGTGTTCTCTGATGTGTGTAGTACATTGTAGTATAGTTTTTCCAACTAGCTTAAATCTAAGCAGTTTCCACTTCTTTTGCCCTGACTTCCTCCAATAGCTCTACTACAAGCAAGTGTTTCTCCCTCCAACTTGCAGCTCTTCCACTTACTAGTTTCATTCTCCACAGGCTGAGGAGATTCTTGCGTGTCATTTGTTGGGAGCAAGTCAAGGCATGAAGAAACAAATCAAGATTTCTATCAATACTGTTAAAAATGCAGGCTGCCTTGCTGACGCTGGGCTCTCTCCCACCCTAGCTAGTGCCCCAGCACCACGGGACGGAGGCAGTGGGGAAGCATCTCTTGCTGCCCCGAAGTCTGCACTGAAGGACAGACCAGACTGTCCCATTCTCTTCCCGTAAAAGCATGGACAATGAACACTAATAACATCTTTGCAGGCAGGCTCTCCTCCTGGGGGAAAAGGGGGATTTCAGGGGCTGGATACAGCTGACACAGAGGCTTTTTTTGACAGAAACTCCCAATGAGGGGGGGGTGAGGGGGGGGAAAAAATGTTGAAAATCCTACAGAAAGTTCTTCTACCCTCCCCACGAGGAAACAGAACAGCCTTAGCTTCGAGTAGTTCAACACCAAAGAAATTAAACAGGCACGCCTGGGGTTCCTGGCCGATACTTGCAGACACGAAGGCGTGGGTGGTATGAACAAAGAGAAGACAATAGCAACTAATCGAGCTGCTTCTGGCATTTTATTTTTACTTAGTTCCATTATTTATTTACAACCAGCCGGAGAACTTCACTCCCACTCGGAGGTCCTGGTAGCATTAAGAGATGAGGCTCTTTGAGAAACGCAATCATTAACACGCAGAACAGCCAATTTGCTCACCCTTAAACCCACCAGGGCTGCCCAGTAAAATATTGACATCGTTTGTGTTGCAGCAATATGGCTGGGCCTTACCCAGGCTTGATATCTACAAAAGGCAAAGATCCTGCTCTGAAGAGGCTGAAACCTTCAATTCAGATACAACACTGATTTTTTTTTTTTTTTTTTTTTTAAAAGTGATTTGAAAGAGAAAAGTACCTAAAAGTGAACCCTGGCCTGCTGCCCGCTAGCACTGAGCATCCCCTCAGCCCCCAGGCGTGGCTGTCCCCGACAGGCCTCAGAGCAGGTCACAGGCTGGTCCCCCTCATCTTGCCTTCTCTTGATGGAAGATTTTCAAGACAAGCCCGACATCATCAGGAAACTGATAAGCAGAGCAGGCAGGAGGTGGAGTGTCGTGGCCACAGCACCCAGAGAGGCCAAGGATGGTGCTAGAAGAAAAAGAGGCTGCATCAGCGCAAAGAAATCAACAACTGAACTGTTTCCCCCCATGGGGGAGAACATCTCATTATGCCCCATCCAGGGAAGATCTTTGGCTTTCTAACCGGTAAATAGCCACCCCTAACAGGACCACCAAGTCATAGCGCAGCTCCAACACACAGCCGAGGAGGCAGCTCTGGATGTGCTCACTCAGTTGAGGTGTGCAGCCAGCGAGGATGCTCTCAGTGGGATTACAGGATTGCTTCTCATCTTGGACCTGGGATTTGCTCTGCAAGGCTTCAGGCTCCTTGGCAGAACTGAACTTGCTGCCCCTTGACGCCAGGAGGCGAAGGGAAGAGGTGAACACTGCCCAGCGTGTTTACTGGGGCTGGGTGCATGGATGGTGGCAAGTGCCCCTGGAAGGGACCCCGCAGTAGCCCAGATCTACAGTCTGTGCTCTCTCAGCAAAAGAGCAGCCAGCAGGACTTTCCAGGGCCCGGGCACAAGCGCTGCTAAAAGCGGGAGCAGAGCTGTCTGGCAGCACTGCCCAAGGCCACCGCTTGCTTGAGCAAGGCCCTGACGCAGGGCTCCGGGAGCTACCCCACCTTGGTGCGCTCGCTTCTCCTTCACAGGCGACAAAGCACCTGGCTTCCATAAGGAAGTAGTTCTCCTCGCTGTAACCCAAAAATAAATATTTAAAGGACAACAGTCAGAGGTCCTAACATACTACGTACACTGAAATTTGGGGGTAACGATGTTTAAGTAGCCCTCTTGTGTTCCCCCAGTGAGTGAAATTTGCAGCTGATCCAGTTCTGACTGTTTCTGCCTTTGGACCCACTCCCGGATGGGAGACACATTCTGCCATTGCACCAGATCTCCAAGATGGATGCCCAGCAAGCACCGAACGTCAGAAGGTGTCAGGCTCTAGGAGAAATCGAAAGAGCAAGAATTACGGATGTAAATACAGGAATGGAAACAAAACCTCTGGCCAAGGAACCGATGAGGTTTCTATTAGCACAAGTATGAACAACAAGGACAAATTTCTGGGGAGTGGTTCCAGCTGGGACAGTCTTGCCTTAGGTTAGGGGAAAGAACACAATGGTTCCTTAAAGCCTATTTCTGTTGCCCTGTGATGACAAGTCTCCTACACCCAAGTGGGGGCCCCAGTCCCTGCCCAAAGAACTGGGCTTTCTCTCACAATTTATGATATTACTGCTATCACTTGTTAAAAGGTGTGTCACACAGCTGTGGACTAGCGAACGCCTGTCCCCTGCCACTACTGCTGTGAAAGCCAGCTCTAAAGAAATTCCCCAGTAAGACTGGCTAAGCATCCATGTATGACTCAATTTATATTTTTACAGAAGTTTCAGGCCAGTTCTCCACTTGCTACTGGACTAGCGTTATTCTGAATTTGTCGCAGCGACCCCTGATTTACACCAACGGACAACACAACCAAAACCAACTACTCACCTCGATATGAATGCAAGGAGTCAAATAATTTCGAAATTTAACTCACCATCAAAGAGTCTCTCCTTAACTTTGCCAAAGTACTAACTTCCATGTTCACGTCATCCTTGCTTAGAGCTTTGAGATCAATACCAGGAGCACCCCCTGGGACCCAGAAAAGAAAGCGTATCAATGCATGGAGGACAGCCCTCAAATGAGCAGTGTTGTGCGTCTGTATAAGCTGGAGCTATAATTGATGTCTCCAAAATTTCTGCGGCTGGGGGTGCTAACAGAGTGACTTTCAGCTGCAAAACTCTATGGATGCTACTTCGTTTTGCTGCAAGGTATTATTATATTGGCCATTAAAGCAACCTGTGACAATGCCAGACGCTAGACAAAGGGGTAAGAAGAGTTTGCTCAGGCTGTGGGTGAATTCTGGGCTTAACAGAGAAAAATCTATGGTTTGTGACACAGAGAACAACTGTGCGATAAACATTAAGCATTAGCAGCTTGATTTCTCATGGATCTAGCAGATCTTACCCCTCCCCACAAGTCACGAGTTTGATTTTCCCTGTGAGAGTCTGACAATTGATTTGGGCAACTTTAAGTCAGGTACAGAATCTCTCAAGAATATTTTATGCCATCTGCAAGTTGGAAAAGACCCAAATGCTCCAAAACTTAACAACTCGGTTTTGAAAATTCCCACATCTTAGATGGCATTTGATACCCATTCAGTTTCTGGCTAAGACTTCTCTCTTTCCCCATAACATACTGTTCTTTTACATACCTAGATACGGTTCAATAAGCTTATAGTACGCAGGTGAATAGTGCTGGTCTGAGAAAGCATGCTTTGCTTTAACATATAAGATGTCTTTTGTAAGCTGTGAACAGGCTGTAGGATTCAGAGACACCAGTCTGCAGAAAAATGAAGATTTAGAGAGAGAAAAGTTATCATCTTCAACTTGAACAATTTTTTAACTATTTGGAGTATTTCTCTGGGATTCTCTACATAGGACAGGGTACCCCCTCCCCCCAGCAGACAGAAGAGGTATGGAGAGAAGCTAAGCAAAAAAAAAAAAGGCTCAGTCTCCTGCTCAAAATTATGTGTCTTCTAAGTTATGGTGGCTCTGACCATGCGTGACAAGTTTATTTACTTGCAAAGATAGTTATTTACTTAATTTCATTTAATCTTTCAAAGGAATTTAAGTTAAATTTAATTTGTTTTCTTTTGCCTCTAGATACAAGCATGCACGCAGACCATATGTGTTGTCAGCTGAGGCGCAATAAAGAGAGTTTGAGTGCAAATCTGAGCCCTTCCAGGCAGGTTGGCAAACAGCAGGCTTTTAAACCTGGACACAAAGCAGGCACTAAGTTGCCTCCTAGACTTCCTTTCACTGAGTGGAGAGAAAAGGAAACTACACTTGCTGATGGGAAAGTGCTTTTGCAAGAAGTAAGAGCATCACAATACTTGACTCACTTCAAGCTGTTGGGGTCTATCATGTTCAGCACAGATACGTTTAGAAGGCACAGGTATTTCGTACCAATTGCGTTCAGTGCAGTGGCATTCAAGGCATTTCCCAAGTCAACGTATCGTTTAATCACCGTGGAAGCCTAGAAACACATTTAATTTTTTCAAAAGTTAACTTGAATCCAAATGTTCCTCGAAACAAAACCAAATGCAATAATGACAAAAATAAAATCTGGATCATTTCAAATCTATTTGTTTGGACCTCAAAGGTGGGCCAAATCATCTCTGAACCCACTAAGCTAGTCCTGCACCAGCAACTCCCAAACGAGAAAGCAAACTCGGGCGGGAAAGCAAACGCAAATCCCCACCTGATAATCAGGGGGCTGACTTTTTAGCAAGGCAGCCAGCATGTCAGCCGAAGTTATGTTCCATTTGGAAACATCCTCAGGGGTGACGAAATCAAGAAGAGAGCCCAGCTTGGGGAGCAGACTTTCAGGATACCCGTCAGGATATGTCTGTGGAAAGACTGTTGTTATTGCTACGAACACTCGTTATCATGCCTGCGCTTACGAATTCATGCTCTTCGCAAAATTAACGTGGAAAAGCCCAAAAGGTCTACAAGGAACCAAAGCCAGTGAGATTCCATGAGCCCATCTGTCCTTTTTCTGCTTGATAGCTCAGGCAAGCAGGCTCCGGGGGAAGGAACAAAACCTGAAGCATGCTATGAACTGACTCAACACAGATCTGGGTGGGCAGCATGCCTTGCCATGGCCAAGGCTAATCAAACACTGGGCTTCCCTGGCAGCAGCAGCACAGCTGGCAGGTCAAGGGAAGTGATTATTCCTCTCCACTTGGCTGGCACTTGCAAGACCCCATCTGGATACTATGTCCAGTTTTGGGCTCCCTGGTATGAGAAAGATTTTGTCAAAGTCTAGCAAAGACGAGCAACCCTAAGAGGGCCACCCTGGTCGGGGCGGGCAGAAGCACACAATGTACAAAGTGGAGCAGTGGGACCGAGGGAGCTGGGTTTTTTTCCAGTCTGAAGAGACTACTAGGTGAGGATTTTATTACTGGCTTCAACTCTGTAATGGGAGATGATAGGGAGGATGGAGCCACACTCTTCCCACAGGTGCACAGTGAAAGGATAACAGCCAACAGGCAATGAAAATTCTGATTAGATACTAAGAAAAGGATATTTTCACAATAAAGGTGGTCAAACATTGGAAGAGGAGCCCAGAGAGATAGTGGAGTCTCAGTCCTTGGAGATACATAAACTCAACCGGACAAGTTTCTGAGCTAGATCCCACCAGTAGATAATTTGACATTCTTCAGCCTGGCATCACCTCATCCAGACTTCTCTTCAGCACAGCCAATTGCTGGACTGTGAAGGGATAGGTCAGTATCAGAGAGAGGTGATTCTCCAGAGACACATTCTTCAGGCAAGCATGTAACTCCTCAGGCGTGTATTGAAGAGGCATCAATTCATTGTTAAGAACCATCTCTGTTATCTTCTTGCTAGGTGGGCAACCTGTTGAAGCAATTATCAAATGTGCTCAGTGTTAAGTCCTTTTGCTTCAAGCTTTGGATGCTCAGCTTGCTGCAGGTGGACAGGTATGCAGTCACGGTTCCACCCTCCTCCCAGGTGACCTACCATCAAGTGTTTCATAGTTCAACTCAGACATATTCAGGGAGACCCACAAGCGCTAGGGTCAACCCTGATACCAGGGGGAATGAACGCTGCCATTATGGATCAGAGAAAGCTCCCATACCATCAGCACGCTTATGCCTGGTAGGCAGGAGTACTTGGACAACGGTGGCCAGCTCCTCCCTTGACAGAGGTGAATTGTGTGCAAAGTTTTTCAGCCAAACTGCCAAAGCATTCTGCAAAGAAAACATTTCACCAGGTGGATATTGCAATCTTGGGCGTATCACCAGCATAAGAAATTGCTATTTACACATACAAGAAGCTTCCCTGTTAAAGTACTACGAGCAGCAGACCTGCTGCCATAAGCCTAGAGACCCTTGGTAAGCCAAAGGCAAATTTCTAAATGCTTAAACTCCATCAAGTCCCATGCCCCATAATCGATTTTACCTCCTCACAAAGCACTGTATATAGTTACTACTGCTTTCCACCCCTGGTACTCTTCTGACAGTTACAGGAAGAGGATGACAGCGATCTACATTTGCAGTTCCAGGCTGTCAGCTTGATCAACCCTCACTTCTCACAGACCATCCATCCCCTTTGGCACCAAACTTTTAGACGAAGACACTACTGAAAACATACTGGCTGAACAACCCCCATCATATTTCTTCCATACTGCAGGACCTAGGAGTGCTTCCCAAACTCCCCACGCATCTACGAATAACCTACCTTGGGAATCTTCTGCAAGGTGCTGTGATCAAATACAGGAATCAACCCACCGAGCTCATTCAAGGTAAAAGCTGACCACGTTTCAGGCGGCCTGCATACAAAACTTAGCAGGAATCAGCTTTCAAGGAAGAACAATAAAAAAATCCGAACCCTCAAACCCCACCTTAAAAACTGCCAGGATTACGTCCCTTGTAACATCTGAAGTTAAGAAAACACAGGATTTAAATGCTAAAACTTGTTGATCGCTTCCTGTTACGCAACACCTCATTCCACCAGAGCAGGAGCAATTATTAGGGTCATGAAAAAGGGCAGCTGGGTGGGAAAATGGCATTTAACAAATACATTATATTCTTAAGCATGAAACCCAAAGAATATCTGTTGCTTACTATTACCCAATTCAGTGGTAAGATCTCAGGGCATTTGACACAGGAGGGAATATATTTTGCCTCCCTGGACAATGTCTTTGTTAGCCAGGGATTTATCAAGCATCTGTCAGTTTGACAGGCAGAAACAGAATGTGTCAGTGGCTGACAAACAGCTAGAGCCCACCTGTGTTCATCAGGACAGTCTCAGAGAAGTTTGATTAATGAAAAATAGAGCAGAGGAAAGGCTGTTATAACTAGAGCAGGTGAGACAAAAAATGACACAGTATTTTTTGGTGGAATTCCAGCCAAACGTTTCAGCTGAAAGAAGTTCAAATAAAACAATGTAAAAAGCCCAGCATGAAATTAAAAAGCAACGAATTATCCAAGGTTTTGATCAAGCTGGTTGGCTGAAGTGCACTCAGGTCTTACCAGGACAATGGTTTTGTTTAAGGGAACTGTTTTGCAGGTGCCCAGAAGAAAAATTCATACCCAAATGTAGTGTTACCACTGCCGATGACACTCCTAATAGCCTCTTCTTGATCAGGCAGGAAAGATTCACATTGGCTTAATTGCTTCAGCAAATTCCCACCAGAACTTCTAATGTATTCTCCACCCAGGTCACAGACCAGATGTCCCAGAATCTCTGCATTTTCCTCGCTTACTTGTGGGCCAGGAATTTTCTGAAGTAATACAAGACAGAGGCATTAAATAGAAGCAGATGCCACTGTAGAAGAGCTTTCTTGAACCCCGAGTTCTCCCCAGCCTCGTGCAGAGCCATCCCCTCACCACGTACCAAACATAGGAAAGCCTCCCTGAGCAGCTGCTTCCGCCGAGACGACTCTCTTTGCAGAACATCAAGATTTGCTTTCCCAATATTAGTAAAGTACTGCCTGCAGCTCCCTGTCGCGGCGTAGTCTGAAGGACTAGAAAGACAAATACTCCATGAGTTCCAGTGAACGACATCAAACAGTTGGTCAGGTTCAAGGCTGTTCAACATATACTGTGTCCAATACAGCCTCTTCCACACCTGCGGACTGAACTTTATGCAGTTGTTCTTCCCAGAGTTCCTAGTCCACATCTTTTAAAAATTCATTTTCACCTTAAGGAATCTATTGTGAGACTCAGCTTAAAATTGTTCAAGGTTTGGATACAGAACCACAGTGGGTAGCTACTGGAAAAAAGAAATCCACTCCACTGCCTGTTTTCTTTGATGTTGTAAGGGAGAAAGCACGTTCAGAGCCCAGAAAGTACTAAAACCACATACTGGTTTCATATCCAAACAGATATATTTAAAAAGAGCTTCATTCTGTTTATATTAATATGATGGCAGAATCTGAAAGGACCTTAAAACCCTTTTGAAAGCTTTCTGCAATCTGATTTTGTTTTTATCCCCTGTAAGGAGGCCTGAACAAATTTGAAATGTACATCAAACATGACCCAGTCCTTACCAGCTGGGTTATAAAGTAATACCCCTTTTTCCCCGCTAAGTACTAAGGCAATATGAAAACCATAGCACAGTTACCTTAAAAACAGCAACAGGTCTTCAGGATAGCTATCTAAATCCTTGGGAATCCCATGCAACGTTACCAACTTCACTAAGCAGCTCAGCTGAAAGGACACCACAGTTCACATCGAAGAAAGAAAACAGCATGAAAACGTAAGAAAAAATAAAACAAATATAAAGATTTTACTCTGCTCCTCCAAAGTAAGGAAAAAAAGATTACAGAAATCAGATGTTTTGGTTCCTGAGCAACCTAGCCAACGGGGTTTTCACTTCTCCTCTCTTCAGGGAAATTCAGAACTGGGGTGGAGACCCAGGACCGGTTACATTTGTTCTAGTCCCTCAAGCTGAAAGTGTATTTGTTCTTGCTGAATAATCCTCATTGCTATCTTCATGACAACATCAAATACAGCATTTTGAAATACGGGAACCGACCTGGTCTTCTCCTAGTTTGACATTTTTCTTCTTCATGACTTTGGCCAACTCCTGAAATCTTTCTGCTTCCGTCACATTGGCAGCTGCACATGTGAAGCCTTGGAGGACTGACTGGGAAAGCCTGAACATTTACAGAAAGCAAATCAGAGGGGCAAGGACTTCAGGAGAAAATTCAGTGCTGATCTCCCACATATATAATGACAAATACGGCAAGCATAAACCTCCCCCGCTCTCAAAGCTTAACTCCATCCCCTCAAAATTGCTAGTCTTGACCTATGTGGGAGACCAAGAAGCCATCACCGGTCAAATAAACACCAGCTAAAGACTCGTACTGGAAGTAGAAATGCAGGGACCTTCCCCCCCACCCATCCCCCCCCAAGTACTAGTGCTGCATCCTGATTTACAAGCTCAGTCTCCTCCTGCCTACTGTGTTTGCAGCACACAGCACGCATTGAAAGCGGAATGGAGTCGTGCAGATCCTCATCACGGAGCATAGGTTGTACAGCCTGGGAGAGCGCAGGGAGAAGTCCTTACAACTTTAATTGCTTTCTATATGGAAAAGCTTCTGTTGTGAAATCAGCAGGACACTGATGTCAACTCCATTGCATATATCATGGTTTTCATAATTTTTCATCTCGGGTACAAGAGCTGACAGAAGACATATATCAGCCCCGCTAAATTTAATCCCTGGAATAGCGCTGTGGCAGACTGACACGTTCTCCAATTAGAAACGCCTTCCGCAGAGGCAGTCAGAAGCAAGGTTCCAGGTGCAGCCTGAGCCAGCGCCATCATTTTAGAAAGCAAGTGTGGCTTACAGGTATATTTTGCAGCTGACACCCTGGTAAATCTTGATGCTACGTGCCTGTGTTTGGGTTTGCACGATATTTCCCATCTGTTGCTATGGGTTGGACATGGTGGGTCTGCCATATTTACTGAAAGAAACACGGAAATTGCAATCAAAGCAAACACAAACATGGAAAATGGAAGAAGAAAAACGCTACCTGCTGAAGTCAGGCTCCATCTTTATCACGTAACTGAAAAACATGGCAGCCTGTGAAGCAAAGCCAGAGCGTCAATTGTTTTACCACGCTCTTCTGCAACATTCACCTGTATTTTCAGGCAGATTCGCAGAGCGGACTCATAGCTCTGTAGAGTCCAAGGCTGACACTAAGAAGGACACAAGCCACTAGCGTATTACCTGTTCTCGGGTCCACGTTTTACTGTTGAGATCCTGAATACTGGGCATCTCTTCCCCAAAAACAAGCAATGATTTTGGAATGTAACTGGCCAGACCATCAGGGATATATTTAACCAGGTCAACTGAGTGGTCTACACTGGAGGAGATCTTTTTAAAAAAAAAAAATATATAATTCAAATACTACAGCTGAAACAAACAACTGCTGGAGAAGAAATGACCAACTGGAAAGAACCCAGGCAAACTCCCCTGCTGATCATAGAATCATTAAGGTTGGAAAAGACCTCTAGGATCATCAGGTCCAACCCCCAACCCAACACCCCCAGGCCTCCTAAGCCATGGCCCCAAGCGCCATGTCTGCACAGTTTTTTAACCCCCCCAGGGACGGTGACTCCCCCACCTCTCTGGGCAGCCTGTGCCAAGGCCTGACCACTCTGGCAGGGAAGACATTTTCCCTAATACCCAACCTAAACCTGCCCTGATGCAGCTTGAGGCCATTTCCTCTTGTTCTCTTACTAGTAACTTGAGAAAAGAGACCAACCCACACCTTGCTACAACTTGGTCATCTGTGCACTTCTCAGAGACCTAACACTATGAAATATTTCCTGTTTGACATCCATCAGACTAGGAGAGCTGCTTGGAGCTGACACCTGGGGTCCTGATGAATGGGAATGATTCAGTCTCTTACCAGTTTCCTACCTCCTGGCTTTATGCCCTAAAAACATTTAACCACCCAGAAGGGAGGGACACGTTCTCCCTCTGCCAACCCAAACAACGTCTCAACTTGCTGAAGACACACTGCAGAACAATCCTGTGGCAAATGAGACGTTATTTCCCCAGTGCTTCACACAGAGCCCTGCAGCCCCATTGCCCCAGGGCATGCTACGGGCAGGGCCTCTGGTGCCAAACACAGGTCAGAGTGTTTCCTACCAGAGGGAGGATGAATAGCAACAAACTTGAATGCTACACATGCAACTTGAAGGCTGAAGTCATGGCAAGAAAGAAGAGGCACAGAGGTGTCCAAATCCTACACAAACACATGGAGGGAGCATGAAACAGTGCACTGCTGAAGGATCAGTCCCCCCTAAAAGGGACTTTCAAAGCTGCCTTCACTTCTCACATGTTCTCACTCCAAACCATGACAGTATCCTTTCTCTGAGAGCATCTTTTCAAGTCAGTGGGGAATAGTTTCTAGGACCACCCCGTAAAACAACTGTCTCTTCTGCCCTTGTCCCCAAGAGGCTTGGCAGGACACACTGGCTGGCACCCAAGGACATCTGCACTGTGACAGGGATTTGAGATGCTTGTCCTGCTGCACACTCTGTTTAGCAAGACAAATACCCCCAGGGGACTGCTGTCTGGGTGTGTGTCAATGCCTGGCCCCAGGTAACCAGTGTTTTTAGCTGTGAGTCACTGGAGCTTTGCTAATTTATGACGCCTGAAGAGAAAAATGACTTCACCTTTTCCACAAATGCCATTTTCAGAGCAGAGGGCAGGGTCACCATTTGCTGAACAAACTCAGGCAACTTAATGGCTTCCAAAATCACTTGTGGAGGCAGACTTTGAATTGTGCTGCTGTTGAGGCCCGCCACCAAGCTCCCTAGCTTTGCCAGGCTCTGTCCATCCGAGATCTGAAAGGTAATGCATGCAGGCGGCACATGAAGGGCCAAACATCATTTGCTGGCAGCTAGCTACCCCGGGCATGAGGTGCATTTCTGGACCTTATCCTTTGTACCTGATAGCCAGAGCTGAGCAGTTTGCTGATAATAGCGCTGGACTGCTCAGCGTTCCAGCCACGAACTTTACCCAGGGCAGGAATAGATGCTTCAAGGTCTTCATCACTGATGCCATTTTCAATGTCGGATATGGACAGCCCAACTGCAGCCTGGCCCAATGCACGCAGGATTGCAGGAGAGAAATGCTCGAACTTTCTCACCAAAGCAGATGCAACCTGAAGAGGTCCCAGAAAAGAAAGTCAGAGGAGCAACGACGTGAGCCTATTCGAACCTACAGCCTTTGTATGTCTTCAATCACTGGACTTTCTGCCTCAAGCTTGTGTGATGAAGCCTGTTGATAGATGGCCTCCACCCACTGAGAATTTTCAGATTATGAAACACCAGCCAGACAACACATTTAAAATGCGAGCTGACCTACAGGAGCGTACACAAGAGGAGGCATGAGAACTGAAACCTCAACCGTCCCAAGTCTTGTCTGGGTGAATGAAGGACTGAGCTGCAGGGCTGGACAGGAGATTACCTGCAGTTCCTCTGTTGTCAGGGAGGAGGGAGCTCTCTCTCTAGTTATTCCTCTGTATGTCAGGTTCAATGGGCAGTTCTTACTGATCCTCTGGGCCAAGCTCAAAGCATTATCTCTGCTCAGGTTGCTCACTGCTGAGGGGCTCAGGTAGCAAACAAATTTGTCTGGGAGACTGCAGGTGGGAGACAGGAAAGGTTACCAGTAGGATAGACAGTGGCTCTGTCAGATCTTTCCTCTTTTTCCAAAGGATGCTCTTTTCTAGTGCACGTTTCCCCCAGTTCATTTTAGCTCTGGCAATGCTAACGCTCCTGTTTACAGAGAGCACTGCTGTGTCATGCAAAGCTGCAAAAACGTGCAAGATGTGCTGTTGGTCGGCACTGCATGACAGTCATTTCCCAAGATTTGGAACTTGTGGTCTGGCCCTCCCCGAGATCAAGTGCAATGCAGTTATTTGAGGAACAGAGAAATGCTTTTCATGGAAGCAGCTATCAGAACCAACTCGACAAACTTTTGGTAAGTCATGATACCATGCTAAACCATAAGTCAGGTAGGAATTCAGGTCAGGACGTGTACCTTGATAAGGGAAAATCAGGTCCAGAGGTCAGCAGCGAGATATAGTACACAGCTGTCTCCCGGAGCAAGGTGAGGTTGCTGATCATCTGCAGGTTGGCTGGATCCCTGGCAAATGTTTGAAGCTGAGGGTGTTAACATGGGGGAAAAAAGCAAATTTAGATGGATATTTAATTCCTGACAGTCACTTGGGAGTGTTTGAACAAACCTCACTAAGCAAAAAGGGTTTTTTTCACTTCATGTTAGAGATGTCAGGAATTATTTTTTTCTTTTTAAGTAATACACTGGTACCTTGTTTTATTTATCTTTGCAGTCCAAGGGCATGGTAGGCCTCTCACTCTGACTGCTGTAAGGCACAGAGGTGGGAGAGCTGCTAAAGGACAAGGACGTCGCCCTGCCCTTACAGCCCCACTCACACATGCAAACCCAGTACAGGCATTCAGTGAACCAGGCCCAGACTTGAGATAAAGTTTGGGTTTGCTCCTCCTATTGACTCCAGTTTGCTTTCTGCAGAATTGCCTACGTGAACCCAACTTCTGTGCAAGTGCCTCTTATCACAAGAAATCATGATGGGGGAGAAAATAAGAACTGAAGTGACTGTTCACCATAAACAAACAAGAGAAATGGTCCTGCTAGCAGCACCTCCACAAATTTTCCTCAGGGCAAGACGACGACCTCCCAGGCACAGAGTATTTTGCACAGTGCAGGTGTGCACATTGCTCATCACCAAGATGAGCCTGCACTTACTGTTGGTTCATCTCCAAAAAGCTGTAGGTCTTCAACAGTTGCATGCTCCATAAAGGATCCAAGATAATTTTCAAACCAAGCAGTGGAATTCAGACCTGGAGCGGCTGCACTGTAGCATTTCTGGTTTGATCCTGCAAAACAGGCAGACACCAGCAATCTACAGGCTTGCACTGTATCAGGAAATCAGCGGAGACTGGAGGTTTCTGAATGTGGGAACAGGCTTCAGTCTAGCAGAGAGCTGGGTCAAGCAGAGAGCTCCCCAAGTGCCTCTGATCGCACTTTAGACTCAAATCTGCACATTTGTGCATTCAGATTACAAATGCACGTGGGACAGGACATATGCCACAGTTCCTTCGGAGCCTTCCAAATAGTTCATCACCAGTCTCTTTCTTCCTCCCTCCAAATCTGCCAAAACCTTTTTGCAGGACATGAAATTTTTGCAAGCAAGCTACTGCCTGGAGGCAGCGGAGTGCCTTACCTGGGTCCCTTTTTGAGCTAACTCCTGAACCGAATTCTTTAGCTCTCAGACCCAAACCCTGCACCTTTCTTTCACAACAAAAGCTGTAAAAGCCATTGGCACAGGATGAAAGTCAGCATAGGACTGACTATGCTGACTGATAAAAACCCTGGATTAATACAGCCTTCAGGCAGGGAAACGACTCTTGATGCCACTTGTCACTGTCATATTCCCAGCCTACTTCCATTGAAGAGACAATACAAATTCACAAAGAAAAAAATCTGTGAAGCCTTAGCCCTGTAGCACACATCAGTGGCTGAAAGCATTCTGTTTCTTAAAGAAAATCAAGTCATTTACCATCCTGGATGAGACGGTGTTTGATCCCAGTGTAAAGATTCCTCTGTTCTTCCACTGGAAGGTCAGAATACACGCCATTCAGGGCGGCGACTCTGAAGTGGGTAAGAAAGGCAAACATCTCAAACACGGATGAAGTCAGACCTGGTAGGGTTGGATTCTTACAGAAACGGCTATTACTTGAGGACTGATATTATCAATCACATCCGTTTTCAAAGCTACCAACGTCACAACAGCCCCCATGATCAACTGGGGGCTGTGCCACCGATCCTGCAATGCTGCTTTGGAAACAGAGCGCTCGCAGGGTCATCACACGCGTGCTGACTGATGCAAAGGGCCAGTTACAGCGTCAGCAGGTGTGGTAGGGACCCTTGGAGAGAGCTTCTCAGAGAAGCTTCCATCAGTTCAGTGCTTACAGGGTTTAGCCCCTTGCTTTGGGAGGCTGGAGTAAGGGCCCCTTTCCTATCTCAGCAACGCGGGACTGAAATAATGTCTGTGTTCAGCACTTACATCTTCTGAAACATCTCACACAACACGGTTTTGGCATGGAGGCAAGCAAAGACCTTGGGCTCGACCAGGAATGGCTGAAGCCCCTCATGGATCCAGTGAGACAAAATGGGTGGGCTGTCAGTATCTGGTACTTGCAACATCTTCTCCCACAGGCCGTTAATGAAGATCATGTTCCACTCGGGAGAAAGAGGCACATGAGAAAACTGCGGCCAAGAGATGAGAAGAAACATGAATTGAAGTGAATATGGACTTAATATAATTCTATGTGAAGATGAACATTATGAACAGAATCACCCCTAGCAATAACCCCTTCTCTGCTAATGCTAATTGTTCACCTGGAACATAGATGCCAGTGGGAGGTGTTAAACAGTTGGATATCGATACCCACCCGCCGGCTGAACACAGTCAGAGCGGCTATAAGCTTCTTGGCATCGTATTTGGAAAAGAACAGAACAGAGTATTCCCGATCCATAGCACTGGCAGGTTTAGTGGTAAGGCAAGAATATAGGGATACGAGGAAATCATCCTGAAGGTCCTGGAGCCAGGCACTCTGAAAGAGAAAAGGGAAATCCATCTAGAGATAACAAAAGGTGTGCCGTGTTTAGAGACGCTGCAGCACGTAATCTCCTTCAGGTCTGCTTCACTAGCTCACCTACACGTGAGCAGTCAGCACTGTAAGGTGATGAAACCTGTTGACAGATGAGTCAGAAGAAAGTCCAACGTAAACTGACTTGAAGCAAGTCCAAACGTACCCAGTTCCAAATGCTGGATCCTTTTGTTACCTAATCTGTGCTCTGCCCAAGCAAAGACACCTTAAAACTCTTCACTCAAAATTGTTTCCCACCAAAAAAAAGTTATTACCATTTAATCAAAGTGGAAACTTCCATAAGAAGATTCTTCATTCCAGAAACATTTTTCAATGGAAAAAAATCAGACAAAAAAACCCCACCAACAAATACCTGAGGAAACTACATCTTCATGTTAGAAACATTTATGGGAAAATACGAATCTTTGTCAATCCAATTGCAATTAGTGGCAGCACAGCAGCTTAAGAGATAATGACAAAGCCAGGAAGAGAAGTAAACCTGAAAGATTCCAGATGATGTTTTCTACGCTGCAACCACTTTTTATTGTGCTCAGAAGTGGTTTACCCCGATGGATCAGGGTTCCTCTCATGCAGAGATTTATTTCAACACTATGACGCCAGTTTCTAATAGCTAATTTGTTTTGGTGATCTCATTTATCCCCCTTTCTCATTTGAGAGGCTTGGAAAAGACAGCATCCCCCACTTCCACAGACAGCCCCAGAAAGGCCTCTGCGGTGGTGCAGCCGCTCCTGGGCCCCACAACGCAGAGCACGTGTCGCCTGGGAGGGTGACATTGCCACAGCTTGCGTGGGAAACCTCAACAACCCCGATCCCAGGCCTGCACGAGGCTTTGACCGTTCTATCCACAGCCAATAATGGGGCTGCTTTTAAGACAGAAATGGCACTATTACCAAGGAAAACAAGACCCTAGCTCATGAAAAGAAGGGGACTGTCATTACCTGTGCACAGGCGTATTGACCAAAAGTGAGGCTGCAGGGGGAAGCTTGGCCACGGGCTATCTCAGGAATCATCTCCTGGCTGACACTGGTGGGGAAAAAGCAAAGACATCACCTCTGTGCCAGCTGCCCCAGACCTGCAGCAGCTCGGGGCAGAACTGGCTGGGAGCTGGCTCTCCGTCAGCAAAACATCCGCAAACACAGGCACGGAACGCAGCTGCCCGAGCCCCGACAGTGAGTGAAAGGCATGTGAATGCCCCTCACCACATGTTTTTATTCACTGAAGCTTTGTTCACCTGCAGCAGGGACAGCTATTAGCTACTCTCCTGCAAAGGGTCCAGCGCACCCGTTGCTCCCCGCAGGAGCAATGCCGGGCAGCCCTAACAACGAGGCACAGGCCACAACACACACCGAGGAACAAAACAAACACCACAGATGGTGAGAATTATTTGCTGGCGCCATTCAGGAGCAGGGAGCGGGTGCTTGTAAACTGTTGACCTTTAGGTAGAAATCAAGTTCAACGAAGGCTTGAAGCAGGCCTGTTTGAGACCGAGGCCCCTACCACTAGCCAAGCTAAGCTCAGCACCAATGCCAAGGCTCTCAGAGCAGTAAATCCCCATCGTGTCAGGCTGGCTGACACACCAGGGACTTGCCCTGCCTTTCTTTGTCCTGCACAGACACAGAGCCCCAGAAAGGCACTTTCCCTTCACTGTTTCAATGAGCATAACTAAAGCCCTCCCTGCCCATGGGCAACCCTGGGACTTTGCAGGGAGGAAGATGCTACACCTGATTTCAGAGGCTTCCTGCTGCCCGAAGCGACATCCCCAACAAACCAGTGTCACTCCCAAGATAATTTGCTGGTGGCTCACGTACCTTTTCACTGAAGCACACACGGCAGATTCTGATTCCCCCAAAAAGAGAGAGAGACAAAGATAAAGGAACTGCGATAGGGATATGTATACAGAACCATGTCTGCATCTTCCTTACGGAGTTTACTTGGTAAGAAACTCACCATTAACAGGGGAGCTGGAGCACTGCGCCGGGAGAAAGAGAGAGAAGAGGTGATCTTATCATGCAGTTACAACAGTAGCACATTATTTGTGATCATCGAACACAGACAAGCATGTTAGCTGCAATCATTTGTGCTTGGATCTGGCCTGAAAATGCACAAGTGCCTAGATCCAGAGCTTGCATCTTGCCACACTAGGCAGCAACCACCTGCAAAATTCACATCAGTACTGGCTGTGTACTTCAAACAGCTGCAGAGGCCAGGGTTATGCAAGTCCTCCCGCAGCTCAGGCATGGGGGCCACCAAGATGGACTGCTCTCCTGACGATTTGAGTGTGGTTGATGGGTGCCACCTTCATCGACCTGTCCGGTGATGTGCTTGCACCAAAGCCCTGCAAAGACCTGGAGAAGCCATCCCCACTCCACTTGCTGCTTGGGAGACAGGAAGGGAGGGCACTTACCACCCACCTCCGTGCTCAGCACACTGGATCTGGCTTGTAGCAATTGATTCGCATCAACATGCCACTGTTAGAAGGGCCCCGCACTGACCACCAACCCATACACGCTTTGTGAGTAAAGACATGGATGACCCATTTTAAACAGGTGAGTTTGCCTTACCAGATATGCCTCAGTGGAAGCCGCAGCAGCTACTTGCCAACCTGGAAGAAAATATGCCATGATTTTAGCAGCAAATCCAGGACAAAGCTCGTTCCCACAGTCCAGCTCCTGTCTGGCTTAACAGACCCTGAACATCACTCATCTCACTGCATTATTTTATTTCTCATTCTTGACAGTATTTCACAGAACCATTTCTGTCAGACCTCTCTGCTGTTTTCTCTTTGACTTTGTGACAGCTGACTGGGTGAGCAAACACGAAGCTCTATCCACTCCGGGTCAGTCTGGCAGAGGACAGAAATGCTGTGTGTTGGATGACATGAGGGATTCGAGGGATTGCATGTGTCTCTGTCCCCAAAGAGGAAAAAAAGCAAGGGAGGGGGCAGAAACAACACTCTGGGGACAATCCTTCTCTCCAGGACTTGCCCAGTATCCCTCGTGCACTATGGCCAGGCTCACCACACTTATACTTCCACGATGCATTTAGCTCTCCAGCTTTTACTTGTTTCTTGCAGCGTCCCCATCAACATGTCAATTGTAGCCAAGCCCGTATTGTATTGCATACATTTTTCCTGCAAAGTCCTCAACTTGATTAAAATTGCCCTGAGCTGTTGAACTGCACACAACGCAGGTAATCCCAGGGCATGACAGCCCCCATGCCAGTCCCGCCTGAGAGCTTGACAGGGATTTACTGAAAGAAGTCAACCTGTCACCGCTGCCTCTCAGCAGGCCTCTCGGCAGGTCTGTGCAAGCCCTCCGCTTGTCTATTCCTTGTTTCCCAACTTTTACATTGTTCCTGATGGCAACTTACATCTCCCCTGCCAACGCCATGAAGCTGGAAAGGTGGCGAAATGCAAGTTTAGGAAGCCAATAACAACGTACACAGACTCAAATGTGCCTGGCATTAGTATTATTTACTTCAGACTAGGAGCCTACCAAGCTCAGCGTCCTCTGCATACAGCAAAAATGGGAAGGTAGATACTTCCCACTAGCTTCTGACAGGACAGAACAAGTGAATGCAACAAGCACTACATGACACGGGAGGCAGGGAGAGGGAGAAGGTAATGGTTAGAGGCTTCTGAGGTTACACTGGCAGGCTGACTGTCACCATTTGCTAGCACTGAACCAACTGCACAGTTCTTTCTGTCAGTGTGTTTCTCTACCAGCACACTCAGGTCTCGGCTGGGCAGCACTGCCACCTTCACCCATCTCCTGGGGCAGCTGTGCCCAATCTCAGCCCACAGAGAGGGGCCAGAGCCCTGCAGAGCTGCCTGCCACAGCCGCCCCTCGCCATGCTCGCCCACCACCACGCCACACAGCGTGTCCAGTTTGCACTATTCTCCTCCCACCCCTTTAGCTACATCCTCTGACCCATCTTGGTGCGTGGCAGACCACAGCGAGCCCGGCTACCCTGCAGCTAGCCCAGGGCTGGCTGAGTAGTGCCCAGCGAACCCAGAGGTGTGGCAGAGCTCACGTTCAGCACAATCACTCCATGGCTCTAAAGCATCAGTGCCTCCCAGTCCTCATACCCCCCCATGGGGGAAGCATCGCCAGGATTGGTGTCATCTACAAATATTTGGTCAGAAATGACTCATGGGGGGAACGTGGAGGAGCCGAGCCCCAAAACCAAAAACACAGAAGCAAACTCCTTGGTTCCTTGACACCATGTGGCTAAGGAACTGGGCTAAGCCAGCCCAGGGCAGCGTCAGTCAAAGCCACGGTGATATTTGGGCACAGAAATCAAGAGGATGGGAGACTCTCATCACTGAACTGTGATGGGGAAGAACGGGAGGAGGAGGAAGGCAGCGGCTTGCTTTGGTGTGGATGTGTTCACCAGCCCAATGATCTGCATTAGGAAGGGGATGATAAAATAGCTTGGAGGGATGGATGAGAGGAGTCCCTAATTGGTATAACAGCTTTTTTGATTACCAACTGCTACACCTTTGTAATCATTTAATTAATGGAGAACTGTCAGTAAGTAACAGGCAAAGGAAACATACACACAGCTGTGCAAATGCAGCGCTTTCCTCTAGACCGAACATACATTAACTTTACTCCTAGAGAAAGCCCTTGAAGAGTCACCAAAACCATAACCAAGCGTTCAGTGCCAGAGGCTGGCCTTGAGGCCACATCTCCCTGCTTGCAGACAAAGCCGAGCTGTTTCCACCGTGATAATCGCTTCCTGCTCGCCTCAGGACTGGACGTTGGAAACATACAGCCAAGCCCTCTGGCCTCACTCTTGGGAAGCTCTTATGCACATGTTTAAGCTTTAAGCATGCAAATAGTCCCATTGACTCGAAAGAGCAGTGTTTTTTCCCCACGCAGGGCGAGGGAGGAAGACGAAGGGTGGCTTCTCACTCTGCAGGATCAGAGAGGACCCCAACGTACCAATCCTCGTCGTACGACAAGAAATCCTTAATCTCACAACAGCGCAACAAAGGCTACGGACTCAGCTCGTGTCATGAACTACCTACCGTAATGTGCACATCACTCCAGGAGCAAGACTCTTCCAAAACATTGCCGCCACTCCCCTGCTTTGGCAGCGCACAGGCATGCCAGGCTGCAGCGAAGCCTTCCACAACAGAAGGGACTGTCTCCTTCACCCACATAAGCTGAGCCGTTCACAGTTCACCTGCTCTCCACAGTCCCTCCTCCTCCATGAGGGCACTTGTGTGCCACGAGGTTGCTTGGTCTCAGAAGCACTGCTTCTTTACAGCAAGGCCATTCCTGTCGATAGTGTGGCAGCAAAACACTTAGCTCTGCTGCCCTTCCCTTTCAGAAACCTGTTTAGGGACTCCCAGAAACTTGTGTTTTCCTTCCCCTCTCTCCAATCCCTCCCCAGAAGGGCAGCGCATGCAAGCTGTTGGATGAAAACTCTCTACAAGCTCAGGACATTTCGGATTCTCTGCCTTTCCTCCATCACCAGTTATCTAGGGCATTTACAGAAGAAGATGGAAGTTGGATGGGGGCAAGCATGGCCCAGAGAAACAGAATGATTCCCCACAGCTGCACACTGAGCCAGTGGCCAACATGAGAATGCACCACCAAAATTACTGACCCGCCAGGCTTAAAAGGAACTGCATTAAGAGTCATTAACTTTTACAAGCAAGCCGCGTACTTCTGCTGGACAGAGACATCCCTCCTCGTATGGCAAGTTAATAGAAAATTGGAAACGATCACATTTTTATCAGGGTGTCCATAATACGTGGGTCAGTTTTGAACAGTGACAACTGCTTAATTAAAGAAATAAAAAGAGAAAAAAGTTATCTGTTTGTTTTCCTTCCTGTAGTACTGATAACTAAGCCTACCGCAGAGAAAACGACAGTCCCTTTATGTAGCTGTTCCCCAGCTGGTGGCTCATTAGCTTGTTTGTAACGTTACAGGTTCATGGTCTATTGTCATTAACAAGCACGGCAAAAACCAGCTCAAGGTGGGTGAGGTGGAAGAATAAAGCCCTGACACTTTCTGAAAGAAGCAAAGGTCCTGCTCTGGAATTCCTTTTTACCAAAAACACAGAAGGTGGGAAAGTAGGGGAATAGAGACGTAATCAGATTCAGTAAGATTACTTCTTAAGTGCTTTCCCAGAGACACCTGGATGCTCCAACAGAAGGAGCAACGAGCAACCAGCAGACAGCTCTGCAATGGCAGGAGGAGAGTGAATTCTGATTTTGTCTTTCCACTCTGTTTATTACAAGAATTAACATATTTTGGTTCACAGACACAACAATAAACAAGCATAACTAAAGGCTGAAGTTCAGAGCAGCCGCCAACATACCGTTCAATGGTCTTTCAGCACAATTTACCCAGGATAATCAAAGGATTATCTCAGCGACAGCTGAGGGTAAAGAAAATCCTGCCAGGACATGCATCACCCTCACAGTAATACTCACCGACCAAAAGGAGGAAGCCCAGCCCTGGGAGTAAAGGCGACATTTCTGCAAAGGTCTTCAGAGTGCCCATACATGCAAAGAATCACCTTATTTCAGCCAAGAAAAATCAAACATGAATAACGCTTAATTGCAAAACCAAACTCAGGAATAGGAAAGTTAAAAGGCGACTGTATCGCAAGTAAACTGACACCAACACCCTTCACAAAACCCTTCTGAAGACCCAGACCCAAAGCACATGGGAAACTATTGAGGGCCCGCTATGCCTGGGAAAGCACGGAGTTGCGTGCAGAGAATTCAGGGTTAAGCTGGATTCACTGCTATCGACGCCCTGAAGTCAGCAGGTTCCCCTTTGGCAGAGGAGGGTAAGAGCTTGCACAATGCGGCTAACCGTGGCGCTTACCTGCAAGCCGCTAGCTGCCGGGCACTTAGTGCGCAGCGCTACCATCCGCAGAGGGCTGCTTTTCACTGAGCAAGTCAGGGTGTGTCTCTGGCTTCTCAAAACTGCATCTGAAATTACAGGATGGATCGGAGCACTGGACACACCTATAAGTTCCTGAGAATACAAACGTTTCGCAGTACAAATAAATGCATGCTATTTGTTAATGCTTGTCATTTCTAGGATATAGCAGGAAACACTGAGCCTGCAGCGAGGCTACATGGAGCGAGCAGGATGAGAGCAGCGAATAGGTGCCTTCCCTCCCTGCCCTGCCCAGGACATTTACAGGAGGCAGCAAAAATAAAGCTGTGCTCCCAGGACAGAGCTACTCTAGGACCACCTTCCTCTAGTTACCAAAGAAATATTTGTCATCAGGAAATCTGGCTTCAGTGGAGCCTGAAATGTCTGGCCCTTTTGGAATTACTGCTTACCCCAGTCGTCTCCACCTGGGAAGCCCCAAAGACAAATACCTGGCATCTCCTCTGCTGGCCAGACAGGCCGTTTTCAGATCACAGGTACGTCGAACTGGCAACTCTGCTCCAGACTCAGCAAGGGCAACCAGCTGAAACACAGAGCTCTCCACTCAGGACGGAAGAATCAGGATAGCTGAAATAAAAATGTAGCCCTGCAATAGGATAAAAGGCTGGGACTCGTGCAGGCAAATCCCACAGCACAACCATCTGTCCTATTGCCTTGATGAACCTCTGCTTGCTGAGGTGCTCAGGGGTGCTTGGGGCACGCTGGCCTTATGCCACGGTGCCCAACATCCGCACCCAAGCGCCACGTGGGCTCTTGCGTCAGCACTCACTGCAGCAGCTCGGTAGCACTCACAAGCACCACTGCAACAAGACCACTGAGCAGGCATGTTATTATCCAATGGCTCCAGAACTGTAATCCCAGAGATCCTTGTCTCCCTGTCACCAGAACTGGCCTTTCCCGCAACAAACCTTCATTTATTTCCTTGCTGCAAAGTTGCTAGGACACAACTTTACGGGCTTTCCAGTTCCTGCAGGCTACTCTATTTTAAAAACTAAATAGCATTCTTATTAAGGAGATCACATTTGGATTTAAGGGGTCTTTATGCAGCAACTGCATGCTGCAAGGAGCTGAGGAATGGGTTTGCCCTGTTCCTTCCTTGGTTGAATCACACATGGTGTCATTCCCCATGACCTCCCCAGACCTGTGCATCAGCAGAGAGATCTGATTTTGACTGAACTTGTGCTCTCCCCGAGTTAACGGTTAGCCTAGAAGCACTTCAGCAAGGAAAGCTTGGCAAGCTTAATCTGCAAGAATAAAAAAGGCACCTGCTGTAGATTCTAACAAGGGATGGATATTAAATTATCTTCTGCCCATTTCAGACTTTTCCCCTTGCATCTGAGTCCCCAAGTCACTAAGAAATAGCCCACAGTAACTATCTCAATTTGTCTGGATGTAGGGAAGTTATTTTGCATCCTCAGATTTTAAAATCCTTCTTTGGTCACTTTATTGATGCTTTTCAAGAGGAGTTTCTTCCATAAGGCAGTTACGTGCCAGGCTTAGGCTTGCCCCATCATGCCCACCTGTAACTCATGTGTTTGTGGCAACAGCAACAAATGCCAGTGTTGACTCACAACATCACCAGGTACCCAAACCCCATCTCTCTCCACACTCCTGGTTTTCTTACCTCGCTTAACATGCTTATCAGCTATTTTGGGACTAGTGCAACACTGATTCATAAATGTGGTTTGTCAGAAGTGCACAGGATGCCCAACGTGAAAGGGACTCTCATCAACACCCACCTGAAGCCACCCAAATCTATATAAACTTGAAATGCATAATTTTGTAAGTAGTCAGATTCACCAGCTCCTAGTTCAAAGCGAGAAGCCTCTTCTACAGGAAATCCAAATGAGGTGTCCTTGAGTAGGATGGGAGATCCTTCAATCAAGTTTCAAATACCAAAGCCTTCGCTGCCTTGGGCCTTTGGGGAATTCAACACTGCAAGCAGGCTGTCCACGATGGAGGGTCAGCCAGGCACGTGCTGCTGGGGAGCCCTGGACATGCTGCTGGACGAACTGTGGGTGCACATAAGAGTCAACCAAGAAAGCAACAAAGAGCGTGTGGCTCAGCAGGCCTTGACCACCTGCAGTCAGGCCTGTCGCTCTTCCCCAGGGCATGGAGAGGTGAAACGCAAGAACAGGAGATCTGAAAAGCAGAAAAAACAACACTGAGCCTTGGCCATAGATGAGAAAACCAGGGGAGGGGGCAAGCAGAGCATTGGGATTTTCTGCTCAGGTCAGCCAGGGGGTCACGACTAAAGGCTGTGCAGAGCACCCCCCTCATAGGGAGGGAGACCAGAGCTCACAAAGCCAAGGAAGAGCTTTCACCTGTAAATAAACCGATACTTGTCTTAGTTCTGCTCACAGCATGGCTGAGCAGAAGGCTCGGTACCTGCCGTTTGAGTTCATCCTTTAGCAGCTCTGAGCCGTGAGCACAGAGCCACGAGTGCTAGGTGTGGTACGAACAAAACGGTCTTTGATTCAACAAGCGCACAGTGGAGGAGGTGAAGACAGAGGAGCTCAAAGATGGGATGACAGGCAATGATTTCAACACAGTAAGAGGTGAACCACTATCACGTTTTTTGCACGCTTCATACCAAAGCAAAATTCTGATTATTACCTAGATTAAGGCCAGAGCTGATCTGTGACATTGCATCTATCTGAGTAAGCCTAAGTGAGAGCTACAGCTCCTTGAAATAGCCCTCCAGCTGGAGGGTTTCTAGTATTTGGATGTGATGCCACATCCAACTTCACCGCCCTGTAGCACTGAAAGCTGGGAGCAGCAGTCTGGGCTGTGGCAGGTTTTCCTGCGCTTTGCAGACCCCAGCCTGGCTGGGTGCAGGGACAAGCCATGTTACCGCAGGAGGCTCAGCACTGCTTAGCACGTCAGGGTAAGATCACCCTGATGGGTGGCCAGAGAGGAGAGTGTCACAGTCTCACAAAAAGTGACATGACTCTGGAAAAGCAGGTTTTACACCCATAATTCAGCAATAACATTCATGCTAAACAGCAGGGAGGTGGTCTAGGAGCTTTATTCCTATTATCTGAATATTCTTAGCAGCATGCAGTGACCCAGGTGGCAACTGTGACTAAGCGAGAATGAGATATTTGCAGCCCACACCTGGGCAGATGAGTCTTTCAGGGGACAGAGCCTAGCACACCCTCAGCTACCATCTCCCCAGAAGCAAAGCCCTCCCTGTCATTAGTCTCATGTGCACCATGTTCCCTTCCTAAGCACTGCTGTCCCCACCCTTTACGAATTTTTCTGATTTTGCAGCATCACGCTTCTCAGCTGCAGACTAATGGGAACACAGAGCATGTAACATAACTGCTGGTAAAACTTGCTCTCGGTGGTAGACAACCAGAAATCTTCTCTTATCCAAGAAGTACAGAGCTGGGAGGGGTCTCAGGCTGCCCTTTGCACCATGGTGCAGCTGTATATACCTCGGCTGACAGAGGTGCAGCCAGCCTGCTCTTGCGTAGGCCTGTGAGGGGGATTTTAGGGCTCACCTGTAAGAACGATTATGTCTAGCTCAACACAGTTACACAGGAGTCGTCTCTCCGCCTCCCTTCCCTCTCGCATTCCTCCCTCTCCGCAAGCTTCCTTTTCCCTAAACTGCAAAAATCGAATGCCTTCATGTCACCTCCCCCTCTTCTCCAATGCACGAATTTCCCAGCGATAGCAAGCGGGGAGTGAAGCCCAGTTCTGCATCACGATCTCAAACACGCACACACCCCGAGAGGCCGGGGCAGGAGGGGAGGCAAAGAAATCTGCAGTGGGTGGGCAGGAGTGGGACAGGTCTGAGGCGTACTTTGTACCACGGGAAAATGAGTCAGTGCCTTAATAGCCCTCTTCTCACCCAACCTGACCATGCACGCGTAGCATCAAGTGTGCTTTAAATGTTCTTCAGTAACACTGAATTGTGCGATTGGTTGCCGAGGTGTTCCTGCCATCTTAAGCCAGGTGTGGCAACAGACAATAAATCCTTCCCAATCACTCCTCCACCATGCACACCACACGCCCTGCTTAGCCCAAAGTCATGGCACTTCCCTGTGATTTTCACCCCGAACAAAAGGGGCTTTGTTTCCTCAGAAAAGCCAGGTCTCCCATTCGCTCAGAGCACCCTTACAAGATGGGGCTCGGGCTTTTACTAATGTAAGTCAGACCACAGCCAAACCCCTCTGTGACCCTGCAAGGGCCGTGGTGACTCACTGGGTCCAGAGAGCCCCACCAGTGCACTCCTTTTCATTCACCCTACACTCAGTGCATGACCAAGAACTGGAAGGAGAGGTTTAAGAACAGGAACACCAGAGCACAAAATAGGAAAGCTTGCTGAAGAGAAACCAAAAGGAGCAATTAAAAGGCTAAAATGGTGCAGGTGCTGCAGAAATTATATAAAGGCATACCAAAGGCTGAAAGCAAACATGTACCACCTAGCAAAGAAAACCAAACTACTGTAAGTGAACAGAAAGGCAAAGGAAGCTACTGGAAGTAAGAAGGTGTCTTTCAAAAACTTGACATTATTTTTCTGTTTCTTATAGAATCAGAGACTCATCAGTTGCCTCACGAAGAAATCTGTCAGGGCCCTGCTGGGACAACATAAAAAGAGGATAAAAAGAGGATCTGGAGACATACAGCTCTAAAAGGGAAACTAAATTCATTTCTCACATGTAGATACTGACAGAAGGGATCACAGAACAAAAATCACACCAAAACGCCCAGACAGGTAGACTACCTGGAAGGTCCTGGAGGAGCACGACAGGACACAGCTGCGGTGTCCAACCCTTTGGACCACAGCTCAGAAGGTGATAGACACAACAGCAGCTTTTAGGAGGACCTCCAAAGGAGACTAGACAGAGAACCAGGAGGAGAGGGCCGTGAAGGTCAAGTCTCTGCCTAAAACAAACCTCTTCTCTTTGGTGGGGCAAGGAACAGATGGGCTTGCTGCTAGAGTGAGCCGCATGAGCCCCCTGCAGTGGGTTGCGTCTAGAGGTGACAGAAGAGGATAAGACAGAAGTGATGCAAAATTTGTGGTCTAAGGTATAAACAGCTCCAAGCCCACAAAAAGCTGTTATGACAGTCAACACTTACAATTAGTTCTTCTTTTATCCTCTCTGTACACATCTCGGGCTTACTGGGACTTGGCACACAAAGGAAGACTCCCCAGTAACTGAAGCAAGGCTGTGTGAAACCTCCTTATCTCTCCAAAAACACAAACAAGGAAACATTGCTAAAAATTGCTCACATGTAAGAACCGAGATTTCAGTGGCAACGAACCAAGCAGCATTGCTCCATGGCTCACCGCTTCCTGTACGTAGCACTCCTGCCCTCGCTCCTGCTGCTATGGACCAAAGCCACTGCCACCTACCTAAAGAATCACAGAAAAGAAAGTCAGGAGGGCTCTCCAGGCATTCATCAGAAGATCTCCTGGCTTAAGAGTGCATCAGTCTTCCAACCATTTTGCCTGGAGCGATGTTTTGGCTTGGCAGCCTGAAAGGTTCTGGGTTAAGGCAGAAAACACATTTTTGGAAAGCCACAGCTTGCCAGGTAACCTATAAATAAGGTTTTCCTCTTGAACATACTGCTGTGGTCGGTGTTGGCAATAAAAGAGCGTTAGCATGATAGGCGACTGTGATGCCTGGCATCCTAGCCTTTGCCGCACAAAGCATTTTGGCCCGTTTTGGCTGCGTAGCCACTTTTCTCTGCAAACCAACGGATTCACAGGACCAGAGGGGTAGTTTGGACCAGAAAAGGAGTTCGCTCTCCACACAGGTGATTAAATTACACGGCTCTGTCTCAAGGAGCGGCAGATACCAGAAGCGGCCATCGGTTCAGAAAGCAACTGAGCAAAAATTATACCCTCAGATTTATTATCAATGCAAATACAGTTTCAAATTGACAGGACTGATTCTTATCTCGGCATAGATCTTCACAAGAATGCATAATCACACAGGTCACGTCCAGCACGTGACTGCTTGGTGTTACGTGCCTGCTTGTTAAACGTCAGCTAGAGATATCTTTATAAACAAGGTGATATTTGGTTCAATAAGCAGCTTGTTTCACCTGTTTGCTTAAGCATTCAGCTACAAGCAGGTAACACGTGAAAAGAAACATTATGGGCTTCAAGATGTTACTGCGCCCACACCTACAAATGCCACTGGGGTCACCAGAACCCAACACTGAAGGTTTGCATTTTACAGCCCATGCAAGACTGTCTGTGCCTCACCTGCCTGCGCTAACAGGCCATCGCTTCAGGCTACTCCTAAGTTTCAGAGGAGGAGAGAGGAAAAGCCAAGGGTCCCGGAGACCTGCCTACCACCAAACATGCCGAACCCTCAGTCACCTCAGGGCTAAAACCCAATCCTGATTTATTCCCTGTTGTTTTAAGTCCAGGTCAAACCCTGCTCTGACCACAGGGCACTCCCAAAGCTATTCTCTGCACATTGCTAAAGGAAGTGTCACGGAGACTAACACAAAGGCAGCAGAGACGATTAAGACAGGATAAAAAGGCCAAATAGCATCAAATATTCGTTTATAGCTGGAATTAAAACCCAGCCACCACATTACACCTTGCCAGAGGTTTACACAAGAGATTTTCCTTGCTTTCTACCTCCCTCTCTCCTCTGTAACAAAGTCAAAGCCCCCTACGCCTAACAATCAAATCTTGCCCTGAATTCTAAGCCCAAACCAAGCTAAACCAAAAAAGTAATTACTCCAGCATCTGATTTTCCTCTCTTGGCAAGGTTTCTACCCTTGCTGGTGACCAGCGGGCTGCACTAGAGAGCAGAAGTGGTGCTTAGCAATGCCCTAACCCTTTTTAGCCACCCATCAGGGAAGGGTCTTGAGGCTATGCCAGTTGTAGACACTCCTGACACATCTGCAGCCAGGAATAAGAAGCGTGACCAGTTTTAAGGTCACTCACATTATTGGAAGACCAGTTTTCAGCAGGAGGAGGCTCCGAGCTGATGCGTGCTCCCAGAAGCCCAGCCTTGAAAGGCTGCTTAGGAAGAACCAGACTATCACGACACTGGCCCCTCAGCCCTCAGTTCTGGCTGTACGATGGTGTTCACAGCACTGAAAGTATTTGGCACCCAGTGCTCCAGGAACAGCACTACTGGTGCCAGCTGCTGTGCCATGTTCTCACAACTCCCACATCCTTTGGCTGAGTGGGTCCTCCCAAAGCACACACTCACCTTCCAGAGAGCCAGGCAAGAAAAGGTGAGGTGCTGTGGGCACCCAGGAATGCTCCTGCCCCTCCTGGCTGTGTTGTGTGTATTGTCAGCACTTGGACATCTCTACCATACACTGAAGTGCAGCAAAATACAGCTATAATTGACAGACACTCCCTATTCTCAAGTACAAAGAAGCTCTGCCTCTGTATTTTATAGCTTCGAGAAAATGGTCTCCTGTATGAGTCAGCCACCTGCTAGGAAACTTTGCGTGTTCTCAGTTGCTTCTCCTTACAGCAAGGCTGACACCTTGCGATGCAACAGAGCAGTCCAACCTCCCTCTCCTTTATAAACAGAGATATACGTGCACGTGTGTGCACACAGTCACCTATAGTGGGTGATAGGTCATACACAGCCCTAAGAAAGAAGGGGGGGGGGGGGGGGGGGGAAGAAGCCCACCTTATGAAAGTCAGAGATACAGCTGTTGAACTGGAAAGCCAAACTCAATTTCTAGCACCATTAAAACCCATCTCTCGCTCTCCCCAGACTCCCATCAGCCAAAAGCCACCAGCCCTAAACACTCTTCTTAAGTACCTTCTCCCCACACCCACTTAGCACCTTGCCGTGCCTAGCACCTGCAAGGGATTTACTCCACTTCAGCTCAGAGTATCCAGCCTTGTCCTGCCCTTGCAGTGACCTGCTCCGTAGGGTAAGAGAAGGAAGGTTTAACCCCTTCCTGCTGCATGTATGTGTCTGATGAAAAATAAACATGTACCAAGCAGGACTATCAATGAACCTGGATGAACATCACATTCGAAATAGCACATGGAGCCACAGGCAGGCACTTTGCCTGGCTGTGTCCGTACTTACCAGGACAGGAAAGGCAGGAGAAATACAGGACGTTAAGCAAAGTGTCAAAAATTACACGGCAAGGTCAGAACTGTGCAGAGAACTGGCGAGGGGGAAAGCAAGAAAAGTACTGCAGGGTCAGTTCTTGGCATTCCTGCCTCCTGCAACCTGTCAGCCCGCCAGCTGCCCACCCATAAAGGGTCCTGCACTGAGCCAGGGGAGCTGTGCACATCCCTGCCGCCTCCACAGCACCTTTTCCCTTGCTTTGGTGGCTCAGGCCACCCATCTGCCAGCACATCCCTGGGACCAGGCTGCGACAAGGAGCATGCAAGCACCAGAGGGCACCAGGAGCTCAGCCCTGCTAACCCACCAGCTCTCTGCTGGGAGCCTCTCCCGCCGCCGCTGGAGGTCTCTGCCAAGTCACTCACCTGGGGAAAAAGCCATGAGGAAGAAGCTGTTTTAACCAAGCTGGAAGATTTCACAAACCAGTATCCATTCTTGTGGAGACTCTACTGAAATATATTCAAGACACACGTTAGTAATTTCTGTTCTCTTTTTTCAGTCATATACTCTTGTACTTCTGATTGCATTCCACTTGAGAACAAAACCACATATTGAATCGTGACTCCTCGCAGACAGAAACGTGTACCCTTCGCTACAGCCCCCCAGACAGATGACCACAGGGCTGCCATTCCTGCGTCTCAGCCCCCGTCACCCTCCTGTATGATCCAGTTCTCTCCTCCTCCGTATCGGCTGGTCACTTGTCAAACAAACAAAAGCAAAAATCTGCCTCCGTAGCTGTCTTCATGCTAGAGCAACAGCTTTACATGAAACTAAGTGGGATGGACTGATGTTACTGTCAAAGCTGACTTAAGCCTAGCCATGGAAACGGAGTAATGCCTGCAACAGCATGCAGTAATGCCTGCAACAGCATGCAGTAATGCTGCAACAGCATGATTTAACTGCTGTTGGAAAAAAAAAAGTCTCTATTGCTGACGTTGCCTCCCTAATACTATGATACTTCAGTCCACACTGTAAATCTTTCCATGGTGCTTGTTTATCCTCTAGTTTTATATACTTACATTATACATCTAACAATATATTGCCCTTTGACTTGCCAAGAAGTCCCTCTCCATCCCTAGAATAAAACATTGCTTGGCAAGAGTCTCTGAGTGTTTTGAGAACATGGCCTAAGAAAAAGCCACAGTAAGCAAATCAGACATGGACCAATAACTCACAAAACTTAGGAAACAGCCCAGATATCCGACAAGTTCAGAAAAAAAACTGAGCAAATTGGCCACTCAGGGCCATCTTCAGCCAATCCCTGCTGAAAATGTGAAACTGCTGCTCACAGGATTTGATCCAGATTTGAGTCAATTGATTTTTCATTCTGGGCATCGTGTTCTGTGTCACACCCTTCTAACACTGATGCTTTCGCAGGGCAGGAACTCACTCGGGACTCCCACACCCAAAGGTGGCTTCACAAGCATGCAGCACCTTCACAGCAGAGTAGCTTCGCTACAGCACCCTCACACGTGGCACAGCAGGGAAGAGACCACACGCGTCCCAGACCTGTCTGCACTAAGGGATAGGGCTGGATTCGGTAATGCAGATGCCACTTTACCAAATGCCAAGTCGCAAATGCTTCTGTTGTCACCTCCAGCAACGCAAAGGAAAAACCTCTCTGTGTGTAATTGGCTTCCACCATGTAAGAGAGCTACCTGAAATTTTTCCCAAGTGTTGTCTTATTAATTCACCTTTATAAATTGCATAAATTCAATGGGCTCTGGGCTTATGATGTGGGATTTGGCCATTTCAGCCATTTTATCTGCTAACTTTAAGTGAACATCATTTGGAAACATCGTGTTCTGCAAGATGTGGACTGCACGGTCACCGTTCCCCACAGCCTGGGCAGAAAGCTCTGGCCTGGGCACCCCAGTCCTTTGTGGAGAGCCTCTCTGTACGATATAATACACTATCTTTTTGGAGAAGGAAGAGCTAGGCTTTGCTCCAGCTGATGTTGGGGTGTCTGAGGTGAGACCAAAGAGGAATACACGGGTCTCACTCAAATGCAAGGTGAATTTTGCTTTGCTCTAGTTTCATAATCTGTGAACAGCAGTAAGCCTTAAGATCAACAAGTGCCAAAAATTGTTTCTGCAGTACTGAAGAATAAAGATTTGTGAAATGGTTACAGGCCTTTAAAGCTAGCAAAGGCCTCTCCCAAACACTCCTCGCTCTTTGCCTGGAACAAATGTCAGCGCACCACGATATGCCTTGTTGGGATGCTGTGGGTCCAAGAGCTACCAAGAGACAAGACTGAAAAAGAATAAATATGGACAAATGCAAAACTCAGCTCCACCACCAGGGATTTTCCTCTTGCTCAGAGTGAAAGCCAGAGGATCCCAGAATAAGGCTACATTATGCTGGAGGTCAACTGATGAGCCAAAGTCAGCTTCTACCACCTCTGTGCTGAGGGCAATTAGTGGGGGCAAGTAACTAGATATATCCATCCAAAAGCATCCCTAAAGTGCCTGTGACCATGCTCCCTAAAAAGAGTTGCTTTTTTCACTTCCAGCTGCTACATCTGGAGATCTTCACCTCCACAGTTAAGCACCAGGGAACAGAAATGCGCTGCTCTCTGGCCTTGTTTACTCCTGAAGTGCTTTAGAGCATTCCTGAGAAGAGCAAGGACATGAAACCTGAACGTCATCGCAGCAGCACAATAATTCTGAAGCTACTTAATGCTCTTTTATGCCATGGCTCACCAAGATTCTTCCATGTGCTAAGGTACATCAGGAAACTGAGCTCACCGTTAGGCACAGAACTACACTCGAAGCAGGAGGTGACAAACACCCCAGGAGGCAAATCCAAAGCGGAGGAAAGTGCCGGTTGATGCAATGATGCTGCTGAGATCCTGGGCTACGTGTGACAACAGCACTGCAGAAAACAGCTGGGGAATCTAGCTTAACCCCCCGGATGAGTTGCACGGCATCTCATGGCGGGAGGAGGAAACGAAGGAAGTGTGATCCATTCTGCTACAGGCCACGCTGCAGAGACACAACGTCGCTGAGGTGAGTCCAGATTCATATAAAAGTAAACAACGATCAGAGTCAGATTCTTTTATTTTTTTAACCGGTTCCACTGTCACCGCAAAAGGCTCACAAAGAAGGACCATTTTGTCACAGTATTGTCTTGTTATCAGTAAAAAAGGGCAAGGCAGATAGATGGCATAGCAGCAGCGAGGCTGACAAAGCTTTGGGAGATGAAGCGTAACAAAATATCTCAGAAATGAGGTGCCTCTACAAAAACATTTTTCCCAGGTCATTCATTCTTGAGAAATAAATAACCAAAATTAACCTCAAGTGGGCTGTTGTTTATACTCCCCTTCCTTTCAGCTCCCTGACCCCATCAGATGGGCTGTGACACCCTGTAACTCTCTCTCTCACACTGACACTTTCACCCCGACACCACCCCTCCCAGATGTATAGCAGTGGCTGAACCCTGGAGATAAAGGATTAGCTGGATGAGGAAGATTGTGCCATCTTAGGGCAAAGTGAGAATTTCAGGTGGTCTTGTTTTTCTGCAGCATATCCATATGAGGACACCACGTGAAGGGTGATTCGGCTTTGCTACCAGTTTTAATACCAAGTTTAAGTTAAGCCCTGCGTAGATACGCTATAGGGTGTAACCCCCATCCCATTACACTCCCTTCCCACTGGACGAGAGGGCCTGACCCCTATGAAGCAGACAGTCAATAGAGCGGCCGTACTCTCACACTGGCTTGCCCGAGGAGGAGCTACCTCCCAGCTACATCCCAGAGCTGACCCCCTGACGCAGTAATCATAAGGGGCCAGTGATAATGGAGTCAATAATCTGGTATCAGCCTCTTCCTCATGGCAGAACTGCCCGGTGACTCTCACCTGGGTGGCTGTGGGCCCCATATCTCAGGAGCCGCTACCAGTGAGGGTGGCACCTGCGCTTGTTTCCGTACAAAAGCCACCAGCGAGCGGGTGGCACTCACCTGTGTGCGCTGCCTGGGGCGCAGGCGCACCCCGAAACACCCCTTCCAGACAACCAGTGCACTTGTAGGTGTTTGTTTAGCTGGCAGGGTGCACTGCAGGAGGGAGATGAGAACACCCCCAGCCTTCCTGAGCCCCCGTGACGTGCGGGCAGGACTAGCTGCAAACATCCACCGAGAACGGGGCTGGTCACGGTGGTACAGGGTCTCAGAAGGAAAGGGGCTCTTGAGCAAGGCTTGGTGCATGCAGGCAGCCACAAAAAATGCACGCTGCTCCGTTTCAGGGATGTGATGGTTTAACTCGGGTTCGTGTTCATATTTACAGATAGTTTTAATGTGCAGGAGGAAACATACAGATATTTTATTCCAAGCCTTTCACATGCATCTAAGATGATATATGTGAAGGAAAATACAGAAGAGAGCCTAGAAAAGACATAGCAGGAGAAAAGAAATACCTGTCCCCAGCAGAAAATTGCTGTAAAGGGCAAGATTTGTGGACTTAATTTAAAAATTCCTTTCACCAACAGAGGAGGAGGAGATAAGTCACACTGCCTAATATTAAACATGAAGGAAAGCAACAAATAAAATCTATGTAGTTTATCTTAATACAGCTAAAAATATAAAAGCTCTCTGGTTTATTGCTGTAGTTACAGAACACGTCTGTGCTCTGAAGTAACGCACGAGACACTAACTCAGTGCCTGCAGAGCCAAGCGTGGGATTGATTCCCCATTTAAAGAAAGTTCATATCCTTGCCCTCATGTAGGAAGACTGCAGCCCCAATATCTGAGCTCAAACGCCGCCCCTCATGATGCCCCAGAGACCGCAGGGGTACCCAGGCAGTGTGCCAGGTTTCTGTTCAGGGCAAACCTCAGTCCATGCTCACCATACAGAACAACCCCTCCCTACAGGGCAGCCTCTCCCGAGGATATACTTACCCCAGGCATGTCTGAGGGGAGGATTTCCTGCTGAATAGGGATGTGTGGAGTCCTTAAGCCCAGCCCCAGGGCCCTGCACGTTCCTGCTGCACTCATGTGGAGATCGCACGAGCAAAATGTTGCTATTCCTGCAATATAACAATGGGGAAAGGTGAGGTCTTTCGGCACATTAAGTAAGTTCAGGGTATGTGCTGTGCTTACACATCCACGGGGAAGTAAGCAGGATTAAAAGCAATCAGACTGCATGAAATCCCCCACCCTCCTGCCCAAATCAACCTGTTTGTAGCCACGAGCAGACATATCGCGAGGGATATCTGGCACGGGACAAGGTCTGCCTCTCTCCATATGAGAGTCCCAGAGGAACGTAACACCTCCTGGAGCTGGAGCGAGTGGGCTGGAAGGAGATGCATAGAGAGCAGCAGCATGTGGCCACTCCCGTAATGTCAGCAGAAATTTGGGGATTGAAATAGGCCAAAGGAGATGACAGGGGTGGTCTATAATAAGCGCCTGTCATAAACCCTGTCAGAAGATGGCTCTGACGGGCGCTTCCACCAGCCAAACAACAGTCCTTGGGAGGAGATGAGCACAGGAGCCCAGTTTTCCTTTCTCAGGACCTGTACGGGATGGATTTCTTCACACCCAATCACCTTGAACTGTCTGTTTTTATTCACAGTTTACCCAGGGGCTTGGTTTGGCTTCTAACCATATCTCCTTCAAAACTCAAAACTGTTTCAGAAAAAACACACATTTTGTATCATTCCACTTCCCCTGGCTGAGTTCTCAGCACGAGTGGTGGTGGCTTGTTCATTCCTCCTCTTTTCCATTCCAAAAGCTGCTCAATTAAAGATAAAACTCTGCAATCTTGACCTGATAACAAGAGGTACCAAACCTAACGTGTCAGGGATCCACCGACCTCACCAGCAAGACCTTCTTGTGAAAGTACAGCTGGTCCCCAAAGTAACTGACAACTTCTGAAGTGCTTAATGGAGAGTGTAAAATATCTCATTCAATTCATTCTAGCGCTAATTTAAATCAAGACTGGTTCTATACTGTGAATCACATATTACTGACGATACTTTGCTCAAGGTTGGGTGACCAGGAAGCAAACCTTGGCTTTGAAATACAGCGTGGGAGCGAATGCCTTCTGAATAAAATCATAAAAACCTCTAACCCATTATTATTTTTCACCAGCTCAATCTCAGGGCTCTTGTGAAACACAAGGAAATATCAAGATAGCATTCAAATTTTGCAGATTCTGACTCCAGACTAATTCTCACTTGCGTGAGCAGTATCTGCTCTCACAGTCACATCACAGCCTGTGCAAATAGTCACCCGAGTAAGAAATATTTGGTGAAGCTTTTAACAGACATTCCTGGGCCTCGCAGGGCTCCGGAGCGTTTGGTGTACTGAAGAAAGCTTTGGGACATAGCAGGTGACAATAAATCAACTGTATCCCTATTAACAGGAGCTTGGCACAGTCCTTACAAATGTCGAGGATTAAAGGAATGACCATGTATGATAAAGGAGCATGATTCACCTCCCCTAAAGCTAAACAGTCACCTTCCTTTCACTGCTGAAATGAAACCGATTGCGCTGCAGAACTACATCAGGGACCAAGGCAGAAACAAAGGACTTCCAAAACCGTCCTCTTGACATTAATCCACAACCCACAAACCTCTTTAAATCAGGGGTATCCAAGAAGACAAACTGGTCTCACACCCACCAGCCTTCATCAGTGTTTCCAAAATCTCCCCGAGCTCTCTGCCCTCCAGCACACGGCCGACTGCCCGAGGTTCAAATGGCTCTGGCCATGCGGGTGGCTGCAACGCCTGTTACCTTCCCCCACCTTCTGTACTGCCCCGAGGAGCAGCCCCTGGCAAACCCCTCTGATACTTCCAAGGTATTGACCTACCTCCTCTGAAGCAAAATCCCAGCAAACCCTTCCATTACTGGGGAGAAGCTTCCAAAACATCTTTCCATACACTGGGAGCTCAGGGATGGAATTTGTTGTTACAGGATACCAGAGATACCATAATGCAATTAGACAAATTCATGAAGACAAATCCACTGTAGGGTCTTAAACACAAAGATGCGTCTCCATCCCCTGGCTTAGGAATTCCTTTGATGCAGGCAGCTGAAACCAGGGATGCACAGGTCTAATTCAGAGGGCTCTGTAAGTTCTTACATTCAATTCAGCAAGAGTTTGCACCCATTTCAAAGTTTTTAGGATACATAAGCACTTTTCTGAACCAAAAAAGAGATAGTTGAATAGCAGAAATAGCTAAGAAAAATCACAGTGAGCTTCTTCAAGCAATCCCTTTGGGTTCGGAAGTACAACATAACAGATCAGCCCACCTTGTCACATGAGAAGTCTCCAAACAAGCCTGTAAGGAAACTGTCCCTCCAGCTGACACAGATTTAATGCTTTCCTTTACACCACTACTGAGGAAATGTTTCCTGTACCAATAAGCAGAATAAGTGCCTAACAACCAGTAATTGCAGTGGCAGTTTATTGAAACAGCGTTATGTGATGCCTCTTTGTTGGCTAGTCTTATCTTTAATGGCAGGAGACTACAGAGGGCTCTAATTCTGCCAGGTTCTGAGCTCCCCAGGGGATACTAAACTGCCGCCCCCCCCAAACCCACTTGGGAAAACAAAACAGAAAGTTTGTCTATGCAATTGCACTGTTGAGTCTTCATCGATTCTTTGACCCTTCCCACTTAAAAGCTGTTCTCATTTTAAGGCAGCTCATTTCCATGCTGAATGAGTGGGGAAGGGCAGAGACTCTTACTGGAGTTCAATTTTTTTTAACAAGTGACACAAGTTATGTGACACCTGAGGACGCTTCAGGAAGGGCTGGGCCTTTGCTCCTTGGAATGAGTCAATGAAGTCACCTGGCATCACTCACCATGTCCCCTGCAATCAGCTGGATATCACCATATAAAAAGGTGACACTAGAGGAAGAGCTACTCCTGCAGTCAGCTGCTGGATGACATGCTGCTTTTGAGGATTCACAAAGTTCTGGAAGGAGAAAAGGTAAGTTTTGGGAGGTAAGGCTGCTTCCTCTTCCAGCTAAATGATTAGGTTAATGATTATTAATGAGCAAGTGGGTACTCTACGTAGGAATGTGTATGTTGCTGCTCTTCCACATAACTTGGCAGAGCAACTGATCTCCAGTTGAACTGGATGTTGGTTTTGGTGAAATCCAGCCATTCCATTATCACTTTCAAGGTTTTTTATAATAACGAAGCAAGGTGCTCAGAGAAAAGATAGAGGCAGAAAGGCACGGTAAAAAAGATCGGTAGAATATGACACAACTCCAAACAGCCACTTGTCAGCGGTGGGGGCTGTTCTAGGACATCGGATATTTGAAACTTTGCTCTACCAAGGCAAAGTGTTACTACGCTGATTGAAACACAGGAGGGATGCGTGGCACAGGCTCTGTGCTGCGTTGCGGTGAGATATGTTACAGAGAAAAACATTATGTTTGTATTTGAGAGCTTCTAATACAAGCAAGATCCGACTGCCTCCGGTCATCAAGCAGAAGGTGATGGCTGACACAAAGTACATCAGGCAAAAAAAGTGACAATGGACAAAGAAAGATACTCAGACATGTTTAGTGAACTCCTAGAGTAAGACTATCCAGTCAAGACTGGAAAGGGTTTCTCAAGTCTGTATTAAAAAGGGACACCAGGGAATGAAGGGCTGGTAAAGCAGAGACTCTCCATGGCTACATTTAAGCTGTGGGATTAAGGAGTGATTTCAGACTCCACTCACGAGACCTCAAGACTTATTTTCAAATATATCTGTTGCTTAAAAAAGTAAAAATACAGTCAAGTTTTAGGTTCTTTTTTAGTGCTGGAGGAATGTTTTTGTTCACTGGTGATTAGTACCAGCTCCGATTATTTGTAGAAGGCACCCACCCCTCAGCCTGTTTCATTTCACAAGAGTCGAGGTCACAGAAATGTCCCCGGCACTACCAACCACCCCAGGAGCAAGGCCAGCTCGGGTCACCATCTCCTCAGTGGAGCTGCTGTTGGCCCCAAGGGGTGGCGCAGAGGTGCCAGGGGGATCCTTTGCCTCACAGCTTCACTTTCCAAGCTGCGGCATGCACAAACCCAGAGCAGCTTCCCAATACAGCCACGGAGACAACTTACAGACGTCCATCCACCATCGGCAAGCTTCCACTCACTCTGCAGGGACCCACACCTGTCCTTGCAGTGCATCTCAGAAAAGGCTGAAAGCCTTTTAATTGAAAACAATTAAAGAGATTGCTGGTTCCAGCGAGCAGCAAGGAAGCCAGCCTGTGGATGTGCTCAGAGCACTCCTCAGCTGTCCAGCTCCGTCTGCAAAGGACTGGTCCCGACAACCTGGGCAGTAAGGAGGACTTCTGCAGAATTTCAGATTATCTGTACTCAAAAAAGACATTTCACTGTTAATTTACACTTTTTTTTTTTCAGGCTTGAAAAGGCAATTCACTCAGGAAAAGAACAACAATGAAGGGAAAAGAAAGGCCACCTCTTTTAACCGCACTTAGAACTTTACTCATTTTAGGTAAGTCAATTCAGCTCTACAACGATGCTGAGGGCTGATTCCCACGCAGCTGAATATACTGATTAGAGCAACAGAGCAAAGTGTCTCTGGTGTTGTAGTGACTTTGCAGCGTGGATTGGGCTCCAACGCTGAACATGTAGTGCTATGTAACAAAATCAGCACAAATTATTAGGATGTGTGCTCGGTATGTAACCGAGTACTTCAGAAAAAGGGGCGTAAACCAGTGAAGGTTAAAAAATGAGCTTAATTTCATACTCCCCTGGTTTATGTTCTTGCACTGCTGCCCAGAGAGGTGGTGGAGTCACCATCCCTGGGGGTGTTCAAAAAACGTGTAGATGCGGCACTTCGGGACATGATTTAGGAGATGTGATAATGTTGGGTTGACAGTTGGACTTGATGATCCTAGAGGTCTTTTCCAACCTTAATGATTCTATGATTTCTGTGGGGGTCTATGATAGAAGAAAATAAGTTTATTTCCACTCATTTAACTATTCCATCTGTGGTTTGTTGTTTTGTTTTTTTCTAGGGCCGTGTGTAAAAAGTTTAAATCAGGTATGTCTGTAACATCACTGACTGCTGTAAAAAGTTTAGTTCTGGGCTATTGGTCATAGAGCAGACACTTAAAAGTAACATCAGGTACCTGCAATGGCCACTTATAATAGGCAAAACCCACTTTTATCCATTCAGCAACAGCCACTTAAGAGCAATCAGGTGCAAGGGAACCTCCATGAGGTTACTAACAAACATCCGCAATACTTCCCAGAGCTCCACAAGCCCATGGCTGGAGCAGGGAAGGTACAATACCACAGCCAGGGAGGGTTCCTGCTTTAAAGCTGATCTCTTGGCTGGAATAAGAGTGCAGCTCCACCAGGACGCCGACCGGCACCAGCTGAGTATCTGGCCAGTCTGTCCTGAGCCAAGAGCAACCAGCCTGTCCTAACCAACGGGTGTATGGTGGTACTGGGCATCTTTCAACCCATCCTGATAGTTTGCCTGATGCAAATGGGGCAAGGCAATACAGGAGTCACTGCTTCGCAGCCAGCAGCCTGAGTAAGTTACAGCCTATGTCATGTAGCTCAGAATACTCTGCCCTCTGTCCTAACCACTGCTTTCTCTCCTTTCTTTCCCCAGTGCCCAGCATTCCTCATGTGTAAGTAAAATGTTGTTTGTATCTAAGATACCATACTTGAGATGTTGGGCAGGGTCTAGGCACACAAAAGAGCAGAATGAAAGCATTTGGAAAGCTGATGCGCCTAGGAAATCTCCCTGAATAGAATCCACGTAAAATTTCTACGTCACTTATTTAAGGGCTCTCTAGAGCATTTCAGGGGTCTCAGCCCAGCACTAAAAAGAAATGCCATTATACACCCACAACATCACATACAACGTGAACAGCAAACACAGGGAGCTGAAGGCTCCCTGGAAGAACTGTTTGATACTGTCTGTACCCAAAAGAAAGCATCATATGCATCCCCAAAGGGAGAGGCTAAAATATTAGTGTCATACATTTCTTTCTTCTTTCACAGCTCCAACATACTGCTCGTCTGAAAGCAGGTAGGCACCCCTGGGAACCGGTACCCATGCGGCCTGGGAGAGGTTATCCTAGTGCTAAAATACCATCTCCCAAAAGTTTTACCAAAAGAACCTGAGCCCTTTGCAGCCCACCAAGCCCTTTGCAGCCCACCAAGCCCTTTGCAGCCCACCAAGCCCTTTGCAGCCCACCAAGCCCTTTTCTCATCAGACATTTAACAGAAAATGTTCTAAGTTTCCTGCTTTCTTTCCAGTTCAAATCTAAGCTCCATCCTGAAGAGCGGTGACTGGTGCAGCCCTTCCCTCCGGCAGTACGCCTGTGCTTCGGTACGTCACCTCCAACAGGTCTCTCCTACCAACTCCCCAGCTATTCCTTTCTAGCTACTTTAAGACATCCCCAGTCAGATCTGCCTTCCCTTCCCTGGGCACACCAGATGGCCTTGCTCTGAAATCGCTCCCATCAGGCAAAAGGAAGCAAGCCTGGGCACTCCTCTTTTCCTAGAGATTGTAGGAACAAGGAGAGAAAAAGAACTACAAACTCTGACCCCAGACTGGTAGATCTTTACCCTTTTTCTGATGTAACATGCTGGTGTTTGTCTCAGGGCACCAAGCTGACATCAAGGCAACTCTTCTCCATCCTCACATGCTACATCACAGACCCTACTGCTCTCCTGGACCAAGGGGCTTTCCTGCTCTTGTTTCAACAAGTCAACAGTGAAGTGCTGCAAACTGCTCTGAATGAAATCAGTGTGCAGGTAATGTCACCACCAGAGAGGAGGACCGTTAGCAGCTACCTCTCCAGACCATACGCAGGGGGTCTTTAGCTTGGGATACATCCATAGGTGGTTGGCTTAAGTATCTGACTGTTTTTTTTTCCCCACGCTGCTATGTGAGCAGAGACTAGTCAATAGTTACCTGGGGAGTCTGCAGCACCAGGTCTCTAGTATGTTGTTACTACCATTCCACAAAAACACAAGCACAAGTCTGAGTACAAACCAGCCTTTTCTTCCCTTCTTCCCCTCCGAATCCTCCCCAAAACTTTATTTTCCCATTCTCCTGTAACATGAACAGGAGAGGAGTCTGGCTACTGAGGTGATGGATGTACTCAGCTGAACACCTCCTCCTTCTCTACGTGCATTTACTTCTTGTCTCTGTTGAAGAGAGCACAGCCTACCCGAACAAGCTACTGCCTTTCAGCACGGACACAGTTCATGACATGTCCATGCTCCTAGTACAGTGTCAGCACCAAGGAAAATGGGTTTGCTCAAGCCACTCTCAGCAGTAATTTTCAAGGCAGCACAGGTGAACTCATTGGAGGTTACGTATGGGGATTAAAAGCACAAAGGCAATTTCTATATCTTCTCAAGAACAGCCAAGTCACTTAGAGCTGGACAAGCAAGACAAGAACCAACCTGAAGATCTTGGGAAAGAGACGGCATTCTTGTCCCAGTCTTTGTACAGACACAAAGGATTTCTGGTCTTGGCACTACCCCTAAGCGTGGCAATAATACCCATAATAAACCAGCAATACTTTCAGCACTTTCCATCTTGTTTTCAGGTCCGCAGTGACCAGATTGCATCGGCGACCAAAACCTTCATGTTAAACGCAGCATGGGAAGTCGTGAAGTCTGATCCTAAAGTTGCAAATGCAGGTTTCCTGGCCTCCTGGTTCCAGGAGACCCTGCACGCCTACCTTCCCTCCATTGGCACCAGCATCCTGGACTGCATGGCACAGCTTCCAGTCACCTGCGATGGCCTGGCCGCAGTGTACGTCTGATCTAAGCTCAGGGTCTAATTAGATGGCATGCCTGAGCCTGTGGTTTGAGAGCCAGGAAATAGAGTGCATTGTCAATTTTGATGTCTATTTTCCTGCCAGTTATCTCTGTTCCTGATTTGTCTTATGAAGATCAATCCACAGAACAGTTAAGATAGGGCTAGGAAAAAAAAAGAAAGACAGAACAAGATGCCAGGGCCCAGTGTGTGAAAGCCGCCAGCAAAGAACAAGACGAATGCAGCACACTGTCCAGTGTGCTCACTGGGACCAGTGTCACATGACTGTATAGGGTACAACCATATGTAACGCTCACCTGTGCCTCACACGCCTTCGCTGCTGTTCAGGGGGTAGCTGTAAGCAGGGTTCTCTTCCAGCCATATGAGAAAGGAGCAGGTATTTATTAGACATAAATAACATTTTCTGCTATTACATTCTGTGCCTGGGGACCTCTCCCAGAGAGAGGAGCTGGTGAAGGAGACAGGCAGAAGCTTGGAAGAAGATGTGAAGGAGGATGGACATGGGAAGAAATTAGCTGGGATATGAACAGGGCTCTACCAATTCACCTTAGAACATGACGGGTTATCTCAGTTTCTACCATGCACCCAAAGAGGATTTCTAATGTTCAACTTTTAGAGAAGGAAGTGAAGGGAAATATGAACGAACAAATTGTTATTCACACCAGGCGCTGGCAACAGGTTTTGTCTAATCTGTCCCTTTTGATTCCAGGGTTCAAGCTCTGGACACTGCTTATTCTGAGATGGACAACAGCACGAGGCAACTGGTAGCCGACTGGATAAGAAGATTCCTTACGGTACACGGTTAGTGATCAGTATTTACAGTCCAAATTTTCCTGGTATAAGTGCAATAGATTTGACAGAGATCCCAGTACAAACTACTAACAGCTATTGTCTGCAGAATGAGGATTAGCTGTTAAGGTGATCAGATGATACAGTACTCTAACAAAAATTATTCAGTACCATTCCTGTGCTTTCAGCAGCACGACGAGACCATTTAAAAAGTTTTTCTGAACTCAGGTCAAACTATTGTGTTAGAGGAGGAGATCAGTGAGAATTATATTCTTTGGGTCAAACTCATCTTCATTTTCCCAGTACTCTCCCTCCAAGCCTTTTCCATCCCCATGGTCTCAAAGAAGACCCATCTTTATCTGTCTCAAGAAATAACAAATTATTTTATGTTTTTAGTTTGTGAAAAAAGTTCAGCAAAAGAGTGGCTACTGACCAACTGGAAGAGTTTCCAAAATTATGCATCATATAATGATCTCGCTTCTTGCTGGAGCAGCTTTGATGGGGTAAGAAATCACTTGGAAAATAGGGCTTCCTTCAGCTGTTTCATCCAGTAGGCTGAGAACAGTCAAGCAAGAGGGGGTGGGGGATAAAGTGACTGAAACTTTCGCTTGCCTAAGGGTTGTAGTGTTGGTGGTTAGAGCTACAGGTCAGTGAACAGTCAGCCCTCAGCAGTACATGCCCACATGGCGCCTACTAAACTTGCATCATATATTCAACAATCTGGTAACTACAGTGCTGTATGGAAGAATTTATCTCGTGTAACAGCTTGTTCAGTAGTTTAAGTCTTGCACCATGCCTGTCTAATCAGTTTACAGCCCTTGAGGTCCTCACCGCCAGCCAGCTAGCCCAGCTCACAGTCCGCAGCAACGTGCTCTCCAACGGCAGCCTAGCTGCTGCCATCACACAAGTCCTCAGCGCCAATAACGTCCTCTACCTTGAAGACTACTTGACCGAACTATCAACTTTAACACTGACTCCTCCACTTGACCGCAACGCGATGTACTCGGTGCTGGAGACCATTTTAACCAAAGTCAGAGAGAACTTCCCAGATCTGTGCTCACCGTCCTTGAAAGACTTGTTTCAGGTGAAACTGAAAAGGATGCTCTCTGTTACTGATGCAAATATATTAAGGCTCTTCCCAACGAAAGTAGGCTGCGCTGATTTCCAAGATATGTGAGTATTCCTGTCACCTGCACTTACTGAGAAACCAAGCTAGCAGAGATAATACATAAACATAGCTCTACCCTGCAAACCTTGTGACTGCTCTATGGTTTTGTTACCTGTTGCTGCTAAGACTACCATGAAAATGAACCTGCAGCACTTACCTTATTGCCAAATGCTGCCCTGGAAATTTTGAAATAATAATTTTTAGATTACGACCACAAGATAAACGATGTTTTGTCTCTCCAGAAAAAGCAGTACAGCACAATGAAAATAACTATTAGCATAGGCAAAACTTGAACAGATGGTATGAGAACAAAGCACCTCAACACGAAAGGGAATGTTAATCTTTCACAAGGTTCTAAACCGTTCTACTTTTCTCTCACTGGCTAAGCTTATCTTAGGTTTACATACTTCTTTTTCTTTCGGTACAGCATGGCTCATAACTACTCTGCTCTGAAGCACTGAAATCATGTTTCATTTTTATCTATATACAGCTACAAAGGACTGAATTCTGTGCACCATGAGTTAGATCCTGACACGCAGAGAGCTGTGTACAAGGCCAGAATGGATTTTCTCAATAGGCAAGCAGCAAAAGAAGGTAACAGATTCCTGCATGTTACTTTCTCTCACGAACCTGTAAGCACTTTAGGATTAAAAGCTTACACTACTTTTGGGGAACGCATGAGCACTAGTACTCATAATTCCAGAATTACAACAAAATTCACAAAAACAAGCAGACCCCTGCCTTCTTTTGGGTGAACCACCCCAGGAGTACTCTGTGGCACAGTGTGGCCAAGCCAAATTGCAGAAGGGTGGGATGATTCTAGTATCTGAAATTGGGAAGAAACTTCAACCTCTTGCTTGGCACTCCTGAGCACCACTTTCTACCTCCCGCAGCCACTCGGAGCTTTGGCTGTGGCTACGGCACCATTTCTACCTCACCTTCTTATAGAGAGGTGTTCTTCCAGAAGCGCATGCTTATCTGGCTGTCTTGCCTAGAGGAGCATCTGACATGTTAGATGAAGCTTCCGCTCTCTCCTGCACGCAGGCTCCATTAGCTTCTGACCATCCAACATGCTATCCCTTGCAGGAGCAGCTTGTACGTTCACCACTTCTAACAGCCGAGAGTGGTTAGAGGACAACTTTGGATTCTCCAGCATTTACACTGACTACAGTGATTTCCTCCGCCTCAATCCCAGCTTCAATGGAGTAGGTATCACACAGAGCAAAGCTCCCGCTGGGTCTCCACAAGGCTGCTCCGCCGTGTCGCTCCGCAACGGCAGTTGGGCACCGTTCTTGGCCTGGGGTTATTTGTAAGCTTCTGAGTGGCGACTCACATGCAGAAAGACAAGAGCTGGTGGGAGCATTTAACCGCCTATAGGATGACGTTCTTCTCCTTTCCTTTCTAGTTTGAAGTGACAGATTTGCTAACTTCAGTGCAGCTAGGACAGCTACTCATCACCTCCCATATCCTAACCAAAAACACCAGGGCCAGCGCAGAGATAGATGTTACGGAGATTATGAAAACCCTCCAAACCCGGAACGTCTCTGAACTCCACACCTTTCTGCGTGAAGTTAATTCTCTTGCAGCACAGGTAAGAGCTCCTCCAGTTGCAGACTCTATTTTCTATTGGCACCATCCTTCCTCTTGTTGGGTCTCATTTTCATTTGCTCTTGCTCCTGACTGCACAATCATCCACAGATTTCTCTAAAGCAAATTTCTATAAAACAATATAATGGCATGATTCCAAAGAAGCAGAATTATAAAGTCTCTCAGAATAGGCAGCAGGAAAAAAAGAAAAAAAACCAGCATGTTTTCATTTACACTGCCCAGCCCTGTATCATGAAATCTGCTCTTCATTTCTGCGAGAACAAAGCCACACCAATGCACATAATGACTGAGACCCCAGGATAAGCATGTCCATCACACTCTAGCAGTCCATCACTTCCCATTTATTCTTCTCCCTAGATGCACATGGAGAGCGTAACAAGCACTGGGGTTCGTGACATAATGCTCAAAGGCATTTTCCAGATCCTGAAGCCACATTTTGCCTCAATGACAAGAGCAGACCTGGAATCCCTGTTCAAAGGGACACTGACCTTGTATCTAGGCTCCATCACTCACAATGAATTAATGACACTGCCTGCTCTCAGTGACTGCCCACTCTTCCACGTGATGTGAGTATAAGTCCAGCTCAGCGTCTCTCATCTGCGTGCGCTGTAAAGGAGAATGTCACTGCGGCTACGGGGAGGGATCCGAGTGACAAGTGAGAGGAAAAGCTGTGAATTCATCTGTGCCATCAGAGAAGACACTCCTGGCTGTCTGCGCTAAAAACGTTATTAGCTTGGACCTGTGAAAGCCACGGCATATAACTGATGCTGACATGTGTCTTCTCTCTCCTTGTCTTACAGAGTGAGAGGTTTGGACTATGCATTTGATGACATGACAACAGAGACAAAGACTGATATAACCCAATGGATTGTCCAAACTCTTCCTCCCTTAAGTGAGCCTCCTCTTCCCTCTGAGTTTATTCAGGCATCTGGTGTCCCTCGGACCTCACTGACACTTGAGTTTCTCCTGTGCCTAGGAGTTTTCAATAATTTGGAGCCAGAGGTTTTTGTAGGCTGTAAATGTTGCACTCCAATTATGCCTCAATAAGCCAGTCCCACCCTGGTGCAGCTGCCCCAGTCTGAAATGGAGAGCAGCCCTTGTTCCTGCAAAGGAGCAACATCAGATTTGCTCATTGACTGAAAAAAGGGGGATTTTTTTTTTTTTTTTAATAACATTAATTGTGCCCTTATTAAAAGCACAAACTGCTTTTAGGAGTTACTGAACCACTGAATTATGTTTCCATTTCAACATCCTTGTCTTACAATGTTTGTAAGGAATAAAAGTTGAAAAGTAACGAAGCAAGAGTGTCCTGATTTCTATGAAATTACTAGACACCCCTCTGTGACAGTCTTCCAGGAACTGCACTGACAGGAGCCAGCCTGGTTAAAACCAGGCTGATTCGCTGCTTAGATGCATGCTAATTGGAAATATTTCCTCGATCATTTCCGTAAATACCCTGGAACGATCTTAGGTTTTGAGAGTCTTAAACTGAAACGTAAATAATTGTTATTGCTGCATTTTAGATTGTCAGATGGATGAAAACTGGATGACACTTAATTTCCGGAGATTCAGATCCACAGCCAACATCACAGACTTTGTTGCTGCCTATGAAAACTTTACTGGGGTAAGACTGCTGATTTAGACACTTTGTGAAATTTTACCACCATTGAGCAAAACTATTTCTATTTCTTTTTTAGACAGTCACACAATTCATAGTGGGATTTATACTCTGAGAGACAGACAGTATTACAATATAGTTCCAACAACAAACAGGAAATTAAACCATGTTGCCCTTTCCATTAGAAACAATGGAAATTTTTCCATCCTCCTCAGGAGACACAGGATTTTCCCTCTGCTATGGGAAGAGTTCGACTCCAGTTTCTGATTATTCCCCTGCATCTCAGTTCCAACAACCCCCACGTAGTTGGTTCATTTTGCAACAACCCAACATCGAGCAGAAAGGATGGGTGCGCAGCTACAGCACCTGCATGGGAGCCAAAGGATCTCTAGATCTCATCCAGATTCTCTCTCTGTCTTTGAGGAGTTCAGGGCTGGTTATGAGACAACTAGGTGTGTTTTCCATGGGGCACCGAAGGGATGTTTCCATGGAGAGTATCAGAGAAGCCTGAACTGGGGCCTGCCTCGCTCTCACCCCAGCACGAGAAGGAGCTCTGAGAGGTACCCAGCTCACCTGGGCCAAGCAAACACCTGCAATCTCTCACTAGCCATTCAAAAATGAATCTTTTTCCATTAAAATCTAACACTTCTGGTGCAAATACTCTCTCCTATTTCAAGACTACAAAAAATAGCGTCTGTCTCAGTCTCACACCGTTGCTCCAGCATGAACATTAAATATCATAACCTGCATCTGCCAGAGGAGAAAGTCCTTGTCCTTGAAGACAAGGTGTGCAGGAAAGCTGCAGGCACACATGCCAACAGTGTCAAGTCAAGGAAGTACAAATGTATATTTATAAGGAATTCTCTCTGTCTCTGTTCCAGATGGCGTTCCTGGAGGAGTTGACTGCCGTCCAGCTTGCCCAGTTAACGCTGTCCCAAGACGTGTTCAGCAATGTTGCTAACATTGAACAAATCTTTGACAGGCTAACCGAGCTGATGGGTCTCCGTGAGTTGGCCGCTTACTGGGATGAGCTTAACTCTGCTTTAGAGGAGGTAACTGCAGACAGCTTGTTAATGGGGCTCAGTGGGAGAGGTTTGCAAGGACAGAAGTCTTCCAACGGTAAATGTGCAATAACCTAGAGCAAAAGGAAGGTGATATGACAGGTTTGCCAGGGAAGTTTGCAGCAGGTTTGAGGCCAAAAAGAGATTATGTCGTTGCATGTTGCATTCCTCACACATTTAGTCTGTGCTTGGGTTTGACACAGCTGCCACCAACCCCTTCCCACCTCTGCCTGCCTGAAAGACGCAGGCTGGATCACCAGCCTTTGTAAAAGAATAAGGCTCAAAGTGGTCCCTAAAGCACCACTAATTTATATCATATTAATTCACCCAAATTTACGATTTTTCCTAGACTCAGCCTGTAGCAATTCCTCTCCCAGATACACAGTTCTGACTGTGCACCCAGTGCCAATTATTTGCTGAGGTTCCTCTAATACAACAATAAGCTAAAGGCCCTTCTTGGCTCCCTGTAAATGCAATACCTTTCGTCGGACCAACAGAAGATATGCAAAGTCTTAGCCTGCAAGACTCAGACCCTGCAGGTCTCTCCCTCAAGTAAAATCTGACCACAGAGAGAAGACTTCCTACTGGGTCATGGCATCACGACTAACTCAGCTCTCCCCAGGACTTTGAAAGCTAGCTTTGTACCAGAGCAACCATCTTTAATTCCCTCCATTTGTCCAGAAGATGAAGCACATGCCTAGAATGGTATAAAGCTAGCCTCAGGCCTGCAGAAATCATGATTGTTACTCTTATTATTTTGCTTAAATAGAAAACAATGAAACTCTTTAGAACCCATCTGCTCCCACCTTGTTTGTTGAGAAAGCAGGGCTCTAGCGTGGAGGTAGAGTCTCGCCTGGGCTGTACTCACCGAGACACTGGCGGCAGCTCCTGGAGGCAGCTTCAGACACTTAGCAGCTTTGTCACGTCAGCCAGGTCCTTCACTGTTCCCCTGGGACCTGGCTTTGCAGGGTGCTCAGCATTCTCTAAGAGGCAACAAAGCTCAACAAGAGCTTAAACTACTACTTAAACTACCACAGATGGCCACTGACAGCCTCCACCAAGACACAAGGTGTGACAGCAGGAAGAATAGCAAAGGGGTGACAGTCGGACCTTTAATTCTCCCTTAAACAGTAATGCCATGAAACTAGAAAAGAAAATTCCCTTGACAGTGAAAATAACACACCTGGCAAAGTAAAGAGCTGACTAAACCATTTCTTGAGGCTCGGTAGGAACTGAACTATAAAATAGCACCATACAGCTTATATTTAGTGCTATAAAATACAGGACTTGTGAGAGTCTGATGAGGTGTCAGGGAATATATTTAGCATCATAAATCAAAAGTAACTCAGGAAAACTCTTCTATCTGTGTAAGCATGGGGAGCTATACCAGCTTGGCTGCCTCAAACAACTCCCAAACACAGAAGACCAACATCCCTGAAAACTGAAGGTCTAGAGGAGGTCTAGAGTTCCTCCTACTGTGCTGAATTAATTCAAAACATTTCCCTGCTGCAGAAGATCAAGGTGGGGACATCAAAATAACTTCCATTCTTCCATGCTGATTGTGCTGGAAATTTTGCCTGTGTGTAACTTGACGCATCACAGTAATTTAGTCAGGCCTTGGCTGCACTGTTACAACGCTGCAAAATCCTCCTGGATGTTGCATGATTTGCTATTACTGTTGGGTTAGAAATAGAAACTGCATCACAGAGAAAGTCTTCTCTTGGTTTTCAAATATTCTCCCAGAGCCTTACAGCTGCATTTTATGTTCCCGCTGCAGCCTTTTGCCAACACCTTCAACATCTCGATGGCGGTGAAGAGCACCATGTTGGCGAGAACAGTGGAACAGCTCCATTCTGGGCTCCCCGCCTTCTCAGACGATGACTATCACCTTTGGTTTCAGAAGAGGCTCGTGGCTGTTCTGCCAGGCATTCATGCTGCCATCCTTCAAGACATCCCCAACAGCATGTCCTGCGGCTCCTACAAGTCTCTGTGAGTCACGGTCACCCTGACTGAGGCTGTTTCGTGCTACTTGAGATTTAAACCATTTAGTAAAAGAATAATTCAGTGCAGTGAATGAACTGCAAAAGGAGGGAACACGGTTCCATGGTTCCAGAAAAAGATCAGAAGACACTTACTGCCACTCTTCTCACTCACTCGTCTTGCATGTCTTGGCAAGTCACTTTATTTGGCTTTTATTTACTTTGTATTAGCCCACAGGTTGCTGAATTCAGGTATTAATTGGACTCAAACATTTTCTTGAGACAAGATCCCAATCTGGACTCACTGTGGCTCCACTAAAACCAATGACAAACTCCCCAGTCACCAATGAAGTCAGGCTTTCAATATTTCACTTTGATTCTTCTGATATATCTATTTTCAGGGCAGCCAGAGAGAACAACCCCAGAATATTTCATGAGAGCTACTCAGCAAACAGGGTTGGCTCCCAAGAGTCCTTCACTCACTCCAGGTTTCCTTATTCTACAGAATTACTGGGATCAACGCAGTCTTCTCTGAAATCCCTGCAGCTGGCAAAATGGATGTATACAACTACATCGTGGCATTCCTCACCCAGCAGTCTGAGCTCACTGGTAACCCCGATCAGTTCAGCTAATTCTCCATGCGCCCTGTCACTCTCTCCAAGTTGTGGGACAGAGCTAATCAATCTCTTGCTTTGCTCAATACCTTCCGATCTGCTCGATTAAGTAACAGGTATTTCTTCTCAGAACTCATTCTTGTTCTCAGTATGAAAATAGAAGAGGGCAGAGCATGCCACTGGAGGGCTGATGCCAAAGCCATCAAAGTCAGGGACTTCAACCCTTTCCTTTGCCTTCAAGGTGCTTTAGCAATCCTGGATACCGATGTGCACTTGGATCTACTCTCCCATGTTATCTGTTTTCCTGTGCCCTCCCCATAGGTCCTGCCTGCTCCACCCATGCCACAACTAGAGACTGGTTGTTACAGTTCTTTGGAAGATTCTGCACAGAAGCGCCTTATGCTCAATTGGTTTCACTCTACCACCAACTGTTTGATGCGGTAAGTCTGTACATATCCAGGCTGCCTTTGCACTCGAGAGAGGATGTGCCAGAAAACATGGAAATTAAATTGCCCAGGTACGGGGTAACAGAATTCAATTCCTCTGTCTTTCGCCAGTATGCGGTTTTGGACCTCCTCACTCCCACTCAGATTGGTGACATGATGGTATACTCGGACACACTGACCCGTATGGATGCAGCAGTCCAGCTTGTCCAGTTCTTCCAGCAAAGTGAAGCTGAGGATGTTCAGATGAGTCTGACACAGTTCACCAAGGCTGCAAGCATGGTAGACACTACCCACGCTCTCTGCAGTCTCCATCCCCCCTGCAGAGACTTGCCATCTTAAGCTATTAGTTGAAAAACTGGCTTTGCAAATACTGTCATTCTGAAAGCACACTGTTACATGAGTAATCTGCAAATATCTGTACACATCAGGTCCTTTCAGTGACACAGAGTACTGTTCACTTCCATTTTGAATTCACCAAAATTCTGGCCTAGAAAACCACTTAAATAGCTCCCTCCCCACCTGCAGAGTTATAGTTCTGATGGCCCTAGCACCAATGTGTTCACCACATGGTTTTCTTTCAGCGTAAGATCACAGTCCTGCCAAACAACGACATCGCTCGGCTGCTCCTCCTGCAATACCTGACCAGCATGTCCGAGCGAATGAAGACATACACTGCTGCTGACTGGAACATCACCTTCCAAAGTGAGCTGTACTTCCTGAGACCCGTCATCAATGAATCAACCCTCGCCCTCGTTGTGCTGCAGGATTACGACTCCTTAGTTGTTGTGTAAGTCTTCTGGGCATTGCTGGGATCTCTCTTCAGCCAGTAAACAGGGCAACTCATGGAGTCAGGTTGAAACCTGAAAGACAGGTGATGTGCTGTCAGCCTGGATGGCTCTAGTCTGGGTATTTTTTCACAGCTCTTACCCACACCTCAGTAATCTCAGAAGTTTGAGATGAAGTTACAGAGCCGAGCCATACCAAATCTAGGCCTTGGCCTGTGCTATTTGTACAATAGGGGTGGAGTATTAAGTCTCTCAGCAGAAATTGCCAGGTGAAGGAACTGGCTACAATATCTTGAAGAAGAGACTGTTCTTCTTGTCCAAGGCTCCAGTTAGAGGAAGTCACAAAGAGTCCATCATCCCGTGTGTTTCACCTGCATCCTTTTTCCTGTCCACCCAGTGTTACTGCGCTTGATAACGCTTACAGATACATGACTGAGCCCTCTAGAAGAGATGTAGCACTCTGGATTGCACGGAACCTCCAGATCTTGAAAGGTAATGCTGGGAAGCCACACATTCCAGCTAATAGATTCTTCCAGGAAAGCCGGGGCTCAGCTGGTGGACTCCCAGGATGTATAAAACAACAGCAATACAGACTCATACACAAAGGCAAGCAACTAGTGCACTAGAGGGCTGTCCAAGTGGAAAAATGCTGTCTTTCCAATGCTACCTCACACCAGGATGCCCCGTTGATCTCTGGTGACTGTCCCAAGACACAGTGTATATTCCTGGAAACTGTAAAAGACAAAAGGATTAAGTGATACTTCTGGTATCTAGACCTGATCTGAGGATCCTAGTTTTTCTTTCTCCCTCTCTATTGCTATTTATTGCACATTGATTTTACTTTCTTAAGGTACAAAGTGTCATTTCCCTTTGAAAAAAAGCAAACCCCATCCAGGCCAGCACCCTGTATCCAGCACTAGTCAGGAGCAATGTTTAGGGAGGAGTAAAGGAACCCAACCAGCATAATCTCATATTTCCCTTTTACTTTTCACCGGTTTCCAAGTGATCTGTGGCTCAGAGTCTTCTTGAGCTAGAAGTAACACTGCAATATATCAGTAAATAGGCAGCTATTCTTTTCCATCAGCTGGGATATGAGTTTTCCACTTCTCTGCAATGTCTGTATTGTTAAAAAAGAAGGACCGCTGTGGTGGGTAATTCCCTAAGAGTCACTGCGTCTTCTTCCCACTTAGATGGTCAAACTGAGTCCACTACTGAATGGATACAAGCCACCTGGAAATCCTTCTTCCACGATATAGCCCTCCGGGAAGTCAGAGCAACCAACAACAACTTTGACCCTGTATGTATGACCTCTACACTAAGTGCACATGGGTAACTGGGGCTTTCAGAAATGTTTATCCTACAGTAGAGAGCATTAAAGGATTTAATTTCAAGATTTGTAATAGAATATCTTCCCACTTCTACGCAGTAACACTAAATCAAAAAATAATATGTTTTCAATGAACAGAACACTGAAAGAAGCTCCAATTTCAAATGGGTACCCATAGCCAGTCCAAACAAAAATGTATGTCAGCATTTTGAAAGTCTTCCCGGTGCTGAAACAGCTTTGCCTGGGATGTGAGAAATAACTTCAGGACATAAGCAAGCCTCTACAAATCATGACCCATACGCACACAATTTGCAAAAAGTGTGAAAATTGTGAAAAAAATATTACAGCTAGGTCTAGTGAAGAGGGGGTAGGCTCATCTTCGGTGGCTGACATCAGTATTTCCTAGGCCAAAATTCTGGATGTGCTGAGCATCGACCAGCTGGTGGAATATGCTCTGACCTCCGATGCGCTGGTCAATGTGACCACAATGCAGGATGTCCTGAGTGCCCTGAGGGGTGAAAATCCCCAAATCTCAGAGCCTAAGATGAGCGAATTCCTGATGAAGTTCAATCTGGCTCTGACACAGGTATTGTAACTTCGTTATAAATATTTTTCCCCTTTAAAAAGGCAGGGATTCTCAGGCATTTCATGTGTGAGAAAGTCCTGCTCATGGCACCAGGTAAAGCAAGGATGCGTGTGAAAGGGAGTCATCGTCCCCCTCACCGTGCCGCCCCCAAAGAGCTCCCATGTAACAGACATTTCCACCCCCCACAGGAAGGCATGGCGGGCATCAGAAATGGTGAAGTAAGGAGGGAAATGCTGACAACGCTCTTCACGGACCTTTCCAAGCACTTTTATAAATTTGCTGATCTCGACTATGAATTCTGGTTCCTGGAGAACCTAAGATTCCTCTTGCCCAGCATAAACACAGATCTGCTAGAGTTAATCCCCGGAGACCTCAGCTTCCCAGCCTACACGGCCATGTGAGTACCACGCGCTGAGGAGCGCTGCCTGCCAGACTCCAGCTGCAGGAAACCTCTGGCAGGGGAAGCAGCGCACGATTTAGCATTTTCTTTCCCAGCGCAACTAAGTGCTAGCATTTCATGTGGATTTAAAAAAAAAACACAAAAGAGTCTCAACTTGATTTTTGCAGTAAAGGAGATTCAGGCGTCGTTTTCCACATACACACGTACTGTGTTTTGCTCTACTTTGGTACCTTCACATACCCTCCACCCCTTTTGTTCCCAGCTCCGGGACGGTTGTATGCCAACTCTCCCACACCTTATAAAGCCTGTGCCTTTTGCACGTCTTGTTATTATCCTTATTGCTGTAATGTAGTACAGCTGAGGCGAGACTTACACTAAATATTATCATAAATAATTTTATTAATTTATTTATTACAAGTCTTTACAGTCTCAGGCTGATGATATCTTATTTCTTGACCCTTAAAGTGTGCGAGGCCTAGACAACGTCTTTCCTGAGCTTCCACAAAACACATCCTATGCTATCTACCTCTTCATCAAAAGAATCCTGGAATCACAACTTACTTTTTCAGGTACTGGTCTGCTTTTGGGCATCCTCCATGGCATATTTGAATTGTAGCTGTCACATCTCTGCTAATATTTCTGCCAACTCCCTGTCCCTCCTTGGTTCAGAGAGGAATTAACTCGCAGGAGCAAGTACAGCATGAGGAGGCTGCCCGGCGGCCGTTCAGTCATTGGGCTTCCCAGGGCAGAGTTCTGAAACATCAAATATTGATTGCAGCTTATAGCCAAGAAACCAAACCACTTGGCCATCTGTTCTCTTCCACGATGCCTCAGCACCACGGCTCTGCCAGCAACAGCCTACCAGGAACCCCCCGGTAGCTGCCAGAACCGCAGGGCAAACAGCAGCTCCCCGTGCCCGAACGAGCCCCACAGCACTCGGGGATCCCCAGCCCTGCCTGTCACCCACAGCTCCCCAGAGCCCCCTGCTTGCCGAATCCCCCGGTGTCTGCAGCCGCTCGGGACTGAGGGGCAGCATGGGTCGCAGGCCTGGTTTTCAGCCACATTGTGGTGCGCTGAGAAAAAAGATCGGTTACCACGGTGAACTGACAGACTCCTTGTACTTTCTCAGAAAAGGTATTTCCTGGCACGTATGACAGCAGCCGAAGTTTCCTGGAACTTCTCTTCTACAGATTTTTACATTTTGCTCCTTACAGCGACCTCACTGACTTCTACAAGGACTTTAATGGGGTAAGGACACACGTAGCTCTTACAGCACAGAATTTATAAACAGTTTATGGAAATTTTGGGGCTGTCTTTCGGTCCTGGTATGATTTCAGTGAGTCAAAAACATTGCCTGATATTTTTTATTATAACCTTCAGACATAACCCTACAGATAATAATCCTCTTACCCATATTTCTGCCAACACTGACACTCTGAGACTGGAAACCAAGACAAACCCACAACTATTTAGGAATCTCACAAAGAGCCTTTTCTTACAAGGTTTCCACACTCAGACAGCTCTGTAAAAGGTATCAAAAGTTTCAAATGTTTTTCACAAACTGAACTTCCAGGAGGTATTCTCCTCCTCCGTAACTATCCCCAAGGGAAGATCCTTGCCAAAGAAATCAGGAGGGCTTCCTCCAGACTTTCAGTGTTAAATGCAGTTCATGATTCTTCCATGCATTTTATATAAGTGTAACAACCAAGCAGGGGCACCCCTTAGCCCAGCGCTTTCCTCTCCTCTGCAGAACTCATTGCCACACAGGGTTTTAATACTGCAGTAGAGTAAGTTATGTGATTAGCAATGGGAATAGAAGGACTATTACTTTAGTTAACTAGAAGAGCTGATGATTAGCATTACCTGTTACTCTGTTAGGACATAATATGGTTTTCATCCGCCCAGGCGAGGGAAGGCCCTCGCTTGGTGCTGTGTAGCACGGTGGGGACGTTCAGGTGGCTTTAGGGCTCTGAGGAGTCATTACCAGTCAGAAACATAAACAATGAACTATGTACATGGCTGAGAACTGTAACGAGTTTATGAGCAAACGGCCTTCTAAGTCTGTATTCCTTCTGCTGTGTTTTCCTCATTAGTATGAAGTTCTTGACCTTCTGTCTGCCAGACAAATAGGAGCGATGGTGGTTCTCACAAATGCTTTTAAGAGGGAGCGCCTGACCGTCCAGATTTTGCTGGAGATGGAGAAACGCTCCTTTGAGGAGCTGACTGAATTCATAAAGGAGCTGAACGCTGCAGCAGAGGAGGTACAGTAAAAGTTCCCCCCGCCAGAGAACAGCATCCCGTTACAAGTCTCAGAAATACTAAAAACGCCACAATGGAGAAAAACTCTCCTTCTTACGGTAATATAAGCCCTGGGCTCTGAACTGCTAGGTTAGAGCTCACGTGCCTGGGCTTCACAGAGGAGGATCCAGACAGAGTGGTTATCCTTACGCATGTTATGGGCTATACTGCAGACACCTTATGCATTTAAAAAGGTTGCTTATTTTCTCTCAAAATTTTTACTTCGTACCTTGGTTTCCCTCACAACTCACCCCTTACAGAAGAGGAATAACAATCTTCATTAGCTAAGGCTGTGGTCAAACGGCTTTTCTACTGGAAAATGTAGAGCAAAGTTATTATTGCAGGGAATTAATGAAATAATCTTGTTCAGCTCCAAAATTCATTGCTCCAGTGTTACACTGTATTGCACTACTGTTCATACATGCTAAAAAACTGGTCGTTTTCCTGAAAACTGTGCACCATGTGATGGGGAGAAGAGGAAGACTCTCTTGCCACTAGGCAGTTCAATATACCTGCGGAAAGCAGTAATTGCTAAAATCGCTTTTTGTGGGCTGGTTGTGATTCCAGAGGGATCTCACTGTCCTTCCTGACCCCCGGATTCGTGAGCTGCTCTTCGATTTTCTTTTTAAATCTTCACCGCTCAGCACTTTTACAGCCAATGAATACGCCTCCTGGTTTGGTTCGGAGCTGCGGCTATTCCTGCCAGCTATGAATGCCAACTATCTGCAGCTCCTGCCTCTGGATATTGACTGCCAGTCTCATCAAAACCTGTGAGTCATGAGCAGCCAGCTTCCCTAAGGGTGGCCAGGCTCTCGCTACCCCATGAAACCAATAGGGCCACTTTTCCCAGAGTATCTGACATCTTACTGCTTTTAGTGTGCTGAGATTCACAACAGCTTTACATCAGCCAAAACCACTTGTCAGATTAGTACAGAATGCCTGAGTATAACTTCATTTTATTTTCCAAGCAGTTACCAAGGGAATAAGGAGGAAAAGGAACACTTTGATTTAGATCAAATTAAACATTTCAGTTTTACTGACGCTCGTACTTTCAGCTCATGTTTCGTACGCACCTAAGTTTTCCCTCCCAAAGGGAAAGTGCTCTCTGCAGATGTGTGGCCCAAGCCCTACTCTTGCTCTTGTGTTGATGCAGCGTGCAAGCAATGGACAGAGCGTACGAGCATTACACAGACGACCAGAGACTCTCCATCTACCGCAGAATACACAACTTTCTGGAGACCTACCGTAACACTCAAGGTAAGCAGAGACACACTACTCAAGAGCTTCTCTTCTCCCATTGTAGAATTTAACCTTTGTGCTTGGCAAATAATTCCTGGGTTGCAGTCTTCTAACCCAAACACTATACACAAGCAGAGTGTTTTAACTGCAGAAAGGGAATTGTGTAGATCTTCTGTGAAGTCCACTGGGATCTTGTTATTGCAGTTCACTTTACGTGTTAACTCCCGAGATGCTACAGGGATAGACAGTGGCATAAAAGTCCTACCACAAACTGGACAGGCAACAGACAACAAGATGCTTTCTGATGCACCGTGCTTGCTCCCCGCACTCTAGCAATCTGCTGAATCCAGCTGAGGCGGATCCGATGTTCCTCCTGTCCCACCACAAGACAGGCTTTGTTTCCAGGCTAACCAACAGCTCAGGAAACTGCTGACTGGTTCAATGGCTGTGGGCTTTTCTGCGTTTCAGGTGTCACCTGTTCCCTGAACGCAAACAGCAGCACATGGATCGCTGCCAACTATGGCTCCTTCAGTGCCCATGCCACTCTGCGCGAGTTCTCTTCACTCGATCCAAATTTCGATGGGGTAGGTCACATACTGAAGCTTGCTGTGTCTGAGCATTGTCGGCTCCTACATAAACATAGCTGATCTGTGACTTCTTGCCACAGCACTGGCGGTGATCCCTGTTATAAATATACAGGAGTTTCTGTGTTCCTTTCCAGATGTCAGCTCTGGAAAAGCTGTCACCAGCTCAGCTGGCACAACTGACACTGGAAACAGGGGCTCTGGCTGATGAAACAAGCATGATCACCATCATGGACAACCTACACACGCCATCAGATCTTGCTAAGTTCTTTGCCACGCTGAACGACATGGCATCGGTAACTTCCCTTATTGTGCTCCAAAGCTTCTCCACCCAAACACTGCAGCTGCTTGAATCAGTGCTCGCTGACGTCTCATACTCAAAGCCCAGCCCTGACCAGAGAAAAGAAGGGCTTATCCTACAGCCTCACTCAGAGGGAAACCTGCCGGAGACAAGGCTACAGGTCAAATCCTTGGATAGCTATTCCTAAAAGGCCTGGGGTTGTAGCAATCTTCTCGTTTTCTGTCCGGACACCAAGCCATTCTCCCTCCAAGGGCCTACGCTGAGCCATGGCAGGATGAGGTGGGAAGTATCACTATAGCTGAGTATAGCTCAGGAAAAACAGACCTAAAACAAGCACTATGCTCTCTTTCCAAGAGCTCCCTTCTTGGGTCCTTCACTCGATGCTACCAACCCGGTCACCTTTACAGTGACTTCCCATGCATGAAGGGAGAGATATGAAATAACCCTGAACAATAACTTAAATTGGGGAAGGCTCAGCATGATAAATTACATGTCAACTATACTGAAAAGGTGTTGTGTGATTGCAGGTGGAGCTTCAGAGCAGCGACCTTGCCCATGTCCTCTTAAGAAATGCCTTGCATAAAATAGCTCCTAGCTTTCCCAAAATGAAAGCTGGTGGCTTTGCTGACTGGTTTCAAGACACTCTACAAAACGTGTTGCACGCAGTGAATGAGATGGTTGTTGCAGAGATACCTGTCAATATTTCATGTGTCTCCTATCAGCAAATGTGAGTCATCCATTCCCTACACATTTATCTTAACTGAGTATTTCTATTTACTTACGCTGTATATGACTTTCTGGCAATGCATTCACATATTCCCAAAGCAAAGCGTAATGGTCCTGCTGAAAAGCAGAAGTAACCGCAGCAAAACACTCAGCATTTTCAGGCTTGCATGCAAAATACAACGAAACTCAACGAGTTTTTAATTGAAGCAGCTTTAGCAATTCTGTGACCTTCACCTTAAGCGACTGCACCAAGTACGGACCATACTTTTTTTAAAATAAAAATGGCCTTATCACATAGGCAGGCTACATTCAGTCTGATCTGAAGATACTTTACAGTCACTTCTTAAGAACCTCTTTGATAAGGCCTTGCAATAATGATGAAAGCTGTTGAAATATTTCTAATGGAGAAGTCTGTTACTGGAAAATTCTGATCTGATTAAATTAAAATACTTCCCATGACCATCCTGGCATTCCCTCCTGCAGGTTGAAGGGTTTCAACAAAATCTATGCTGGCATCCCTACACAAAACATTCCCCATGTTTTTGGATTCTGTAAAACCTTCTTGACATCAAAAGTGAAATCAGGTAATGGCATAAAAAACCCTTAATTTCGGAATGTCCTTTGAAAGCTTCCCAGCATGCTCTCGGCTTGCGAAGCAGCAGAAATTCCTGTAGTAATGCCCGAGATGCTCTTAATGCCACGAAAGGGAAAGGAAGCATATACTTATATTGCTGCTCCAACACTAGGGCCTTTTCCTCTTACTGATAGGATTCTCACAGCTCCTCCTGTATTTTGGATGGCTCGCTAACAAGTTTAACCATTGCCAGCCACAACATTAGGTCACCCAACACCGTTGAAGATAAACAAGCCCAAATGTAGACAACAGCACAAAAAATGTTATTACTTAATAATGAAGATTCTGGTCTCTCTCATACCAATGCAAATTCAAATTCTGCTATCTGCAAAGGTTGAGCGGGAGCTTGCAGGGGTGACTCGGGTTTCCAGTCAGAAGGTCAGGGAGGAACATGTAGTCCCCAGCATTCCCAGTGTCGTTATTTTTCCAGGTGTTGCATGCGGCAGTGCAACCCAAAGTACTCGGAACTGGCTGGATATAAATCTTGGAAATTTTAGCAAATATGCTGAGTATCGGGACTTAGTGACTTGGAACAAACACTTTGTGGGAGTAAGTATTTTTAATTTGTTTTTTTTCACTAGCATTCACTGTGAGAACATGGCGGTGTTCATCACACACACTACTTTGCCAGCATTTGCCATGCCTTTATGCGCCACGCAGCACGGGAGGTGATGGGTCACTTTCCTTAAAAAATACTCTGGCATTAACGTCCAATTATCACAAACATTTTTACTGCTTTTCACTGGCTAGTGGCACTTGCAGAGCTACAGTAATATTCAGAGATGGGATACTCCACATGCTGATGGAAAAAGGACTTTACAAGTCCTGTGGATATTCCAGCCTTGCAGATTTGTCCTGAGTCTTCCTGGAAGCATTTACAAATCACTCTCACATGCTTAAAAAGGTTGCCGTCTGCTTTGTGTCCCTTTCCACAGATGGATATCTTGGACAAGTTATCCCCACCACAACTAGCATCCCTGACGCTTTCATCTGACGCCATTAACGAGGAAGAGGATATGTGTCAGATCCTTGCAAAACTACACAACAAACCATCAGAGGAAATCTATCGGTATTTAGACCAGTTCAACCGAGAGGCAGCCCAGGTAGGGGTATTAACAGTGCATGTCCAGCATAAGCCCATGCAGTGGGGACTTCAGTTACCCAGAACCTTAAAGACATGCGCAAATAAGGTTTCTGAGCTTTGTCTCCACTGCAACAAAGCACACCGCGTACATCAGCCATCATCATGGCTGTCTGGCCTGAAGTATTCAAACGTCAGCGCCCAAGGCTTAATGGCTGGGCGATACTCTAGTGCACGCTCACGGCAACACTGAGGCTGTCCCAAGCAGAACTACTGAACCTCATGATCTGCGGCCCTGTGGAGGAAGCTCATCCTCACAGCCACTTCCCACCCGAGACATGCATCTGCCTGTGCCTGAGTGGTCGCAAGAGGCCAGCGTGCTGACGGTGCCTTCAGCGAGCCCGGGAGTCACTCAGCAACACCGGCCCAAGCTCTGACACCTATCCCTTGGCGTTGGCCGCCTATTTGGCAGGTTCACAGGACACCCCTAGGACACATCTTCCCTTCTCTGGGCCTCGCTTAGAGTCATTTTCTACAGTGCTGTTCCCTGTGGCTTTGCACTGGGGTCTCTTTTTAATCCTGCGTTCTCACCAATGCTCGTTACTTCTCTCTTTCAGCTGGCAATAACCACTATTAAGAATAACAATGTGAGGAAAAAGATGCTCACCCAGTTCACAGGAGACGTTGAGGCAGGATTTCCAGCTTTCAGCCCTGCTGAGTGGACTCGTTTGCTTGCAAGACTCGCTCTGCTGCTGCCAAGCGCTGGCAAGGAGGACATCAAACTCTTCCTATCCCACATTTCTGGCTGTGACGGTTTCAGAGCTCTGTAAGCACACAAGGGAAGCGTCCTCTTTACTGTGCGCGAAACAAAAGGGGATTGTCAGGAGAGAGCAAGGAATTGCCAGGGCAGCATTGTGCTAAAGAACATCTGTGCAAGGGAGTATCGTTTACAGAAATGCTCCATCAGGCAAACAAAATAGTCAGGGTCAGATCTTCCTTCCTTTGAGTAAAACTGTGCAAAAGCAAATAAAAATGTTTGCTAATACAGTACAAAGTCAATCATAATTTCTATTAAATAGATTTTACCTGTTTGTAAAATGGTGCAACTAGGAGCAGTAAGATGAAAAAATATCAGTCAGGAGGAGGTGAGAGGAAATATCGTGTTTAACAAAACAGATTAAGCTGAGAAACAGACTCCAAAGGGCAGCACTGGAAGGAAGCAGCACGGACAGTCACATCTGGGCCACGCAAGGCGGGGAAGACCATGCTGCCAACAACAGTCCTGCTCTGACCCAGGAAAGATGCAGGAAAACAAACAGCAAGGTTGAGCCCATAACAGACATTTCCAGTCTGGTCCTGAATTTCCCTTTTCTGGCACAACTTTATTCTCATGCACCGGCATGGCACAGCTCTGCTTTCTGCATCTGTATGGGACTTCTGTACCTATAGCAAATGGTTCAGATCTCACAGTTTGTATTGGCTATTCAGAAAACACACTGAAATGAACCTGGCAACACAAGCAGTGAGGCTAATTACCCGTTTCATGAGCTGTTGGGGGGGTTAAGGGATTCATGAAGCACAATAAGAGATCACTAGGGGAGGCTGTACTACCACAGTCTCTAAAGACTTCTGACAACAGTCTAGACAAACATCTGCACAGAGCGAATCCCGCGCTGGGGCACAGATCTTTCAAACACCCTTGGCAGTCCAGTCTCACATACAGATCACAGTCAGTAAGAAATTAAGCAATGTGCCATTTCAGAACAAGGAAGCTTTCCCTTCCTCTTCCCCTCTTTCATTTCACAAAACCCTGTTCATGCTGGAGTAACTTCTCTCCCATCTATAGCAGCATGGCACTAGCTGGAAAGCAGTAACTACACCCTTCCCGTGTGATTTCCCTCCACAGTGTGTCCTCCTTGAGCCAGGCATACACGTCCCTGTCGCCCATGAATCAGCAAGGCATCTACAGCGCTTTCCTGACCTTCCTTGAAAGCCAACACACCGTGACAGGTAACATGGGCCAAGATCTAAACCAGGTTATCAATGTCCCCGTGCATTCTGGCAAACCACGAGGGAAGGCGAGTGACGCTCTCTTGTTCTCCTGTGCCGCAGGCTCGGCGTGTGCTTTGGGACAGGAAACAAGTGTGGATTGGCTGCAGAAGAACTTGGGGGCATTTGCAGCCAACGCTTGTTACGAAGATTTCACCAGATTAATGACAGATTTCAGTGGGGTTAGTTCATTTTCTGACTCAGGCCTGAGAGCTTTGCGTTGCTCAGGTCCTGCTCTGCTACAGCTCTTTGCACGCACAAGGCTGGGCGCACTCCTAGATGATCTAATTCAGTAAATAGACATTACTCCAGCCATAGCAGAACTCTCCTCCCCAACGCGGGGAATCCAGCCAACTCTATGGCTTAGGTCTCCGCCTGTTAGCAGTATTTGACTTCCCTGATCACGTTCCATTGGTTTTGCAGTTCAATGTAAGAGACAATCTCACCGCGACCCAGCTCGCCCATGTATTTTTTGACCCTGGAGTCCTGGATGATACCAGCATGGTTGAAACCCTCCTGGTCTCCCTGGAGAGCAGGCCCGCTCTGGACATCTCTGCCTTTGTCGCTGAGTTTGTGGCCACTGCTTCTCAGGTGAGATACCAACCCTTGCATGGGGATGTTGTTTAATGCACAGTGAACTGAGAGAACAGTGTCTTGCAGAAACAACTGGGCTTCAGCCCATATGGACCTAGTGAACATCTTCCCAGAGCTGGTTCCCCTGCCAAATGTTTTATTATACCCAGACCTACACGTTTGCTACAGCAAGAGCTGGGAAACAGCTTCTGGTCACAGCTGATTTGTGTCCTTACTTGCTTTGCAGCAAGGCTTACCATCCCTGGCAAACCTGCAAGTCCGAGATGCCATGTTCAGTGCAATCTTTCGCAAACTCCGAGGCCAGTTCCCTACTTTCAGCATCTCCCAGTACAAGGACTGGTTCCAGAACAAGCTCAGCTTGTGGCTGGGCAGCATAAATGCCTCTGCCCTTGCAGCTATCCCAAGGAACATACCTTGTAGAATATACCAAATTATGTAAGTACTCCATTGCCTGCAGTCGCTTCAACTTTTCTTTTCACTTCAGCTTTTGCACATAGCAAGAGAATTCCCATTGCCCTGCTTGATCCTGTCTGAATACAAAAACAAAGTTATATCGGGGCTCTTAAAAGCCCAGGCTCACCCTTCCTTCCCATTTTCACTCCCAACAGCTTCATTCTCTCACAGCTCCAGTTTCTGACCACTGCAGTGTCATCTCTATCCAACTACAAATTTGGTATAGTGATGCTTCTTTAACAATGCAAATTCATCTAAAGAAAGAAATTTGGTTACCACTGAGAAAACAGGCCATAGACCACAGAGTTCTCATGTGCGACCACGTTACAAACTTCTGGTGACTTCAGTCACCAAAACTAAGGCTTTACTGCTCTAATGAACCTCCTGCTTTCCCTTCTCTCGCAGAATGAGTGGCTTGGAAGGCAGCTTTCAACAGATGTCCCCCGCTAGCCACGAGGACGTTTACAGCTTTGCAAAGAGCTACCTGTCTGCCAAGGCTTCTCAAGGAGGTATGCTGAAGGTATCCCGAAGGTACCCCACACGCTCTCCCTCCTGTAACTTCCCTGCATCTGTGTCAGAAGCTGTGAGATATTCACAAAATTACGGGATGCTGGGCACATATCCAATAAAAAGCAAATCCAGTTAAATTTGGAAGATGCTTTTTGCCCTACAGCTTATGACAGCGAGCAGGGGAACAAAAGTGTCTGCAGAAGCAGCTGCGTTTCTCTTTAAGGCTAGGACAAGCCCTCGTGTAAATCATTGCCCCTTGCTGCAGCAGCAGCTCACCGGCAGAGATCTGGACCATCGCTGGTACCTCTCCGGCTGCCACTACCACTATAGCTGAGAATCTCCCAAATTTAACATTCTGATCCCTACACCTTCGCAAAAAGGTATGGGAATGCCATTTCCTTACCAGGTGTACATTACACGTCTAAAGGTACTCATCGGGCATTAGCCACTTCAGTGCTGCGGATATCACTGAGGGATTTAGGCACCTAGATGTTTCGGGCAACTCCTTTATCAGCATAGCCATACTATTCCCACAGCAGAACCACAGGACTGGGCTGCTGGTTATATCGCCCTTGAATTATGCTTTCTTTAAAAGGTGTCCCATGCATTGAGAACACCAGGGGAAGCTTGGGTTGGCTACAAACAAATCTGGGCTCCTTCAGCTCCTTGGCTACGTACAGCGACCTGACTGACATGAATGCAGACTTCAGCACTGTAAGTAATTCTGCAAGACGGAGCCCAGTGCGAGGCCCGAATCCTGCCCCGCAGCCTTTCACAGCCGGCAAATACTTGCTGCCATAGGGCAAGGCCAGTAATTTTAACATTTGGTTTTGCAGGTTGATGCCGTGGCAGGACTCAGCCCCGAGCAACTGGCAGCTTACACGCTGGCTGGTGGTGTCCTGCATGACATGGACAAAGCAGGCAAGGTCTTCAGCTCCCTGAGCTCTCGCACCATTGGGGATTTCATGGATGCATTCAACGCAGCTGCAAAACAGGTACAACTTCGCCTCCTGTTCAAGAGGTTGGAATATAACAGTTTACACATGAAGTGCACATTGAGGTGGGAGCTGAGGTTCCAGGTGTAGGAAGAGGTCACAACTCTTAACTAGTCTGGGTCCCATCCTGGGAGGGAGGCAGACTCTATGCAATACTGCCACTCTTTAACCCAGTATGAATTTCAGTGTTGTCACAGAGACTAACAAGTCTCAGGGAAAGAATGAAGGAGTCATTGTATTACGGTCTCCTCGATCAGGCAGTAAGAGCCCTGTATCCTTCACCACCTACAGCCACCAGCATCCTCAGGGGATCCCCCAGAAGCCTCTACCCATAAGCCTCATGCTGGAGACCAGCAGGATGTGCGCACGCACGCCTAACGGCCCAGGAAGAGGCCAGCCCTGGACGCATGGTCTCCGCAGTCCCACGCGCACACAAGCAGACAAACCACCAAAACGGCACACGCAGCAGCAATCTTTGCATTTGCAAATTAAAATAATTACACCTGCTTGTCTTAAGATGAGTCTCCAGTAGGGTCCTCTCAGAACTGTAGTGTACTTCTTGGCCCTCAGTTTGACTCCTTTTTACCAGTCCCACCTTTAATATTAACTGCACTGCACACTTTTAGTGATGTCTTTTTCTTTTGGTTGAAGCGTAATCTGCCTCGGCTTCCTCGTGGTGACATGAGACGATTCATCCTGGGGCAGATCTTCTGTCACTTAAGCACAGTATTTGAGCTCTTCTCTACTGAGGACTATGTCACCTGGTTTGGAGGAAGGCTTGACCTCTTCCTGAGCAGCCTCAATGCACAGAACCTCGGCTTCTTACCCAGTGACATGACATGCGACTCTCTTGCAGCCATGTAGGTATCAAGTCCGTTATCATTTCAGTGGCACGCTAAGACACGCTTATGCGCAGTAAGAATACTTCTCCCTTTGCCTGTAAAGATGGAAGCCCAACCACTGGGTGGGGAGAACAGCTTCCACCATCCCAAATGGCCAGTGCCAAACCCTGCTTCACTCCCATATACCTGCAAATCCACAGAAAACCAACCAAAGAGCCTAACCTCCTGAAGAAGCAGTTTTGGTCACACTAAATCTCCTGAAGAGCAGTTTTGGTCACACTCTGATTGAAGTGTCTGTCCCCTGGCATCAAGGGAGTGGAAGCATCCCCTAATCGCAGCCCACACAGCTCTCCGCTCACTGGAAGAGAGCTCTGCGGGTTCTGTCCCAGTGGCTGTGGATCGCTTGGTTGCAGCTGGCTTACCCCGACTATCCATGTCCTGCAGAGTGAAGATCCTGAACGAACACAAAGCCCAAGGGCCCTATGAGAATCCAGAGCACATCTACTCCTTCATAAAGAGAGTTCTTCACTTCCAGCTGCAGAACTCAGGTAACAAAAGTCTGGGCCTGCTCGTCTCCAGGTATTCAGGAACACAGAAAGGTGGAAAGATTCAGCCACCTCGTAAAACATCCTTGATTTCAGGTGACATGCAGACCTGCTCCTTCTGTGGGAAAAGAGTCATTTTATCATTTTAGCAATCTGACGGTTCACTGTCTAACCAATGCGAGGCCTTTAGGGTCCCCTCGAGTCAGTAAACAGAGAAGTGTCTCTACCTTTGGATAAGCTGCTTCCCTGGAAGACAAATGAGCTGAATCTCCTGCTAATACCCAGCAGAGTCCTCCCTCACTCCTCAGCCTGCTGCTTAGCCCTTCAGCTCACAGTGGTCAGAGAAAAAGGTACCATCCTCCTCTTTGGAGGTCTGAATCCTTCCTCAGGCAGCACAGAGAGCTGAGGTGAAAAAGCAGAAGCTGTATCAAGAATGAGACTAGAACACACTGACATTGCAGGAATCTGGCAACCCCAGTATGCTCAAAGGCTAAATGATTCCCCCACCTCCTGGCTGGTAGCGTTTGGATCCCACAGGGAGCTTGCAACATAAACTATAATATAGATTTCACTGCCAATGGGGACTGACAGTATTACATGCCTCAGCAATCCAGGGAAAGAAAGGATGCATCTTCTGAGCTTTGCTTTTCCTTTCGTAGGCTCCGCCTGCACGCAGAGCACTGCAGCAGACAGAGAATGGCTGCTCCGGTATTTTGGTTTATTCACTGCTTTTGGATCCTACTCAGATTTTGCAACACTGAAGAGCAACTTCCATGGGGTATGGGCTAGATACAAAACGTCTGGCACTTTATTCTTAGCCATGAAACAAGCTGACGGGAACAGTGTTCAACTGGACTAGTTTGTTATTTGTGTTGCTCATTTTCTCCTATGGGCTCCCATTTTTTCCTCATTAAGTTTATTCTTGTTAAGTTATAATGCTAAAACAGTGTCAAAAGCACAGCCTCTAGGAGATAACCATCTACCAGGAGAATATACATTCTGTAGGAAGACAAGGATTTCAATGACAAGCTCCTTATGGCAGTGGCTGATAAGACACAGGAAGAGCAGATACTAGATGACACTGGTCTGCTGAGACCGTTCTCACAAATCACCTGTCTAGCAGCAGAGAACAGCTATTATTAAATTTAATCCCAGTAAACGCTGTGCACTGCATGTTGTACGAAACCCTGTCCAGAGAGGAGTTGATGTTCCTTATATGCCAAAGCTCAGGAGGGCTGAGAGAGATGAGCAGGGAGGGAACACTGTGGGCTTGGTCTCCAGGCCTCACTTTATGCTCCCTCTTCTTCAGCATGACTCCCTAGACCTATTCTCAGCTGAGGCACTGGCCCAGCTGACTGTTCAGAGCAAGACCATCTACAGCTCCTCGGCCATCCAGATGGTCCTGGAGGTAATTGGGAACAAGGAGGAGCCTCTCCAGTACCTCAGTGCCTTCCTAGAAAACTTCAACACTTTTGCCCTGACGGTAAGTAACCCAACTGCCTGTGATAACCGAGTCCTGGGGAGCAGGAGAGGTCACAGGTGAACTTTCAGACTTCCAACTCTGGGACTCTCATGGCCAGACATAATGTAAATCTGGAAGACGAGCCCAAAAGGAGTTCCTCCTGCTCCAGTATGATCTTGGTCTCAGTCCAACCCTTACTCTGGCTTAACCTCTGTGCATAGACCAGCGTAAAAAGTTCCTCCTCAGAGGGAGTTTGGGCAGCGCATCCACCACTCCAACCTAAAGCCAGGATGTAAACAGCAAGGGCTTCTCTACAGCTGACCTGTGGTAGTCTGACAGCTTCTGAGAGGCTCTGGACTAGGCCCCTAAAATTGTTAACATCCGTTAAAACATTTGCGCACAAGTGAGCGAGAGACTCTGCTCTTGCCCTGGTCCTGCTGGGCTGAGGCTGTTCGTGCAAGTTAACAATAAGCCAAGCTGAGAAGCCCGAGCGTGCCCCAGCCTCGCTTTATACACAGCGTGACCACCCTGTTGACTGCCATAACAAAAGCAGTGGCTGTGGGAGCGTAAGGGAAAGGAAATTCAAGCACCTGGCCTGCTTTGCTGTCCAACTCTGCTGACAAAAGAAAACCTGAACTGCCAAGGTCAACTCCCCACCAAGGACACAGTCAGGTCATATTTCCAACTTTTGTTGTTAAACAGGAGAGGAAGGAAGGGGAGGAGAGCAGCAAAGAGGAGAAATTGTGGTTATTTTGGCAATTTTTCCTTCACCACTTTTTCTACTTAACTTCAATATTCAAGGCTTTCTAACAGCTCTGCTCATCACCTGCTTCAATTTCTTCCTCCTTCCTCAGAGCTCTGATTTCTTAGGAAGCACTAAAGTTCAAGAAACGATGCTAATGATGTCAGCTGAGATCATCTTCCCACAAATTACTGACATGTCCCTGGAAGACACAGCTACGTGGCTGCACAGACTGCGCATTCTGCTGCCCTGTGTGAACGCGACAGTGCTGGAGCTGCTGCCCCGCAGCCTGCCGTGCCCATACTACCGAGCTTTGTAAGTGCCTGCCTGCAGGGCTGCAGCTCCTTTGGCTTTGTGTTGCTGCGAGGGCAGTCGCTCTTGCACCTCTAGTTATCGATCAGGCAAGCGCTGCTTTTTACCTTCATATTTGTCATTGGCTACAACCAAAATCGGTCAACAACTCTGCTCTAAAGGGGGTATTTTCTTGTAGATGGGTACCAAATATTAATCCTTATTCTCAAGCACACCATAAATCATATGGCCCAGCAGAAAACAAAACTGATGTCCCACATGGTATAGGCCAACTACTGGCATCTGCCACCTCTGGTTTGTCAGCACTGAGTTCTCCTCACCCCACTACACTCATCCCTGCTGCTTTACCCACGTGGAAATCATCTGTTACACCGTTTGTTCCCCAGCGTCGCAGCAATTGATGGAGTCTACCCGGTGTTGTCAGCAAGGAAGAAACACGATGTGTACGAGTTTCAGAAGGCCTATTTGACAGCCCAGTTCACAAACTCGGGTAAGGTGCCTACACATAAGTTCCCAGTAAAGCACTAGTATTTGCAGGGAGCATCCTTCATATTCCATTTACACCTAATGATCATACATCTTCCCAACACTGAGACTCAGTCAGTTCTGCTGTTGTGGGAAGTTCACAGCAACGCTGTGAAAGAGGAAGGGAAATCACTTCTCCTTTGGAAGCTACAGGGAATACTGATGTGAGGAGGTATGATACTATAGAACGAACAGGGTACAGGCAGAGAAATAGGATTTCCATTTGGTGTAACCATTTCCCCAGTCTGGAAGTGAATCAGGGGGCAGATCAGACCCTGCACTTGCAATAGGAAGAAGATCAGCCATTCTTCTGTTAGCAGATATTTAGTCATTCACATGAAGGATGCCTAGATGCCTCCTTCAGCATATGTTGTGGCTTTTAACTCTCTGCATCTGCTTTGGTTACAGGATCAGCGTGTCAGGAGGGAACAACTGGGACCAAAGACTGGTTGCAAAAGAATCTGGGAGAGATCTGTTCAGTAGCCAAACTAAGTGAACTTCAAACCTTTTACCCAGACATCGCTGGAGTAAGTTTTACTAGTCTATGCACTGAACAACAGTAAAATTAGCACCAGCTTCCAAGCAAAACAGAGAGCTTCCTGGGCTTTGCATTTACAATAATCACTAAGGGCAAGATGCAGGTGATTCCTCACCCAGCGGCTGCACCCCTTAAAGCAGCTTGGGTTTGTGTGGGAGAGATTACTAGATATGACCCATGTGCAGCATCAGGGGTTGAAATACACATTCCAGCTGCTTGCCTCTCTCTTCACAGCCTCTCTTTGATGAAAGATATTGTTGTCACGGGTTATCAGAACCTACGCTAAGAATCTAGGATATGTCTGAAATATAGAGGCATATTCTGTTAGGATTGGTGAGGGGAACTTCTTTTAAATCATCTTTAAAATCAAACTGGCTTAAAGGTCACAGTAAAATTGCTCGTGTGGGTATTGCTTTTCCTAATTCCTCCAGTGAATGACTCTTCAAAATACTCTTTGTCTTCAAAAATACCAGAAGTTATTTGCTCAGGTCTACTAAAATACCAGACACATTCTAGTATTCTGAGTTTAGTCTAATCAGTAGCAACAGGTTGCACATCCTGAGGACACATGGAATTAATCTTTCGAGCTGCCTACATTATGATACCAAGCTGTAACTAGAATATTGTAAATGAGGCATCAAGAAAAGATGTGACAAAGGGCAAGCAGTAAGACCAACAGGAACTGAATCCTGCTAGACTAATATTTGTTTGGGATATATGTCTTTAAATATTATTATAATGCTGGTTTCACAGCAAAGACAGAAATTGTATTAATGAAATAATTCAAGTACAGCTTGAAAAATCCAACAATTCAGCTGTCTTGTGAAACACAAAGATTTTCCCTTCATATGATGTTCTGAAAAAACCCAAAATCCTGCACAGCTGTAAAACATGCCTCAGACAATGTTTTAACTTCAGTCTGTAAGCCAGTGCTAGTACTTATTAAATTGATGACTTTGATTAAAGAACTTGTGTGACACTACCCATCCAATCATCAATAAAAATAATGTTGAACAACCAACCCACTTGATATGTTTCATATTGTTTCAGACAATCTTATTATAGTACTTAAACTAAGCCGATAAAGTAAGTAGTGGTACAAATAGACTAGTTGCTACTGGTTGAACTAAACTAAAAAGCCTGGTACCCCACAACACGAACCGGCTCGCTAACTCCTTACGGAGATATTGAAAGCCCACCCCGTTACCGTATGCCAGGCAGACACACTGAGCTTTTGTAAGGGTCAAGAAAACTTTCCATTCTAACACTTGAATGACATCTTAAGCACCAACATTATCAAAATTCACAACAACTCCCCTTTTATTTGGAGTCAAAAGATACGCATACTGTTCTATACCAAATGCCGTAGCCTCCCACACCCACAGCATCTGAGCAACTCGAATCTTGAACAATACCACTTGTCTGCGTTAACGTTTGCCGTCTGCACCACAGCAGCTCGATCCAGTATCCCCATTCATTCTGCAGCCGAAGCTCTGGAAGGAGAAGCGCTGACGTGCGTGTCTTGCAGGCATTCATTCTGCTGAGCAAGTTCCCTGCCAAACGCTGCCATGTTACAAATCCTTCTTCTTCACCACAGAAAGCGACCTCTCTCTGTCTTTGAACATATGCTACAGCAAACAAGAAACTTCTTTCAAGGCCATGGGGAGAGGCTTCTGGTCTATGAACAAAGCCTCACAAAGGCTTGCAAACTGGAGACTCTACCATTGCTTTGATGTCTTTTCCTATTCTCTTACAACCTACCTCATTCTGTGAGGAACGATGCTGTATCAGAACGCATGATCTGAAACCCAGCAGGCTTTGGGGAGAGCCTTGCCTCACCTAACCTCCTCAGCATCGCACGCTCGATAACTGTTTAGCAACGACCGCTTTGCTCTCAAATACAGTGCTGCAAGTCTTTAGGTGCAAATTTTTCGGAGCAGCACCTTTCCCCCCTCGGCAAAACAAACAGTTTTAAATGAGGAGAAAGAAAATACAGTAATGTTAGTTCAATACCACTTCTACAGAATCACATTTCAGAACAAGGTTGCCTTTTAGCTGGGTAGACAACTGCCTGGTGATGCCCCACACCTTCACCTCGCTGAAGAAGACATTGCATTTACACCACCATTACACAGCTCAGCTTCCTGCTGATTTTTATTTAAATTCCCAGAGAGCAGACAACACTGCCTGGGCTAACACAGGGGGCCAGAAGCCCTGGAACAAAAACCTAGTATGCAGGGAGAGAGAGATACATTCCATTTTACACACAATTGAACTAAGCACCAATTACAAGCCAGTCTTACACGACACCCTTCAACCTGGTAATTATTTGGCAGCTTCCTTTAGAGTCTTCCTTTAGGAATCAGGTAACGTCCTATGAACAGTCAGAGCCAAGTCATCCCTGCCAAAGGGATTAGTGTGGAAAAGACAGCAATGAAAAAAAACAGTCAAGACAGAGCAGGGGAAAGTGGGAGGAAAAAAGAAATGGAAGTGATGAGGTTGAAGAGAAAGGGCTCTTGCAGATGGATGTTGCACACAGGAGACAGTGGAAGCTGAAGAGCCAAAAGAAGATTCCTTGGCAGACCTCAAATCAACAAGTGTTAGCTAACCACAGGTTTTCAGGCAGCTTTATCAGACTCTCCTAAAAGCTCAAAAGGTACAGATTATATTTAAATGAATTTACTAACTAAACACTTCACCAGCAAGGAACTCCTGCTGATATGCTGATATGTAACTGCCCATTTCCGGGGGATACCTGACATTCTCCCCTGGAAGGATCTTTACACAAAATGGAAGGGTTTTTCACCCTCATCCTCCTAACAGATGTGGCACCAGACTATTTCCACCTCACTTTTTCATAAGGAAATCTTGTTACGCCCCGGCACACTCTAATTTTTGTCTCCTTCTCAAAGAGCACTGACCACAAACACCTGCAGTACCACAAAGACATTGTCTCTCCCTGACTGTCTGGCAGAGGACTTTGCTTTAGATATACCAATAAACATGGCCTTTGGACAACTCTTTTACATGTGTTTCTTCTTAGTTTAAAGTTCCTGATCTCGATACCCCAGAAGAGATGGCACAGCTGACCATTAACTCAATGCTGACCAGCCTGGAAGACACACTCTCAATCCTGGCAATACTTCAGTGCGGATCCTATAACACAGTCGACAGATACATGAGCCAGTTTAATATCTGTGCTCGCCAGGTCAGTCCTAATTGATCCCAAGTATCCTCCACCTCCCATGACACTGTACTGGGGGAGGGAAGATAAATACTAGACAACTTCATAAGGAGGGATCTCAGCAAGGGGCAAGGTAGCAATCAAGAAAATAGACCTAAACCCTGGATAGGGACAGGTAACTAAAAAGATAGAATCATTAAGGTTGGAAAAGACCTCCAGGATCATCAAGTCCAACTGCCAGCCCAACACCCCCAGGCCTCCTAAACCATGTCCCCAGGTGCCACGTCTACATGTCTTTTGAACCCCCCCAGGGACGGTGACTCCCCCACCTCTCTGGGCAGCCTGTGCCAAGGCCTGACCGCTCTTGCACTAAAGACATTTTCCCTCACACCCAACCTAAACCTCCCCTGACGCAGCCTGAGGCCGTTCCCTCTCGCCCTGTCACTGGTGACTTGGGAGCAGAGACCGACCCCCCCCTCACTCCAGCCCCTCTCAGGCAGCTGCAGAGAGCGAGAAGGGCTCCCCTCAGCCTCCTCTTCTCCAGGCTAAACCCCCCCAGCCCCCTCAGCCACCCCCCAGCACACTTGTGCTCCAGACCCTGCCCCAGCCCCGCTGCCCTTCTCTGGACATGCTCCAGCCCCTCAAGGCCCTTCTTGTCCCGAGGGGCCCAAACCTGAGCCCAGCATTCGAGGTGGGGCCTCCCCAGGGCCGAGCACAGGGGCCCCATCCCTGCCCGGCTCCTGCTGGCCAAAATATTTAATTTTGTTACAATAATGCTGCAGACGTTTCCTCAACAGCCTCTTCTGATTGCAATGCTTATCCAGAACCTCAAGCCATATTGATGGTTTCACTCTTCTTTTACCACAGGTAAATCTGACCTCATTACCCAGCATGCTGGTTAGAGACGCGATACTGAAGACAGTACTACTAAAGTTAAGACCTGAACTCCAAAAATTCTCCAGTGAAAGCTGGGCAACATGGTTCCAGAAGCAGCTGCCCCTGTTGCTGTCTGGTATGAACAAAACCTATCTGGGATGGCTGGGGACCAACGTCTCTTGTGATTCCTATCAAGCAATGTGAGTTTACCAGGACCCTTAGGGTTATGACAGTTAAATTCTAGTGTTTCAGCTGAGACCTCCACACGCTGGATTTCTAAGATTGAAGGACTGAGCTATGACTCCCTCACTCTTCCGTTTATTAGCCAAAATCAAACACAGAACCACTAGGTGGGAATCACGTAGAGATCCTCCAGGTTGCTTAGTTTGCTTGTCACTGTTGGAAAGCTGTGAGCAAGTCCCGTATATTCTAAAACATTATTCTGTTCATATACATGGAAATATTCATGAGCCTCTTCTGTGAAGTCCAGCTAAGAGATGTGACAGCCTCAGGGACCACCTAGGCCACGCAGAAGATTGGAAACAATGGGTCAACTTCCTTAAAACTCCAAACAAATGCAGTTCCTTTCTGAAAAGGTCCTCTTTTATTTCCCAGAGTCAAAGGATTCAACATCGCTTATGAGTCCCTTTCACCTTCCAACAAAATTGACGTATATGACAGCTACATTAAAACCTACCTGAGCCAACAATCACACTCAACAGGTAACAGCACCAAAGCAGAATAATTCTAAGGCCCAAAGGATGGGGGGTGTTCACAGAGTTTGTTTCCAGCCTACAAAATACCAGTCATGGGTTCCTACCTCCAACGAGCTGTCCATGTGGCTGGAGCTGACCTCACTGAGCAGGAATACAGCAGGTCCACACTTGATTTAAAGTCTCCTTGGAGCTGGTCCTGTCCATGAGTCCTACTCGCACTGCATGGGGACATTTCCAAGAGTGGAAATTAGCTCCCATATAGTCTCTTAATTCAACAAATAATCTAAAACAGTCAACACCCCCAGGAATGGTGTCCTACTGACATGCCTTTCATTAGCATCATCATGGCTGCCCTGAAGGGACATGGTTGTCTTAGTTTGTAACACTGCCTTGCCATTAGACCTGTAGTGTTTTTCGTCTTTCTAGGGATTGCCTGCGACACCCAAAGAGGAATGAGAAAATGGATTGACATAAATCTTGGGAAATTCATAGAACAATCCTCTATGCAAGATCTTGTTCGCTTCAATGCCAGATTTAAGGTATTGAGCTGAAAGTCTGTACAGAGTGATCGGCAATGCCATAGATCATTCTTGGTATCAACGTGTTGTACTGGGCTTCAGCGGAATTCAAATATCCTACACAAAGGCCAATTCACAGCCCAAGATGACATCAGATTTGCCTCCAACTACCCCATCATGGCCACTAACACATTCACAGGCCTTAATCCAGAAATGGACATAACACATCATAAAATTGAGCACTGCTGCGAGCTCTGCCTTGGAGACACAACCACCTCCGTACAGAGCAGGGTCAGGTTCTTGCACAGCCCCACCTGCACTTGCCTGGGAACAGCCAACACGATCCAAGCGTTGCTGTACAGCTCAAAAGTCTCTATTATGTAACTACTGAGTAAGCAACTCCACATAGTTTTGTATGAATGTACCTAATTTTTCTATTATTATTTTTTCCATATAGGAACTAAGTGCTCAGAGCCTGAAAGATTTGCTGGGACCCTATTCTGGGTTTCATCTTGAAGGAGGATATTCACAACAGCCATCAGTAGGTGAGTGAAAGAGGACTTAGGAGATACCATCAAATTTTCCCTCATACCGACACCTTTATATTTATAGAATCAAGAATAGAATCATAGAATCATTAAGGTTGGAAAAAACCTCTAGGATCATCAAGTCCAACTGCCAGCCCAACACCCCCAGGCCTCCTAAACCATGGCCCCAGGTGCCACGTCTACATGTCTTTTGAACCCCCCCAGGGACGGTGACTCCCCCACCTCTCTGGGCAGCCTGTGCCAGGGCCTGACCGCTCTTGCACTAAAGACATTTTCCCTCACACCCAACCTAAACCTCCCCTGACGCAGCCTGAGGCCGTTCCCTCTCGCCCTGTCACTGGTGACTTGGGAGCAGAGACCAGCCCCCCCCTCACTCCAGCCCCTCTCAGGCAGCTGCAGAGAGCGAGAAGGGCTCCCCTCAGCCCCCTCTTCTCCAGGCTAAACCCCCCCAGCTCCCCCAGCCGCCCCCCAGCACACTTGTGCTCCAGACCCTGCCCCAGCCCCGCTGCCCTTCTCTGGACACGCTCCAGCCCCTCCAGGCCCTTCTTGTCCCGAGGGGCCCAAACCTGAGCCCAGCATTCGAGGTGGGGCCTCCCCAGGGCCGAGCACAGGGGCCCCATCCCTGCCCGGCTCCTGCTGGCCACACCAGGGCTGACACAAGCCCGGGGGCTGGTGGCCTCCTTGGCCACCTGGGCACTGCTGGCTCATGCTCAGCCAGCAATATTTTTTAGAATGCAAAGAAATTGCAAAAGGCTCATATCTGCATAGCAAAAGTATACAAAAAGGTTATTCCTCCTCTGCCTGATGGCAGATTCTCCCCCACTGTATAGAAAATAATAGCTTATTGCATGAAGGGAATGACATGCCCGATTTTGCAGCGGGACCTCCTGGTATGCACTCTGCCGTAAGCTCAGTATCGCCGCACATGCAGGGTCAGTTGGAAAGTCACACCGGGTCACACTTAGTTCGCCGCGAAGGAGCGGCAGCACTGTTGCCCACAGCATGTTCCCCAGTGCTTTGCACAACCTAATTGTAACCGACTTTGCAGACGACTTTCACTCCTTCCCTTGGGAGTCTACTCCACTAGCAAAGCATTTCCAAATGGGCTTATGGGAAAGCTATCAGGAGGTGGAACGGTTATTCCAGACCCTTGAACAGATCATTGTCTCTGTGGACAACCTCTGTGGATTCAGAACTGATCAGGTGCCTCAATATTTATTTCAGCACCTCCTGTAACTGGAAGAGCAAAAACATATATGAAAAACCACACGTTTCAGACTTTTCACTTTGTTCTCCCCCTCTGGCTACTAAACGCTGTTTTGTAAGATTATATCCCACCTCTAAATGATAAGTTATTCTGGAGAAACAGAGAAAGCCACACAATACTTCAATCAACAAGGGAGTTTACTGTCTTCAGAGCTCATCGCTTCTTAAGAATAATCTAGCGGTGCAATTGCAGGATGTTAAGGTCATATAGAAATCAGCAGAGTCTGGTACATTTGTCAGTAAAGTATGCTGTCTGGAGCCCCGTCTTCACACCCTGAACAGCTTTTTGAAGCTGCAAGGACAAAACCCAACAGTGCTTTCAGGACCCGGCCCTAGGTGCTACCTTGCAGCCTCCCTACCGCTATGCCTGGAATCACATGCAGCTCCGCACTCATCGCTTTCCACCTAGGTACCTCAGGGCACTTCTGCAAACAGTGCAAAGGCTTTTTTTTTGTTGTTCAATAAAGCTCCCGTTAATGTGCATTAGGCTGCATTCTGCAAGAGCCCAAACTGGCCAGGGTTTCCCACTGGCATGGGGAAATCCCCAAGTGGGGTCTGCCATCAAGAAGCTGCCAAGTTCCCAACCCGACAGCACTACAGCCTTACCAGCAGCCTTGAAAGACTGTTACACCACTTTCTCCACTGCTTCTTGCGTAAATAAAAGTGTTTCCTTCACAGAACTAACAATTCCTCAGGCTGAGCTTTGAACCTCTAACACGCAACACATCCCGCTGACTCTCCCGCGCATCTCCGCCCCGCCTTCCTTTCCGGCAGTGTGGCAGGACCCCTTTTACGACAGTGTGGCAGGTCCCCTTTTACGACAGTGTGGCACCCCACCTGCCGGCCGCCGCGCTCGTCGGCGGCGGGGTCGGGATGGCGTCTCCCTTCAGCGGGGTGCTGCAGCTCACCGACCTGGACGATTACATTGGGCCCTCGCAGGTGGGTGCGGGCCGGGGGCTGCCGGGATCGGGGCGGCGAGGGCCGGCCGCGGGGGAGAGCCTGCGGCCCTGTGAGGGGAGGTCCGGCCTTGCCGCTCGCCGCGGGAGCTGCTGGGGGCGGGGGGCGAGAAGATGGCGCTGAGGGGTGGCGGGTGGCGGCCCCGCCGGGCGGCGGAGGGAGGCCGTGCGGGCCTGCCCCGAGCGCAGCTAAATACAGCGGTGAAAGGAAAAAACACCCGGAGATCCCTCGCTGTCGCCTCCAGCCGGTGCGCCGGGAACGGGGGGGAGGGGGGCGGCAGCCTCTGAAAGCAGCTGAAGAGAGAAGTCATGGCCCAGCAGCCAGTCCGTCTTTCCCACCCCGATCTGGGAACTGCTCAATGGAATGTTAATCTAGACCCACCCCAAAAAAAGCTTCAGCCTAAACAAGTTTCCGTGCACACAACTCGGCCACACAGGAGCCCGTGCCGGCGTGCGGGAGCGAGCGACAAGGACGGGTCAAGGCTGTTCCTTTCAGAGTCTTAAAGCACTAGCAAAAGTACAAAATAGTAATCCCAGACGTAATTTCTGACAAGTACAGCAGAAAAACATCCCTGGAGTGAAATCAGTGGAATAAGGCATAATGAACCCTGTTAATTTGCCTTGCAGCACTTGGGTTTCCTGGTGAAGTCTTCCATGTACATTATGCGACCTGCTTTTCTGTTTCTAGTAGAGGTCGTAATTTTATTCAGTGAAGAATCACGACAACTTGCTCGTGCTAGTGTCTGAATCTTGCAAAATGTAGTAAAGCTGGATTAATTTGGGGTGGGGGGAAACTAAAAATGTTGGCAGAGCAAGGCTGGTAAAAGGCAAAGAGAATCATAGGGGTAGAAGTAGGACAAGGAGTCACGAGGTGCCTAGAGAATAAAAATTGCACAAAATGCAAAAACACCCTTGAGACTACATCACAGAACAATACAGAAAACTGGAAGCAGTCCTGAGGTCGTCAGAGTCCGTTGGACGTTAAATGAAACTTCATTGGCACTAGCCACATGTTGACTCTGGTGACCACGCCTCCATCGGTTAAAATTTGCAATGAAGAGCGCACGATCATCCGTAAGATTCCAGAGAGGAGGACTGTGCAGGCGAGCCTCTGTTCGTTTCCAGGCTCCGTAAAACACAGCTGTGTTCTTCAGAAAGAACGGCAAAATTGTCCTCTGGTTTTGGTATGATGCTGGAAAAGTGTTCCTTCTGTAAAAAAGGGGTAAGCGGTTTTTGCTTTTATGTTTTCTCTCGGTGGTTATAGATGCTGTATGTAAATCCAGCATAGCTTATGGCAGAGTAAGCAGTATTCACTCTAGAACTAGTGCTCGGGTTCGATCATTCTCATTTCTGTTAAATCTTCCTCTTCCACACTTTGTTTTCTCATATCCTCGCTTTTGGGCTTTATTTCTCTTTCAGGAATGCATCAAGCCCGTAAAAGTGGAAAAAAAGCCTGGAAAAGCAGCAGCTAAGATCAGAATTGAAGCAGATGGAAGCTATTTTCAGATCAATCAGGTATGTGTAATTTTTCTTCATTATTGTGTAAAATACCCAGAAAACGTGAGTGTATTGTTAAGTATTTGAGTAGCCTACAGCTAGTTAATTCCTCAGAGAGGGCCAAGATGTTAGAAGAGTGTTGCTATTGCTGTCAGCGTTCTTGTACCTTTTCCAAAGTCCAACTTCTTAATCATCTGGTTTTATAAGCAGTAATTCTGACTTTCTGTCCATCTCTTATGCTCTGAAACACCGACATCAATTGGCGATGGTTTTCAGTATACGAGCAGATAAGCTGAGAGGTCTATTTTGCCATCAATTCTTAACTATTAGCAGTTCCTAAATTATCTGAGACAATGTATTTTCTTATTGCATTATGTCATACAGCAGAGTGCTGACTCACAGAGAGAGTCAAATACATACTCTTAAATTTTGCTCTGATTTTTTTTAAAATAATATTTCAAATTATTTCTTAAATAGCCTGCAGAATTTATAAGCCTCCTGCTTATGAAATTAATGTTGAGTTTTGGAGAATTATTTTCCTGTTTACACAGAAAAGGTTAACATTTCTTAGTTAAGCAAGCTGGGAATCCATCTAGAAATGGTACTTTTAGTTTTAAGCAGATGATGACCTTTTGACTGAAAAGGAGGTACAGCACTTCCAAAGAAGCCTGGTTTCTTATTTTAACATTTTAATTTAGTAGTACCTAATTGCTCGGTCTGTTTCTGACTTTAATTGAGAAATGAAGTTTAAGAGGAGAGTCTCATGGGAAAGCTGATTTATTCAGGTCAAATATTACGAAAAGTATTTCCTTCCAGTGGCAAGCCACGCTCTGTCTTTGATATGCCACCATACAGTTCTCCCATCAGTGTCGGTGAAAGTTATGCACACAGAAAGATTGCAGAAGGCCCAGTATCAATTAAAAATCAAGCTTGTAGCCTGGTTACACGATCTGTTTAGGAGTGAAAATTCAAGTTCCTGCGAAGAAACAGCTCCAGTCCTGTTCAATAACACGAGCAGCACCTGACAGAGGTGACGAACCTGGCACGCTTTCTCCAGTGTAATATTCAACGCTGGTGCTTAAAGGCTCAGGATCCCTGTGGTCTACAGTTTTGTGGCTAAAATAGCAGCTGCAATCTGCAGTGGGTTAGCCTCGCTATCCCAGTCTTCAGCCACCCGCAGGTTGAAAAACCAAGCAAGACAGACCCTGTTTGCATCTGAGAAAGTATCATTTTGATGTTTTGGAGCAATATCAGCCCACCAGATAGCACGAGTAATTGTGGCCTAAACAACTGTTCTGTATTTGATGAAAGTTATGTTCTCGGTCTTGCTAAAATTCTCCTGAAGTTCCTCAGCGTCTTTCTATCTGTGTGCCAAATAATCCTATTAAAAGCAGCAAAATGCAAAGACACTTGTCTTCCTCCCCATCTTACTAAAAATAAAAAATACTTTTTTTATGATAAACCGAGTGCATTAAAAGGTCAACATCTGTGTTACTAAGTGTAGTAGGGTGGGAAAACTGCTACCTAATTCTACGCTGTGATCAGAACTGAGTGTAGTCTGTTTCCTTCTAGGATGGAGGAGCACAAAAACTGGAAAAGGCTAAAATTACTCTGAACGACTGCTTAGCTTGTAGTGGCTGCATTACATCAGCAGAGAGTGTTTTAATCACTCAACAGAGCCATGAAGAGCTCTGCAAAATGCTAACCTTTAACAAGGTAGGTGACAAGTCACAGCTAGGTCTGCTGCAGAGTTTGAAAGCCTTAATAGGTTGGTACGACGCATCTGCAGAAGCAGGCGTGGAAACAGCGCACGTAAAAAGTAGTTTCAGGTGTCTGAAGGATCGGAGGATGTTGGCAGTGCGCTGTTGTGGCTTTTCCAATTTTTAAAAAGTAATCATGGGTTTGGAAAGGACCTTTAATGTAGTAAGTTACTGACTTCAGAGTTAAGCTGGGAGATACTTTCTGGTGTTCTAGTGTGCGGAAAGTGTTGCGTGCGCCATATGAACGTTGTCTGAACAGTGTGGTTTGCTTGGTTTTTTTCAAAGACTGCCGCTCCCAACGAACAGAAGTTGGTGGTGGTTTCTGTCTCACCACAGTCCAGAGCTTCGCTGGCTGCAAGATGTAAAATGGGTGTTCTGGAAACAGCCAAGAGGTTGACTGCATTCTTAAAGAGTTTAGGCAAGTGTGGGATTGCATTCTCTTAATCACGGAGGGGGCTGCTGGGGTGCGTGTTAAGCGTAACTGTTCCAAGCGCACAAGGGTGACGTGATTTAGCCTCCCCATGGATTCATAACATTTCGTAATGGGCATTAGCTAAAACGCAAACTGGCTACGACTTGAGTCGCATAATAAACTTGGAGTGATGGAAGGAAGGAGCTTTAAATGATTTGCAGTCCTCCCATCACTTTCGCTCGTCTTACTGTGCCGATGTGCTAGGGAAGGAGGTTCATTCTCAACTGCAGAGATTGATACCTGTAAATAAGTTTGAATGCGGTTTGACCGGAGGGTTTTTGTTGTAGTCGGCGTAGCTCCCCTGTGAACTTTAACACAGATGCTGTACCTCCTAGGTGTGCACTATGTATTTGATACAACTTTCTCAAGAAACTTCAGCCTATTGGAGAGCCAACAAGAGTTTGTAAAACGTTTTCGAAAGCAATCTGAAGACAAAAAGTCTTTGCCAATGCTAGCATCTGCCTGCCCAGGTACGGTATTAGGGTAGTTAGTTAGGGAAATAATAAAATGGCATGCTAATGGTACACTAGGAGGAAAATTCAGAAAGCTGGTCAGAAAAGTTTAAATGGATGAATTTGCTTAGGGGATTACTCTCTTCACAATACAAAGAGCTCTTGGTGTTAAGAGCAGTAATGATCTGTGCAGTTACCTAATGAGCTCTCTAAAATGAATCTTGTGTTACGCTTCCTTTGCTTTTTGTGCTGAAAACGGTTATTAAAGGGTGCGAAGCCTGGGACTGGGGGGAGGGTGAGGAGGGTGAAGAGGTGCTTGCTATTTTTAATTTAATTTGCTAATTACACTTTTATCAGGTTGGATCTGCTACGCAGAGAAAACCCACGGCAGCTTCATCATTCCTTACATCAGCACCACCAAGTCTCCACAGCAGGTCATGGGCTCCTTGGTCAAGGGCCATTTTGCAGAGCAGCAGGTGAGGGTCTGAAGTGAGCCATGCTTAACAGCAAACCGCTCAAATGGAAGGCTGTATGCTGATAATTTTTTACTTTGCTACATGTTACACATTAGAGTTTAAAGGTAAAAATTATCTTGCAAAGGCAGCACCTTCCTCACTTATCTAATGAGAAGTTAGCAACTAGGGCAGTAACACTAAGCTCATGCTGCATGGGCTGCTTAAAACCTCTGCAAGTTATCTGAGAAGGCTAGAGGAACTTATTTTTCAGTGTCCTTTTGCTCCCATCTTGTCTGTGTGTGGTATTTTCATGTTGTTTGGAGTTGGTGAGTAACTTAAAATAAATTATCCTACGACAAAACTTCAGTCTGTGCATACGTGCAGATCATGTCTTGTCTAAAAATGCCTTGCTCGTTCCCAACTTAATGTTCTGTTTCAGTTTGACTTAGTTCTGTTCTCAGTCTGTAACCTTTGGAAACCTTCCAAATGTAAATTTTATATTTAAAGACTAGCGTTATGCTAGTAGCCTAGATTTGCCCAGTAAGAAACTGAAGCACCACTTCTGATTGTATGATTTATAGTCCGTTAATGAGCAGTGTTTTAACAATTGCATTAAGTAAATGCTGACATCTGCATACTTGTTACAAAAATTGGCAGCCACTGAGAATACTTGGCACAAGATACCGAAACAATGGCCTTGAGTCAATGACTTGTTTCCTTGGCCTGGCCTTATTTCGTGGATGGTCGTGAGGTTTTTGTCCAACGCCAGATCATTTCTTGTGGGCTGGGTTTTAGTAGCATGGAGGAAGCATATTCTCTAGCTGCGTAATTAGGAATTGATTTCACTGACTGACTTTGGATCATCTGCACTAGCAAAAGGGTGGGGGGGGAGCCTGTAAAGACCACACTGCTGACACTTGCTGCAGACTAAAATTGGGTTCTATGAGAGAAATAATTTAGTGTATATATAAATGTGTGTGTACATATGTGTGTGTGTATATATATATCTCTCTAAAAAAACCCAAAAGCTCAGTAGTAGTGGAGAGTATTTCCAGAGGCATGGTGGCGTTAGTTTCAGCATTCTCATTTTTACCTGGAAAACATCTCTCTCAAGATAGGTTTGACATTGGCCAGTCCAACTGCACAGCTTTGTCTTTCTTCCAGCACTTAACACCTGACCAGATATACCACGTAACAGTAATGCCCTGTTACGACAAAAAGCTAGAGGCTTCAAGGCCAGACTTTTTCAACCAAGAGTACCAAACTCGTGATGTGGACTGTGTAATCACCACAGGTAAGCAGAGCCCGAGATAGTCCAGCTAATTTCTGTAAGCCTCAGAGCAAGGCACTTGCTAGTTTCGATAATCCTTTGTCTCTGAGAGGGGCCGTAGCGTATGGATATTGCTGTATAATTACACTTCAATAATGCAAAGCGTGTCCTGGTAAAGATTGCAGATGCAGTCTTACATACTTCTCTGTGGATTTTGTTTTCCTTTATCACCAAAATAAGAACTTCTTATATCTGTGGTTCCATTTTAGGAGAAGTGCTGAAGTTGTTGAAACAAGAAGGAGTGGCTCTGTCAGATGTAGATCCTGCTCCTTTGGATGCCATGTAAGAACAAAATCGCGTTTGTGTCTTCGGTCCTGTTCTTTTTCATCCAGTATTTCCAGAGTTCTTCCGCAGGATTTGCCATTCCACTACTGTTCCACGCAAGGCTGCGTGTGTTTGCGTTTGACTTGTTTTCTTGTGTCACTTCAGTCAGGACAATTGTGTATTAAAATACTTAATCTACAGAATACGATGAATTCCCACTCTTGGAGAATCTGTAACTACGTAGATTTTGGTAGTCCAAGGATTAGCAGCTCTCACTGTAAAGCAGCAGGATCGCTAGAATTAGCTTGGTGAGAGAATAATGGCAAAATAGTCGTGCAGAGAAGTACAAGTTGCACGACAGGCATTTACTGCCATTACTGTTACTCACAGTATGGCTGGTGGAATCTCGCAAAAATCTACCTGCAAACTTTGAGAAGTTGAAGAATCTAGATCAGTGCTAAAGGAGCTCGCTAGAAGGAAGCCTGTTATTGTGCTGTACTCAGCTTGCCTGTATCTGTTCCTAGTTATCAGAGCTACCGTAAGGATTCCAGAACTGCAACGTAAATAAGAAATATTTAGGTCACTCAGCTAATCTCTAGGAGTCTTTATCTGTAAAAAAACATGAGATCTAAAACATGTGCAAAACAGATGAGGCTTCAGTTGCTTCAACTGAAAAGTAACATCTGGTTAAGTGACAACTGCACGGAGATCTAAGTGACTGTGGAAACACTAAAATCACGTTTTCCTCATCTAAACTGACATGCGGCGGTGGTTCCGCGCTGAATGCTAAGCCAAAGCGTTCTCTTCTTCAGTTTCAAAGAAATGTCTTTGTAGCTCTTTGCGCATTAAGAAACAGAAAGGCTACACGTGCAGGAACCGTTAAGAATTACAAGAGGTGATCAAGCATACGATTCAAAAATTTACTGCCCTGGCTCCCTAAGTTTTTAGGAGAGATTTTGATGCCCCAAAAACGCAGCATCCGGCGTGTGATGAGAATGTGACACTCGTCTGTTTTCCGCTGTCCCCCTTGCAGACGTGACACTCTTTTTTTGAAATTTGATTTATTTGCGAATAGGCTTCAAATCTTTCTTGTACAACTGAGTGCCGTTGGCAGCCTTTGCTCCAGAAGCGTCTGGTCAGCACGTGTGTGTTGACGGAGCTACGAAGGGAAGTGGCCTTACACGCAGCCTATTTCCTAGATTAGTTTTAATTGTTATAAACACTGGTCACTCCCGTGCTTCTGGAAAGAAGGGGAATGTGAGATAGAGACCGTCTGTTGCCGTCCAGTCCCTTTCGTGTAAGGGATGCTTAGTTTAAAAAAGAGATTTAAAATAACGCCCATACCCAGAGCCTCGGTCTCCTCCTGCTCCATTTCAGTGGATCGGGAGGTGTAGGTTTCACATAACACATTCATTAGCACAGCTCTATTTACGCACATTTTTTCCAGGATTAAGCGTCTTTTTTCTGACGTAGCCTACGCACAGATTGCTTTCACATCAAAAAAAGAATCTACAGCTATAATAAACGTCTGCATGGTTGAGTCTCAAAAGTGCAACTTCTGAAGTTGCCCCATAAATGAGTGCATCTGTTCTACCCACTTTATCGTTACACCGCTAACAGAAAATTTGCGGAGAAAAAAGAGATTCTGAAGTGTTTGGGTTCCCTTAGGAAACACCATTATGGAAGTGTCAGTTATAACATAGAACTGAATGTCTAATTACTTGATAAAAATCTCTGGCCAACTTCTCGGGAGCACATCTGAGCACTAGGCCTCATGCTCGTGGTGATAAAGCACCTCTATAACCTTTTGTGAGCTTTAACATACTCAGTAAATTGACTGGTCACAAACAGCACGTATTCCTCAGAACTTGGAGCGTTCACATAAGCAGTCCGACGGCTGTTGCTCCGCTCTATCCTCCAGCACGTGGAAAAGTCCATTAAGAGGTTATTACGTTTGGCAGCAAGGAGGAGATGAAGTGCCAGAAATCCCAGGACTTGTGCTGGTACAACCGTTTGCTCCAGGCCAGCGCTGAAGCTTACCGGCAGCCTCGTTTGAAGAGAGTAGCAGTACGTGAGGCCAGACACACTGAAACATTTTGTTAATGAAGCTTAGTTCCTGTAAACAAGACCAAATTAAAAATAGTTTCTGAGGGTGATCGCAGGCTAAAGTGTTGCTTCTGCAGTTCTTCCAAAGCTAAGATTTTTATCTGCGAGAGGCAACATCTTTGACTTGACTCAAAAGCGTTTGGCCTGAATTCAAGTGTTTTCCCTTCTGCAGCTGTTAGTGGGAGAAAGCAAGTGTCACTGCCTGATGAGTGCTTAGAAGCAGATCCCTTGTCTTGTTATTCTCTTGTAACAAAAGCTATTGTTGTGGCTTCCATCTGGTGAGCTGTTCTCAAGAAACTTTATCTTGACCTCTGAATAGTTGGTTGCGTTTTGGCATGTCGGTGAGACGGAATTATTTGCGCAGAACTAGAATTACAGAACTTGTGTTAACAGAGCTGTTCAACACCAGAAACGTGTTGAACTTGAACCGGGGTCCCGCTGAGGATAGCCGGGTACGGGGCGAATGTCCCGGCAGCGTTAGGTTTGTTCCCCTTTGTTACACAACTTTAAGCACACGAAACCACAGCAACACAGATTTCACCTCTCTGAGCTTGCGATCGTGGCGCCGATACCTCCCAGAAGCGTTCTCTCATGTCCCGGCAACCACATCTAAAGCAGCTGGTTTCAAAAACTGTGTTTTAACACAGGACTAGAGCTTTCAATAATGAACTCTGCTTCTGTTGGTGTTGCAGAAAAGCTTCAGCACTGATGAGATGTCTCTTGACTGAGGCAGGACTTCTGCTAGTGTGTGTTCTCCGAGAGAAGTGTAGGTTGCACAGACCCGTGCTGCCATTGCTTCGTTCTTTTCCTCCTCCCATTTCTAAGCGTAACCCAGGCTGTTTGTAGAGGTATTAAACGAGAAGGTTACAAAATACGCAGGTCGGGTAACTGCCTTTGTGAGTCAAACGTTCCCAAACGTGTTTTTGACATGTGAAGATCAGGTTGGCAGGGCGCGGGTCAGGTCTTGTTGTGGCACGTGACAGTATTTCCGCGCAGCTTGACCCGAAGGATGCTAGGCAGCGCGGGGTTAAATCTGCCGGGCTCCGAAGCTATAAATAGTTGGTTCCCAGGAGAAAGGAGCTCGGGGGCAGCTGGGCTGCGGCTTGTTCTGTTGCTTTTGAGTCCCCTGGACCTTTGCATTCGTGCTGACTGTTGTGTTTTATCAAAGATTCCCCTAAAGCTGCTGCTTTTTCCCTTCCCCCCAGGTTCGGTAGCGCTGCAGAGGAGGAGCTCACCAGCCACGCCGGGGGTGGTTCTGGTGGCTACTTGGAGCACATCTACAAGTATGCAGCCAAGGAACTCTTCGGAATTCAAGTGGATACAGTTCAGTACAAACCTTTAAAGTAAGAAGTTTAAAATCCTACGGAAAGCACTACTTTTACTGCAGTCCTGTTCACGCTGTTATCTTGGTAATGCACTGAAACTTTCTTTGCAATGTTAAACATTTTACTTCAAGGCATGGGAATTGGCTTCTCACTCCCACAGTTGCTGAGCAATAAATCAGCCACTGTTCCACACAGCCTTTCCCTCGGAGACTTCTAGCCCCTTCGCCACCCACACACTTTCTTTTGGCCTGATGGATTTTCCCAGTATCAAGTTGCAGACAATTTTTAGAGTTGTTTAGGAGGCAGAGCTCACACGGATCTATGCTTCTTCACCTGTAGTCACTCCACGAAAGCAAATCTGTTACTGATGTAGCTGTCACAGAACCCAAAATCTCGGGTCAGGGCTTCAGGGCTCTGTTTTAGCTATGTTGTGGTAAGACAAAACAAGTCACTTGTGTTTGGGTGTGGGGGCTTGTTCAGCTGGGATCCCTTCTAGCTTCCCAGTTAGAACATTCATGGACCCTTTGTAATGAATTATAGCCCTGATGATTAGCAATATTTATGGTTAGGGTTCTCCAGTCTAGGAAGCAGAAGGCACAGTCCCCCTAAGCGTCAGTATGAAATACTTGATAAAAATGAGACTACTTACTCTGTTATCAGGAGCCGGTATTTCCGCTGGCCTCGGGAAGCCTCCAGTAACGGTCTGCTCCCTGCTTTTACGACCCACAACAATTTAAAAGCGCCCTCAGTGGCCTCGCTGATGTATAAGTTGGCTGAAGGCAGCTCAGGCAGCCTCTCACAATGAAGGTTTTGTTTAGGCTCCATCTGCTTTGCTTTTAAGGATTTATTCAACACAGGTGTTCTTTGGCAAACTCAGTTCAGGTGGCAGGTCCTCAAAGGAGACTGGAAAAGGATCTGTAAGCTAGTTCCTTCATCTGTTTTGTTTGGGTGGGAAGGAACTAGGACAGCTTTCTTGAATAAGATTGCACAGAGCACTTTGTTTTAGCACAGGGCTTTTTGATGTTTAAAATAGAACTTAATTTCGATAAGGCATTTTCTCTGCTCTTGTTCCGCAGAAACAAGGACTTCCAGGAGGTGACACTGGAGAAGGACGGAGTAGTCCTGCTCCAGTTTGCTTTGGCGTACGGCTTTCGAAACATACAGAACTTAGTGCAAAAGCTGAAGCGAGGGAAGTCGCCCTATCACTACGTGGAAGTCATGGCCTGCCCGTCCGGTAAGGCTGCGCAGGGATTTCGCCGTTACGCTCTGTAGCTGTAAGAAGCTGTGTGAAACTAGAACTAAAATACAGGAACAGTAGGCAATGTCTGACATCCTGAGTGTTGTGGCAAAGCCTTCAGGCTCCTGAGACGTGGTAGTCACAGCATCAGGATTTCAGAGTTGTGTGCGTGTGTGCTTTCTTACCTAGAAGCTAGGAGTTCTTCAGGATTTAACTAATGACAGTTAAATTCCATTGCACAAAAGGTACACAACTAGTGACTTCAAGGAAGTCCTGGTTTTCTGAGCTCTTTGGTACATGAAGAGGTTCTTCCTCTAACATTGCACAAAACTGACGGTACTGCTTTTAGGGAATGCTTGCTGTGGCTGGTGAAGAAAGTCTCTTTCTACCTATTTTATTTTATTACCTTTTCCGCTTTGTGCAAGCCCTCCTCCTTCTCCCTCCTGGTTCTCTTTGACTCTGCTAGCAGACAGCACGGGCAGCTTGAACCTGGCCTGCGGCGATGCTGCGCTGCCGCTCTGGTACTGTGAGCGGCCGCTTCCTCCCCGAGGCTCTGCGCGACTCCCAGCCCAGAGGCTGCACGGCACCGGGACACGCTCCGGGCAGCCACGCGCCGCCTGCCTCAGCTCGGAGCACGCCTCTGCCCCGGCACCAAACCCTGGACGTATCCTGGGGCGTTTGTCCTACCTTCAGTTGAGACTCCCAAGGCTGTTCGCACCTGGATTGTGTCCCGGCCCTTTTCTGGAGGCACGGGATGGGAGCCAGAGCTCCCTGCTCCTCCGCCTGCCTGGCGCGTCCCAGCCTGCCTCGGCAGCCGTCTCCCACGGCCAGCTGCAGGTGGGATCGGCCGAGCATCTCCCCACTAGGGCTGCGGCGGGATGACTGCCGAGCAAACCACCATTCTCATGGCATTTTCATTTCTGTAACCGTTTTGAGGTGCAGAGTAAATTAACTGTAGTCGGGTTTATTTTTTGTTCTGATAAAGCTGAAGTGCTCTCTAACCACAGCGACGTTTTCTCGCCTTGTTGCACGCAGGCTGTTTAAATGGAGGCGGTCAGATCAAACTGGATGGTGAATCCAGCAAGGACCAGCTCCAGCAAGTTGAGAGGTTGTACGACTCTCTTAAGACTGAAATTCCCGAGAAGAACCAGACTGTAAATGCACTCTACGAGCAGTGGCTGGGCGGCGCGGCGTCGGGAAAGGCTGCAAAAGCTTTGCACACAGAGTACCACGCGGTGGAGAAAACGAGCGCTGGGTTTAACATCAAATGGTGAAGAGTGACGCCGTGAGGCCCAGACACAGACGCTCAGTGCCTTTTTAACTCGGTTCTATTTAAGATTCTCAAAAGACAGCTAAAGCTCTGGGCCATCACCAGGTGTTTGCAATTTCTGACTCTCGTTAGGGGTGAGAAGGTAACGTGCACAGAGGCAGGCAATATTAATTCCTACAGCTTTATAATTACTCAAGTGATGTAAATAAAAACCAAACGCCGACTTAAAACACGTCAGAAGAAGCAGTAACGCATCCTCGCCTCTACGCACTCTTTAAGGACTAAATCTGCGCTCCCGACCAGAGCTGGTGAATTTAAGGTACTGAAGGGCCCAGCTTGCAGCAGGCAGGAGCCTCGCGCAGCTCTGAGCGACGCGACGGCGTTACGCGCCCAGGCCTTGCTGTGGTGTCCCGGCACACGGTTTTACGGCCGTCTCTGTTGGGACGTCCTCAGCTGGTTACAAATGCTCCAACTAGACCTTGGGTTTCCATTTCGCCACCCCGACTGGCCACCTCGAGGCCCAGCTGCGGATCTTTGCTCTGTCAGAGCGGGTGGGAGCCGGCAGCCCCTGAGAAGATTCATCCCTAGGGCTGCTTTGCTGCCTGCTGAAATGGGATGTGAATTAATATTTAAGAAGAAAAAGGTAGAGTGCTGGGGTTTTTTTCCCCTTTAATTATATAAATTGTCTCTAACTGTGGGCAATTACACCGCTCTCTCCTTAAATACACAGTAGAGAGAGTCACAGAATGGTCACATCTACCCCATCCTCACCATCGCTGACGATCCTTAAATTCCAAGAAAACAATTCTTTACAGTGTTTCAAGTAAGAAGTTCCTGCCAGCCTTCCTTCCGGCAAAGGACAAAGTCCTCGGTGTCTCTGAAAGGTGTTACTTTACAAAAGCTAACAGAAGGCGGCTGTGAGGTGTAATCATTACAACAAGTAGTCTGCCAGAACAATCCAAGAGGTCAGTAAAACCGCGCCTGGGGTAGTGCGGCGCCCGGCCGGGAGGCTGAGGGACATGAAACGTTTGGTCTTTGGTTACTGGCGAGGACACCTGCCTGTCTCGCTCTCTGTATTGTGGCATACGGGTATTTTCAGACTAATTACAGAAAAAAACTACTGACTGAAGGACTCTGGCGTGATCCATTCGACCTGAATATCAGATTTCCCAGAGTTACAGCGTGTGCAGGGAGGGGAACTCGGTAGTGGGAGGGTTTGCAGCTGTACCTGACCTTGCAGGGAAGGGATGCCGGAGATGTGGCATCCCTCCTGGTGACCGCTGTGGCTGCAAGTGAATATGAACTTAAGGATCACCGAAACTGAATCACTTCGGTATTTCTCCTTTTTCCAGTTACTGCTATGTGAGGAAGAAGGACTGTGCAGAAAGTAGCATTAAGCGGATGAAAACGGAAAACAAAGCTGCCACATTGCTTTGTCCCTTCAGAGTAAATGCAGGCAGAAGGGGCTGGGTACCGCATCCAGCCCAGGCTGGGACCGCCCCGGCCCCTCGCCAGAGATAACCCTCACTCACCCACTTCCTGCAGCCCTTGAGCTTAGGGCTGTCAGAAAGCAAAGCTGGCAGACCTTGACCCGCCTCTTGTAACGGCTCCTCTGGTGTACGTCTGTGTCTCCCTCGCAGCGCCTCCTCCCCTCCTCATTACAAGTAAGCCAACAGTGTAAAAGACCTTTTTTTTAAAAAATTGTTTTAATTAAAAGCTTTACATTTTTCAGGTGTTGCCGATCAATTAGTGAATTCACAGTGTTCGTAAGGCGAGAAGCCCCCGCTGCTCCCCCCCACCCACCCCATTCATTCCACAAGGAAGTCGGTGGTTTCCGCGAACGCCCTTTTCCACACGCGGGTTTATAACGCGCAGTGTGACGCCAGACATCGCTACCCGCAGCAAGAGCCGCCGCGGCTAACGCCAAGCCAGTCCCGGTCGCTGGAGTGCTGAGATACAAACCCTGTACATCAGTGCAAAAGAAACACATCCTGTTTCTGCTGAGAACATGCAACGTCAGGGCGGAAGCGCACGAATAAATACAGCAAAATGAGCTGCAGATTAAACAGCTTGGGGGGGGAGGAGGGGGGGCTACGTTTCATCTCCAGTCACCAGGTGTGGAGCTGACGCGCACGCTGCTAAAGCTGTCCGAGGACTCGTCCCCTGGCACGCACCGAGGCCTCGGACCCTGCTGACGCTCCCGGACGTCCGTTCTTGCCGTGTTATCAAGAACAGCTTGCATTTCTCCCAGCCCCTGAGCTGCATGCTGCCGCTATCGGCGCGAGCAGGCTCGCTGCTACTGCCGGAACCCTCCCGAACGCGCACGGGTGCATCGCTGCTCCCGGTACAAACGAACTGCCAGCGACCGCCCAGGTAACGGCTACGCGCTACCAGCGCAGTTAAACCCAGTGACTTCGAGGCAACGGCACCGAGGCGGGTCGTGCAGCGGGATTAATTCTTCCCCTCCTGTGGGGGAGAGTAAATGCTAACGCTATATGTGATAAAAGGACATATGCGTGAAGGCCGCACACTGGGCATAAGCTCGGCGACACCGTGACGGTGGTGCACGCGCTGAGGTAAAGGCGAAACCCGGGACGTGCTACCATCCCGCCCGGAGCTGTCACAGCTATTTACACAGCTACCATCAAGCCTTATAGCCCCAAAAAATGACAACTACTGGTTTGTAATGCGCCTCCCCTCCTGCAAATAAAAGCTTTGCACATTTCACAGTCTTTAAAAAAAATCAAAATAAAATGCAGTAGTGATTCTGCACAAACCGAAGGCTGCAAGCTGAAGCGGCTTAAGAGACCCAGCGGCTCCCTCACCCTTGTCCTAAAGACAACATAAATGTATGCTCAGCCGAGTGTTTTCCAGTTTTTTTTATCTTAGGGGAAAAAAAAGCAGCGCGTTGTTGTTTGCTGCCTAAAAGCTCACACCTTGGAAAGTATTTTACGAAGCTGGGGGGTTCGGGCACGCTTTCCTCCAGGCCTGAGCTCCACCTGAACCTACGCTGCATGGTTTAAGCGGTTTGGATGGCGCCCATCAGCCAGCGGTTGTGACAAACCCCTACGCAACGTTTTGATCTTGGCCTACTATAAAAACGGGAAAAAATACCGCGAACCCACTGCAACGAGGGTTTCTGTTAGCCCAGGGCTGGAGTCGAGGTGCCGCTGAGCACCAGCAAAAACGCCAGTCCCCTTCCCGGCTTCCTCATGTGCATCCAAGCCTCCGCGCCTCATCCCTGCCCACCCGTGGCCTGAGAAGGGCGCAGGGCGGGCTGGAGCGGAGCAGGCAGGGCCGGGAGGGCTTCCCCGCCAGCACAGCCCGGCCCCGCAGGAGGTCGGCGGCTTTGGAGCCGCGCTGCTGCCAGGCTCCGCTGCAGCTGACCCCGGGAAGCGCGGTGCAGCACCCAGGCCTGGCAGGACCACGAGCAGGAGAGCCTTCCAGCCCGGCGGGTGCCGGTGGGTCTGTGGGGTGCAGCACCGCACTTCCCCAGGAGCCCCCACCTTTTCCATACTCTTCCCGTGGCTCCCACGGGCTGCAGGACAGGTGGCAGCTCCTGCACCCCCCAACCCAAATGCCACGAGTGTGGGTGTCCTCACCTCAAAAACACCTGGCCAGCAGCAGCCCAGCGGCCGGGGGTGCTGAACGGCCACCTGAGCTCCCCAAAGGCACCCATGCGCTGCCGTCCCGCAGGGACCGGGTCCTCAGCAAAGCTCCCGCGGGCCAGGGGAGCCGGACACGGCGCTGGAGGGGGCGAAGCGGAGCAGCCTCAAAACAAGCAGGTTAAAGACACAAACCACTTCCGAATTTCCGAGTCGTACGGGAAGGAGCCGGAGGGACGCAGCCGCGGACGGAGCCCCCGGCATGACGGGGACGCTGCGTTTCGGCAGCCGCCACCGTGGCTGCTCACTTCTTCTCGAGGAAGGGGCTGAAAAGTCCCCAGTCAAACGCGAGCATGGCCTGGGGATTGGGTTGCTCCTTGGGCTTCTTGAAGTTATCCTTCTCGGTGCGCAGGGTCCTCAGCACCTCCACTGGGTCCGTCTTGCCCGTGAACTTCCGCAAGGGCTCCTCCCTGCAAGGAGACGGGCTCTGCTGCGACCGCAAGGGACAGGACGGGGACCCACCTCCCCGCTGGGACCCCAGCGCACGCCAGGACGGACAGCGGGGGAGTCACGGCCTCGTCCCGGGTGGCTGCTGGCACACACGGGGCTCGCCCGCGGGTACCCCGTGCCGGGCAGTGCAGGACGCCCCGTCCAGACACCCTCCCCTCCCTCGGGGCTTGCGTTTCCCACCAGCTCGTGAAGCCATGGGAGAAGGGGTGACGCTGGAGGGAAAAAGGGAGAGCAGAGTTTGGGGCCGGAGCAGCCCCCACCCCCCCGGCTCAGTTCAGGGCCGACCTGCGGCAGGGCCCTTCGTGCCTCCGAGGTGCCGGTGCTGCTTACGTGATCCGCAGGAAGGGGTTGTAGAGGAACTCCTCCTGCAGCGTGGAGGGCACCGTGGGCAAGTCCTCGTCATCCCGCTGCTGCCGAGGAACCAGATTGATCCAAAAACCCACCGGCATCCAGCACCCTCCTCCGCCCCCACCCCGGCAGGGGCACGGCCACTTACTTTGGCCCACGCGAGTTTCTTCTTCACAGCTTCGTTCTCTGGTTCCACTTTCAAGGCGAACTTGAGGTTTCGGACGGTGCATTCGTGGCCGCAGAACACCTTCTACAACGCCAGCGGGAAGCACCCAGCGTCACACTCGTGCCAGGTCCAACCCAGCCTGGTCCCTGGGGACAGGGGCTGCTGCCCAAGCAGTGCCAGCCTCCAGCCCCCCTCCTGATTTCGGGGTCCCTCCCCAGGCTGGTGCTGAGATGCAGGGCACTCACCGTCTCCTTCGGCAAAGCCCCCAGGATTTGGGTAAGGTTGGTGTACATTTGCTCCGCCGTCCCCTCGAAGAACTTCCCGCAGCCTCCCACAAACAGGGTGTCACCTATGGGGAAAGGGGTCTGGGCACGGAGGGGACCCTGGCCCTGCTCCCAGGGATGGGGTCACCATCGCCTCGTGAGCGTCGAGCGGGGGGGGGGACAGGCCGGCAGCGCGCAGGCAGCACGCCCCGCGTCCCCGGTACCCACGGGGTGTGCGTTGGCAGGGTGGGATACCTGAGAAGAGAGCCGGCGCGTCCGGGCAGCCGTCCTCCCACATGAAGTAGCACATGTGGCCCGAGGTGTGGCAGGGGGTGAACAGGCACCTCACCCGGATGGCCCCAAACTGCAGCGAGAGAGGGTCAGGACCCCGCTGGGGTCACCCCGGCCCTGCCGGACAGCCAGACCCCCACCCCGGACCTCCCCAAGGCCCATGGCGTCGCCTGCCGGCAGCTCAGTGGGTCACAGATGTGCCGGGGGACAGGGGTTTGGGTGAGTCCCGGGTTGCACGTGTCTGCTCTGACTGCGTTTAGGAGCGGGGTCCCAGGAGAGGGTTGGGATCTGAGGAGAGAGTTGGGGGCCCAGGAGAGGATTTGGTCCCCCAGCGCAATCGCAAACAGACCAGGAATGGGACGAGGCTTCTCCCCCAGGACAGTGCTCCATCCCAGCCCCGAATCCATGGTGCCACATCTGCACCCGCCCCAAGGCAACGGGAGCTCAAGCGCAGCCCTGGCCAAGCACCAGCCCCGTTAGCTCCCGGCACGGTGCCGCACCGCCGGGGACTGCGCCATCGCCCAGCTCCGCTCCCCACCAGGGCGGCACCGCGCCAGCCCCACGGGGGCAGGATCTGTGCGCGGGGCGGAGGCTGAGCCCCGGGGCGCTCCCGCCGTCCTACAGCCAACGCACCGTCAGCTCCTGGTCGTGGGTCACCTTGTGCGTCAGGGCCCCGATCCGCTCGTCGGCGCCGTACACCCGCAGGCCGGGGCAGAGCCTCGCCAGCTCCTCGTTGCCCCTCGCGTGGTCCCTGAGCCGGCAGAGGAGGGAGTGGGCACCCAGCCCCACGCCGGGCACGGCTGCCCCCAACTTGCGCCGGCGGCACTTACCAGTGGTGGTGGGTGGTGAGGATCGCTCTGAGCACCACGTCCTCCTTCCTGATGATTTCCAGCAACTGAAACGGACCCAGAGCAGAAGGAAGTGAGCACGCAGAGAAGAGGTGACACGTGCGCCACGGCCACCGTGCCCCTCCCGGCGCAGGATCTGTCCCGGTCCTGTACGGCACCGCTCTGCAGGCGAGAGACCCGGCAGACCAGGGCAGAGAAAAGCGCTCAAAAACACCCGCTTCGCAGTGAGGGGTGGAGGGTGGGACGAAGGCTCGGTTCCCCACGCCCGACCCCATCGCGCAGAGCGGAGCAGGGGGACGAGAACGCGCCGCTCCCATGGGGACGGCGGCATTTTACGGCCGGTGCTTTCGCAGCGCAAACAGGTGCGGCATGGGCCCAGCGTGGGGTCACCGCCGCGGTGGGGAGACGGCGGCCGCGCACCCCGAGGAGCCGCGTGGGGCTGCCAACCCCACGGGCTCAGCTGCCGGAAGGCTTTTAATGACAATTTAAAATTCACTGCTACTAACAAACCCTCCGGCTGCTCCTGATTACGTTCCTCGGAGAGGAAGGAAACATCCGAGTCAGCAACAAACGCCTAAAAGCCGCGACAGCGCTCGCAGGGTGAGCAGCGGCTGAGGGTGGCACAAGGGGGTCACCATGCAGGGGGGTGACCCCCGGCCGCTGCCTTCCCCGCCGGCCTCCAGCGGCACAGCCGCCGGCTGGCTCTCGGAAAGCGGGACTTCACACAGGAGAAGCTCCGAAGCTCTTTTTTGGGTTATTCTCACTGGCTTTGGGGTCTGCAAGGCTCCCAGCGCCAGCGCGGGGAGGGGTGATGGGGAGGGCGACACGGAAATCCCCCGCACCCAGGGGCGGGTGGGAGCAGGGTGTTGCCCACACACACCCACTCGCACACCCGCTCCGTGGGGCCGAACGGGGACCGACCCCCCCGCCGGTGGGATGCTTCACGCACGTGTGGATTCAGCCCGCTGCAGGCGAAGACCCCGCACGCCAACCCCACGTGGGGCCACCACCACGGGCACGTTCCCCTGCGTGGGACCCCGCAGCCCACCCGGGACGTGGAGAGGGGGAGCAAAGCACCTCTCACCCTTTTGGGGACTGCGGCGTCCACGGCGACGGCGTCCCGGGTGCTCTCCTCGATGACCAGGTACATGTAGTTGTCCTCCAGGACAGAAATCACCTTCACCTTCATGGTCCCTCAGCAGCGCCGGCCGCGGGACACGGGTGGGGACCCCACGCAGCAAAACGCGGGGGGGTGGGGGGGGGGGGTTGTCTGCCCCCACACGGCGAAAGAGGGGGGCGGCCCCGGCTCCACACGGTAACAGGGGGTGGGGGGCGGCTCCGGCCCCACGCAGCCGCGGGGCGAGGACACGCGGGGGTGCGCGGTTCCCCCCCACCCCAGCCCACGCGTGACGCGGGCGGTCCCCGCGGGCGGCGCCGGCCGGAGCCCCGGCGCGGTCGCTCCCCGCAGCGGGCAGGCGCGTCCCGCCCCCGCCGGTGCAGTGCGGGGCGGATCACGCTGCGTGGGGCGGGGTGACATCCCGCGCGGTGCGTGGGGGGGTCCCCTCCTTCCTTCCCCCCACCCCGGCCCGGCCCCCGGCGCAATGCGGCTCCCGGAGCTGCCGGTGCGAGGCAGGAGGGGCGAGACCCCCACGGGGGGAGGCGGAGGGGCGAGACACACCCCCCCCCCCCCCGTATTCCACCCTGGCTCCCCCACATCCCCACGCGGGGCCCCGCGGCTCACCCTGCCACCCACCGGGTCCCACCAGCACCCGGGCTTGCGAGGCTGAAGGCGCAGAGGAGCCCCGCGCGGAGGAAGGCTGGGGCACACGCCGTACCCCCCACCCCAAAACTGCAGCATTGGCCCCTCACCCTCGCCGCGGCCCAAGCAGCAAGTCGCGGCCCGACGGGCAAAACCAGCCGCTTCTCCCACCGCCAACACGCCAAAACGAGAGGGACGAGGCTCTCGCGCCTGCGGGAGGGTTGGGGGTGCCGGCTCCCACCAGGAGCGGGGCACATCGGCCACGCACGGTGGTATGAGGGGTCCTGGACGCTCTTTAGCAGTGGGGGGGGCCTTGCAGGGTCTCGTGCAGGACCAAGCCAGAGCCCCAGGGACAGCCTCCAACCCACTCGAGCCCAAAGAGCACCCCGGGCGTGGGGCAGGCAGGAGCAGAGCCGTGCCCCGGCTCCTTTCCCAGCCCCCGGTTCAGGGGTGACCGTGGTCCCCCAAAGGCCACTCGTGAAGGAGGGAAGGGTGCTTGCGAGTGGGAAACGAGCGCTGAACATGCTCTGTTCTTTCAGAAAGTACAGTTGGAACAAGAGCTTGAACAAAGGCCCAGAGGATCCCAAAATGCCACCCGCTCACCCCCCCCAGGATCAGGTAGGAAGATGCTTCCAGCTGGTTGACTTCAATCGCTAGTATAGAAAAAAAGAAATAGATAAAATTGTGAGATCAAGACAGTCCCCTCTTCCAGAGCGCCCCACGAGGCTCGGTTTACAGCTGTTGTTTATTTGCTCATTTGTCAAACCGCCACCAGTACAGTCACGCCCCGCTGTAGTGGCACAGCATTTGAGCTAAGGAGGCAGTAAAGTTTTAGGTACCGCTTTTCTTTCCGAACTACGTACAATTTCCCTTTTTAAAGCAAATAAAGAAACGGTGCGACACCCAGTCCCGCTCACGTGCTGCCATGCAGCGTGTCGGTTGGAACAGCAGGCCGAGGTGACACGGACCCCATCGTGGCATTACTTACCAACACCCACTGGGGAGAGGGGGAGAAACTGGAACCAAAATCGATTGAATCTTTTGCTAGTTTCAGCTGCAAAACTTTTGTTTGAAAATCCCTTGTACTTGAGCAGATCGACAGTACGCAACCGCGACCAAGAAACAAGTTAAAAATATAATTAGGAGGAAGATGCATTAAAGACGTAGATGCCAAGCCCGCAAGGCTGGGTCCTACCACCCTTCGCTCACGTCTCTTGTTTAAAGACACCGAGCAGGAGGATGGGAAGCGCAGGAGGGGGCGACCCGCTCGCTGAAAACTTGGGTTTTCCCCCCGTTGGTCCTGTACATCCACTGCGACACACTCCCTGTCAGAAAAAAGAGCCCGAGGGGAGGTTCCCTCCCTGCCGTTCTCAAGCTGGCTGCAGACCGGGGTCACGCAGCGCTACTCCGACGACAGAGACGGCTTTTAAGCCCCTCGGACCAACCAAGAAAAAGAAACGTGCCGCGCTAAAGTGCTTTCTCGGGGGGGTCTGAGATTGAAGCCCTGTTTAATCTGGCAATACAGGGACACCTTCTCCATTTATAACATCACCTCTGTGGCCTTCCCAGTGGAGAGGCTGGGCCAGGCAGAGGCTGCAGGCTGGGCGATGAACCCCAGCAGCACACGGCATCTGCCGCAAGCCGGGCCCGTAAGCTGGAGTCTCGCTCGCAGGCCCAGCGGCTCACGGGAACCGCTGCTCTCCCGCTGGGGAACAGCGCCCAGCAAATAAATGCTCGTTTGCCACGTTACTCACAGCAAGGTACAAAGCAGCCGCTCTGGCTACCGGCAGCAAGGTTGGAGGATCTCGTCACTGTTAGACACACAGTTAGTCGCTACCTAAGTCCTTCTCAGAATTTTGAGCCAGCAGACAAATCCCTTCTTCGTTTGTGCGGTACTAACACAAGTAACATACAGATCACACTTAAGAGCGGTAAGCAGGTACTTGTAAACAGGCTTAAGTCAAGAGCGAAAGGGTATAAGCAACAGGGCGATCCCTAAGCCAGCATGCTGCCTGGAAAAGTCACTGCAGCCCAAGACAGGGAACGTCAGCGGGAAGAGAAAAGCCGGGCAGCGCCCGTGTGCCGTTCCCAGCCCGGGCCACCCTGCCTGGTTCACAAAGCAAGCCCTGAACTGGCGGTGGCAGAGCAGGTCTGTCACTGAGAACTGGTTTTAGCAGAGCCAGAAGCGACAGACTCAGAAGCATTTGTTTAAGTAGCAGCATGGAAGGAAAGTTCAAATCTTCAGCTGGCAATGTAGTTACTGCTTTTTGTCTCTGTTTTAAACGAAGACATCCGGGGCCCCAGTCCCACTGTCTGAGTTCGCACCAGGCTCCTACAAAAATAACAGGAGCTTTTTTCTAGACCTCAAGGTTTGACCCTTCCCACCCCAGACTCTGAGCCACGTACCAACACTTGGAAAATGATCTGCATGTGACACGCGAGACAGTTTGAGAGCCAGCAATAGAAGGATAAATATTCTTCATCATAATATAAATATGCTGTAGAACATCTCAACAAGGGCAAAGTGCTTTTTTTTCCTTAATTAAAACAAAATAAAAACCTAAATATGACTGTCTCAACCACAACAGAAGATTCAACTCCTAAAACATCTGAATAGTCTAAATTACACTTAAATTGACATTAAAGTGACCCAGGCAGAGTGCTCAGTCCTTCGGGACTCGGAAGTTATCCTTCTCTTTTCTGATGGCCCCCATAGTTCGGATGGGGTCGGTCTCCCCAGCGTGCTGCTGAACTGTCTTCTCCCTGCCGGGAGGGAACACCAGGGACAGCAAATGCAAAGACTGCTAGATAAAAATCTCATATACGCAGTCACTACTACAACATCAAGGGGAAATACTGCACTTAAAGATCAAAGACTCGGGGCTTTGGCACAGGCTTATCGGCTCCCTTGGTTTAAACGCTCACTGGCAAGAGAAAATTGCACGCACTCTTATGCCTTGCGCAGCATCTTTTGCCGCGCCCATCTGCCAAGCTCCGCTTGATGGAGGAACGTAATTACACAAGAAAACTTGGTCTGTCTCCAGAGTCGGGGACCTCAGCACTGGCAGAGATGCTCACAGCAACATTTCAAATTTCACCGCAGCAAGCTTCTGCCCGGGCAGCAAGTACGTCTTACGGTACTTATTCCTGGAAGGCAGATGTTTTAAGGAGGGTCCTGAAGGCATCACAACAGGAATGTGCGAGGCTCTTTTTTTGGAGACCTGCTCCCTCCCGCATCCCCCCTCCAAACACAAGGACCGTTCCCACACCCGCATCTCCTCCGTACCTCACTCGCATGAAGGGGTTGTACGTAAACTCTTCTGCAATGGTGGAGGGTATGGTTGGCTCGCCGCTGTCGTACTTCGCCTGTAGCAAGGGAGAGATTTCAGCTTGATGAGGAGTGTTTTGGTGAACAAGAAATGTCATGTATATTACCCGTGCAGGGTTAGTGCTGCACCTAACTGCCTGAGCTCCTCAGGCCAGGCCCTGCCCGAACAGACAAGCACTGAGGTGCACAGGGAGGGACTCGGGACAGAGCTGACCCCCCCAGACAGATGTGGACATCAGCCTTTGATTATACCAAGAAGCTTCCCGGGAGGGTCACGTCTCCACCAGAGAGCAAACCGTCTTCTCTGGGCCACACACAAACCCTGTTCCCCAACACGTTGCTCCCCTGGAAGCAAGACATGCTGCAGCTCCTGGCTCTGAACTCCCTTCCTGCAGCCTCTCTTTCTCCCCAACGTCGTCCTCTCTCCTTTACCTCCTCAGAGAGGCTCTGCCTCCATAACAGCATCCAGCAAGTCTTGGGAAAGGACGAACCGGCTTACCTTGGCCCAAGCAAGCTTCTCCTGGATAGTGACGTTATTGGGTTCAACATGTCGAGCGAACTTGAGATTGTTGATCGTGTATTCGTGACCACAGTAAACTCGCTAGGAAGAGAAAGGAAGAGTGACGCTGGGTAACCCTGAAGGTACAAAGGTGGAGTGCCAGGTACCATCATCGATGTTACGGCACAGCGGGAACAAGAGAGTCAGCCCTCCAGGACACACAACTCTCTCCCCAGGCGACACGCACAGGAGGAGTGCCAGGAGTCACCAGCCAGTATATCTGCCAATTTAACAGCAGGCTTGACGTCCCAGCTCGCTGGCCTTTAATAAGCAGCCCCTACTCTCTCCCCACAAGGCACAAACGTATTTGGGGTAGGTATTTCCTTCCCAGAGCACTCAAGCTATTCAGCATCAAAGACAATTCCTGATGTAAGCATTCATTCCTTCAACACATGAGAACTTCTCTCCTTGAACAACAGCATTATTAGGAGGACAGTTTCTTTGATGTCTGTAGTAGTTTCTGGAGGGTTAATTTACTAGCACAAAACGAGAGGTTCATACCGTTTTGGGGTCCAAGCTGCCCAAAATCTCAATCAGTGCTCTGTACATTTCCTCCGGGGTTCCCTCGAAGAATTTCCCACAACCAGCCACAAACAGCGTGTCACCTGCAAGGGAGGCGTGACACGGCATCAGGCCCATCAAGGCCCCTCACACCAAAGCGTGAGCACACGAGGGCTCAGTGCGGCCATTGCCATCCTCGCTGCACCTCAGCAGAAGGCACAGGGAGAGCCAGGCTATGCTGCTGCCCTGCACGGGCTCGGTGCCACGTAAACCCACGTGGCAAACACAACTTCTAACGCAGGAAACCCCACAGCCTCGCCAGGCGAGCCGCGTCAGCGCTTCCCTACCTGTGGGCAATCTGCTGTCCCCTCTTGTCCTTTCTAGAGCGGACAAGGAACACTTGTTCTCTTTGCTATGGAGTTGAACAAAGATGAGTCGCCTCTGCGTTTTCTCTCCAGTGCTCCCTAAAACCTTGCTTAAGCCATTACTTCCTCCATGCAGCAGCTGGTGCAAGCTCTGGAGACCACCCATCAGGGGAGGGGCGACATGGCAGTCTGGGGACACTGGGCGCAGTCTCAGGGAAGGGGGAACCCTACTTTCCAAAACAGGATCTGGAACTTGGCTACCAGAGATGGAGCACCAGCCCTCTCTTACTCCCCTACTTTCTCTTCTTTCAGGTTTTTTTACAGATATGAGTACAGATATACGAAAAAGTAACAGGTTTTGGAATCAAGCCACAGTCTGGCCCGAGAGAGTGAAAAAACAGCTCTTGTTTCAAGCAAGAAAATGCTAGATGTAGGACTCATCCAGGGCTCACTCTTGATGTTGCTTGCAGGGTGTCCAGCAAGGGTTTACAAACCCAGAGGGGTCTCACCAGTTTTATCTACAACTACTGCTTGGTAGCTCTTGGTAAGGGGGCAAGACGTGGCTGTTAACCAGCTGCACCGGCGGCAAGGGATGAACGCACATCCAGAGTCAGGAGCACACAGGCAGAGGGGTAGCTGATCTCTTTGCACACAGACTGCCGGCAATGTAACCTCCCAACTCCTCACCTGTAAAAACAGCAGGTGGCTCGGAGCTATTTGGCTTAGTCACATAATAACAGATGTGTCCAGAAGTGTGACACGGCGTACAGAGGCATTTCACATTAAGAGATCCCACCTGAGAAGAAGGCAGAAGACTGGAGCTTTAGCTACTGTTTGCTAGCATTTGTATGGTTAGAAAAGAATTGCAACTATTACAATGGCCTAGTAGTCCTACAGGCAAATTCTCACATAGCTGGCCAGTAAACATCAGCTCTGCGCCTGGGAGAGTCCAGCAAGAGAGTTTTATGGCAGGGACTTGGAAGGGAGCTGTTTCCTCCTAGCAGGTGTTGCGACAAAGAGAACTGCCAGATTCTTTCATTTACATGCAGAGTGACTCAGCGTCTGGTTGGCAGCAAGAGCAAACAGATCCAGAGCAACACAAAATCCTAAACAAAGTTAATCAAGTGTAAAAAGCTCCAAACAAAAATGAAGCTGAAGAAGTGGATGACGCTCACGAAAAGGGAAGGATTAAACACGTTCATGAGGCCAAGGGCATGTTTCCCCCACAGCCCTAACTTGCCCCCCTTCCCAGGTACTGCTGCGCTCCCTGCTTTGCTGCTGCCCCTCCCAAGGTGCACCACAAGATTAGCAGTGACATTCGTGCCAGCCTGCACATTTCGCAGCAGTTTATGTCCTCTGCCAGCTCGCCTGCAAACAAACACCTAGCTTCCAACAAGGTTTGCTGCTTTAGCTCTGGAAAAGCAGCGCGGGCAGCTAGCACTGCTGGCCCACATTTTCTTCACCCTGTATTTCAGCCGTCGTTCAGAGAGGATCGCTTGCATTTGGTCAGTGCTAACTAGGCTCTAAGCAGAGCGTAAGCCCTGACCTTTCACATGTCGCCCACCCCAGTTGAGGTAGCTGCCAAGGAGCACACAGACACCCAGCACGCAGACACCCAGCACGCCCCAGGCAATGCAGGTGTCGGAGCATTGCCAGTGTTCTCACCGATGAAGTATCACCAGCCAGAACAAGACAGAGAGGTTATGGTTCACAGGGCTGGAAAAGGGCAAAAGCTGTAGTTAAGCTATCAACTACATCCGAGAAATGTTAAAAGGTAAAAGAGCTGTGACCACCAAGTTAACTCGGGTCGGACCACACCAGCCCAGCTCTACAGCTGTGACACAGATGGGAGAGGCCCCCACCGAGTCCTGCAGCTCCCTGCCCTTACCTTGAGTGTTGTAAGGTGAGACACTTTCTGTGTCAGCGCTCCGACCCTGCTGTCTCCCCCATACACACGCAACCCCGTCTCCATCTTTACGAGCTTCTCATTTCCTCCAGCATGGTCCCTGGAAGGTCGGAAAAATGGATTTGGGCAGGGATGAAGACGAGTTTATTGTAACTCACGCTGCAACGGTAACCTCCAGGTGATGATTTCTGACCAATTATTCTCCTGTTCGCTAACACTGTCCTCATATCAAAGGATATGCCACATCAACCCAAGTGGAGATAATTTCTCCAGCAACTAGGGCAGTGAGAGGGGGGAACAATGCCCCACCAGTTCATACCTGGTTGTCAAACACCAGCCTTAGGGGCTCACAGTCAACTCTCCAGTAACTAGTGTAGGAGGACAACCCCCTCCTTGGATACAAGGAGCGTTAGTGTGAATCTAAGGAGTGTTGCTTAGCGTGGATCTAAGGAGTGTTGCATACATTTAGTTAGCATGAATTTAAGGGATATTGTATATCATTAAGTTAGCGTGAATATAGGCTCTTTCCTTTTTGATTAAGCATGATTAATAGTTAAGACTAGGCCCAAAATGCCTTGGCCATCAGCTCACTCATTTAATTAATGACAAGCATTTCTTTTTAGAGGAAAAATGAGTGAGAGTTGCTAAGAGAAAATAGTTTTAAGTTGTTTCTATGTAACAAGGGTAGGATACCTCATCCGTCAAGATCACCAAAGGCCCCTGAAGAGAGGAAAGCATGTGTGGAAGAATCCAAAGCGGAGCCAAGAAGAATGACTCAGTGCCATTAAATAACTTATGTAGATTAGAATGAATATGTATTAAATAGGTAGAATATGTATAGTCATATTGTATAAATATGATAAGGTAGCCGGCTTCATTGTGCTTGATTTGTGGAAAACCACCACGCACCCAGGCTTGTGCAGCCCTGAAATAAAGTTGCAGGGTCTCTCCTGAGTGTGTGATTATTGGCTCATGGCACAGCGGGCGACGGATCCGCTTTTCAGATAACACTAGGACAGGGAGAAATGGGGATAACTGCGGGGTACGTAACTCGGTGTCCCACACGACACCGTGGAGCAGGCGCGCAGGTGTCTAACAAGCTCGGCATTCGCTCGCGGTGCTCGTCCTGCCAGATCAGGGCTGGCTCTCCAGCCACAGAGGGGGCTCCCCTATGACCCACAGGAGAGTTTACTCAGGTTCAGCACTGCAAAATTGCTAAAGCAAAACGTTCATCTTTACATCCCTAGCAGTTAATCTGCAACCCAGGTAATCCTCCCACAGCTGCTGACTGCGAGCAGCACGCCTTGCAGGCACGTCCTAGCACCTCAGTGCAAGCGTGCTCCCTCCTGCACTCCACAGCTACCTTCACACACATTTATTTCACTGGCCACCAAGAAGAGGTCAGCATTTTCAAGGTTAAAGGCACTGACACAGACAGCTGGCAGTCTGCACAGCGCATCTGGTCATAGCAAGCCCAAGCGAACACTTCCTGAGCTCTGATCCTTCTCCTCACACCTAAGCTCCTGCTTAGAGGAGACCAACTTGATGCAGAAAAGCAACAGTTCTTGACTGCTTGTGTTTATGCAGAGGGAAGAGGGATCTCACCAGAGCAGATAGTTACCAGTGATGATGTGTGGTCAGGACGGTGGTCAGCTTCACGCCGTGCTTTTTCACTGCATCCAAAACCTGCAGGCACAGGGCACAGCAAGAGCATTACAACTCACGTGAAATAACCTCCAAGCCTTGAGACTTGGAGAGTGTCACTCTGCTTCAAGGTTTGAGAGCGCCACACTGGCAACTCTGCGGAGAGCTTGTCCCTCTCCAAGTCGTAGTTACGGACCAGGACACGAGGCCCCTAATCCAGCTAGCCACGACTAAGCCCTCAGCCCTGTTTCCTCTTTTCTCCGCTACATCAAACTAAGGGCAAAAACCAAAATCAGGTCAATAACCCTTGAAGTCAGGGACAGGCTGCCTGAGCCCAGAAGCAGAGTGCCTGTGAAGCCCTGTCTGTACCTACACAAGGCCAGTATTTCCTGCCTTTTCCCCACACCTGAGTCAGTGTGTGACTAATTCTCTGATGGATGTGGCAACCTGGAAGGATCTCCCTGAGCCGCAGCGGCGAGCGCCTCGCTCACAAGGGCAGCAGACAGCATTACCTTCTGGGGCTGCACAGGATCGACTATTGCAGCCTCCTTTGTTTCCTCATCGATGAGGAGGTACATGTAGTTGTCTGTGAGGGCTGGGAGTAATTCCACCTTCATGTCGCCTTGTGTGACCGTCTTTGACTTCCTCTGCTCGTGCTCCGTGTGCAGGAAGGCAGTTCGCAGCTGTGCTGGACCTGGGGACCCCAAAACAGCCAAACCTCGTGTTAGCCCAGGGAGGGGAACAACTGGCTCAGAGCGCAGCAGGTCCCCCAGCCCCCGGCCCCAGAGAAGGAAGGGTACAGACAGCCCAACCTGCCTCCTTCAGAAGAAGAGGACAGAGGCCACCACGGGACAGAGCGTTAGTGCCTGGCTGCGTTGCCTCGTGCCCCACAGTGCAGGAGGCTCTTGGTGCCCCACAGCTGCACCGAAAAGGGACAGGACACTTTGCTCCCAGAGATGTGCTCATGCGGGCAAAGCATCGTACCTCAATTGGAGAGAAGATTTCAAGGGCAGGAAAGCAGAACGGAGAGGGAACAGCTGATAAAGGTCAGCCTGGGACAGTGACTTTGCAAAAAAAAGCACAAAAGGCCATATTACAGCCAAAAGACAAAAAAAAAAAAAAAAAAAGGAAGAGGGAAAAAAAGAAAAAGGAGAAATACAGAAATACACACGCTGCTACAACAGAAGTATCTCGTTCTTTACTTGGGGAAATCACAGCCTGCACAGTGTGTGGAGAGAAGACAGGCTCTCTGCGTGGACGGCAAGGCTCCCCGCCTGGCCAGGTACCAGGCGCACACTGCAGGCAGGTTTCTTGCTCATGAGCTACCTTGATGCAACAGCAGTGCTTCACTGTTTGCTTTCGGTTAAATGTTTAATCAGATCCAAGAAGCAAATCTAATTCCAGATGAAATAACCTGGGCTCCACAGTTCAACTCACAAATACGCAGTTCTTAAAGAAACAACCGAGCCCTAAGAGGCTCTGCCATAAGGAGAAAAAAAAAGGAAGGGAAACAAAGAGGACAAGGTCTTCCATTGCCGGGGCCCTGCAACTCAGGCATGGGTCCACACACACGCAGGGAAGGAGGCGTCAGTCTCTGCAAGTCAGAAACCAGTTGTCTTAATGCCCAAGGCCCTCACAACCCACTGCAGGTGCCTGCGTTGGTCTGCACTGTGCTGGCTCAGCTGCTGTTTCATTTTGCACCACTGACGCGAGCCCTAAGGCTCCCCACGCTTGGGCTTGGTGCTCGGTCACCTCCCTCGGTGCCAAAGGGAGGGGTCACCACACTCGTAATCAACCTGCCCCACTCTCCCAAAACAGGTCAGTCCTGCCCACCCCTGATAAGAGCCTGCTTTAGGGAGAAGAGGCCCCACAGACTGGCTGAAGCCGACAGGGACAGCCCCCCTGCAGCTCCACGGGCCAACGGGACCAACAAGGCTGCAAAACCGAGATCCACGTTCTGACTGGGGCACGCAGCTGCCGCTGCTGCACACCCAAACCCACGGCAGCTGTAAGGCCCCGCTGGTACAATTGTCCTGTCCAGAACTTCCTCCCCTTCTACCTCCACCAGCTCACTTGCTTGGGCGGGCAGGGAGGTAAGGAGGGGAGATGGCAGTAAAATTATACACAGGGCTGCAAAGAAAACCCCAAGGCACGACAGTGTGGGCATGCACTGGGTATTTGATGGTGAAGGCATGTAGTATTGAGAAAAGCATCCATACCTGCTGAGCGTTCCTCTGAAGCAGAAGAGTCCTTTCAAAAAAAGAACAAAACAAATAAATAAAAAAAAAAACCCCTTACTATTCCTTGATAGGGAAAAAAAATATCAATGGCTCTAACCGCTCCCTAACATGCAGCACTTTTCTTTTGGATGCTCTCAGTCACAGAAGCTATACATGCTGCATGTTTGTTTGCATGCTAGACACTAACTGGAAAAAAAACAAAAAAAACCCCAAAAACCAAAAGAAAACACAACCTCGACTTCAAGCCAAAAGAATTGTTCACATACTTAAAATGCTTTCTTCCTATGAACCATTTGTAACCTTGGCCGTGATCCCAAAGTCTCTTCGCACGATTAATTCACAACTTTTGCAAAACAAACAAACAAGCTACGCCGCATAAGAAAACGTTTTCTAAAACGTGATTTAAACAAAGGAATGAGATGAAAGTATGAAACTTGTTCTGAATTCCCATCTGCAGCTAAGCTGCACCTTTCCAGCCTGCCCGCTCAGGCAGCTGACCAGAAGCGCTCGGATGCACGCCCAGTGCTGCTCTTACGAGAAGGGTGCTCTCGGACCCCATTCTGCTCAAGAAAGCTCCCCAAATGACGCATAACCCCCACCCTGGCCCAGCACTACACAGATCACTTCAGGATCGCTGTTACGCATGCAGGTCTGCTCCAGAATGGATGCCCAATGACTTCATTTTTCCTCAGTTTTGTAACGCGTCCCTCCTGACTTCACGCCCGAAGCAGAGAGGAATGGGGAGAGCAGAACGCCTTTGAATCACACGCTTCGGCTCTCTGGAATGGTTCGTTAGTGCAGCTTAGCCACTTAGCCAAGAGGAAAGGGCTTGCAGATGGGGAACGGTAATGCTATCACATAAATGCATGCATGCTAGAGACTGAAGGCAAGCAGGCAGCAGCACAGTTGGTTCCCTCAGAAAAGGGATGCTTCATACATTTTCTCCATGGCATTTCGTTTTATTCTTTTTATTACAGAAAAGAGTGGAAAATTCCTACTTCTGATATGGCTGTCACTCAAAAACAACCTCACATAAATACTCAGATGAACACCTCTGCATTGCCTCATAAGAAGAAACGCTGCTTTCCTTTTTACATACCCTGCACACAGGTATTTTTTGGGTACCCAGCAAGTTTGCAGCTCCACACGATACCAAGCCAGTGGTTCCACAAGCACCAGGTAACTCCCGTTCCCACCTGCCTTACGCTGCTGCCGGCGGCACGGCCAGGTCCAGCCAGCGCACGCACCCCCCCACCCGTGGAACAACGCCTGCGTGGAAGGCGCAGCACCCACCCTGCAACCTGGGGAGCTCAGGAGCTGCTAGTTACTCGGTTTGACATACTTGTTCCCAAGATAGCATCAGGGTTTCCAAGTCTGGCAGTTAACCCCAATGGATTCTCGCTCATTAAGGCCAGGTCTTAAAATTGGAGTGATGCAAAAGGCCTCTGGCAAGATTTCCCAGGGACCTGCGAAGCTAAAGCCCAAGCTCTGGTTCAAGGAGACGCTTTCACAATTTAGGCCCTAGATGTAAATGCAGAGCTTCGACTGTTCTGATGTTGTTTACGTTGCCAATACAACCTGGCACCCGTCAAATTCGGTCTGAACGCCAGCCCCCGTCCCCCAGGGCCTCCTCCCAGAGCAATGGGAGCACTTTGGCAGCCCAGGAGCTCCGCAGGAGCCTCCTAGATGGGTTATCGATGCGAAAAGCTAAGGAGACAGAGAGACAGGCTCCAGCTGAGCAGATACTGACCTACTTGGGGCTGTGAGTCAGCTTAAAAACCTCGGCGCAACCCTGAGCCGGGAAACGAGAGAAGAGAAAAACCACCATCAAACTTCCGAGCTTGCCCGAGGTGTGTGGGGGGGGCCATGACACCCGCTGACAGCCCTGGGGGCCGGCCCCCCCCCCGGCCGGGTCCTGCAGCCGCCCAGCTCCCCGCGGGTCTCGGCTGTACGGGGGCGCAGCACGTCCCCCTCCGTGTCGTGTGTCCCCCCCCCCACCGCCCCGTCCCGGTCCCAGCTACATGGGGTCACTGCAGAGCCCCCAGCCCTGCTGCAAGGGGACACCCCGCCGCCGCCCCCCCCCCCCCCGGCCCGGCCGCAGCGGAGGCGCTGCCCGCTCCCTAACCGGGTGCCTCCCCGGCGCCGGGCGAGCCGCGCCGCCCGCCCCACGTACCGGCTCGGAGCAGGGCCCCAGCAGCTCCCAGGGCCGCCAGGGCGGTGCCGAGGCCCCGCCAGCCCCCGCCGAGCATGGTGCGGTTCGCCCCGCCCGATGCCCAGGGCCCGGTTACCTTCGCTCCCCGCCCCGGCCCGGCGTGCGGCGGGGGGCGGCGCTGCGCCCGCCCGGCCCCCTCCTTCCCTCCCCGGCGCTCTCGGCGCGGCCGGGCCGGGGGATTTGCTAAGCCGGGTAAGGAGGCGGCGGGCAGGCGGCTGCCCTGGGCGATCCGCGGCGGGCAGGGAGCCGGGGGAGCGGGGCGGAGGAGAGGCGGCGGCGGCGGCGGCGCGGATCCGGGCCCGGCAAGGACGCCCCAAGGGCACCCGCCGTCCCCGGGGAAAGGAGAGCCATGGCCACTTCCAAACCCCTGTCCCGCTTCTGGGAGTGGGGCAGGAACATCGTCTGCGTGGGGCGCAACTACGCCGAGCACGCCAAGGAGATGGGGAGCGCGCCGCCCCGGGAGCCCCTCTTCTTCCTCAAGCCTTCCTCGGCCTACGTGCGCGAAGGCTCGCCCGTGTTGCGGCCCTACTACTGCAACAACCTGCACCACGAAGTGGAGCTGGGGGTGGTGATCGGGAAGAGAGCCCAGGCCGTGTCCCAGGAGGCCGCCATGGAGCACGTGGCGGGTTACGCCCTGTGCTTGGACATGACGGCCAGGGACACCCAGGAGGAGTGCAAAAAGAAGGGTCTGCCCTGGACCTTGGCCAAGGGCTTCCGTTCGTCGTGCCCGGTCAGTGACTTTGTGCCCAAGGAGAAGATCCCAGACCCTCACAAGCTGAAGATCTGGCTCAAGGTGAACGGAAAGCTGAGGCAAGAGGGGGAGACCTCCGCCATGATCTTCTCCATCCCTTATCTCATCAGCTACATCAGCCAAATATTCACCTTGGAAGAAGGGGACTTGATCCTGACAGGGTCTCCCGAAGGAGTTGGGCCAGTGCAGGCAAACGACGAGATAGAGGCGGGGATAAGCGACGTCCTCTCCATGCGGTTTAAGGTGGCACAGCAAACGCGTGGATCCTAGCGGGGAACGCGGGATCCTGTCTGGATCTCGTCTGCGTGGGACGAGGCTCTTTTGGGAACATCTGGTGAAAGAAGAGACACACAAGCTGTCCTGTCTGTTAAACACTTACAGGGCCCAAGTGTCTAATGGACTGTCACGCATCAAAGACATGCATGCCGTGACCTTGACAGGCATTTGACTAAAACAGCCCCGTTTCCGCGGAGGCTTCAGCCTCCTCTGAGGCTGTGAACCTGGAGGCCAGCCCAGCTTGGGCAGGGGGCTGATACCTGAACTGTACCTTGGAACTGTCGATGGAGACCGTGTGCCGGGGCGGCTGGCACTGCACGCGCTCTTCTGTCCTGCTGACGCTGAGAGCTTTGCCAGTGTATTGCCTTGAAATAAAGATTATAAATTAAACCATTAAAATGGTGATAGAGGAGCTAAAGCTCACCCAGGCTATGTAAAATCAAAGATGTATGTGTAACGGTAAATCAAGAATTACAGCTTCAGAAAGCATTTCTCTCCTTGGGGTATTCTACGATAAAAAGATGTTTGCTTTGTCGATGAGTTTCACGATTCCTCTGTGCATTTTTCAAACGTACAAATTAAATGAGGATTGCTTTCCCTCCCGCTCCGAGGGGCGTAAGGCAGCAGGAAGCGTGCCAGATGCTTGGCAGATTTTTTTTCCTAAACGGAGCTTTAAATGCACTTCTAAAAGTAAAATAATATAAAAAGATCAATAAAGAAGCTCATTGGTAAGGATCACCAGTCAACTTGTCTTTCCTTTTGCTGATCTAAATATATATATTTAATAAAAAAATCTAACTGCAGCAATTAGCATTGTTTGTGCAATGCAGTGCAACAGTTGGAGTTTTTAAATGTTTCCAGCTGTTAATAAGGCAGGCTGTGCAACTCTGCCAGTTTCCAAACTCCATCGCATCTAACGCTCTCTACCGGTTTGCACGGCAGCGAGTTCTCTTTCAGTTCAATGAAGTGACAAAAGTTGTAAAATATAATTAAAGAAACCCTCCCCCCTGCAAATATCGACACTTACAATTTTCAAAGGCTGCACACAACCGATTTCTAACAAAAACAGGTGGATTTTTTTTTACATATGTTCAAACACCAAAGCTAAACACTGCCCTTTACTGGAGCCAGGGCTTAATAACCACTTTGTTTTTAAAAGTGCATTTGAAGGGTCTTGCAGAGAAAATTACTATAGCCCAAAGATAAGCGCCACTGCGAGAGAGCAGCGTGGTCCGGGATGCCGCAAATGGCCAAGTAAAATGAAAGCAGAGCGCGTTGCAGAAGAAGAACAGACGTTTTTCTGTCACCTTGCTTCTCCAGCTGCATGCACCTGCGGCACACGGCTGCGTCCGCCGCCCGCGCTGGGTGCTCATCCTCCAACCGCGTTTCAGTTCACTGTATTTCGACTTGAGCCAGTGGCTTAAGGCACATGCCAAAGTTCTTTGTATGATGAGGCCTAAATGCTGTGGACATAATTTAGATTTCATCTGACAGAAACCTACGGAACCGAGGCCAACTGAAACAAACATTCATCCGTTACACCTGAGCAGAACCAGCCCCTGGCTCATAGAAAGCAAAATGCTCCTCGATTTAAGCCTGCCTCTGTCAGGCTGTGCTCTGAATTGGTTGCAACTCGATGAGCTGGGCCAAGCAGAGATGCCAGGCCAACAGAGCTGGGCTGAGCAGGGAAGGCAGGGTGAATAATTCTGAAAGAGGAAGGATAACATTCACTTTCTGTACTGTTTCTATTTCTTCGCGCCTGTCAAACATTCCCATCTATGGCAACAGCAACGATGCATCATTTGTAGTTCGGTCTTAAGCACCGTGTATTGATTGCGGAGCTCAGTTGTGATTAAAATAAATGGAAACATTCACTTCAACATTTTCCAGCCATAACAGTTAATACTGTGGAGTTGTTTATTGCCACAACAGGAGAGACGCAGCGACCCCACGCTGGCAACGGTTTGCGTGCGTTTAGTCCCTTGTTCCCACTCACGTGAGTGGGGGGATGCAATCTTGGAGTATTGCTTGGCAAAATTCACTGTTTCTGTAGTTGTTCTCTCTCTGCCACGTTGCTTTAACAGGTAGGTAAATAACCAGGGGTGATCGAAGCTCCTCAAGGGGTCCTAGCCTAACAAATACTTTGCAAGGGAAGGGCTGCAGTATCTTCCCACCATTTGAAACAGGCCAACTCCCGCCACACTCAGGCAGTGAGGACTGGTGAATGTGGCAAATACCCCAGCTGCAGGGGAAGCGAAGGATGGAAATAGATGAAAAAATAGGAAAAAATACCGTTGAGAAGGGCAAAATGTACATACCTAGGTTCTTTACGTTCAGCTAACAACAACAACTCTTCTTGGTGAAGAAAAGTCCTTTCTTCTCTGCCGCTTACCGTCTTAGCTTGATTGACTGGTGATCAGAGGTCCCTGGTAATCGATTACTCTGTTCTACTAAGACTTAGTCTGTCCTAAAGAGAAGCAGCCTCGCAGGCATCATGGCTATTTCCATGCCTCTGCAGTTGCCAGAAGTTCTGTGTCTGGACTCACCAACATACACCACAAACCCCCAGGCAGTATTTCAAAGTGGGCCTTTATTTTTTGAACTAACACAGAAGCAGGAAGGCAGTTAAAAACACAGAAGCTCAACAGATCCATCTTGTACTCTTTGGGTTTTTTTTGATTTTTAAAAACATATCCTAAACTGAGTGAAGAAAGCTTCCATCCCCCTTGTAAGGGGGGCAGAACTAGCTTTTCTTAAGCTGAGGCCCTAGGACAATTTTTAAGGTACAATCACCTGAAAAAGGTCAATACAGAAGCCCACTTACAGGGATTAGTAATGCACTTCCTTCTTCATCAGAACATATTTAGCAAAATATGACAACAGCAGCATTCTAATAATGCCTCTAATAACACAGTGAAAAACTAGTCTTTTTCCTAGCTGCTATCAAGCTGTGTAGTGTAACCTCTTATTTCCAGTCTCTTTTCCCAACAAGCTCTGACTGGCCTCTATAGGATCTGCCAGTTTGCATGAAAGAACGTTCACTTTCAGTCCGGTTCTCCAACTGGGTGACAAAGTGACCTGTAAAAGTAATTAAGGGTCTTTGCTTGTGCTGCTGTAGAGCACTTTGAAACACGTTATTTTCAAATATCACACAGCATGTTTAATTGACAGATCTGGTTATGCATATTTTATGTTATTTTATACATGAGTACATTTACGCTATACACCTGTCACAACTGAACTAAAACACTTTCATTTTTCTCCTAGAAATAGAGGCAGAGGGTGGGGGAGATGGGAGAGCAAGAACAGTTTTGCTAAGAAGTTTTAAAAAGGGAGTCATTTCAGGTTTGGCCTAGAACAGGCAGTGCTGTGAAAAAGAAGTCCAGTCCGGTATAGAGCACGCAGTTAAAAAAGTAAAGAATATTGCAAGTAACAGCAGATCTTTCAACAATTGCTCCAGGTGTGTGAACCTAATGTGGTTGTTGCTTTGAGGAGAACTGCAGATTTTGGACAGACCGAATCACATCGTTTCCAAAAACGCAGGTAACTAAGAAATATACTTGGGTAACCCCATACACCGTACAATCTGTGGCATATATTGACCGGGCCTTGTTCTTGTGAACTGATAGCGTTAACCTCATTCATTATAAACCGACAGCCATAGAAGTCAGTGGCTAAATCATGCATAAATGCTTTTGGGGTATCAGCTCCTTAACCTGTATTGGCTAAGAGCAGTTTGTGTCTTTCATAGTTTGCCTGAAAGAGGCCTGTGTATCTGATCCTGCAGGTACCTCCCCTGATGTTGAAATTATGACAGAGACTATTTACTTGGAATATTCAGAATATGTCCAAAACTAATCCTTATTTTAATAAGTTCAGCAGAACTGATATGGAATTTTTCAGTACTAAATATCCTACCGAATTGGAAACAGCCACTGTTTTAAATTAACATTAAATACTAACTTTAAAATAAATCTTGCTCCGTTCCAAAAGAAGTTGCCATTTCAGTGCAGTCTTCTTGGCTTCCGTTAGAGCTAGAAACTCAGGGACCTGTTAATAACAGGATATCACAGAACACTTCTTCAGCATATAGTTATAACAACATCTCCACAATAAAATTATGAGGAAAAGAGCATCTTATGCATTTTTATACATATCTAGGCTGTATTTTCCCTCTTTTAAGGTAGTACTTGGTGTAATATATGTACCAGGACAGTCAGAATAAATTGCAGGGTGTGTGAGAATCAAAATTAGGGAATTCCAACCAGTTCTCAGAAAAGCGTGAATTAATTAAAATGAAGCAGTATTCTGAACAGGGAATTCACTCTCACATTTAACACATTTCTTATTAGCCATTACTGACTTCTAACTTTTGACTTGTTAAAAGGCCAAGTGTCTGTACGTGTATCCATATCCGTACGCATTTTTTAACCACTGTACACACACACATATATACAAAGAACATTTACATATGTTTGTCATTTTCATCAGGCTTCACAGCTCAGATCACATAAGAACAACCTAACTCATTTCTACTTACTGTGCAGCCTAACGTTTCCTCAGCTACGCAGTCAGACAGGTAGCAAGAGTAAAGGGTGCCTGTGTGGTCCGTCAGATCGATGAGTATGTCAAAGCTCGCAAAAGTTGACTTTGAGGAGATGTCACGGCAGAAAGTGCACGTGTTTGACGTTTCATTCACCAGAAAGCGGCATATTGAACTGAAACGTAAGAAGATAATTAATGCATATATGCAATTCCTCCTTGTTTGAAACTGTTTTCTAGACTGAGATTTCCCAAGACACTTTTCCTCTTTACAAAAAGAATCATCATCTTCTAAACTCTCAAATCTGAGACAAAATGGCCTCTTTCTTCTTTGCTCCTCTAGGCCCAGAAAGAGCAAGTCCTTCATAAAGCCAACGCCTCTTCCTTGCTACTTCTGGAAGTCTCCACAACAGAAAGTCACATGGCGTCCTCCAGGAGTTTTATTTCTTATCCCGAACTCGACTAAAACATTGTTCTGTCTAATTTGAGTCAGGGGAAGAAGGATGAGCACGTTTTAATACAAACTTAAACCAGGCGGTTGCTTACCATCTGTTGCGAATAACTTTAGATGCATTATCATCAAGGTCCAGTGTAGAAATGTAGCCATAAATAATGCCATAGACCGGTTCAAGTTTCCCATCACTCTGTAAAGCTTTTTCTTTCAGCTGTTCCACAGTATAAACATCAACTATGGTCTCCACTAAAAGTTTAAAAGACATGTTAAGTGTTTCTGAGAAAGAAACAACACAGAAGAGCGATGTCTTACAGTAATAAAAAGGAAAGATTTTGATCTAAAGCATCAGGAAAGCCCCCCACACCTTCCTTTTGAAGTGGGCTTATCATTTTGGGACAAAAAATAAAACAAAAGGGGAATCAAATCAGAAAAATGTCTGATATTTGATCCTTGTATCCCCCAAAATGAGTTTTTAACAAAAAAATTTCCCTCTCCCTTTTTAGTGCTTTCTGAAGACAGAAAGAACATGCCAGACAGGCTGCCAGTGGGCGTAGTCACCAGCCCTGAAGACACAGAGCTGATCTTACAAGGGATCGCCCCAGTAACACCAGTCCAAACTTTTAAGTATTCAGCCAGGCTATACCTTAGTTTTGTTTCTATGAACACACAGAGCAAGAGCTTCAAATTTCAACTGCACTGTGCAACCACGCTATAGAGTTAAATAAAGTCAAAGTGTCTGGATCCATGCTTACAGTTAATGGATTCTTTTGACTGCTCCTCCATTTTATCGTGCAAAGCTCCTGACTGGGCACTCTCTTTTATGAAGCTGAAGAGAGCGTCTGCCTCTGCTGTTTCTTGAAAATTTAAAATATATTTTTTTAAAAAAGCTATTAACATAGGTAGCATGTAAAAATAACAGCATAATTATATTTTACAACTTTTTATCCCGGGAGCACCAACATGTTGTCTCTTGGCATTAGCCAAGAGATGCTTTTCTCTTTTCTACTTTGTTAGTCCTATGTGGAGTATATGAAGGCTGCTTAGACAAAATTAAAAAGAAATCATAAAATTGAAAAAAAAAAAAGGGTGGGAGACAAAAGCATTGGTCACTACGTAACAGACAAGAAGCAGGGAGGTTTCTGAGGCAAGCAGGCAGAGGAAATCAGGTCTCCAATAGCTGAATTCGTGCATTCTAGCCTAGAATGATCACTAATACCAAATCAATACTTCAACAGCTCTTACCTGGATTAGTTGTAATGATGGTCTTTGATATCACAGTTGCAGTCATACAGTTCCTAAATTTGTCAAAGTTTATTCTCACATCTGATGCAAATATTACTGTGCACAGAAAAAAAAATCCCATTACTGTAGAATAAGTATCACATTAAGAACTACATTAAAAACATACAAACCAGACTGTTATACCTGTTTCTCGCGGGATCCAACTCTGTGCAAGCTGGATAGATTCATTATCCCAACTAAATTAAAAGAAGTCAGAGTATCAGAACATTTTTTGAAACAGCACTCATTGTTTGGTTCTAAACTACTAAAAAATATAACTAAATTGGTCAAAGGGGACGCAGCTCCTTTGTTACATGCACAAGCAAATGAAATGCCGCGTACATCCATGACAGCTAGTCTGCAGCCAGGGTGCTTTATGTACGGTCTAATACAATCCCTGTTTTATTCTGTTCCAAACGGGATAAAATAAAGGGCTATTAGATTGTTCAAAATGATTCAATGCAGAACATACCTGGAAAAATACTGTGTGTTTTTCAACCTTGACAGAAGTAATTTCTAACTAAAGCAAATCACTTTTAAAATAACTGCTTATCAGCTGAGCCTTTTCTGTGGGAGCAAGCTGTTGCTCACATCACTAGGCCACGAGTTCAGCCGGCTTTCCAACACTGGAATCCTTGTAACTGTGGCTGATGAGACTAGAGTGAGGTCAGTGGCATCCCTCAAATAGAGTAGTTTGATGGTTCGGTCCCTTGATAAAATCTCATTCAGTACCTCCTAAGTTTGGATGGCAAGAACACTGCCAAAGCACGGTTTTGTTCTGGCGGGTTTTTATTTCTTAATCCTTGGAAAGAGATTTAAGGTGTTTACTTTTCATCTAGCATTGCCTCTGAAATATCTTCACTGCAATGCTGTTGCTCAAGGGTTTCCTGAATCTTTGCCTCGTGAAAGCGCAAAAGGCACCGTTGAGCGTAACCGCAGTAACACCGCCTTGTCTCTGCTCCTGAGGACTCCTCAGGTGTACAGCTCTGTATCACTACGTACCAGCGCTGAAACGAGTGTTGGAGCTGCTACTGCAAGTTTGCATTGGTGGCAGCTCAAGGGCTAGAAAACCTCACACCGTAGGTGCCCATTAGCGTCGGTGCGTATACACGAACTGTGTTAAACATTACACTGAATGATAATACGGTTTAACGCAGGCATGGAGCGCAATGCTACCTTGCTACGTCTATCTAGGGAACAAAGGTCACGTCAGCCAACAGACACCAAACCCGGTGCAAACAAATACCCGCACACCCTTGCACATAGATAAGCCATGAGTTTATTGAACGAACTATGGGCAAATTTCCTGTGTAAACAAATTGCTGTTTGCATGCACAAAGGGTATGGATGTAATCACGTTTGTAAACAAGCTACAGTTTGAAGACATGGCCAAAGTAGTATGAAAATGTTTCTACGCTGTTTTAAACATTTAAAAACTATTTCAACCTGTTACCATTTCACTTGTTAATTCTGCTTGGCTTTAAAAATGAAGCGTGCTCCTCTTTCTGCCCCCGCCCAAGTTGGTGGAAGAAATATACTGCCTTTGAAGCTGTTTTTAAATGCCATTTCCTGAATTAGTTCAAATTTCCACATTAAAAAAATGTAACTGGTTGGAACTAAGCTTCATTTTGCCATTCGTGAGCTAGCAGTCTGTCAGCAAGTCATAAAACTAGACAATATATGTAAGGTCATCCTAATGAATCTCCTCGTTGAGCCTCTGTTCAGTGTACATTGCTGCCTCACTGCAGTCGCCACCCAAATAACTGTACATTTAAATTAAAAGACAGTGTTACAACAGTATGTGTTAGAGGTAATTCCTTTACCTGCTCTTGCATTAATTTGTGTATTTTAGTGAATGAAAAGACTTTTTACCATACTATTGGAAAGGACATCTCTGTTTCATCATACAGCTTTACTTCACACCTCTGACCTTTTCTTTTGTCTGAAGTCATAAAGTACTTTGGCTCCCCAACCTTTAAGAAGAAGGAGAAGCAGTCACTACCAAGTGTTTAGGAGAATCAAAGCGATAACATAGAAAACAGAAGAGTTTAAAAATGGGGGAGGGAACCCTGTAGACCACTAAACAAAAACAACAAAAAACAAACACGTACACCACTAAAAGTTTAACAACAGTAGTTCTTCTTCAAGATAAATGGATATATTTTATTTTATGAAAGCCTGTGGTTTGCAAATTTCAAGTTATCTACTGCTTGCACATGCATGATTTCAAAAGACAACTGATGTAGGACATTTCCATTTCATTAATTCCCCCCCTCATGTTGTTGATAAAAATCTCATCAAGTAGCTCGTATGGTTGGTGTAACTCGGCTGAAGTGACTGCCAACCTAAACAAACAAAATAACCCCGTGATTGCTGCCCAGTATGAGTCCCAAAAATCCGTATTTGCACTTAGGTCAATGAAGTTACCCATGATAGGGAAGAAAAACACTGCTCTATTGTGGCTCCGGAACTTACTGACATTACAGCTGCAAGCACATTAAGGATTCTTCCATCGAGGCTTTGTCCATTTGCAATGATATCACCCAGTGAGTAATAGTCCTGAGGGTCCTTGACAGGCAGATGCAACAGAGAAAGTAGCTTGGGGTCCGTTTCGTAACATGAAGACGTCTTGACCGCTGAGTGAGTCTCACTGAGCAATAATTTGTAGCAGCTAGATAGTACGCACAAAAGAAACCACGTCAATCAACAGTTCACTCACCAATATATTAGCAGTGTAAAATGTTAATTCACATGAGAAAATAACTGCTGATTTACTCCTTTATTGCTTTCCCTGAAGATACGGAAAAGTTGGAATTCCTTTGTTCTAAAATGATTGTGTTAAAATTATATATACTTTTCTCTTACAGAAGACTCATAATTGTGTACTTTATACTTGTTTAGAACTGAAAAGTCAGCACGAATTGCTAGCAATGTACAATACACATCTGTAAGTCTTTCAGCCCTTATCAATCACTAAAAAACAAATAAATTCTGAAATGTCTGTAATCCAAGTAATTGAGAGGTTTTGGCATCGTGACATAATACGACACTACTATGGGTCAGGCTGGGTTTGGTACGGTGCTTTCAAAAGTAGGAGCCCAATGACCTCAGTAATGTTTATAATGCACTGTTAGCCAGTGGAAATAAGATATAGTCAGTATATTCTGGATAAATATAATGCTTATGAAATTTATAGATGTAGAGCGGAGCTCTTTTCCTCAGGGAAGCTTCTACCTGACATTTGTTCTTTTACTTCTTTCTGCTTAGCCAGAAAATGAGTGTAACTATTACAGCTCTACATTTGCTACAAAGCTCGGAGATGATCAGCAAGCACGAACATAAAACGTCTAACTTGCCAATTTAACGTGCACATATGCAATACTTTTATGACTGACGTATGATTAAAAATATTAGAATGTGATCAATTAGGAAAGAAACCCTAATTAAAGAAGAGGTGTACTAGTCTAACATCTACATCTTAGGTATCTAAGGTAAGTTAAACCATATCTAAATCACAACTTGCAATGTTCGTTTCATACACCGCTTCAAATTGTTCAGATTTTAGAGGATATGCTGAAAGACAACATATATACATTGCATGATACAAACGGAATGACACTGCCTTAGCGAATAAGTAACAAATAGCATCGCAGTGGATTCAAATACTTTCTAGGTAAACGGGTCATGTGAATGGATTTTGAGAAGGATATACTGTCTATAAAACAGCGATGGCTGATAAAACACTTGGGCAAAATCAAATCCATTTCAAAATCAAATCCATTTCAAACAATTTTAGTAGACTTTACTTGAAGAATTAAATTTGCTCCATTTAGTTACAAGGACCATTATTACTTCATGACAAAACTCCAAAGACCGTATGCTGAGAAAGCTATCCTCTTTTGAGATTAGTTGACCACACATGGTTGAACAGAGAGAGGAAGGTACAGCTACGTAAGAAGACTAACCCGAAATACTCCTACCAATTGCACGCTGCTGCAGTTGGCTGGCACCTAACGCAAGCATTCACTTTGATCTTTCTGCAAAGAGCTACCAGCCTATGCTTTACGTTTACCTAGGAGTTGCAGGGCTGAATTTTTCTTCCCTTTCTGCTTCCTTTGACTGAACTAAAGGATTTTCAATTGTAACTAAAACAAAACATCGATAAGTAATGTTAGAAAACTGAATATAGATACATAAGAAGAGGAGCGGCTTTCAAAATGGTTGCTTTCAAGGTTGATATGGAAAGGAAAAGGTACATGCAGTAACTACTGCTAAATGTTTTCATACTGAAAACCATGTCTGTCCAGGCAGCTCATGTTATAGCCTAAGTCCCGCAGGAGTCCTCCAGACATTTAATGGAAACAAAATGACACTGAGTTCTCATGTGTGTACTCTTCATCGTCACAAGTTTTGCCCAAACACTGATCTAGCAGCCGTGGGCAGCAAAGCCTTTCTTTTAACTTAACAAGATAAAAGCACAGCCTGTAAATAAAGACAAGGTTTTTGTTGTGTTTTTGTGAACAGTCATGGTCATATCTGTAACTAAATGAAGAAAAGAAAAACACCAAACTACTTTACAGAGTTTATTTTTCATCATTTGTAAGACCTGAATATAATGTAAGAATTTAGATCAATTAACTATAGATAAGTTGTGGGTGGCTGCATTCAGTGGATTTGTATCTAGTCTTTTTGTTGACATATTTACTGGTTTTGAATTTAAGTGCTTGAAATCTTACTCCTTTCCTCTTTATACTTAACATAACTGAACAATTTGTTTCCAATTAGACTGTTTTCTGAGTCCTCAGAGGAAAATATAGCAAAACCACAAACACATAACACTGATTTACTGGAGAAAAAACCCACATTCAAACAGAAACAAGTTAAGAATAAACTCCAACTTACCACAGTCACCAACTCGAAAGCTTTCTGAAAGCGATCTAATATACTCTTCTCTGCCCCAAGAATTTACATTTATAAAATAAGTCGGTGAATCACGAATAGTAAAACCGAAGGTGTATCTTTCGGCCCCAATGTCTGCAAAAATACACAGTGCTGTTACAATTCATTAGCGCAGCTTGATTTCAATCTAGAATGTGTGCATAAAACCTATTTTTTCGAGGCTTTCCTGGATTTTGTCATGAATTTACTACCCGCAACCCGGTGAGTACCACTAGAGGTCGGCAAACTGTTCAGTAAACACGCCGGTGTTGGTGGATGGGGATGGCTACAACTCACACCGCACCTGTACCTGTACCATCCCATCTGCCTACACCTACCACTTAACTTTAGGCAGCACCCTATAACTTACCGATCTAACGCAAGAGGCATAAAAGACCCGTACGATGCTACATTCAAGGCATGGGCAAACACAAACAGGGCTAGCACATGAGGCGGAGCTGTGAACTAGCTCACGGACTAGCCCAAATTCGGTAGCAGGTTGGCTGCCTTTAGCCAGCTGTGCCCGCGTACGAGACGAGCGCGACGACGTGCAAGGTGGCAGATCACAGGTAGTATCGCTGTCCCAATAGTGCCAAGGGGTTTAACTGAATGAAGCAAAATGTTTCCAGCTCTATGGAAAGTTCATGGTCAAGAGGGTATCAGTCCCTGAAACACAGCACTCCCTTTTCTCTTTCAGCTAATTAACGAAGCTTTCCATGGATCATACAGCATTATGCAATATATTATTTTTAAATCATCAGTGAAAACTGTATAGTGACCTGCACAGAGTAAGCATAATCTGACTGTAGTTCCATGGAGGCATAAACATGAACACCATATTTTCATACTCTGTAGAATTGTTTCTGGTGACGATGATGAATTCCTCCTAAAAATTCACCACTAGAGCAGCTCAGCCTGATGACAATGCCAACAGGATGGCCGAGCCTGTTCACGCAGTGCTGGAACGGCTCTCTGGGGCTGGGGATGCTTCCTAACAGTGTCTGTATCAACCCGAAGCCTTACATATGTTACTTCAGTTTCCAACTAATGCTGTATTAACAACGTATTATTCCCATTTTTCCTTTGAGTATATGATAAGATGAAGCTGGTGCTACTCAGACCAGAAACTACTTGTTTCCCTCCTCAAGACACCTCCTTAACATTTCTGTTTTAAGAGAGGATGAAGACGAAGGGACCAGATCAGTTCCAGCAGTATTTATATATACTAGTGGGTTCCTACTGGTACCGTCTTCTTCAGACCCTGAAACACTTCCATGACGGAGTTTTTCCAAACAAATTCTCACTGGTAAGGTTTAGGTGAACAAATGCTGCTCTTTCATCGCTGTTCTCAAACACACACAAATTTCTTTGCGCATTTTTGTTCTATACATTTTACAGCTTATCATTCAAATATCAATTTTGGTCATATACGCCAAACTATACCATATAAGAAAATGAAGTAAAAACAGTTAAAAAAGGGACTGTACTTTTTCTGTCTGGAAAGCCTCTGACATCTGTTTTCCCAATAACCACACCGATTACATTCTAAAAAATAAAAAGATTATAGAATACAAGTATTAAACACAGATGTATGTGATGAAATAGATTTCATGGACTTGTACTCTACAGATGATAAACATATTTCTGACTGGTAATCATTTTAATCTATTTATTCCACAGTACCGTATGAACTAAAGACTAAAACATACAATTTGACTTTGAGGAAAAGAGTAACTAATAAAAATATTAAAAGAAATACATCTGTTTCTGTTTGTAAGACAATGGGAGGACAAAAGTTCACCCAAAGCATTCACAATTTTGGCTGTCCTACAGCAATCGCTCCTCAGGTAGGCAGCAATATTGTTATTTCACGCTCTCTGCACAGGTCTCGGATCTCCTTAAATGCACCGTGAAAAGTCTGGACAGGATTTATTTTACAGTTAAGCACCCAAGGTTTGCCCTGCTGTCAGCACCAAGGTACACACGTGTACATCCACAGCGAGGCCCATTTATCCTATCCTCATCTAACAACATGAATTTCTACAGGTGCCTTTTTCTTGCTGTCTCTCAATCAACTACAAAGGGAGCTTAGGCAATGGACCTTTTTCATGATTCAAAACCAAATCGAAGTTATTCTGCTTTGCTAAACCTGTATTATGCAAAAGCACCCCAGTCTCAATTGTCAAACAAAACTACTAGGAGCAAACACACAGAGAAAGTCATATATCTATCTATCTATATATATATATAAAAAATATATAGCTGTGTGGTGAGGTTTTTTTAATAAAAAGGTCATCCTCAGTGTGAGAGAAGAGTATTGCAGTGCTAGTTTGGGATTTAAGAGGTAAGCAATGGAAGCTGGTATGGTAACAAGGGCTGGAAGCAGAGGCTGACATTGCAGTGCTGCGAGGGTCCTTCAGAACACGGAGCGTGCCGCATCCCTTCCACTTCCCACGTGCGCTTACTTGCAGTTCCGCCGGACTTTCTCGTTCCGTCAGAGGAACCTCAGCAGCCAGCTAGCAAGGCGCAGCATGACAATTTAATAATCCACGCGGGCTGAATTTTGTACCTATTCGCAAAGCAACGCAGCCTGACTTTGCTGTAACAATACTGACATGGGCTCAAAAATGAGACCTCGCGTGCCCAGTTTCCTTTGAATCACTAGATGGAGCAAGGTAACTGTCTTATCCTACAGTGATGGAAACGGACTCATTAAGAGGACGTATTGTACAACAGTGTAATACCCTAGTTCTCCCAATCTTTCTAACAGCATACTTTCTATCTGTCCATGGCATAGTGATTTAGATTAGGATTTTATTTGTCTATTTTTGGTTTTATTCCTTAACCAAACGCTAACAAAAGCCTTCTTTGTTTCTTTGTTCTATCTTTGGTTCTGTATCAATTAAATCAGAGTACAATATACCCTGTATCTCACCACCAGTCAAAAGAACTGACATTTAGAATGACTCTTCACATGAACTAAGCTGATGTAAATCCACAGTTTCCAAGAGATCTCTCCTGTCCCTGCTGCAGATACACTCACCTCTCTCACATTAGCACTAAGCCTGCACAGCAAGTGGGCAGAAGGAAGTGATCTGGCTGGAAACTATTTTGGGGGGAGTGGGGAGAGAGAGGGTAGAAAAACTTCCAGAGATCATTTCCTTGATCAACTTGTTGTGCAATTACACAAGCGCTAGTTTCACCAAAAGAGGAGGAGCGGAACACGCCTGCAGTGAGGAAGCGGGCCATACTGCCTTTTTTGGCAGAGCATTGCTTAAGGCCGCTCAAGCGAATCATGAGACTATAGCATTAACGCATTGCCAGCCTCTCAGACTTTGATCTACTTCACTTTTAAGAAACAAACGGCCAAGTAAAAAACCATGACTTTGAACAGTGTGTGCTCAACTGTTTTTAAAGTCCTAAACACGTGACCGTTCTATCATGAGGTACCAGTGATTCACCTTTTTATAAGAATTTTTTCTTTGCTATATATTGCTAATTGCAATACTCAAAATCAGTTTATTTGTAAAATAAAAGCTTTTAACTGAGTTAGTGGATCACTGTATTTGGGAGTAACTGAATGACAGACTAAATTAGCTTTACTGGAGACTGGGGGTTTATAAAAGTTGGAAAGAATATACAATACTGCTGTGAGGGCATATAAACCTCCCTTTCCTAGTTCACCCCTTTCCTGTGATTTTCTTTCTTTTGTTTAAAATAAATGAGAAAAAAAGGGCTGAATTGCGCCCCTCCCAAATAAAAAGCTGTGGGAACAGGAAAACGCCTTGTTTTCACTCTCTTCACAAGCTTCAGGACTTCTGCAGGGCATACAGCTCCGTAGACAGGCCTCTACTTTGAGTGGCGTGGAGAGCTACGGCTGTAACACCGCGGCACAGCTCGCAGTGCCTGCACGGGTAACGCTGCCTCGCTGTTCTGTTCTCCAGTCTCCAGCTCCCAGCAGCACTGAACACGTGGAGGACACTTTATCGCTGGCGGGCTGTACGGTGAGGGGTGGCAAATACTGCAGAGGGTAACGTAGCCTCCTCCCTCCCATATTAAAACATAAGCTTGGAGAGCAAAGAGTGAAAAACTGTGCCCACCCCCCAGCCCCCGACTTCCTATTTTTTATTCAACCATCTAAAACCCAAAAGAGAAAAATACTGAGTATTACAGCCCACTCCCCTGTTCAGCTCTTACTCCAGTGGTGATGGTCCTTACTCATACCAGGACAACAACAAAAAAATGGATACTCAAGCATCTGTATGAATCTACCAACTACAAAGCTTTACTGTTCATTCAGTTTACTTTTTGGTTCATCCTACTCCCCTGTACTCCCCACAAGCAAAATTCTTAGCTCCTCATAAACTGACAACCACAAAACCTGCTTTTTGTTCTAAAGAAACAGAAACAATCCTATCTGACACGTAATTGTGAGATTTTATCCGGTTAAAACACCATACCATTCACCAAGAGTTTTGCCTGAATAATTCAGGACTATGTTATTTAGCTCAGAGGGACTGAGCACACAAGTAAAGACTGCAGGATTGGGCCTTACGTTCACAGCTTCCAGTGAAAGACTATTGTAGGTTACAGATGTATTGTGGCTGCATAATGCTGACTCTGTACATGTCTTTACTAATTCAGCATCCATTTAAAACATTACAAAGAAGCCTCTGATACTTTCAGACCTTGAATTGTCCAGTCAATATCTGTAGTTGTGGTATCCACATACTATGGACAACAGCAGCATCAATTTTCATTTTGCTGGTTTATACACAAAGAAGGTAAGGTACTTTATATCTAACAATTATACTAATGCTATTAGTATCTAAATACACATCAATTACATAATTTTGCAGTAATATAATACAGTCATATACAATTTCATTCGAGAACAAAAGTACCATGTCCATGAGACTTACAGGACAAGCAAGATTTGGATGCAGATCTGAAAGTGCAACAAAGTCCCGTGTTGAACGAGAATAAGCCATTCTTTATCTGTAACTTGAGAAAACTAATTTAGATTTTTTTAAAAAATCTAAACAAATCACTTTAAACTATTCATAGCGAGAATAACAAGTTATTTTTTAACACAAATGTTTTGACCTAAATAGCATCTGTCTTCAATAAAAAGTATTTCAAGCCATCTCAGGTAGACAATTCTTTGTCGTTTGTATTTGGCAATGTAAGTTATGAGTTTTACTGTAACTGCTCTACCTATGCTTCTCAAATAAAAGTCTGTAATTTTTATTTACTCATTTATTCAACATTAAATGACTCCATTAGGACCAGCCTCTGAAAAATATTTACCCTCCTTCTCCTGTCTGGGAAGTCCAACTGAATTTAATGAGGCAGTTCATATATAAAAGGCCATTTACATGGGAGGGAAGAAAAGTGTTGCGTTGCAAGCCACCTTAATTGAGGCTTTGGACTTAATATTAAACTACTTTAAAATGTGAGTTCATTCCTTCCTCAAAGTAGAACAGTTTTGAACTTATTAAAGTATTTTTTTTAGAAATCAGTTGTTTTCAGGCTGCCAACGTAGCATTGCTGCCCGTCCCTGTGAGCTACTGCGAACTCAAGTCCTCTCTATTGATGCCAAAGTCGGGCCATGGATGCTTTGTTAGCCCGCCTGAATGCCTCTTATTATTTCATGGGTACCCTCAGAGACATTATTGATATTTAGCAAATAGTTGTCAGATTCTATTTTTTTGGTAAAAGGAACTGTCAAGTTGTCCAAATCTTAATAACCTTTAATACGAGAGAACTGCTGACATTTTTCAGAGGACGCCTGTTCAAACTCTATAACAAAAGTTCTGAATGGCTTTTGCAGTCTTTATACCTGGCACCTTGTGTGAGAATCGTTAACCATTTCTTTGGGCATTAGTATGACGATCTGTTGAACACGCTGGGAAAGAAATAGACAGTCTACACTTTAAAAAAAGTAAGCAGTTGTCTGAGAACAAAGTGATTTCTCTCAAAGAGCATTTCAAACTAAACTCTCACAGAAAGATATCCCAAATTTGCCTTACAAAAACTACTGAACAATGGGCCCCTCAAACCTATTCCCATCCCATGATATGGAAGAATTCACTTTCACTTACGTAGGAAAGTCACCTCAACGATCCCTCCAAGGCACGTTAATATTCTTGCCTCAAAAGAAGTTAAATATTGTTAAATGACATACCTCACCCCGCAGCTGAATCAGGTTAAAGAAAACAGCATGGGGAAAACACATGTATCAAAGGAAGATTAGAGAGGCAATTTAGGATTTAAAATGCCGCAGGCCCTGGCAGGGGCAGCCGCAGCGTGCAATTGCAGCCCTCACTTACCTCCTCAGAGGCAGGGGCTGAGCTCCCCAGGGCAGCTGAGGGAACTTTCTCTCACCCAGGATTAGACCTTCTTCTGAGAGAAAGGACAAGATGGAAATCACAATAAATAAAAGTATGAAGCCTTTAGGACCACCACCCCATCCCAAACTGGCGTCTGGCAGGCCAGGCTCTACACTGCAACGAGATCTTTCTTGCGTGGGCCCATCATCATCCTCATTTCTTTCCCTGCCCAAGCCCGAGCGACACATGGCGGCCGTCCCGCACAGGGAGGGAGAGCATCCGCTTGGAGGCTGGGCAGGCAGGAGCCTTCCCCTCAGCACCCCCTACCACCAAGGGGGCTCAGGGGAGGCACGGACCCACCGGGATGGGAAGGGAGCGCCCTGAAAGGGAGGCGTGAGGTGCTCAGGACGGGGAGACAAAATGGCGGCGAGCGCCGTGGGCGGGAAAAGGGCTTGGCGCCCTCTCGCTGCGTCCGACCTTCCCTCAAGGGCCAGCGCGGGTGCGAGGGGGAGCGGTGTGAAGGCGGCCAGGGCTCTGCACAGCGGGCACCAGCCACAGCGCTGGGGCTCAGAGAATGGCTGCCAAAGGGAAAAACCACCAGGAATTCAGAGTCTGGGGGCTTTCACGTACCTGAAGAATGGCGCTCAGCCCAGAGGGATCAGCTCCAAGCACGGCACCGTCGGCTTCAGCTTGAGTCAGCAAGCTCTTCATCAGGTCCAAACATGAGGGTTCAGAGCTCAGGTGTGAGTTTTTGTGGCTCCTCTGATCTGTGGGGCTTTACCCACATCTCCTGCCATTACTGCCCCGTCACTCCCTCCGGGGCAGCAGCTTCATCCCGACATACAGGTTTCCCTGTAGGATGTTCATCTGAACCACCTGACTGCACCTTTTTCTTGCTGTTCTAACAAAAGTTTTGTATTTCCTTGCAGTGCTACTCCACAGCAGGCCCTGGAAATTCTTTTCCTAAAGAAATGCACTCAGCAGGATTGCTAGCGTGTCCCAAGTCCCTGGACTTAATGAAGCCAACAAAACACCAGCCCAACAGTCTAAAGTCAGGCTTATTCTGCTACAATTATAAATGCACAACACACCAGCAGGACAAAGCAAATTTAAGAAAGCTTCGGAGGAACCGTCCCCTAGTGGGTTGGTTTGTTGGTTGGTTTTTTTTGTGGTAGCTTTAAGGAAAAAAATATTGCAGCCTGTATTTTGTACATGAATTAAAATTTATGTTTTAAGATATTATTTGTATTGATTTACACACAGCACTCCTGGGTTTTCAGGCCCTACAGAAGACTCGTGTGAGCCATTTTGTCCATTTATATTGCGTATAAAATTATTTTTTATGAAATCGATACTCTTCACTTCTGTACCATAAAAAATTTTACTCCTGATGAGTAATTTTATGACCTCAAGGTCATGGCTATTGAAGTTTTTAGTGTGGCCTGACAAATTCTCTGTGTTGACTCCGTATTACAGGATCTTTCATTTCTTCAATTAAACAGCTGAAAATGGATACCACCTGTGCTCTCATATTTATTGTGTCACTAAAGTCCATGATAATTACACTGTGCTGATGACAAATGGCATGCCAGAGAACTGACAGCCTGGGCGGGTTTTTTTTAGGTCACCTTTTATACAGCATGATCCATGGATCTATCTTTGTTCCAAAGGTTTGAAGTCTTCAATAAAGGGAATGAGGTAATTATTTTTTGTTAGTTTTGTTGTTTTAATTACCTCAGGTTAATGAACAAGCAGAAGATAATGAACATGGTGATGGGATCCTAATCGAATGGGAAGGATAACCTGTACGCTAGCTGGACAATGCTGGCAAAGGTACAGGTCTCATTCTTACCACCATGACTGAAAGGTAAACCAGGAAAACCCTGAAGTGAGACCTGCAGGGTCTCCACCGCTGCAGTGGGTGATAAAAGCAGGATCACAGCCCATGGGCTTGCAGGTGTTGAGCTTGTCTAGTATTTCAGAAAGGTTTTGGTGGGACACAAGCACCTGCTTAAATGGAACCTTGCTGAACCGAGCTGGGATCCTGCGCTGCTGCCCAGCACAGTCACTGCTTTCCTTAGGTTTTGTCCAGGCCGGGCTGCTTTTCTCCCACAGGCACAAAGGGCAGGTGAAACCCGACGCAGCGGCGTCCCCAGCCTGGGGCCGCAGGCATTGTTTTGTTTCAAAGCCACCAGAACAAGGATGCTGTTGTGCACCGGTCCTCGGCATGCCTGTAGCCTCAGCAGACATCTAATGATCGGGTGGGTTTACTTTGTGGTTTAGTCCCACTCCCATTTTCAGTCTGCCTACATTTTGAAAAAAAAAAAAAAAAAGCTGCTTTTTACTTTCCCATGATAGCTCCTGCTAGGAAGATGTTATCAGGGCCATCATGAAGGGATGCACCGATCTGGCCACAGCCACAAAGGCAGCAGATGTGAGACCAGACTTATTTCCCTGGAAGACATGATTAGATGTTGAATTTCTAAACTTGCAGATACAGAGGCGAGAATTAATTTGATTGGTGTACCTGTCTCACAGTGATGCTGTGACTTCTGCCCTTCGTACGGCACATGGCACAACAGGGGACAGTCAGCGATCTGGACTCCTCTAGATTATTGTAAACAAATAACATCTTTATTGGTGCTTATAATAAACAAGTGTATAGCCTGAATGTCTCCCGCTAATTTACAATGTCAGCTGGTTCTTCATGTTAGGAATTTTTAATACAAACACTGAAGAGAGCCTGCAAAAACAAAAGTTACTCAACTTGTACTCAGCTTTACTCAAGATTTCTCCACAATCAACCTCAAAGTGGTCTCTAAAAGAAGTCAGCATCGTTATCTCCCTTTGACAGCTGGAAAAACAGAAGCAAGAGAAGGGCCAGAAGCAGTTTCCTGAGGGCCATGTACCACACGAGGACCTGCTTCCCTCTCCAGTACTAGCACCAGTCCCCTGCAAGAGTGCAACAACATGAAAATCAGTATTTTTCTGATTTAGTGCTTGATCCCGGAAAGGTCTGAGTGATTTTAACTCCCCAGCACTTCAGCGGCACTTAGCACTCTGCCAGATTCAACCTGTCATTAACGGAGACTTCTCATACAGGGCTGCAAATTGCACGGTCCCTGCTAATTAGGCCTTCATGAATGGATTTATTTAAATTACACTCATTGGCATGGTCAAGGGGTGCAAATGCCATTTTGTAATTCACTTAGCAATTTGTTACGTGACGATCTGTACCGTTTACGTGCAGGGGAAGCTAGTCCCCATCCAGCGCTAGCAGGGACATTTCAGAAATCATCTTCAAAAGCATCTGCAAAGGTAGAGCAATATAAAAATATTTGCTCTTAGTTTTACGCTGCCCACAGCATTTACTGAGCGGGCTCATTGAATATTTATACATTCTTAGGACAAAAAGAACCCGTAAAATGAAAAGAGCAGACCTGTAATTTTATGCAATTGGCCTGACTGAATGCATTAAAAGCAGCAAATTATTAAAGGTATTCACTGTTCAGTGGCTTTGGCTGATACCTCAACTGGCTGCGAATGGGGAGCGCTGACGGAGTAATGATGGGCATCTTCAGCAGGAGTAACGCAGGTGCTGATGCAGCCAACAGGTGCTCAGCGAGTTGAGGGATATTTAACCTAAATTTCTCCCCACCACCGCAGTGAGTCGTTTGTTCATCTCTCGCTTTGCGCCACGTCCTCCCCGCTGGAACCCAACACTGGAGTCATCCTGGTGCTATTTCAGTGGGATTCCCTCGCTCTGAGCAGTGCCGTGACCTCCAGCACCACAGGAAAAAGCAGCAACCCGGAGATTTATTTTAAAATTAAAATTAATGTGTCTGGTTCCCGCCTGATCTGTGTTAATTCTGGTTTCTTTGGTCCAGGGAAGACACCAAGACCCGAGGCTGTTGCATCTGCATGGCAGCAGCACGAGCAGTGCTTGCACGCCTGCAGGCAGCTCCGACGCCAAACGCGTGCGTGAGCAAGCAGCACCGCGTGCCAAGGGCGCGCGTGGCGATGCCAACAGCTCTCTTTTGCACAAGGAAAGCCCTATTGCTGGCAAAGAAGAAAAAAGCCTGCTTTTAGGTGTAAAGCTATGTGCGACATGTAAGCTCTGCCCTTTCCAGCTGTCCAGGAAGGACGGTGTTTTGAAACAATGGCTGCTCTCAAGACAACAAAGTCTCCCTGTTCTCTCTGATGAATTCACATGAAACTGCTTAAAACCAGACCCAGCCGTCCCCACAGGCAAGGGGTGCCTGGCATCTGCAGGCCCCGAATGCAGCAAGCACAGCATTTCTGCAGCGGTCCATGCTGGGGGAAGGCAGCATCCTCCCTCTCCAAGGCAAGGCCTGGATGCCCGTTTGCCAGCAAGTTCAGTTCATAACTATTTCAACACTAATTAATCCCTTCTGCAACATATGCGCAAGGGTGGAGCAAAAACGTCATGCAATGCAGGCAAGCCGGCACAACCCGGAGAGGAAAGCAAGCTGTCGGCACCAGCCCGTGGACTGAAATCAGCTCACCTCAGGTGGCCATCGCAGAATTTTAGCAAAGAATAAACACCACAATTGAAATCTAAGACATTCTGGATAGTCTCGCTAAGCAGTTGGTATATTCTCAGCAAATAGCAAATAAACATATGCCAGAACTAATCCTTCTCTGTCTTTTTGATCACAAAAAGTCAGAGTAAGATGTCCATGCAGGAACTCGCTGCTTGAAAACGCTGACACGAGTCTTTTCTTTGCTTCTCTTTGTCTGCACAGTGGTACTCTACCTTGCTTTCTTGAAGATCAAGCTTTGATTGCCCAAGATTTTAAAGCCCTCAGCCTGCTGTTTATCTCGCCTGAAACTACAGAGGTGGAAAGTACTTTTTGGATCCTCCAAGTGGCGTGAGAGCATTCACACTGTAGAGGATAACTTCTCCTGCACACAATTCCAAAATAACTTGAGTGAGGTCACTGAAATTACTTGGATTTTCATCACTTTCCCCAAGACCAGAATTTCTTTCTCCTTCGACAAGCAAAAAAATGATGAGTATTTTCCAACAAGACATCATGAATTAAAAAATACAACCATTAAAAATAGTTTTAGTGACAGCTCCCTGACACTGAGGAAGAACACTTTGGGAGGAAAAAAAGAAAATATTTAACATCAGTTGGCTGCCATTCGAACATTTTCAACTATTCAAATATTCAAACCAAAACCAAATAAATTATATCGATTTCAGTTTGAGACACACAATACTGAACAAGACCAATTAGGACACACGGGAGGAGTGTCTTCCAGCGACAAAAGTGGAGGAAAACCCTTCCAATCTTCAGTGGCTCCAGTTTCCAACCAAGCCTAAAACTCAAGCCCTGCATGAACAGTTCACGAAGAGGAAAACTTGGGACGTAACTCTCAAAGACAGATGGGGATGGTTGTAAGAGAAAACTGAGATCTTAGAGTAAATAAAACCTTTTCCCCCACCACAGAATTCAGTGAACAGAGCACCAGTGAAATCCAAACAACCCATCCAAGCAAAACTTTCCAGCAAAAATATACCTTTGATCTCCTGGCTGAGCACTTGGCCCCAGCGCGGCGGTGGCAAGCCTCCCATCGCCTCCGAGAGCCAGGACCACATCCAGCCCCTTCCTAGGTAATCATGTGTCAACATTTCCACAGTACGCCTGGCTGCCTGTCAGCCAGCTCGTTAGAAAATTCCTGCAGACTGACAAGGACATTTTAAGTTTTTATCCATTAGAAAAACAAAAACCTCCCCCCAACGCCCGTTCAGAGTGCGAAGGTACGAGACCTGATCAAAACAGGACTTTATCGAGATATTTTCCCTTAAGAAAATGAACGCTAGAGGTCAATCTAACAACTTGTCCTGGAAATATATATCCCTGAAATAAAATATTACAGACTTCTTCTGTGTACTGTACACCTCTCTAACTACATCCAGATTCACTGGCTTGGCAAGGCACTTCATATCTAACAAGAGTTTCTTCTATTCTTTTGAATTTGTTCTTGTCTTGCTATACATTAGTATTTCCTTTTCTGGAGCTCGCCCCGTATGATCGCTGTGGTGATTCACGTGGCTCGCTGATGTACTTAACTACCCATTTATGAAACGAAAGGGGAAATTGGCACTTGCGTGTGTAAATACTGGAGGCCAAATGTGTCCCTGATGTAATTCCGCTGCAGCCGGTTGAGTTAGATTAAAGATGAGTGCAGAAACAGAGGAGCAACCATTGCCACGCAGATGAAAGCCCGTCTAACTCGGGATCTTGTGTCTTATGGATAAATCCATGGTTTCAAAGAGGCAGCAGGGAGCCTGCGGAGAAGCGGGTTGGGATGTGAGCGATGGGTTTGACTTCCAGCCTTCAAGTCTGATTCCCTTCCAAAGCGTCTCCCATCTAACAGCAACGGGGATGACTTCATTACCTGCGCCTCACGCTTTCATCATCTCATCATCTGCGCTCAGATTCTAGAGGACCTTGTGGCTAAAGTCCCACAGACTAGCTACACATCACACACACAAAAATAGTTTTGGTTGGTTTGGTTTTTTCTTTATCATTCTTAAATATCCAGTCTTCCAATTTCAGTGAATTTCTTCCTCCCTCATCCCTGCTCTTAACAGCAGAAATAGGGTGTAGCCCTGCCAGCCTGCTTCAGCCTCCCCATTTCAACCTTCTTTAGCAAATCCCCAGCTCCCCTTTTATAAGGCTCCTGCCTCAGCCAAACTCGATGGAGATGCGGAAAGAGCGCAGGCTTCGCCGACTTGGAGGCTGCCTCCACCGGGAAAGCCAAGGGAGATTTAAGGCACAAAAGTCGGGTCAGATGAAAGTGCAGATCCAGCAAAGAGTGTATTTAAGCACAAAATTTCTCCCAGGGAGTCACCGGGACCACTCGTGTGCTTCGCGCTGAGCACATGTGTGAGTGCTTTGCTGAACCGTGGCCAAAATGCAGTTGTTCTTTATGAATGCGGGCCAGATCCTGTAGCACTGAGTAACGCCGATGAGTAACATTTATTCACACAAGTGGTCTCTGCTGAGAAGGGCTGCCAAGTTCTGGCCCTATATGATTTTTTTCTTTAGCAAGCATCCAGAGCAGAGCTCCATATGGCAACACCGACTCCTCACTCAGCAGCTTGCCTGCTGCCAGTTCCTCAGTGGAAGCAGCCCAGCGAGGCAGAAATCTTCCAGCTCAACCTTCATGTTACAATTACATTTAAAAAACTGCCAGATAAATTCCTTAAAATTCTTCCAGGGAGTTTCTTCCTGCTGTGGCTGCCTGCATGACCGTGGTGGTCCTTGTTGCAGCTGGTAACGCTCTCCCAGGACAGCACACCCAAGCCCTTCCCAGGTGAAGGCATCTCCCAGGGTATGTCCAAAGGGTGTCCATCCTTAGCACCCAGCTCCTTGGAGGCCTGGCACATCCCAAGGCTGCCACAGAGCTGATGGGCTAGCAGGGAAAGCCTCTCACACTCCTCTTCAGGCAATCTGGCCCTAATGTGGAGCTTAAGCCGGTCCAGGGACACATCTCTCCAATGGCTCATCCCAGTTAATGCATGCACGGGAGATATTTAGGATGAGTACAAGAGTGGCTGAGGCCATGATACAGAGGCAGACACCTCATGCCACCATGCACTGTCGTGCATTAACACCCTTGCACCAAGACGGTCAAAACTGGGCAGAGCTGAACAGGAGACCTCCCTCCTCACCGACCTCCCTTGCAGCTGGGGGCTCTCAATGCCTCACCTTGGCAGTTTTAGTCCTGTTAAAAAGCACAAGGGAGGATGCAACCTCTTCAGCCACAGGTGCTGCCCTTCATCCCCATGCGCCTGGGAGTTACCGCAGCCAAGGCTGGGTGCAGCCAGAGGCTCTTCCCGAAGGCTAACTGCAGTGACCACAGCAAGAAACTGCTTGCCACAGCAAAGGCACAGTGCAGGGCCCTCACCAGCCCCAATACCAGCTGCACCAGCCATGAGGACCCTCCAGGCACTGCAGGGACCCTGCCTGAGCGCCCCAACACCACAGGGACCCCACAGCAGAGAGCAGGAGCCACCCATCCAGGGTCCCACATGCGTCCTGTGCTGTCTCCATCCTTTGCCATCCCCTCTTCCGAGGGGCCACGCACGCAATTCCTAGCGAAGATCTGTAATAGGGGCTGACGTTTCACAAAGGTCTCCAAAGCTGCTAAGCCAGCCACTTAGGAAGTGTAGCTACCTGCAGGGACTGGCAGCACTCGACAGGGAGCACGGCTATCTCACCACCGCCTCTGGCGCAGCCCTCGGTGCCACTGCCCTCCTCGTTGTGTCTGGGCATACAGCAAAGCCAAAGGTGACACCAGAGCAGCAAAAACCACAGCAGTACCTAATGTACTGTGGGCTTAGCCCAGCCAGGGTCAGGCCTGCTGAGCACCAGGGCAGGATCAGGCCCAGACCAGGGCTAGCAGCAAGCCCAGGTTGTGCTCATGAAGCTTTTCAGCATCTCCACAGCCTCAGCCCTACCGAGTGTGTGCAGTTACTGCCAAATCAATACATGCATCTTCCCGGTAAATAATTGTGTCAGTGGGACGTTAATAGTGCGCAGTGCTTGTGGTGTCAAGGCTTTTTTTTTTTAAAAAAAAAAACGAAGCAAAGTCATTCTTTTTCCTCCTCCTTTCCCCCCGCCCTCCCCCGGCCTTCCCAAACACACAAAATGGGCTCCAGACCCACCTCCTACAAGGAAATGAGAACCAGCCCCGGAGGATCACCCAGCAAGAAGCCTCTGTTCGGAGATCTGACGCCTCTTCAAAGACGGGGGAGCAAATGTGCTCCTACCTCCGCTGATTTATGAAGAACGTCTGCATCACCGATGCGGGGGAAATGCTTAAACACTACCAGAGAGAAGGGGAATCCAGCCCTCCCGCCTGTGCTTAGGGGGTTGCACTAAACAACCCTTCTATTTATTACAGTTTGTTTTCATATAATTAGATCTATATTGCATTTTGAAGGAAAACAAACAACCTAGCGACTGCAGCACATGCTGCTGGCTTATACGCTCACTAGCAAAATAAACGCTGGTGTGCCACTGCCGGGACCGGCCGATGGCAGGCGGGGTGCGCCAAAGGCAACTCTTGAATTGCACGTGGCAGCAGCTGGCCTGGGACCATGTCCCCATGTGTGAGGGGACGTGGGGAAAGCAGGTGGCTGGCCTGTGTTGGTGGGAAACAGCCAATATCACCTCAGCTGGAGGCAGGAGCAACGCCAGAGCCACGGGCAGCCAACCTAGCACCCTCAAAAAGGCAGGAGAAAGGCTCAATTAAGCGAGGGGCACAGCCCAGGAGTGTTGTCTGAAGCTGTTGTTTCCTTCCCCCTGTGTTGAGAAATTCTGGGTGTAAATTGTTCTAAGTTGTATCTGTTTGGTTTTAATTTCTGCTGATGTCCCAGTGTTATTTATGCTCTTGAAATATAGCAGTAGGCACATGTATAGCGTTGCGTTTGTGAAATACAGCCTGCTGCCTATAGTATTTATTGATCAATGCAGTAAATAATTCCAAAAAGCACAACTCATCCAAGCGAGCAGAGGACAGAGCTGAAGGCTGCCCATCTGCCAGGGCCTAAGGTGCATCCCTTCCAGGGCTGGCAGGGTTGCACCAGCAGCACAGGGCTGACAGAGCCGCTCCCGAAATGCTATTTTTCATCCAAAACAAAGCCAAGAGAGCCAGTGCAGCTCCCAGGTGGGTCTCAGTGGCAGCTGTGGGGACATCCATAGTGACACAGGATCCAGCCCTATGCCCACCGTGGGATGCTCCCTGTTAATGCCAGAAGGGCAGCAACAGACAACCAGCAACTCCTCGACTGCGTCCGAGCTGGAGCAGAGGTACCTGAGGGACACACAGCCACACCGGGAGCTGGATCCCCAGAGCACCCTGCGCCGCAGGACAGCCAGGAGGCCAGTGCCAGAAATAAAAGCTCTCTGCAAGGATCTTTTCTTGATTTGATTTGACCGCGCTTGGGGAGAAGAGGAAGGCGGTACATAACAGCCCTGTGTATAAGCTTGATTAGCATAGTTAATGTCTGTGGAATTTATTAAGTGTCTGAATTCTTGCGCTTTTTCCAGGGGAAAGGCAACAGGGGCCTCTGCATAATGCTGTCCATGCAGAACTGTGTCTCTCAGCTGTCCCAAGTACTTCCCTGGAAGCCCTCCCTGTCCTGCAGCAAGAAGAGAGACCCGGGAAAGCCAAGCACAAGGCTGGATAGATTTAGTGTTGCTACACTGGGACTCATTTATCTTAGCTCAAAGGTGAACCAACACTATCCTCAAGGACAGGAGATTAGCAAGCAAAGGAGGAAGATCTGAACCAGATCTTGACCTGGTGTCAATCACACAGCTGCACTGAACCAAACGGGGTTGATTTATGCCAGAAAGAAGCCCATCTCTTAGGCTTGAATTCATGCCCAGCTCCTACTGCCGCCAGCATCGCTGGAGCTGCCTGTCCATGCCAGGCAGAGCTCATCCCGCTAACACCAGTTCTCCCAGCGGCTCAGGGACTGCCAGCAGCCCAGTGCAGAGCCATGACATGACATCAACGCTCAGACTCCACGGGACACTCACACCAGGACATTGTACCACTGACCTCAGCGTCCTGCCTCAGCAGCAGCCTTCAGAATCCCTGGGTAAAATGAAGACCCTCAGAAGGGGATGTGCTGCAGCAGACACACCTCTGGATTTCACATGGCTGCCCATCGCCACGGGATGCTGTGCGTCCTAAACACAGCCTGGTTTTAGGGGAGACCCTCAGCACCACGTGGTACAAATGGGAGCCTCCCAATGGGCACTCACAGGTAACTCCTCTTGGCTTTGCTGCAGAAATATCACTTCCCAAAGGAGATAATCATGCATCAAACTCGTATCTCAGCCATGAAGCAGGTCCCTGGTCTCAGATCAGGTCCCTAATCAGGGACTGGAACAGGTTACAGGGGATTAGAGCTGTGCGAACCTGTGGATCAGGAGTGAATTTTATGCGTAGGCCCCTTCGTGCTGCCTGCCTGGGTGACGCTGCACGCACAGCAGCTGCAGCGCTTTTGGGGGCACCTGCAGCATCCCCAGACCCTCCGCTAACACAGGGGCCCTGCACCTTGCGGCATCCCCCCGCTCTGCTGCGCGACAGGAGCGATGGGGCTGTGGCGGTGACGGGTCCAGCGATGCTGGGAGCTCTGGCCACGCTGATCCCGGTTCATCCGAGGGCAGGGTTTCTGAGCAGGACAGTACACAGCACAGCACAAAAGGGTGCTTTCATCAGTTCTGCTAACTTTTACCCTGGGGCGAGCGTGATACCCTGATGGCCTCTCACCAGGGGACAGCTCCTTCCAATTTAGCTCCTCGCTGCCCCAAAGGGGGTGAGCACAGTCTGAGACATTCTGGAGACCAAGGGGGATCCCCGACTCCAGGCAGCATAAGGCATCGGACAGCTCTGCCTTCGGCCAAGCCCCCCCACTTTGCACTGCTGCCTGCGCACACCAGGGCCTTTTTCTTTCCCAGGCTCTCTCCAAATATCCTCTCTTGCTCCACAGGCACAGATGGAGCAGACACCCGCTGGCCCCATTTCCCGGGCTGCCCTTGAGCTCAGCACCTGCCCCTTTCCACCACCAGGGAATCTTTCACAGCCCCAGGGAGCTGCAACATCTTCCACCTCCTGCAAAACACACCAACTCACTTCCAGGGCTAAAGGCACAAGTCCCCACTGCTGGAGATGCCCCCATGCACCTGGCATGGGTGGGGTGGGGGGACCAGCACCCACTGCACTCCCCAGCACCCCAAACCCCACAGATACTGAGCAGACCTACTTCACCTTGGCCTGCTCCCTGGGTAGGAGCTGGTTGCCAAGCTCAGACTTGGATCTAGTGATAGACTTTTGTGCTTTGGCTCATGGATCCTGAAAACAAGAGCTTTAATCATTGCTTGCTTTTATGCACCGAGAACCAAAATTGGCTTGTTAAATACAGTAAGCGATCAGTGCTCTTTCCACAGTAAAGAACATTTCAATGACTGCTTGTGTGGGTAATTTCTTCACGCTTGCCTCTCTTCCCCTCTTGAGAAAAATTATGGAATGTGGAAATTATTGCGAAGCCTCTCCCAGCTTGGAACGTTTTCTGCCGGTTACAGGCGCTTGCTCCGGCCAGCGCTTCAGCCTGTGCCTACATTTTGCTGCCTGGTTGTGCACCACCCCGCTCGCCGACATGCCCCAGTCCCTGGGAGACTTCCCCTGCCTGAGCGCGGCACATCAGCACACATCGGCCAAGCCCAGAAAAAACATCGATTTTATGGGGTTTTTTCCCCACTTCTGCATCCCTGAGTGGCAGCCCTGGATCTGTGCTTGGGAGCCCTGGCTGTGCCGTGGCCCTGGCCCCAGGCAGGAGCCCTTTTCTCCCAGTGCTTCCCTTCCAGCCATCTCTTAACATTACACTAGTGAAGTTGCCTTATAGCTTTTATAGTGATTTTTCCCAAAGATAAAATAGCGCTGTGGAAGCAGAGGAAGCCCCAGGACTAACCACGTCGTTGGAGCTGACACTGGGAAGCCTCAAGCTGGGAGCACTGCAACGAGGCCAGGGTGCATGGAGGAAGAGGAGGAGGAGGATGCTCAGCCGTCCCGTCACTCAGCCCCAACTTTGGTGAAGGGAGCAGGAGAGCAGGCTGCAGCAACACTGCCTGCTCCAGCAGCCAGAGGACTTTTTGCTGGAAAAGGGGGATTTTTCCCTTTCCGAGCAAAACACCCTCAACCCACTCACAGCTGGGTTTGCATCACCTCCTCCTCTCCAAATGCAGCTTCTGGCTGAAACCTCGGCAGGAGGAGTTAAAAAAACCCGGACAGGGGACAACTGTCAGTTTGCACTCATTTCTAGAGAAAGGTTTAGGGTTACAGAGGAACGCACAAAACTGGCTTTTAAACACAGACAGCTCCATACACAGCATGCTCCGCAGCAGGGTTTGGCACCCACAGATTTCCGCTGAGCCTGGAAACGCTGGGAAAGCCCGGCCCACAGGGGAGCAGGAGCAGAAGGAGTAACCTCCATCTGCAAACAAACCGCCTGCCCTCGCAGGCAGCCCTGGCCTTGGCGAGGAAGGGCGATGCAGCACCCCCTGCCCACACCCCCCAGACACTAAAACCTAACGCAAGAGGAGAGGCAGGGCTGGGAGCACCACTGCAGCCACCCACCAGAGCAGACCACCCCGCTAATACCGGCTCCCTGCATTATTTACAGTGCTTTGCCACATCCTGGTGTGAGGGTGATTCATGGGGCACTTTCCTCCCTTTCATTACACTAATAAATCTCCCGGCAAAGCGGGGACAGCACATCACGGCACACACCCATACCATCCTCGCAGCCAGCAGGCATCTCTGCTCCCACCTCTGAGAGGGTTTTGTACAAGGCAGTTTTGGTGGTGGTGCATGGGATGGAGGAGGGAAAGGCTCCAGGAGGATTTGGGTGAAGTGATGAAGCTTAAAAAGAGAGAACAAGTCCCAGTTTCAGCATAAACACCTCTATGCAGGTTTACCTGCAAAGCAAAGTCTATCCCCAGCTGGCAGATGGGCAAATGCTTTCACTCTGAAGTTCATTTCTGAAAGTTTATTGCAGGTGCAAGACACGGGGCAGAGCCATTAGCTCCAGCAGGTGCCCATCACCCCTGCCCTGTGGTACCCCTGCCCCAGGGTCCTGTGGCTGTGGGCAGGAGGGGCTGGACAGCACGGCTGCCTGTAGCGGGGAAGGCAGCACCCACCACGGGGTGGGTGAACAGCGTGAGAATTGCAGCAGAAAGGACCTCTGAGATACCCGGTACCTGCTGCAACTAGAGCAAGATCAGAGCAGAAACCTTTCAGGGTGGACTTTAACATAGGACTGTATCGCCGTATGTAAAACCTACCGTGAAGACAGACCCGAAGACAGACCCAACGGCAGCGCAGTCCCAACCCAGCACCGAGGGGCGAGGGGCAGGGGATGTGCACAGTGAATCTGAGCACCGTCAGCAGAGAGAGCAGACGCATCCCATGGCAAGCGCAGCTCCGCAGCACCAAACCAAAAGCGGCCGAGCACAAACAAGCGCCCGAAGGGGAGCAAGCGACTTCAGAGCGTGCCCCCACCCTTAGCTGGGTGTGAAGCAGCTCGGCAGCACCGGCTCAGCTGCATGCACCTGAAGGTCGCTGCGGACCAACCCTTCTCCAACTCAGATGGTTTTATGTGCTTTGGTTTTTCCTAGAGGCAATATAAAAAGCATCGGCGCAGCCACAGGTACGGCACAGAGCAGCGGGGTTTGCCTGCTTCCACTGGGACAGTAGTCACGTACCTTCACCATGCTCACCTTGCCAGACAGGAGCCTCTGCACTTCAGGTGCAGCTTTGGCCTCTCATACCTGTCCCCAGACCCCCCCGCAGCCCGGCCACAGCCGCAGGGCTGGTTCCTGGCACCAATAGCCACCCTAGAGCTGGATCTGGCACTCCTAACCCAGCGTTTGTCTGCTGGGTGCAAGACCACGCTGTTCCCTCCCAGCGCCCGGTGATGCCACCAGCGTGCTCCCCCCACAAACTGCTCTGGGTGCTGCAGAAGCAGCGTGAAAAATACTTGGGTGTTACAACCAAGTCAGAGAAATGGGCTTCCTCCCTGCCTCGCCCCTCTGTGAGTGCAGAGGGCTCCCCGCCATCTCCACCCAGCCACGGCCGCATTTTATTCTGCCCCCTTTTTTTGGAAGGCGTGGGGGACTGGGCTCAATGGGGTGGGGACCCATCACCTGCACACAGGGCCTACAGGAAGGGAATCATTCCCGAAGGGCATTGCTTCTAAACCACTCCAATATGGCAAGGCAATGATAACCAGCTGGGAAAACGCTTTAAAGACCCTTAATTAAAGACTGGCTGTTGCACAAGCCCCTTTCCCATCCCCACCAGAACAATTTCCCAGTTTCCTGGCCTCTCCCCTGCTGCCCTCCATCCGTCGCACTTTCTTTCCCACTGGCATCTGCCAGCAGCGTGCTGCGGCTGCCGCGGCATGTCTCTCCAGCAATCAGCCCCTGCTGTCAGATGGAAGTTTGCACTCATAGCAGAAAGGGGAAAAAGTGAAAAATTCTCTCCCTGTTGACTTTCAGGTATGGCTGGAGGCAGGAGCTGCCTACGTGGATGCTGTTGCTGGGGCAAAGCTGGCATGGCCACGCCAGCCTGCTCCTCCCCAGGTGGTGGGAGCATCAGCTTCATCATCTGGCCATGGTCTGCACCACCCCTTGGCAGCCACAGTAAATCGGGAGGGATGGGGCTGAATCAGCCCTTCTAGCACACTGCTTACCTCTAACTGGCCCTCACAAAGAGCTGTGGCATCGCTCGGTGCCCTGCCACAAGCCAGCCCCAAAGGCTCCAGCCATCCTCCTCCTCCTGCCCACTTTGTATGTCCGTGGCCCCTGGGGCAGCAGTGGCACTGCCCCATCCCACGTGTCTCCCTCTACCCCAAACCCATGGGAAGAAATGGGGGGGGTACATGATTAAGGCCTGGGGCTCGCTTCCCGCCAGGGGGAAGCTTGCCAGAAAGGCACCAATTTATTCTTTCTATTGATATAAATTGATTAATTATGTGAGGCAACATGTTGCTGTTTCTAATCAAAGAATAAAAAGAAATCAGAGCTCTCGCATTAGCCAAAGGAAGCACTCAGCCTGACGGGGCGGTTCTGCGAGGCCACGCTGCCTCTGGTCAGGATCCGGCCCCCTCGCACGACCATAATCTCAGCTCAGAGGGGGGAAAAAAAGGATGCTGCAAGCGAAGGAGACGTTCTTCTTCCTGACCACATTCGTCGTAAATCCCACATGCAGCAGCATGCCTGTGAGCCCACGCACCCGCTGCAGCCCTGCTGGCAGCACCAGCAGGATGGAGACGACCTTGAGCACTCAGAATGACCAGAGCATTTTAAAATGCCCCTGCAATTGAGTTAAACCTGCAGAGAAGGAGGCTGAGGCTGGCACCCCTTCTCCTTCAGAAACCATGTCTCTTTGAATGCACAGGCAAGATTTAAAATCCAAATGGAGAAGCAGCTTGCATTTTCAAAATGGCTCAAAGAATACATTTTTTTGCACCAAGAAATGCAAATAAACTCAGCGGAGCTGGTTTCGTCCCAGCAGCTGCACCGCTTGCATGTCTTTCACATTCATCTCAGGAGCCACAGGGTTTGGAGGCAGCAGGGTGGTGGCAGGGGGGGACCAGGGCTGGGGGATCCAGCCCCCACCTGCAGCGGGACCCTCGGAGACAACCTCGCAGTGGGAACATGCTAGCAGCGTGCCCTGTCCCAGTCAGACAGGCACTAATCCCAGCAGGTTGCTCACCAATAAATAATTTGGTTAATTATTTCAGTAAGGAACTACTATTTCCCAAAAGCATCTTGCTGCCTGCTCACAGGCTTCCAGAGGGGCTGAGCACACAGGCTGTGCTCATGTCACCCCAGCTCCAGTTAAACCAGTGAATAACCTCACCCAGCGCCTGGGCACAGGTTGAACCACGGCAGCCCAGCTCCTCCTGGACTAGACGCAGCACCAAAACCCATTTTCTTCATTACATCTGCACACCCCAGAGCAGCCTACACCTGATGGTCCTTATTTGTGCCCACATGTGGGATCCAGCCCATGCTCTGCATGACTTGGAAGCCACCACCGGGCACCTGGTTGCAATTATGGCAGCCTCTTCCTCGGCATGGGCATTTGCTTGTCTGTTGGGGAACGTGGCATGAGTTTATTCTGTGTTTTGAAATCACGTCAAGATTGAAGCCAGAGCAGAAGCCGGCAGAGTTGGGTGCTGCTCAAGGGCCGTGTGTGGTGCCAGGGGGCTTTGTAGAAAGGCAGGACACTGCAAGGGGACACAGATGTCCCTCCCAGGAGGGCTCCTCTGTGCCGGCCAGGAAGGGAGGCCACCACAGTGCACCCTGTGGCAAGAAACATCATGGCTCCAGACATTCTTATGAACAGGATAAGCAGATGTTTGCAGGCGATCACTCGGAAGCGGAGCCATGTCCTGCAGGGACAGCCCAGCCCTTGCTGCCCTGCTCCGACAGAGCCACCATCGTGCACCAAAGAAGCGCCAGCGGCCCCGGGGAGATGCAGGACCCCACCACGGGACAGACAAAGCTCCTCTTGGAGACCCCAAGCACAAATGCCAGAAACCTTGAGATGCACCAGCATCCACAGCTGCTCCCCGAGCGCAGCCCCACCACTCCCTCCCCAAACACCACGCTGCCCTACACCCCCCCAGGCAGCACGAAGGATGCCCGACAACCCTGGCAGCAGCCCCCCTCCTTACCGGCCAGATCCTGCTCCCCGAGCTGGGACAGCCCTCGACACCCTCCGCAGCTGGGGCAGGTCCTGCAGGGAGGATCCAGCCACCTCCCCAGCCCACATTTATAGCCTGCAGGTGCCCCACGGCCCCAACGGCACGAGCCCCACCTGGGGACTGTGGCGTGGGACGGGGGCTGCACACACCGCAGCAGGTGGGGAATGGGGAGGAATGGGGTGTTTTCAGGGAAAAGTGTGGCTTTTCCCAGGTTATAAAACATTCCCAGGGTACATCAAGATGAAATGTGTAATTGTGAATCAGCCCTGCTGCTCTCCTGCATCTCCAGACCTATGCAAAGGCAGGGAAGTTTTCATTTCTTCCTTTTGGAACTTTTTTTTTCTTATTTTTGTCCTTTCTCTTCTGTCCTCCTAAATTTCGTATAAAAGAAAAAGGAGTAAATATAAATTCTGGAAAGACCTTGCAATCCTGCTCTTCCTGGCTTATGGAGCGGATGGGATGGAGGAGAAAGCCAGGGGCACGGGAACCGCAACACTTTGGATAGCTGGATTTTCAACACAAAAATGGGGTTAGAAATGGAAACTTTGGTTAGCTGAGACAGGGATGAAAACTTCATTTCATACTTGGCAGCAAAGCTGGATCCCCATCGCCCTCTTGCTCTGGCACTTCCCCCATTTAACCTGGTGCCCCAAAGGTGTTTCTGCAGCTCCGGCAGCGCGGGGGATCTTGCCATCGTCCCCTGAGCAAGCAGATGTGGCCGTGCCGCTGCCCAAACGCTCTTGGGGGCTCGCTTAGAAGCGCTTCCCCGAGGAAGCCCTGGCAGCGTGCTGGGGAGCAGACAGACATCGCGTGCTCGGCTGGGTTTTGAAGCCCATTCTCTCAGCACCTGCTGTCCTGGGGGAAAATATCACCTTCCAGGTTTCTAGTTTTTTAGCAATCTGAGATAGACACAAACAAGCCTTAGAAGCCCGCCCCAGCGGTGTGCGACAGCAGACACACAGAAGACATCAGCACAGCTCAGCATCATCTTTTTATAACTTTATTTCCAGAGGTCTTGTGCGGAAAGGTACAGCGTGACGTCTGTCCCTGAGCCTCTGCGGGAGTTCTCGGGGGGGGGATTTCCAAACGATTCCTGACCCCGCGGCACCTCCTGGGCAGGGACGGCAGCGGCCGGAGCCCCACCTTCCTGGGCAGCATCGCGGGGTCCCGCCAGGTGGGACCCCCCCAGCCCATGCCTGAGCCCAGCGAGTCGGGGTCCCCGGGCTGATACCAATGATTACAAAAGACATTGCAAAGGCAGGGTTGAGTTTTGATTTCCCTAAGAGTCCACTGCCTGTTACCAGGGAAAGAGCTCCCAAACAGGGTCCACCAAAGCACCTACAATAAAGAGGCAAAGGTTCCTCAGCAATCCTTGGCTTTCGGTGGCACGGCACAAGAGCCTCTGCCAACGCGCAAGCTGATGCCTTAAGAAAATCAGCTTCTGATTTTCTTAAACCTCCTTATTTAATTAGGGGGTGAGGCAGTGGTGACAAAGGCGGTTTCTCCTCCAGACAGACAGGAGAAACGCGCGTTGCATTAGCACGCGATGGGATCCCCATCCTGCCGGTGAAGGGAACCCACCCAACCCCGGGGAACAAAACATCACGGTGGAGAACTGCTCGGTGAGCACGCTGAATTTCAAGCAATCACTGCACGAGCGATGCCCACCCTTCCCACGCCCCAGCCCTTCCCTTGCACGCCGACTCTCTTCTCGAGCCCAAACCCCCATGACACCGGGTGGACTCACACCTCAGGACAGCGGGAGCGGGACATGGGCGCTGCATCCCACGTGCTTGTCGATGCAGATCCCCGCAGAGCCACGGGCCCAGCCGCCATCCTGCCCGGAGCAGCTTCGGTTGGAAGCACATTGCTCAGCTGGGGGCTCTTTCACTTGAAAGCAACAGAAACAACCCAAAACGCTGCCGTGGTGGACGTAAGCCTGTGCTTGCGCTCAGAGCAAGAAGAGCCCAGAGATTTCATCTGCGGGCACCTTCCCCCTTCCTACCCAAAGCCGCTTTTATTGTCTTGATCTAATGAAGTGCAGACTTCACCTGGACAGACCCATAAGTGGCTCCTCTCGGAGGCAATGAATACAAATACTTGACCTCATGAGCTGCGGGGCAGCAATTAGTTTAAGCAGGGGGTTTGTGTAATACTTCAAAAGTCTTAATCCGTGCGGTCAGCCCTGGCACGGTATTTGCCAGAACCTATTGAGTAGTCTTAATGAGTCTGCAAAGCAAGCTTTCAATACATTTTGGGTCGCTTCAGATGCTTTAAATGGCATAGTCTATATGGTATTGTGCGGCTTTAGAAAGGCCCGGGCTTTAAAAAAGTATGGCTCCCTTTCACAGGGCAGACAGAAACCATCTTTAGAGCCGGGACCCTTAACGTTTTGCATATCAATATGGCTGGGGCTGAATGCAGTCACTCAGCTGAGAAATAGGATCACTATCAGCGTTTCCAGGCTTTCACAGGCACTTGGGAAACTTTAAAGCCCTTCGTGGAGAATAATTTGGTCGAATGTCGTGGCTGGAAACAAAACCTAAACAAGCAGAGCGCAGTCCATCATGCGGAGCTGCCAGCGAGGCTGACAACAGGCTCCAGCCGCTCCGACATCCAACCCCCAGCGGGTCGGCGGACGGGGCACTTGCAGTCCCAGGGGGACCCCGCACTGGGCCGGGGGTGCTGAGCCCCCCCCTTCCATGGCCACATCACTCAGAGGGCTCTGGGATTTTAGAAAACCAGTCCTGATTTCATCTCTTCTTACTATTCTTTTACAATATCCCAGTTTCTTAATACCAACCCTAAAGCCCCCAGGCTCTGGCACCACACCGATGGCATCTGCAGCCGCCCCGGCGCCCCTCACACACGCACGGGCCCACACCACGACACGGGCAACTGTTTGCATTTAACTCCGACATAACATTAAGCCCATCCTACATCACGTTAAGCCCGTCCTCACTCATGTCACTTGTCCCAGCAGCCACCAGTTGAGCCCAGGGGCTGAACAGGGCAAACACGCTCAACCTCGGCTACAGCCCGCAGCATCGGTACAGAAAATACGTGTCACCTCCGAGGGGCACAAAGGAGGTGCCCGCGGCCGGGGCACAGGAGCGGGGAGAGCTGTGCGGAGCAAAGCACGATGTGCGGACATAAAACCGCCCCGGAGGTGGGATGAAAGTGCCCAGCGTGCGTCCCAGGAGGAGCGGTACCTGCCGCCTCCATCGCCCCGGACAGCGGCAGCGAGGAGGGGAGGCGGTGGCCCGCCTGGCAGGGCACCCCTGGCAGGACGGTCAGCTTTGGGTTGCACAGGACGGAAGAAACCACAGCCAAAGCATATTTGCAAACAATGTGGGGCCTGAGGGCCCTTGAAAACACATAATTAGCTCATTAAAGAGACAAATACAAATCACTAATAAGATATTAGAGGTTAATTAAATGTTTTCCCCATCTTTAATTAAGGGAAAACTAGCTAATTCAGAATAAACTAATTTCTGCAGCCTCCCACGATGGCCCTCTACGGCTGCAGATTTGAAAATCTATTGAGATTATTGAACTGAAAGGTCAGAGTTTGGGGCTTTTGTTTGCTCTGCTTGGGCGAATTTCGGGGGAAGCAGGAATTTTCATCCTAAGGGTTAGAAATACCCTGCTTTATCATCTGGGTTACTCAAAGAACATAAGAAGGTATGAGATACACAACTCCCTCTCCCTAACCCCGGACCTGGCGTTTAGTCAAAACTACCGCCGTTAATTGTTTTTCTTAACTAGGAAATTCCTGCAGACTATTTTCTGTCTGCAAAACAGACCCCACGCTTGGGGTCTGCTGCTCGGCCCGTCTCACCCACCGCCCGACGGCAGCCTCTGCCTGTGCTCAGCACCGGAATTTGCTTTAGCAAAAACCCACTGGCCTCGTGTCCCAGAGGCCAACTGGTTTCCAAAGCTTTTATTGCGGATGGCAGAGCTGTCGTCCCCACGCACCCACACGCAGCTGCCCACGCACCCACACGCGCCCACTCGCCACCGAGAATGGTCACAGTTAATATAGATTAGCAAGAGTTATATGGAAGAATATTTAATCTGGTCAGGGAAGGGAGAGGGGTCATCTGTGGTTTTATTTCTTAAATATTTCTCTCTACTCCAGAAGGGTCCATTTCTTGCTGGAAAAGGTCCGATATAAATTAGAACAAAGGGAGGAGGTCGCTGGTGGGGCGGCCACGGGCATCCCTGGACCACGGCAGCCACGAGCATCCCTGGACCGCAGCCCTGGCTCCGCACGCTGCTGGGCCGAGCAGGTCCCAGCACGGCGGCGTGCCCTGTGGATGGCTCAGTCCCACCCAAAGTCCTGCCCTGTCATCTGATAAAACTTCATGTTGAAGGGTCTGTAAAACTCCCGCAGGCGCTGGACCACCTGCAGGTCGATTTTGGGGTGCGGCCGCCCCTTGGATTTCCCCAGGCAGCGGGGCTTGCTGCCACCCTCCGGTTTCTTCAGGCAGGGAAAACCCTTGGTCTCATTAAAATAGAAATGTTTGTCCGTCACCACCCTCTTGAGACCCAGAAAGTCCTGAACACGGCCCATCTCCCCGGCCGGGTCACTAACGAGCCTCTCCCCACTGACGAAGAGGAATTTGGAGAGGGGGAAGTACTGCAGCCAGTTGTCCAGGTGCTTGGCGTAGATCCCGATCCTCACTGCGCTCCAGCTCGTGTCGATGAGTCCCGTGCTGATGTTTTTGAAGGCCAGGGCCTGGAAGCTGGGGATGGTGGGGTTTTTGGAGAGTGTCTGCGTATAGTCCGAGATGGCGCGGGTGACGGGGTTGCGCACCACCACTATCAGCTTCGTGTCCCGAGACATGTTGTAGATGCGCTGGGGAGCCTCCTTGGTGACGAAGTAGCTGGGGGTCTTCTCCATCGTGATCTGCCCCTCCAGCGTCCGCGGCATCAGGCTCCTGGGGAGAGAAAGGGACACGGTCAGGGCTCAAGGCACGGCTGCTCCGACCTGATGCTGCGATGGGGACAAGCGGAAGCAAACCCCAAAACTCGGCCAGAAATGCCCAGGGACACTGCCTTGTCACACCCCCACCCGTCACCTCCTCACCTTCAAAAGCCTTCCTATGGGTCTCTCCTCTCCTCACCTCAGCCTCCCCTTTACCCGTGCCAGGGTCTGTCCCTGGGAAGGGACTCCCTGTCACTCTGCCCTGCTAGGAGCATCACCCAGAGGACACCTGCAGGCTGTCAGTCCCCCACGACCACCTTCCCAGCCCTGGAAGTCACTTCTGCCCCCTTCTTCTCCCCCCAGAGGGTCTCAGCGGTGGCGACCGACATCTCGACATGCACGCGATTTTGGGATGGGGCTGGTTTTCTTCCCAGCCTCCAGACAGGTTCCATGTCCTGGAGGTGCCGACTGGCCACGTAGGGTGGCAAAGAGGAAAAACTCATCATGAGGTGTGCACCCACAGGGGCTAAGCCCAAGTGATGGCTGGGGATGGAGATGCCCACCAAGGCTCCCACCTCCTCTGCCTCCAGACAGCAAGCAGTTAAGGCGAGAAAAAGACTGTTTCCTTTTTTAAAAAAAAAAAAAAAAAAAAAAAGGCAGAAAACCTCTCAGGGCCCAGCCATTGTGCTGTGTAAAATTCACTGCCCTGATTGTTCCCTTGTGCACTTTAATGAGGCATTAATTGCCAGAGAAATTACCCAGGCATGTCACCCTATGACTAGAGCCAGGGGCTGCAGAACGGGTCCCCCCTGCCACTTGCGCAGGCACCTGCCCCAGAGCCCCTCGCATCCCCCAGAGCCTCTCACGTCCTCCTTCTTGGGAGTGAACACATCCCCTCTGGCCCTTCTGGTGAAGAGGGGACTTGGTTTCCCCAACATCGGAGCCCCCCCGGGACTGTGGGGCCAGTGCAGCTGTGCCAGGGGACCGGCAGCTCTTGCTGCTGTGTCCTGGCCACGTCCCACCGGCTCGCTCCCGCAGCACCCCCCAGCATGCGTGGGTGCCCTCGCCGCTGCAGTGATGGAGCTTGTTCTTCATGGGGCTCATCTGGAATCCAAACAGCCTCATTTCCTCCACGCTGCCGCAAGCTGTGGTCCCCTTCCCCTCCCTCATGCTGAGGGTGACACACATGCTCCCCCTCCCCAGCCACGTAAATCGGGAGTGTCTTGCTGAAAGCCCGGCGTTCTGCGCAGCCCCTGCTGCCCACCCGAGCTGGGCGTCTGTCCTGGCACCAGGTCCGTCCCGAGCAGGGTGGCTGCTTTCCCGCAGGGAGGGGACACGAAGCTTCCAGAGGTTTGCTTAATACTTTGGGAAATGACCAAACCACTTTACTAGTTCTTCTGAAATAAAAACTCCGCATCTGTGTGCGCACAGAAATAATTAAGCATGTCCTTTGCTCCCACCTAGGACTTTTCTTAGCAGATGGCAGAGCACTTAACCCAGCAGGCAAGCACTGGTTTACAAGGGGAAACTGAGGCACCAAGCAATGCCATGGCTTGTAGGAGGGGCTGTGGAGATGCCTACGTTCACCCAGCCAACAAACATCCACCATCCTGACACAAAACCACTTGTATGGGTCAGCAAGCACATGGGGATCCAACTGGAGCTGCTCTATACCCAGAGGCATCCCAGGACGAGCTCCAGGGATCAGGGAGTCTCTCGGAAAAAGTAGCGATACCCGAATACTAACTATGACAGGAGATAAAATAAAGAAAAAAAAAAATCAAGTCTAACTGAGACATTTCACTTAACTGAAAGGAGAGAGCTGGGACTGGACAGACTCTTTCCTACAAGGACTCTCCCTTTTGCCTGAACTTGGAAGAATTCTGGTTTTAAAACTCAAGGTTGCCCCTGGGGTCTCCCCTGCACCCCTCGGGCTGCAGCACCCCGTGTCCCTTGGGGCTTGCTGGAACGGACAGGAGCTTCCCCGGCCTGTCCCCATACACCTCTCCTCCCTCACCCAGGTGGGATGAGGATGTTTTTTCAACGGTGCTTGTCTGAGGCCAAGCCGTCCCACCCAAGGGCAGGGAGAGCTCCAAAACCCTCCTTAGGGGATCCCTGCGGGAACGCTGGCAGAGCAGGAGGATGAGGATGGAGCCTCCTGCCCGGGCTTCGGCTGGGTCCCGCAGCAGGGCTGGGTCTTGCCAGCGGCTCTTTGGGGTGGGACGGGGTGTTTCAGGGATCCCCATCCCGCTGCTCAGAGCGGTGGCACCGGAGGGTTGTGCCCAGCGGGATAGAGGGGTCCCCACGGCAGGAGGGGACGGGCCAAGCAGCAGCCGGGCTGTGCTGTGGGGAAGCCGGGGCTCTGCCCAGCAGCATCTGTTCCTTATGTAATGGGAAAAGGCTTGAGGTTTTGGGTTTTTTTTTCCCCTGGACGTAGGAAAGAACACTTTATTAAAAGCATTTGCGAGTGATGCTGGGCCCCGCACAACTCCCTCCCCTGAACAAGAAGGAAAAGCCACTTGTGGCTTACCTCTCCCCTTTTATTTTTTGGACAGTGCCAGTGCTTTCAGAGCCACTTCTCGTCCCAGCATCACCACCCGGCAGCCCGGCCCCTCCGCCTGGCACCAGCATCTTGGGGGCAGTGATGGGTGCTTCCCCCAACCTTTTCAGCACCTTCCCCCCACCCGCCCAAATCTCTGCGCTCACTGGAGGGGCTGACTGCTGGGGTCCCGCTGGGAAGCACCCTCCCAAACCAGGATAAGGACCTTGCACCCCACACCCTGGCCTCTCCCTGCTGTGGTTGCCCAGAGCCAAGCAAAAACCCCCCAACGCCGCTGTTCACACACCTCCAACCTGCTGCTTGGGCCTCCCCGGGCGCGAGCCAAGCCAGAGAAGTATGTTTAATTCTAATAACATTCAAAAACCTGCCGTAGGGTTTGCCAGGCTGCTTCACACAGCTTCTCTGGGCGACTCGTTGAGGTATTTCTGCTGCTCTGCAGCGCTTCCCCGGATGCCACAGCAAAACAGCTCCTTCCTCGTGCTGCTCACACGCCCCAAACCCTCCCTCAGCACACATGGCCTTAAGACCTAAACCAGTCACTCTCCTCAATGGGCAATAAAATGTTTATTACCAAACAGCGAACGCTTGGGATGACGCGATCCGAGAGCCTGGAGAGCCCACGTTAAACTGAAATATCACCTGCGCTCCACAAACCAGTACCGGTTGTACCCGAGCTCGGGAATTCATGGCTGTGCTCAGCTTTCATAAAACAGGATGGTTTGGGGCTGCTGCAGTTGCCATCGCAGTGTTCCCAAGGACATAAACCAGAGAGAAACCCAGCGAGCTGCCCCTGCAACCGCGGCGCTCCCCCAGAGCACTGACGCAGCGACCACGGAGAATGACGTCAGCCTGGATGCCCCAGCAAAGGTTTTGCTAAAATATTTTAACAAAACCCATTTTACCCGCCCTCTTCCTTTTTGCAGAGGGACAGCAAGCGCCGGGCTGAGCCCCACAGTGCTGAGGCAGTCCCTAAGGGGTCTGTGGGGCAGGGGGACCCCCGGGACCCCGCTCACCGCAGGCAGCCCACTACGCCCGCGCCCAGCAGTACCAGCACCTTCCCCGCACTCATCCTGCTGACCAAAGGCTTCTCAGCACTCTGGAGCAGCACCAGCTTTAATTAAAGCCAACCACACCATCCTAGGCTTAATTAAAATTTAATTAAAATAGAATTTTTAATAAAAGCTGATGCTAGGACAGGGAGTCCCAGTTCTGTTTGCACAGGTACCGCCAAAGCAGCGGCAAGCGGCTCCCGTGCCTGTGATGGGGCGCCCAGCCCTGCCCCCCGACCAGTACAGCCCCAGACAAGGTGCCCCACTGGGGCACAGCACTGGGCACAGCACCGTCCCACGCAAAACCGCCCCGAGGCTGGTCCATCAGAGCCATAAGCCCCCCAAGCTAGCGGACCCTCAGGCGGGCTCCAACACGTCCACAGCTTTGCTTCCAACAGGGGCGAAAGGCGCACGAGCCCTCGAGGGCTCGGTGCCGCTGACCTGGTTTTAAACCCTCAATCCCACGCTCCGTTAACGTGGAGCCACCGGCCGCCGGGGTCAGGGTGGTGGCGGAGGAGCTGGGTCCCAGCGTCATCCCGGGACCGCCATCGGATTAATTGTGCAACACCTCCTCTTCCTCAGCAGCTCAATCACGCCCAACTACTTGCAAGATAATTACGCTATTTCACATTTTCATTAACTCCCTAATACTTTCTCCTAAATTACCCCAGTTAATTATTTGTCACCCCCGCCTCCCTCCAGATCCGGCTTAAACTGGCAAAGAGCAGACCAGGCTTCTGTTCTGCTCTGCTTTAGCGCAAGCATTAGAAACTTTAATTACATTTACAGTTAATTCTTATTGACCTTAAGAAAACGCCTCGGGAATGCTAAGCATCGCCTACAGGTACATGACACTGCAAGGGGGGAGCACCCCGGCAGCCTTGGAGGGAATTTGTATTTCAAGAGGAGACCGTGTGCCCAGGAGGAGGGATAAAACTCTTTCAACTTTCTATTAAGCTGATAAATTTCAGTTTTTAATAAGCAGTAAAACAATTGCTACTTGAGAGGCATCAGAGATGGGATTTGCTACATAGAGATATTCAACATGTGAAACTGTTAATGTTTAAAGAAAATAGCAAATTCATAGAGAGAGATGGAAAACGCCACCATCTATTTCAGCGCCTCCCAGGAGCCGTTTCACTCGTCGTTTCACCAAGTTTTCCTTTCCACCCAGCCCCGGGACCCATCCTCATCCTCCTCTCACCCTGCAAGCCGCGGCACCCGTTCGCTCGGAGGCTGCTGCACCACCTTGGGCTCTGCGCCGGCAGCCGGCCACGACCCGGGGCTCACCCAGGGCTGAGCCAACAAGCTCAGGTCTGTAACATCCCCTAATTCTCTCAGCCGAGGTGCATTTCCAAGGCTGAGACCTCTCTGGGCTGTTCCCGCTATTATAGTCAATGGGAAACTGCAGATTATGTCTGTGCTCCTGGGGGACCCTTGTTTAGATTAATTACCTCCTCTGTTGAGGTGGCAAGGTGCAATAACTTACAGACCTGATAAAAATGCAGAAAGCTGTATTAAATACAGATTAACAGCCGTAGTAGGCAGGTAATCAAAGCAGACTTCAAAAAACTGGGCCGACGTAACTTTCCAGGGTTAATTGGTTCATGATTCCTCGACTCTGGGATGATTTTGCTGCCGACGACGGAGAACTCCTCCCAGCCCTGAGCTGAGAGCATGAAGTAATGGATGCACCCATCAGAGGACAGCCGCGCTGATAAATAAGCCTCCAGACGGAGAGCATCCCACGTGTGGGGTCTGCGGGAGGAACACGTGCGTGAGCCAGGCTGGAGCCCGCGCCGGCACCTTGCACCACGTCGAGCTGCCGAGCGGTGCCTGCAGCGGGCACCTCTGGCCGGGGCTGCCCAGGGAGCAGCAGCCACCCCCTCGAGGGGCTTCAGAGAAACACGGCAGCGCTCACAGCCCAAGATCATCCCTGCATTAACACCGCTCGCACGGCGGCTTCACGCGCAGGACGGGCTCTGCACGTGATTCACCCCACCCAAAAATGCCAGGCAGTACCATGAGCGCAGATGCAGGTCGTGAAGGGAGGCCCCAAAACCCCAGATAAACTGTGGGTGATGGGTGCCATCTGGATCAGGGCTTGCAGGTTCTACGTATCACCAGAAGTGGAAGCGAAAAGGGGGGTAAAAAAAACCCTTTCTCCATTATTATTAAATAAAAACAAGCACTGACAAAAAAAGCCCCCGACAAAAGCAAGTGAAAGGCAAGGGGATTTCTGCCGGAGGGGATATGGTTGAGAGCTTTCTGCAGGGCTAAAGAAACTGACTCTTTCAAGGCGATAAGATGGGCGATGGGATGACGTGGGGGACAAAACCGGCCAGGACAGGCCAGCTTAGCGCCGGTGACGGCTCCGGCCGCCCGCCCCAGCCCAGCCTTGTCTGGGCAGGGGGCACCCAGTGGCGTCCGGCTGCGGTTCCAGGGGACCTCCTCTCTCAAAGGCAGGGTGACAGGCTGCCTGGGACCGGGCTCAATGGGGGACAGAACCTTTTTTGTGTAAATGTAAAACAGTTTGGAACCAGGAGAGGGGGACAAGGCTTGGGACAGATTTTTCCTCTCCCAGCAGACACCCAGTACCACCCGGATCTGCATATGAATCGCCCCAACAGGCTTATCTCACCCCGCGGGACAAGGCTGCCTTTGTGGCTGCACAGCAGCTATGAAGTTGTTAAACTGGAACCAGTTACGTAGACTTTGAGATACCAGCCTTTCTTTCAAGACAGCTCAAACAGCAGCACCTTTGCAAGGCGAGGGGGATAGGATGTCGGGAGGGACAGATGCAGCCTTGTGTCCCTGATCCCGCTCTGCCAGGGAGACCCCAGCTGCTGGGGGCCATGCCGGACCCCCCATTCCCCAAAGCAGCGTGGGGGGCATGTGTGGGCAGCGGTGCTTACCTCCCACCCTAGTCCCCTCCATCAGCCCCTCTTCCCGGAGGAAGCACCAGGGCATCTGTTGAACCTCAGTGCAAGGCACGGAAGGCTGAACTCACCGGCAAGCCACCCGGGAGCAAATTAGGCCACGCTCCTTTTTATGCCTAATTACTGTCATCTTCCCCCTCTCCTTCCCCGCTGCCCCTTCGGAGGAGGCAGTGGGTCCTGCCAGCACCTCCCCGAGCAGGCAGAGCCCCCCGGGCGCTTTCCATCCCAGGCCTGCCTCCATTATTTTTGATTCTTTCACCGATTCAAAAACGTGCAAATGAGGCCATGGCTTCCCAATCAGGCCTGGCCAGGAGCTAATTGGCTTTAAGCAGGGAAACCTGAATATGCTAATGACGGCAGTAATGAGCATGATGCGCCTGGAAGGGGGAGCTGACTCCGAGACACGTCAATTAACAACAAGGAAGATAATTTATTAATGCTCCTTTGCACCCCCCCGCCCTTTGCTCCTAATTACAGTTTGATACATGAAACATTGCGGAGGTTTGCCGGGTCCTGCCGCAGCCCCGCTCCCAGCCGGAGCATCCCTGCGCAGCCCCAAGCATCTCCTCCTGCCCCCGAGCAGCCCCTCGCCGGGGCAATAGCCCAGGACCATGACTGGAGGGTCTCCAGAACATGCAAAGGATCCCAGAGATCTCCCACCCAGACCACGGCGGACGGGGTCCCTGGGCTGGGATTCAGCCAGGTCAGGCTGCGGAAGAGGCTCAGAGGAGAAGGGAGGTGCGATGGGCCGGCTGGTGCTGCTGGGCAGGGCAGCTCCCCGTGGGGTCCGAGCCCTCGAAGGCCTTTCCCGAGGGGCTCGAGCCCCCGAAGGCCTTTCCCGAGGGGCTCCCTCGCCAGCTGCAGAGCCCGGCCGCTTCATCCTGTGAAGGGTATGGACTGCAAAGCAGGAGGAGGCAGCAATGGGGTCTGGTGGGGGGGGCCCCGGGAAGGGCTAGGAGCCGGGAAGTTTTGCATTTCGCTTTCCAACCGATTTAGCATCAAGATCTGGGAAATGTGGAGCAGCCCGTTAGCATTTCTAATGGAGTGGCTGCTTTCACAAGTCACCCGACACCCAGTTATTAATCCCAGTAAGAACCAGGGCCATTTGGGAAACCACGGCTGCTTTGTCCATCTATCCAAACCTCTGTGCACCCCAAGTCCTGAGCCCTGGCAGAGAGGCAAGGCGGCGGCCGTTCCGCCTCCAACACTGCAGCCCCCTGCACCCGCTCCTGCTCCTGCGCAGACCCAGGCCCGCTCCCACCCGCCGCCCGGCATTTGCATCGCGATCGTGCTCACGTTTATGGCTGGGGGTTGCAATTATGGGCAGCTCAAGGCCCTGAAGGTTTTTTTCTCTTTGCATGGTTATTCCAGTGGGGTCGTTAAGGCCAAAGGGCTCCCGATGAATGCACATAACGGCATATGATTATGAAGAGCAGAAATCGAAGTTAATAAGGGCACAGCTCCTTCCCCGCTCAGGAGCGACAGCACTGCAGGAAGAGGCTGCTTGGCCTCTGTCAGCGTCCACGGGATTCAGAGATGGTCCCTCTTCTCCCTTCTCTGCTGTGGAGCCATGCCGCGTGGGGTCACCCCAAAAACGCAGGGCAGCTGAACTCCTCATCGATGCCTGCCAGGGACCCGGCCCAGCCGGCACCACTCTGGTCCCGCCGTGCTCTTGCTGAAGGCGGTGCCCCTTGGCCAAGGTGCAAAGCGACGGCCGCCCTGGGACTCCTGCTCGCTGCTGGAGCCATCGCCCATGGCTGCATCGGGCATCCCACAGTCCCCGGGGACATTCGCTGCCTCCAGAGCCAGAATAACAGCAGGACGGTGCCACCTGCAGCCCCCAGCTGCACGAGGGGGACCTGAAGCAAAACCAACCTCCTGTTCCCAATATTTCGCTTGCAACAAGCAAAGATGCATTTTGAACAACCACGAGTGAAAAAGCAGCTGAACCTGCTGCTTGGGTTAAAACCAGGTGAAAAACAGAATAGTTAGGTGAATCCCCCAAAACCCTACCGAAAGCGTGGGCTGACACGTGCCCAGCTTTGGTGGGATGCTGGATTAGAGCTGGCATAAGGCGAGGGCAGGGCTGCAGTGGGGACACATGGCCCCCTCCATCCTTCTGGAATGAAGCGCGTCTGCATGGCAGCAATTAGAAATCCTCTTCTTGCCACTCGCTCCCCAGTGTCCCTTTGATTCCCGAGTCCCGGCGGCCCCGGGGGCGCGGGGACAGCCTGTGGCAGGTGTCTTGCCTGTGACCCGGGTCAATCGAGGGCTCTGATCTCCAAATGACCCTTCCCAGCAGTGAATATGTACCCGCGCGCTCAAACAGCTTGCAGATGAAGGAGCAACAGACTGGAGATGATTTATTCAGGAATTAAAGGTTCAGTACCCCTTTTAAAGGCTGCGCCTCGGCACTGTCAGCCTTCATTGCACACAATTAAAGGGGTTAGCTGCCCCGGCCCACCACCACCCTCCTCCCTTCCAGGGGAATGAAATCAAACAAAACCAACCCCCCTGCACGCCCCCACCAAGCCTCAGCCCAGTCCCTCCAGTGTATGGTTGGGGGCACTGCAGAAGGACTTGCAAACTCAGCGCATGAGTGGCCCTGAGCTCCAGCCCGGGAAGCTGCTCTGGATCCATTCCCTGCCAGGGATCAGCTCGGCTCTGCCTGGGATGGGGGGGATGCAGATGCTCGGGTTTTGCCCCCGCTCGCAGCGGGGGATGCTCGGGGTCAGGGTCTGCGCTCGGCTCGTGGCAGAGGCAGCCCCAGCGCCGTCCATGCAAAGCCTGGTCCTGCAGCTGGGGCTTGGTGAGATGCTCCTGGAGCCCTGGGCCGGGGAGGGAGGCAGGGGCTGCCTGGGACCAAGGCACGGGGCTGCCTGGAACAAGCCCCCTCTCCTCTTTATGCCTCCGGAGCGAGAGCCAGCCCTTGCAGCGAGAGCCGACCTCCCTCCCCCAGCTCAGCACCTCCCGGCTCTGAGCAGGGAACGCACTGGTTGCATGTAAGCTCACACCAGCATAATTCAAGCACAGGCTTGAATTTCCCTCTCACACCTGAGAGGGGAAATAAGGATAAAAATTGTCATCATCGGGATTATTTTTCTCCCCTTCCGAGTTGTAAGAACCGACGTGGTGGTTTGGCTGCAGGGGGAGAGCATCGCTCGCAGGCGTGAGCAGCAGGAATTCAATGAAAAGCTTCCTTCCTCTGAGAAAAGAAAAGGAAGAAATCTGCTGGCAGCAGCGGCTGCTGATAATCTCTTTCCAAGGCAGTAAATTTTCCTGCAGCTACCCCAGCAAGTAATCTGGCAGATTATTACACCTTTCAGTGGAATCAGCCTTTTAAATACACTCTCGCCTCACCATGTATCTTGTGTTTTATGACCTGACTTGCTGTTTGAGCACAGCGAAACACAAATTATGCTCTTCTGCAACCAGAGTAGAGGCACTGGGGACAAACCTTATACCTCTGATAACTGGGATCCTTGGGCGCTCCTATAAATAAGGAAAATTTGCTCTTAAAACTGCATGGAGCTGCCAGGCTGGGGGCTCTGCATCACGACAGCCTGGGGAGGGGAAGGACGCCCTGTCCGCTGCTCTGGGAGAGCACCCCGCTAACCCAGGCAATGGCAATGCCGTGCCGAGAAGGCACACGCCGCTCGGACGGGCATGACACGATTAACGCATCCTTATATACTTCCAATGACCAGCTATTTTTTATGGACCAGTTGCCCCCAGCCTGAGCGCTCCAGGCAGGCAGCGTGCTTCTGGCAGGCTGTTCAGATGCAAAATTTACTGCTGTTTTTAAAAAATTGAAAAAAAAACCCTCCAAGATCACTCTAAGTATAAGACCTTTGTTTTCAGTTACAGATAAAAAATACACATATTGGTTTTCATTAAATTACCCTCTTGCAGCAATGGGCTGATCACTCCCAGTTTCCGACCTAGATGGAGGAAAGCACAGGAAGGACATAAAAAGCCCACAAAAATCGCTTTTTTTTCAGGTTTAAAGTTACATGGCCAGCAGAAACACGAAACCCTCCACTTCCCAATGCCCAAGCGGGCAAAAGGAAAACACCTCTAGTCAAAAAGCAGCTCCTAAAAGGCAAACACAAAAGCACAAGGGCATCAAGACTGTTTTTTTCCCGTGGTGCTGCACTCTCAGGTCATGGCACGAGCGGTGCTGCACCCATCGCTCCAACCACCTCCTCCCTCGCCCTCGCGACTCCACCTCACCCCACGCAGCCACACCATGGCCAGATCCTGCCTGGATGGAAAAGCCGCAGGGGTTTCCCCGAGCAGCCTCGGGGCGATGCACGATCCCAAGGATCTCTGTGCCCACGGGCAGCTGTGGCTTAACCCCATGCATGACACAGCAGTGTCTGCTGCTTTTGGGAGGGGAAAAAAACAAAAAAAAAGAGTTATCTATAATTTTGTGGCTGCCTGCAGGGCCTGGGGCTGCTGCACGCCAGTGCCCGCCACGCCGTGGAGCTGCAATTCTTAAGTTTGAGGCAAAATCCTGCAATATTTCGAGTGCATCCATCCTCCCGCAGCCGTGCGGTGCCACGTCCCGGGGGACAGTGGCTGCAGGTGGTCCCAGCCCCTGAGCAGTGCCAGCCCAAGCTACAGGCTCTCAGCTAATTAGCTCAGACTAATTAGCCAGGGTTCAGTGCCGGTGGCAGGACCTGCGCTGCCCTCTGCGGTGATGGGTCCCTGGGATCCCTCCTTGCCTCGATCACGGGGTGCAGGTGAGGGGCATCTCCAGCAGCCGGGGCAGCCCTGCCCAGCCCTGGGGAGGGCACAGGGGTAGGAGCCCCCACATCGAACACCCCGGTCCCAGCCCCGCTGCAGGTGCAGGAGCAGCAGGAGCCCGTGCGAGGGAGGAAGAAAGGAGGAATCCACACATGTCTGCCAGAGCGAGACCTTCCCGCTGGCCAGCGAATTGACAGCTGCTTTGATTTGATTAGCAGATGCTGACGAGGCATCGAGACAAGTCCCCAGAGCCATGAATAATTTCAGTGGATTTGTGTTTATTTGATCTCGGTATGGGGCTGGCCCCGCTGCCTCGCCCAGCCCCGGCCCGGACCCTCGCAGAGCCATGGGGAAGGGGCTGCGGGGCTCTCCAGATGGCTGCTCCGAGGCCACTGCTGGCAGGGCTGGCTGTCCCCCTCCGTCTCATGCTCCGGGCAGGAGAGAGCCTTTTGCCGTGCTCGTCTCCATCCTCCATCCACACCTCCTCCGCAGCCATCCCACCGGGCCGGGGGGTGAGGAAGGGACCCCCCCAGCACCTTTTGGGGAAGGGAAGAGATCACCCCAGCCTCACAACTTTGAACATAACTCATTCCAACATTTTCAAGTGTTTTTTACCTTCCCCCCCCTCCTTTTAAATGGACAAAAATGGGAATTTTGCACTTTCTGGTTGCTGGAGCAGAGCTGGGATCAGAAGCCATCCACCAGGCCCATCAGGTCCTGCTGGCATCACCAAGGGTCGTTAGAAAGCAATTAACGCATTTTAGAGTAATGAACCGGCCATAAACCCACCAGATGTTACCTCTGAACCAGTGTATCTGTACCAGGTATCAGGTCTCTCCCATAAATGAGGGGGGCGGGTGGGAGGGAGAGCTGGCCCCGTCCCCAAATTGGGCAGCCAGTAGAAAATGCTGCCAGCAGAAGGGGTGAAGAAAAACCCCCTCCCTTGGGTGCCCCCGGGATGCTCAGCTCCTCTGCCCCAGCACCATGGTGCCCGACGGCACACGGGCCTGGCCAGGGCTGAAGAGAGGGGGTCTGAGCCCAGGGCGAGAGCTGAGGTTCCTCTCACGGCTCCTCGCAGGGTGGCTTTGGGAGAAGATGACCCAGGACCACGCTCAGCAGGCACAGTCCTTGCCATGATGCTGCCAGGCATCTCCCTGCATCTCCCTGAGGACACCAGGTCCTACTCTGGTAGGTAAATCAAGCAGTAAAAGCTAGGCACACAGTCCCTATTTTAAACCAAACAAATTCAACACAAACAATTTCGATGTAATTCTCCTGCCCACAGCACCTTCCGCATCCAGTTTAAAATTGCGCTGGTTGGATCTGATGACTTAGAGATCAAAGATGCTCCGAGTGAGGCGAGAGCCCAACCCCTGCCATTGGAGCAATGCCGCTCCCATCACCATGTGCTCATTTAGCACGTGGCAAGTCCACCGACTACATTTCATGGAGGCTTCTGCAAAAATGCTTTCCCTGTCTGGCTCTCCCCTGCTGAACAAGCACCGAGTCCTGCTCGAAGCTTCAGCTTCAAACTAACCACGAGTCATTCTGAAACGCATCCAAAACTGTCTCGTTTCTACCTAAGAAAACATAAATCAGTCCTCGCCTGTGAACTGGAGCCAGGTCTGAGGTCTGCAACGAAGCCATGGGGATCCATCGGCAGCTTCCAGTGACAGTTTTAAGCTCTCTTAGCCAGATCCACAAAGGTATTTGGGAACCTAATGCTCGCCCAAATCGCTGGTGACCGAGCACCTCAATCCCCCTGCAAACGGGACCCCCTGCTCCCTGCCATCCCAGCCCTCCGAAGGAGGAGAACCAAGCTGGTGCCTCACTCTGCCCCAGCTCTCCCAACCCTCCATCCCAGCCTGCTGGTGCCTTGGCTTGCAGGGAGCATCCCCCCACGCTACCCCGACGTGGGGGGACCCTGTCCCCCACAGCATCAAAACCAGTGCCGGACACCCATCGCCAGAAGCTGCTGCTGGCACCGGGGCCTGAGCAGGAGGGTGTGCACAGCGAGGGGGCACAGGAGTGGGGAGAGGGGGGTGCAGGAGCCAGCAGTACCAGGCCTGCTCTCGCTGCGTGGCGCCGGACCAGCCAGCTCTGCTCTGAGCCAGCAGCAGCTTCAAGAAGCAGCGCAAAGTGATGCATGAGCTGTAGGGTTTGGCCCGGGGGAGCAAAAGCACCATATTGGTGCAATTACCTGAGTTTAGACAAACCTCCACGGGTGCCTGGGCCGGGTTCAATAGCTGGCAGATGAGCAGCATCATCTGCAGCATCAGCTCTTGGCTGGCACACGGGGACCCTCCACAGGGCTGCCGGGGGGCTCGGGGCAGGGAGCAGATGTCCCACAGGCGCACGGCCCGGGGAGCTGCTGCAGGTGTGGGGCAGGGGGGCTGCCCGCAGAGGGGAGGATGGGGAGGACGGGGAGGCAGCGATGCCACAGCTGCGTGCAGGCAGGAGGGGCAAAAATGTGCTGAGGCAGCAGTGCTGCGATCGCAGACCCCCACCCGACCCCCAGCCGCGGCCAGGCTGTGGGCAGGATCCGGCCGTTCCCATCTCCCCAGCGCTGCTGTAATGCTTTTGACAGCTCAAGTGGGCGATTGCTGGGCTGCTGCCTGCCCAGCCCTGGCAGGAGGCACGGCTGCACGCTCCCTGCGTGCTGCCTGATGGCCTGGAGCAGGCAGCAGCTCTGCAGAGCAGCAGGTTACCCCCAGGTTAACCCATCAAAGGCAATGGCTACTCCCCAAGCCCTCAAGACAGCTGCCTGCAAGGAGGCAGGGACGGAGCCAGGGCTGCCCAGCCCTCCTCCTCGTCACCTTCCCTGGCTGAGCAGGGCGAGGGAGCCATAACTGCATCTGAAAGGAGGGAGGTTTCACCCTGTGGCTGGAGAGCAAAGCCCACATGGTGCCCAACAGCCCCTCCGCAAGAGTAAACCACCCCCCTTGTCTCCCCTTCCCCAGAGCGGAGGTCGCGACAGCATCCATCACCCCAAACCCCTGCGTCCCCCCAGTTTTTGCATGGGGGCTGCAGTTTGCACCCTCCCTCCCTGGCTTTGGGGGTCAACAGGGGAAACTTCAACCAAAAACCCCCTTGTAATGGTCACCATCACTGCACCCGGCCGGTGTCCCCTGGGAGCAGATCCCAGCTCTCTGCTAAGCACGTGCCATGTGTGCTGCAGCTCGCGACGGCCCCGAGCTGGAGGAGCTTGTCTGCCCTCCCCATCTCCATCAATGACAAAAAACAGAAATACGGTTTGTTTGGCGTTTGTCTCGGGTCGAATGCTGTCATGCCGCTCTTGTTGGGATGGAAAATGCATCCAGTTTTCCACAGAAAGAAAAAAAAAGATTCCCCATCTGTGTCAAATTTGTAATACAGCCTAGGGGAAGATGGGAAACAAATTTAGCGCTTTTTTTTTTTTTTTTTGCTATCAGAAAAAGCCCTGTTTCCTGGCGAAGAGCAGAGCTGAGCTTCGCCCCGGAGCGCGGCGGTGACACGCGCCACCACTGCTCGTGCAGCCCGAGCTGCCCCGTGCCATCCCGTCCCATGGCATGTGCCGAAACGCTGGCAGGAGCCAGGCAAAGGGAACTGGGAGAGGAGCTCGCGGCGCTGGAGCGGCTGCCAAATGGTTATTCTCCCTGACAACCTGCTCAGTCACTTCCATGCGTGTGCAGGACTTCGTCCCCCAGTCTGCAGCCCATCACATGGGAGCTAATAAGTATTTCCTCCACAGATAAGGGAGAAGCCTCAGAAATCCAGCCAAGCCCGGACAACAAGGCTTTGGGATGCTGGGGATGCTGCTGGGCGCCCAGCGGGGCAGCAGCCTGTCCCCCCCTCCCCTCGCACTGCGGTTCAGCTGGTCCCCAGGCGAAGGAAATCCCCCACCGAGGAGGGAGATGTGGGTGGATTACGCACTTTGCTAAAAAAAAAAAACAAAAAACAAACCAAAGAGCTGTTTCTCCAGCTCTAGAGAAAGGGGCCGTGGAGGCCCGGGGAAGGCTCAGACACGGGGGATTCTCCAGACCCGTGCCCAGGCTGAGCCGTTGGCAGCTCCCAGCTCCCCACCGCCCGTGCTGGGTGAGCCCGAGGTGCCCGGGTGGGGATGGAGGGGCTCCATCTGCAGCCCGGCAGGTTCGGGTCTCTCATCCCAGCATCGGTGCTCCCTCCCTCCTTCCCTGCCTCCAGCAGGAACAACTGGGAATTCTCTAACAAAACATTTCTTCACTGGAAAAGCATCGGTTTGTGGCAACCGGAGCTGTTTGTGGGAAAGGGCTGGATTTTGATTATTTTTAGCTTGGCTTCCTAAGGAAATGTGGCTTAAGCAATCACACGGTCTGTCTGCCTGTCCACGCAGCTGTCTGCCTGTCTTCCCCTAGCCACGTCTGATCCCACCGGCTGTTTCCAGCCAGATTTGATGGAGGACAAGGATCAAAAATAGGAAGTTTGCACATTTCCATGAAAAGCTATGGCCAAGTGGCAGCTGGGACCCCGACCACTGCCCTGGGCTCAAGGCAAGGCAACTCCAGCACAGCCCAAAACCCATCAGCCCCGTCCACGCCAGCTTTGCTGGGCTTCGGGCTCCCCAGGTCCCACTTAGTACCAAGGTATTTGGGTGTCCAGCATTGCGGACAAAGGAGAAACACGCTGCTTGCAACTAAAATACATTTGCAGAAGTTGGAAAGACTCACTAATCTTCCCGTTAAGCAGCTCCCCAGGCAGAGCCACCTTTGGCAGGCGTCCCTGCCCACCGCACCGGGCAGAGCTGTGCTCACAAGCAGCAAAACCCTCCCCGGAGCCAGGGGCTGGACTCTGCCAGACCTTGGGCATCAGTTAATACCAGCAGCCAGGCCAGATATCCTAAGGATCACAGTCCTGACCCCACACCCCAGGGTAGCGCCAGCCTCCGGGGGCAGCCTGCTGCTGGCTTGTCCCCAAACTGCCCTTTTCGTAAGGAAAAAAATGAGCAAGCTTCCCAGCTCGCCCCAGCCCCACGACGTTAGCATGCCTCGCTGCCACAGCTTCTCTTCCCAACTGGAAAAAGACCCTCAGATCAGGCAAAACACCACCTCCGCAGCAGGCAGGGCAGCGCAGGAGGGACTCGCCCAGCCCTGGCAAAGCCAGGCAGAGGAGCCACAGCAAAGAAAGGGCATTTCTGCAAAGCCCCAGGCTTTGGAAAGCGGGAAGAGGAATTCAAAGGCTACATTATTTGCTCCCAAGTTATTATGTGTCATCGTATATATTTGAGACAGTCTTAATCCCTCAGAAGCTGGTGGCCAGCAGAGCAGCGGAGGTTGAAGCGTGGAGGCTGGCAGAATTAGAAAGCTGCTCTTCATTTTGCCCTCGTAGAGAAGGGGAGTAAATCTTGCACCACCTTTCCCACTGATGCAGCGACGATAATACCTGCTTAATTTAATTTGTGCTGTTTCCAGTCATCAACCTTTTACGTGCTTCCAGGAAGCAATAGGTTGATTTTCATTTCTACGTTTGAAAATTGGGAAGCCGATGACCAGCCAAGGCGGCACTCCCCCGAGAGCTGTGCCAGCACGCTGCCACCTCCACGGCTTGCGGCCAAGCCCCCCGAGCGCTGCGGAGCGAGGGGCACGCAGACCTCCAGCCCCTCTCCCCACTGAGCTACCCCTCTCCTGGCTCACGGCAGACAGAGCAACGCCTCTTGGGGAGCGGGGCCTAAACCAGGGCTGGGCATCAGCCTGGGCTGAGCCTAAACCAGGCTGAGCAGCCCCAGGGCGGCCCTCCCAGACGTGCCGGGCAGCCCATGCGGTCCCACTGGTGTTTGTCGAGGCAGCAGGACCTCCCGAGGTTCTGCTCCATAGGGATGCTTGGGGCTCCATCAGGCTGCCCCCCTACAGGCGGGCGGGACCCTGCCTCGCTTTTACAGGAGCAGTGGCTCCTCAGGAGCCCGAGACCACCACATCTCTGCCAAGACCACCGAGGTGGGGCAGGAGGAAATGCTTGTCTGCCCTCAAGCCGTGTTTTGCTGCGGGAGCAGGAGCCTCGGGCTGTAAACGCCAGCACCTCCCAGCTGCTGCTCCTCCAAAAGCAACCGTCCCCCGCGCGCCGCTGCCCCTTCTCCCTGGGGACTGATTTAGGACAAGAAGCACAGGCAGCCGCTCAGCATCACAGGAGCCAACCCTCTGATGTGGGCTCACTCATGTCGCCTAATGTGGGTAAGCTTATACTGCAGCTGCCTGTGTGGATTCTCTTGTGTCTAATATCACGGCTGTGCTTCAGGTGTAGCCCCTCCTGGGAGGGCATCTCCCCGGGACAGGACTGGAGGGGCACAGGTGCTAGTGGGTGCCCCGTGCATCCCCTCTCCCTGCTCTTCAGCTGTTTACTCACAGCTTGTAGTTTTTGCCCCTAAATTTATTCACAGTAAAATGTTTCCGTAAGCATCAGAGGCCGTCCCAGCTCGCAGCCTGACAGAGCAGGGAGGGAACAAGGCACAGCAAGTGATTCTGCAGCAGCAGAAACCAAGAGTGCCTGGGAGTGACACCGTCTCCCCTGGGCTGTGTCAGGAAACAAACAGTAACTCCCAGGGAAGGTAAAAACCCAACTCATTTAACCCATCTCATTTTTCCCCTGCGGCACCGGCAGCAGACGGGCCGGTGGCCACCTCGGCCGCCTCCGTTAACAACCTGTAGGCCAATTGCTGCAGTACAAAACTCTCGTGGTCCAAGAGTCAGACCTGGCTGCGATACGCTGGAAGCCCACAGCCACCCAGGACTCTGGTGACATGAAAAAGCAGGAGCCATGTTCCCATGGGCTCCTCGCTCCTGCAGAGCCCAGTATGGGACCACACGGACACTCACCCACTTACACAGTGCCAGGAACGGTTTGGTGCACCTGGGTGAGAAGGAAAGCAGTAATTCCACCAGCCAGGAGCTTGAATCTATTCCTCATTTGCTACAGCATCATCACATTAACATCCTTAACTAGACACTTCAATATCTGGGTGATGATGGATGGGTGGAGGGATGACGGATGGGAGTCTGCTGCTAGATGGACAGATCAATCCCCGCATCCCTGGCAGCCGCTCCCGATAGCCCAGCCTGAGGCGGGGAGCAGCCGGGGGCTTCGCGAGGGCCAGGGTCCACAGTGGAGGTCCGGATGGCACATTTGGGCTGCAGAACCCAAGGACATGTGGAGCCAAGCCCACACCAGGGCACGCAACCAGTAAGTCAGGCTGTATTTAAAGGACTGGTAACATCAAGGCTTGCCACGGCTGATGGTCCTGCTGTGAAGGAGCTTCATGAACAGCCACTGAGAAGGAAAAGCACCAGGGAGACCACAGCCATGGACACAACAAGCGTAGCAGCACGACTTGGGCTGCTGTCTGCTAATACCCAGCCTAAGAAATTGTCAAGAAGCAGCAGTCGTGGAAATGCTGTCCTACACACCTGACGGGGACAGTGAGCACCAGGCACAGAAAACTAACGGGACGGCAGCCCGGCTCTCCTGCCGCCATCCCCGATCCATCCATCGACAACCGCAGCCAAAGAGCCGGACCATGACAAAGGCCAGCGCTGCCGGCACCCCAGCCCCGCGCTTGAGCCCCCACAAAGGCAACAGCTTCGTGTGCTCCTGCAGAGGAGCTGCTCCTGCCCGGCGGGACGCAGCCGGGCCTCCCCGCAGCCATCTCTGCAGCCGGGACCAGCTCCTAGAGCAGCAAAAAGGGAGGGACGCACTGAAATAACTGTGCCGGGGCAGATCAGCCCACTGCTCACCAACACCAGCGCACGGGTCCACCGGTGGCCCTCGGCCAGGGCTCGAGACCAGCCACCCAGCTGAATCGACAGGTCTTTTAGCCCCAGCACAGCTACACCCATGCTCACACGTGCACCGAACAGCATCTCTGTTAAAAACAGTCACGAGCGGGGCAAGGGCCAGATCCTGGAGCCTGACATTAGACCAGCTAGGAACAAGGCAATGACCCCACGGCTCCGGCAGGATCACGCGCTTCGCAGGGACGCGGGGAGCCGGCGTTCCCCTTAGCCATGCCGGCAGAAAGCGAGCAGGACTCTCGTGTGGTCTGCATGCCCCCGGGAGGCGTGGGGGAAGCTCCCCAGCCCACGATCCCGGGGGCTGCTACGGGACCACAATTTTCTCTTTCTTCCCCTTTTTGAATGCAACAGAGGAATAATCTGGGGCTGTTTGGAGCGCATTAAGCGGTGGGAGGCCAAGAGGCGTTCCTCCCAAGGCACATTCAGCCGACGGCCAGTGTGCCTGGGAACTCCAGCTGCTCTGTAAAAGCAGGGAGGGCACTGGGAGCTTGTTTGCTGCTAGACTCATGTGGGGTGGGACGTTACGAGCTGATGGGAACATTTCCCAGAGCCCACAACCTGCTGACTCAGCTTCTGGGGTGCCACCGTGCCCCCACCCCCCACCCCCACCCGCGGGACGTCTTTCTCCAGCATCCTTGTCCCCATCTCTGCAGTTGGTGAGGAGGAAAAGGCACCCTCCAGGCTGACCCCCCACTCCCTCCCAGGCCGGGCTCTGCGCCCGTCGCACGGCTGAAGCCACAGAGGATGGGGAGGCTGGAAATCAGGGAGCTGCGCTCCAGTGCAACGCGGCTCCGAAGCCGACCGGCACCGAGCGTACGGCTGGAGGGGCTCGCTGCTCCACACCACCGCCACAGACCACAGCTTGGGAAGCACCGGCTTAAAAGCCTCCAGGGACGCAGGGGATGTTGTGAGGAGGATGCTGGAGGATCCGGTCAGAAAGCTCACCCATAGAGCAGGGCTCCGGGCAGAGCTGGGCTCTGGGGTGAGCAGCAGCAGGAGCTGCGCCGCTGCGGGGAGCCACGAGATCCCCGAGGTCAGATCACACTCCCGTCAGGTGCCTCCACTCCAAAAAAGCGATGCAGAGAGGCACACTGAAACCATGAATGATGCAAACGCTGGGCTTATGCTGGCTGGCTTTCTGAGCACCTGTGAGCACGCTGCACTGATGCATCCCACTGAACCACCATGAGCTGCAGGGTCACGGCCCCGTCTGCGTGGCCCCACCAGCCCACGGACCCACAGACCACAAGGACACCGCAGCAGCGATGAGGCCAGGCAGAGGAACCTGGGCCACTTCTCCTTCAGCTCCATTTTTCCACCCAACTGTGTAAGGAGAGCACATGGCAAATGAACCCCGGCTGCGAGCAGCATTCGCGGGGACGCCGGGGGTACTCAGGCCCTCCGAGCTGCGGATGGGGTAGAGCATCCTTGATGGGAAATGGCTTTTCAGCCAGGGTTGGTCTGTGCGGACAGGAACAGAGGGCTTGAGCAGAGCTCTCCTCCTGGTGACAGCGGCTCAGCGGGCCGGGCTCAGCCCCAGGCTGGGACACCAAGGGACGGCTGCAACGGGAAAAATAAAAGCAGAATAAAGCGAGGGGTGGAGGGAGAGAGGTGCTGGCAGTGGGGCCGGGTGGCACCGAGCAGTGGCTGCCTGCGCCCTCCCTGCCCACCCGGGTGCTCCGCAGGCCACGGGGATGTCTGGGATGCTGACAGTGATGCTGCATTTATCCAGGCTCAAGCTGCTCACTAAACTCATCTGTTCCACTCCTCAACACCACAACTCAAACTTTATTAGCAGATAAAACAGATCTATATTTTTATCTGCCAGCAGCAGACAGAGGGTGCTCACCCGGCTTGTTTTCATAATGACTAAAGTCAAAAAGATATGGAATACGGAGCATGTAACCAACTCACCGAGGGCAAGGCAGAGCCGCTGCCGGCCGACTGCAAGCCACCCACGAGGACAAGCCCACAGCGAGGGGACTTGAGCAGCACAAGGAATGGCTTTCAGCGTGGGTTGCACAGGTCTATAGCACACCAAAAAAAAAAAAAATCATTTAAAAAAAAAAAAGCGCGATACGCTGGCCGGAGCTGGGCCAGGACCGCGCGCGCGTCGCCCTGTGCCAAGAGAGCATAAAGCTCCCATTTTCTCCACGGCATCCGACGGGATCGCAGCTTCCCCCAGTCAAACATCTCAATGGCGAGAGCGGCGCACGCTGTGAAAGCTCCCCGGCCCTCTTATGAGAGCGCGTCCGTAATTCATGGGGGGTTTGTGCCTGACTGGCAGGCAGCGCCCGGCCCCGGATGGGACCACCTGCCTGCAGTGGCAGAGCCCTCAGGTTTCCCATCCCAGTCCCAGGGACTGGTCCAGGAAAGCCTCGGGATCAGAGGGGCCAGGGGTGGGGGGCAGGATGGGGCGTTAATGCTGCTTTGTGCTCCATTTTCCAGGGTAGTGGGAATGAATGGAGCCCATCGCGGAGCCGCACCGCTCCTGTGGGCAATGGACGTCCCTCTGTCCGCTTGTGATTGAATCGGCCCCTTGGATGGATGGATGGATGGACAGACAGCAAGGTACCCCAGAAAGCGCTGGTTGCTTCCACTTCAGAAAGAAGCGACCGCAGGGACGGTCTGTCCTGGGGTTTGGGGGTCCCTCTGCTCCCCAGCGAAGGATGCCCTGCCCGCTCAGAGCGCGTCTCCCGGGGGCGTCTGCCCACATACGCCCCACCAGCACGGACTTGCTGCCAATGGAGGGGAGGACGGGGGTCCTGGGGAGAGTGACACCGCACCAGGGTCCCACCAGAGCCCCCCGGCCGGTGCCAGGCACGGGGGTACACGCTGCCCCCCCACGCCGGGGGACACGACCCAGCGGGCACGGGGATAACGCAGCGCTGGCGGGTACCTGCCGAGGATGCGGGCACACGCTTGCTGCCAGGACGAATTCTGCTTTAGGATGAAATTTAATGTTGGGGGGTAAAAAAAAAATAGTTCTGATAAGTCACCTTACAGTAAATTGATTTTTCCCTGCATGGCAGTAGCTTTAAAGTAAAGGGGAAAAAAAAAAAACCCACAAAACCAAAACAAAACCTTCTTTAGGCATTTCAGAATAGTTTTTCCTAGTTATTGTGAAAATTTAGATCAGAAAACATGTTGGGTAACATATTCAATTCCCCACAGCCTGGAGAGCCTCATCAAAAATCCATTTGAAGTATTACTCTCAAATCCCTCATGGCAATGGGATATTTTAAGGTCAGTTAAACTTATTATTCACTCAAGATTTTCTTTCAGGTCCCTGAATATTTCAAACAGATTTTCCCCCATCTCTAGCCCAATTGTGTTACAAAAAGCCCTTTCCCTTTTTTTTTTCCTGAAAAGAATTAAAAAAAACCTGTTGTCAAAAGAAAAGATACTAATCAGAAACAGCTTCTGAAGTCTTAAAACCTGCTACAGTTTGTACTTGTTACCAAAAAAACATTGACGCTATCCCCAGATCCCTAAATCCCTTGACTTTTAAAATGTTGAATGGAGCTGTGCTTGGAAAAGAAGAATTAACTTGAATTTGTTTTTCTTATTTGCAATTCAGTTTCCTTGAAACAGGGTCTACGCACAGATTTATTTTTCTCCCTTCCATTGTGCAAGGAAAGAAAGCAACTTCAAAAAGTGCAACCTGCATTATTTTTGGATTATTTAGGATTTCCAACTTAACGTAACTGCAATTTCTGCTCCTACCATCCCCTTTCCCTCTACGGGAACTTAAAAAAAAAAAAAGAGATCGCCCAAAGAATACAATATTTTCATTTCTGAAGTGTCCCACCATGGGGAGGAGCAGAACAGCTCTTCCAGCAGCACACAGAGCTCTCAAGTCAATGGTACCTGCTCAGGGGTCGGCAGGATCTGTCCCTGAAGAGACCACACGCCCAGTGACCCTGAGGGCAATTTGTCTGGTGCAAAACAACAAATATCTTAGAGAAAATATAACAATATATATTTTTACAACCATCCACAGAGAAACCTGACAGCCAGTTACGAGCTTCTGAAGTAGCAAAAAGCTCAGCCTTTCCCCTAAACCACAGATGTCTCTTTTCTGCTCAAAACCTCCCCTATTATGAAAGGCCAACACCGACCAAATCCCAGACTTCACTTGGAAGATCGTTACTTTCTTTGTATTTAAAAGCAAATGCAAACTCCTGCTTTGAAGAAAATTAGACTTTTGACCACGCAAAACCGAAGCTTGACTTCCCGGCTGACCTGCAAAGGCTTCCTATTTGTGTCCTCCCAAAGAGAGAAGCTTTTCTGGGGAGGAGATGAATCGCCAACACAGAGCAGCTCCTCTAATGACCAGGGAAATTAGGTGTGAGTTTGGGTCATTTGCCGCAAGCCTGCGCAATCCCAGCCTCCCACATCTGGGAAGCCGCTGGTGGCCATGGCAGAGAGCACCTCCTCAATGCCGCAAACCTCTCCTCCCCTGTCCTCTCCTGGCCAGCAACACTGCACAGTCAGCATTTTCCATCTTAATTTGGCACTTTTCGATCTTCTTGGAAACTCGGGGAGAAAATCAGCTGCTAACCTCACAAGAGGTGGAAGGCGGGGATGGACCAGAGGACGCTGGTTCCCACCTGCTCCAGCCTGGCCCTTGCCATTACACCACCACCCTGATCGTGCCCCGAGCCTGCAGCAACACCAGCCCGTCCACCTCCTGCGCTAATTCGTTCCACTGCGTTCACCACCCCCCAGCATCCCCTAAGATATTTGCCCACAGAGATGTAGTGTGGGGAAGACCAGGACACCTGGGTCTGGGGTACTGAAGGAAGCCTGGGCCGGGAGGGTCCTTCCAGCTTCTCCGAGGCTTCCAGGGCAGACAATTTTGCCAGCGTTTGGCACAGATACTCCTGTTTTCAAACTGGCCCAGCCACGTCAGTGTGAACTAGACCAAAAGACCAGCCTCCTCCAGGACCTACCCCAATTACCGCCCTATATTCAGACCCTATAGCATATATGGGGCTGGAACAGCCACAAAGGCACTTCCAAAGCCCCACCTGCCTGGGATGGAGCGATCATCCTTACAAATCATTGGCTGCTTCCTAAAAGATGCCCAACATTTATACCCCAGGTAATAATTTCACAGATTTCTGAAGGTCACAAACAATATTAAGAGCTCTGCCCAAAGCCAAGAGTAATGCAGCCAACGCGGGAGGCAAACTGAGCAGAGAGGAAAAGCTTCCAAGTGCCCATAATCTTGCTCCAGAGAGCAAAGAGTTTAGAAATTATTAAACAGTTCTTAGTATTTCCAGCCATCTGGCCTGCATTTCTCCATTTATTCAATCAGACATATGTTGCTTTTATCCCCGCCACTGCCAGCTCTCCCCTGTTCTCTGAAAACATGTGCATCCTCCACTCTCTGCTCATTTTCAGCTCAGCACAAAGCAGAGGCTGCGAGTTCAGCACACAGTACAGATTTCTAGCAAGTGAACGTGCCCGTCAAAGCTGCTTCCACCAACAGCTTTCTCCCACTTGTACCTAAAAATCAGTGTTTGCACAAAACAAGGCAGCTCTGGCAGACTGAGATGTAACTTTGAGTTGGGAATCCCGCTGATGCAGAGCAGCATTGCTCCACTGACGCCATTGGCATCCTACCGATTCCTGCGAGCCAGGATCTGGAAGGAGAGGTCTCCTCCAGCTGTGAAGGTGTGGAGGACCAGAGGCCACGAGAAGCGTGTCTCTCTGGGGACATCACAGCACACATATGCCAAAGTGAGGAAACCAATTCCACTCTGCTTTTCAACCCTACCGCACGCAGGCTCTGCCGTGCACTCACACGTGCAATTACATGTCCAGGCCGTCCCTGCCAAGGTGTAGCACCACGAACCATCTTCTCTGATTATCCCACTCTTTGCACTTTTTATTTCTAGCTATGATTTCTCCCCTCTAACAAGCAGAACGCCCACCCAGGGGGGCCAGAAGCCAGAACTGCAAATAATGGATAGAAAGGACAAAAGAAGAACGCTGCGCTGCTCCAGCAGCACAGGCTCCCACTACCTGAGCCAACAGCATCGCCCTGAACCTCTACAGTCTTCAGAGGGCAAGACGACGAGGAGATCCAACAGTCTGCCCAAGGACGGGCAATGCTGTCACAGTGGCGTTGGACATGGGAAGAGACCTATGAGCCATGGAGGCTGTTTTGGAGCTGCCATCATCACTAGCAAGAAGATAGAGCTGTTGGTTGGGATCAGGCTTAGCTTCCACCAAGCATCAGGCTCCAGCCCTGGCTCCTTTGCCACCTGGGGATGACTGCTGTCCCACAGCATGACTCTCATCCCCCAGCAACCCGCAGCAAAGCACGTCCGCATCTTTGCATCAGCCCTGGCTGCACGTTCCTCTCCCACGAGGCTCCTCCGAAGACCGCCCTTCCAGCAGGAACAGTGTCTTCGAGTCCACAACAGGGCAAGGAGCGAATTACGTTTAATTACACACCATCCAGGGTCTTAAGTATCAGGCGAAGTGTTACCAGATGTGCAGGGATCTCCGTCAAAGCGATCCGCAGGCTTGAATGCCTGTTCGGATATTTAATATGTTGGTATCTGGGGTGTGAGGGTCAGAGACGGGGTTTTCGATGCAGATGTTACAAATCTTTTCTATTCTTACCACCACCTTTTAATAACACCATAAATCATCAGGCACTTCTCAGGTCACCATGTAATTGCCCATTTGTGTATCTGAGCAAGCTTATCTGGACTCTTAGTCTTTGCTGCCAGCAAAGGAGATCTGCTGAGAGCAAACACCGGGGTTTTGCGTGTCCCATCTCTCCTTCAGCAAGTCATCTCTTGGCATATGTGCTTCAGATGCATTGTGGCAGCACAAGAAAAAGACAAGTAACTGATACAGGAAGATTAAAAAAAGGTTGGATCGGTCTGTTCCTAATGCGAGCCTTGCTGCTCGCAGCCCTTTGATTGCAGCAGAATTAAAAGATGGAAATTCACTGGAGGCAAAGGAATTAATTAAAAGGAGAATAAAGGAGCATCAGTCTGTTGGAGTCCTGGCATCAATTCTGAGACTAGTTTTGAAGTGGCAACAGTTTTACTCGTTCTTTAAAGTTGTTCTTCTACATCCTGCACGGTGACTCAGGGAACTAACACGCAGTATGTGCAGCGCCTGACGCTAACAGCCATCCAGGGATGAGGTGTCCTTCCACCTTCTTCTGCTTCAAGGATCTTCCTCCAGACCCAGGAGGAAAGGAGATTTCTGCAGAGATCAGGTTTCTTCAGGACCTCACCCCGTCCTACACGGAACTGCTCCTGACTGCTTTCTTCTGATCCACTGAGACCTTCACAGCACGGTGGAGGCACCATCCTTCACCGGCTGCCAGCTGTCATTCGGGGCTTGGAAACTGCCTGCGGATCGTTTCGTAACTCGGCAAGAAATAACTGCAGAGATTTTGCTGCAGGTGGGGAGGTGGGCAACCACCTTCAGTCGAATCACGGCTTCAACTGGGATTGTCTTCAAATACAGCTGTGCACACACATACGGACCGCGGTTCTCCAAAGCTTTCTTCCGGTTCCTGAGCCTTCAGTTTTCTTGTCTTCAGGAGACATTTGCTTCAGCCAAGAACTGAAACTGTCCCCGTCCCACAACTGCAGGAGCTACGGCTCCAAAAAAACAACCAAGTCTCTTGAGATGCATAACAAAATCAGGAGAGTTCCCAACCCTCCCCTCCACCCAGACTGTGCTTTAAAAATTTATGTTCAGCTGCCGTGTGAAGAGCAGGATCTGCCACTGAGCGCATCCCAGCTGAGCTCGGGAGGGCTTCACCACCACGTTTCTTTTCAAAGGGCACTGGTTACCCCTCCTCTTCATCCACGAACTTGGCTCCAAGAGCTGTGTACATCACACATGCAACCTGTTGTGTAATTCACCCGCCTGTCAGGTCACGTAGCCAGAAACCCACTAACAACGAGGTGTATGTTCACACTGGCAGGCAACTGGCCGAGCCGAGACTCAAACGCTGACATGAGGCTCCCACAGCTGGACACAGCTGGAGTCAGGTAGTCACCAAACCTGTCCGGTTCTTAAGCCTGCATTTGCCTTTATTTTAATGAATGCTTGCCTAGATAAAAAAAATTTTAGAAGAGGTGATTAATGCTAAAAAGACATCGCTCGTTCAAGGTTCCTGTTCAGTAATTCAGGTTTTACGAAGCTTTTACACGACAGAGACCTCACTGTGATCCCTGCTAAGTCCCATGAATACAGCAAGCCCTCACATGCTTCCCAATACACTTTAAAGAAGAAGAATATTAATTTTTAATAGACATAAGATCAGAACTGAACACAGCCATCCCTTGTTATGTGCCTAGTAACAAGATGGGATCAAACCGAGCGCGCTCTCGGGGAGGACACGGTGGCTGGGTTACACCGGCACCGCGTGTCCTTCCCATGCGTGCAGTGGGTAATTGCCTGGCACACCACGCTCACAACCCGTGCCGGGCTAATTGCAGCGACCTGCCGGGACCCGCACGGGCTGTACCGGGCTCAGCAGCCCCATCTCCTCCCCGAGGCCGATGGGCTCTGCCGCCGCCTCCGCTCCCCCGTGGGATGCGGCTGAAGCACCAGAGATGAGCTCCGATGCCCAGCACAGGGCAATGCCCACCCTGCCATAGTGCCTCAGGGTCTAGGGCAGGCGTGGGTGATCACGGCAACAGTTGTGCCCAGTGGCCTCCTAAAATGGCCCCGACAGGCTGTAGACAGGGACCAGGGGACACCCTTTATCACAGCCTGGAAGGAAGCAAGGGACGTGGCACGGGCACGTGGAGAGCCCCGATCACGAAGCCAGGGGACACGAGCAACCTGGAGCTATCTGCCAGGGCTGACACCAGGATAGCACCCTCCCAAAACCATAACCCACCACCCCACCTAAGACAAGATCTGCGCTTCAAACCCAGGTGGATGCAGAGCGCTGCCATCCTCTTAGCAATCCTCCCTCTCCACACAAAGTAAATGACAAAGCATGACTTCAGCTGCAAGAGGCAGCCAGATGCAGGTCAGACCCTGGGAAAACCTGGTGGCGAGGGCAGGATGGTGCCCTGGCTGCTCAGCACCACAGGCTGCTGTGGCAGGTTTGGTCCCACTCCTGCACAGGGCCCCTTCCCTGGACCGGGGCGCTGGGATGCTCCCACCACCGCAGTCAGACCTTGACCTCCAACGCGTGCACGGATCCGGCAGCAGCACGAGCCCTCCCTGCCGGGCAGGATCAGGCCCTTGGGACGCCTTTCTCCCTTCTCATTCCAGCAGCAGCCCAGCCCCTGCCCCGATGGCTCCTTTGTGAAGGAGAGGCACCAGCAGCAGCTCCGCACCGCCCGGGTGGCAGCAGAGCGGATGCAGGTTGTCACGCTTGGGTCTCTGACACCACGGGGGGACGTTCAGCTCCCTCCCTCCCCCCAAAATGGGCTTTTCATAGAGACAAACGATCCCTTCCTTCAACAAAACCTAAATTCTCAGCCGAAAGTACTTGGCAGCAGCCCCTTGAAATTTTTCTCATGGCTTGTGTGGCTTAGGAACATGACTTTCTGCAATATAAAAGCAGCCGGAGGAAGCGGCCGATGCTCTTGTTAAAGAATAATCCCCCCCTCAGCCCGGCTACGCGCCCTGCTGGGCTGTCGCTCACAGGGATGGAGCCGGCAGGTCCCGGCCAGCCAGGTCCGAGGGGCTGGGAAAAGCTCTGCCCGGCCACCAGTAACCCGCCCAGCCCCGGAGCATCGCTGCCACGATGGGGCTGCGTCGGCCGGGGACTGGAGGGGCGGCCAGCGGCCCCCTCCTGCTCCGCAACATCTATTGACAAGCGGCAGTGATGAGGGATCGCGCTGACGAGCGCCTGATCAATGGCACTTATCGAGCCCCCTCCACACCCCAGGTAATTGGAGGATTTCTTTGGCTTCCACTCTCATTGACATTTCCACCCCGGCAGGGTGTCCGTGGGGGCACGTTGTCACTTGGAATTACAGGGGAACTGAGCAGCACAGGCGCGCTCGGGAACAACGGCACGGCACGTGGTGCGAGGCATCCAGCGGCAAGAGGCGGGGGAAACCTTCGAGGCACGATCAGCACCCACAAACAGCCTCGAGGAAGTAAAAATAATAGTAAAATAACCTAACATAGGACTGCAGAGGTGGCAGAGGCATTTCAGGGTCCTGCCCCATCAGTGCGGAGAGGCAGAGCAGTGCAGGAGGCAGCTCGGGCACCCACGGGCAGCTCTGCCTTCAGCTGGAGCAGGGAGGCAGGACTCCCCTCCCAGGTCCCCACCTCGCTGCGCTGTGGTTTGCTTTGGGGACTCGATTTCACCTGCAGCAAGAAGAGAGTCTGCCTGCCCTCACGGAGGAGCCCTCCTGCCCTCGGCCAGGTGCTGCCCCACAGCCCAGGCCTCCCCAGGGCTGGGGTTTGGGATGCCGCGGGTGCCGGAGCAGCTGGGAAGTTGGGGAGTGCAGGAGGGTTCTGCCAGCCCCCGCCGAGCAGCACCACGCAGCGCCGGGCAGGAGGCAGAAGCATGATGTGGCCTCCGGGGATGGGATCTGTCACTTTTCTTGTCCCTCCCCATCAATCACCTACAAGTCCTTTTTCTTTTTTTTTTTTTTTTTGCACAACACAGTGTCCGCCGAAAGCAGCTGCTACTTCACCAGTGGAACTAGCCCAAAGGGTGCAAGCAGGGGCAGGCGAGGAGATGGCCCATTCTTCATTACAACTGCAAAAACACCCCCCGTGCACCCCCACGAGCCCATGGGTAGGTGTGCACACAGCCACGGCCACGCACACACGCACCGTTTAGGGGCTAAGTAATAAATCAATAGCAAAGTGGTCAGCCTTACCCTCAGCAAGGGCGCTTAACAAGGTCACATCCTTATTCTCTCCAGACTAATGAGTGGAGATTACTAATAAGACCTCAGTGACAAGTGACTATATTAATGTAATTCTCTCCTGCTTGTAATCAATTTTGTGTGTTAAAATGCACAGCGATCTTGGCCGCCCGGGATCGCCGTGCCGCTCCCAGCGCTGCAGAGCTGCTGCCTGAGCTGGGAGAGAGGAGTTTTATTCCCCTTGTGTCCGTGCCTGGCCGTGGGGTTTCCTCAGCAGAGCACACTCGGCCATGCAAAATCACTGCCAGGAGAAGCCCAACAGCACATCCCGCTCCCAAAGGGCTGCTGTTCCCCTCGGCCCCCTAAAACATCTCTGTGCCGGTGCTTTAATAGCCCGAACGGGGAAAGTTTTCTGCAACTGTTTGAGAAGTTAATTTCAGCCATTTCACCCCGTATTTCAGCCTCAAACGGTGCTGGCCCCAGCACTCTGCATGCTCCGTGTCAGGGTGGTTCATGTCACCAGCAGCCCCAAATAGAGCAGCATGTGCTGGAACAAGGATGCTCCGTTTGGTCTTTGGCTCTAGAGCACCTCAGCCGTGCAAAGCCTGGATCTCTGCAGGCAGAGTAATCCCTGCTGTCTGCAAATATTATTGGCACACAGGGTCAGGCATTTACAGCCCCACGCATGGGGACCACTTGCAGGTTCAAATTTAGTTAGCCGGGCACGCTGCCTCTGTGCCCCGGTTACAGCCCCAGTGACTGCAATATTCCCTATTTGCATTTCAAACGACTCTCCAGATCAAGGGTGACTCACTTAAGAGATGCATGAATAATTTTGAAGACGTTGACTTCTGTGATCTGCAGGCTGCCTTTGCACTGAGCGAGGAGGAGGTGAAACCCAGTGAGATACTGTGAATTTTCCACCCAGGACCATTACCACAAAAACGTGAGCGTGTAAGACCTGAGCAGCCACGAGCACAGCGCGCCCTCAGCGCCGACACGTCAGGACCTCAGACCCTGCCAACGGGAAAGCCCCCGATGGCACAGCCCAGACGAGACTCCCCCAGCCCAGGACACACGATGCCCATTGTAACGGTGGGCTCATGGTGCCCGGGAGTTTAGGCAGAGCCCCAGTAACTAACAGGGCGCTGCAGGACCAGACTTGCACTTCTCTGGACTCTCAGCAGGTCTGTGAAAAGCTGCAGTGGATTTTTTGGTGTGCAACTGCCACGTGTCTGTCCTTTACTATGGAGCAGAGCTGGCTTACCCCACTCAGGGGGACTAACTGGGACAAGCCCAGAGTAAGACAGTCTGCTGGAGAGATCCAAGTCGGATCCCGCAAACCCTGACTCATGAGAGCAATGCGTGGCATCCCCCGGAGCCCCGCAAGCTGCTGGGGAGCGAGGACCGTGCATCACACCACCTATTCCCACATCCAGTCCGTACATCCTCTTGCAAGGAAAGACTCATCCTACGCCACCGCCGCGGCAGTTCCCCGGGCTGGACCAGACCTGGGCAGGCTGCCTCCACCCTCCGTTCCCAGCCGCGGGCCAGGCTTTCAACCAAGTGCTTTTCAAAGACCCACAGAAAGGCATCCAGAACATCCCTCTGCTCCTCGCTTTCATAAATTTCTAAACAAATACACCAGAAAAATGTGGTGGCAGGCTCAGAGGGAGATCCGAGAGCTCCACCGACTCCTCTGTCATCCACCCCCAGGTAGATGAGCTGATGATTTTCTCAGCCCGCTGGCGCGGGGCGAGGAGGGCACGGCTGGCAGACGCCTGGCACAGCTCTGCGCCGCAGGCAGGGCCAGCTGGGAGCGCTGGGGGACCCAGAGCATCTCGGTCTCCCCCACAGCACATGGCTTGGTCCTCGCTGGAGGGCTGAAACGTAGCGCGAGAGCAAGGGCAGGAATTAAATGGAGCCGTCCGAGGTGCTCCGCGGAGGAGCGCAGGGGTGGGGGGGGAGAACAGACCACCCCGATGGGCTCCGCGCTGGCAGCCGGGCGATGCCCGAGCCCCTTCGGCCATCGCAAGAGCTGGGGTGCGGGGAAGGAGGCGCCGGGCTCAGGTCTCACCCAGCTCCTGGAGCCCCCTCGGCGCTTGCTCTGGGTCCTGCAGGACACCGGAGCATCCCTCTGACGCCGGCCGGCTCCCTAAGCAGGCGGATTTCCAAAGCCCTTTGAAAAGCCATTTAGAGCTAAGTCCTGGTATTAAACCTGGCCTTTCATTAGTCAGGTTTTCAATCTCTGCCCGAGCCCGTTTCAGCAAAAAGTTTTTTAAAAGGTCAGGAAGAAGCTTTTAAGCATATTTGCCAATTAACTATTGTAACCCCCCTCCTCGACTCGATGCGAGCTGCCCACTTCCGTCTCAGGGGATGGTAATTACTGTTTTATAAATAAGCTTTGAACTCTCCTAAGTAATAGTCTCTCCTTGCGTAAAAGCACCCTCTAAATCCACTGGCCTTTTCCACCTTCTGTCACTGCCTGCCTCTAAAAATAATCTAGGAAAAAAAAAAAACATAATACTTTTAAGAAGAAACTGCAAAACTCTCGCTTACTCTGTGATGACTATTTCTCCAGCCCCTCAATAATTCAACTCACAGAAACCCTGCAGCTTTCACTGCCGTTTGTGAACTTTTCATGATATTTAACATCTTTTCAGAAGTTCTCTGGAGTTAAAGGTAAGTGATAAAAAAACCTGTCCATGTTTTGTATGTTTAAATTTCTAGCCCCCGAGGCTAGAAAAGAGTAACCAAGGGAGCACAAGGAAAAGGGCATTAATGAAGAAGTATTTTCCAAAGGTATTGGTTCACATAATATTCATTTTTTTTAAAAAACCAGCCCCACGATTTCTAGGTGCCCAGTTTTATATATTTATTTAAGCAGTCTGGGATAGCAACACTGGCAGACTTGAAATCCTTTAGAAACTCAGGTTACTCCTGCACACCCCACTGCACAGCCTGTATATAAACCCCGCATTTATTTAAAAGAGACAGCAACAGAGAAAGCATTCCTCAGTCGGGAAGGCCACGACTCGTTCCACTCTGCAAGACACAGCTTTTATCTGAAAAATCACAGCCAACACTAACACGCAGCTTTAATCACTTTAGCCTGACACTATCTACGTAACGACACATGGAATAACCCGGCTTAATTTTGTCTCGCAGCTGAGCCGGGCTAAAATTCAGACTCACAAACCTGCTTGTATCAGCAAGAAACACTTCACCGGCTTCGGTGGGCTTTGGGTTGGGAACCAAATGCAGGAGCTGCCACATGAAAGCGAGGGAATAACGTCAGTGTGAAAGTGGGGGGCAGGAGGGCCCAGTCATGCTCCTTGCCCCATCGCCGACTCGGAGCCGGTGGGAAAGACCCCCCCCAAAGAAGGCAGGCACAGCCCCTCTCACGCGCCCTCCATAATATCTGCCTACGATCCCTTTAAACGGTTTCAAATGTTAATTCCTCATCATGGCAGTAAAAGCTATTTTTAATCCCACGTGAAAGCAGTTTGCAGAAGACCAAACTTTGCACGTCTTACAGATTGCTTCCGAAGGACCGGCAGTGCTGTGCGTTAGGGAGCCGTAAAATGGGGGGCACGCCATCGCGGGGAGACCCCTCTGGCTGGCACGGACGCACACAGCGCTTAAGCCCTGTCCTAAACGTAGAGCTGGGACTAAAACTGCGTAAAAGCAAACTCAAAATAACGTGCACGAAATAAAGGCTTTAAAATATCATCTTCACAGTTATAAAAGTACAGCTTTTTCTCAGGTTTCCTGCATTTTCTTCACATTTTAGGATTTCTTTTCCAAACACGGGGGTGAGGGTAGGGGAAGCTGATACAGAAAGGCCCTATTTTTGTAAGGAAATTTTTTTAAAAAAGAAAGAAGAGATCGTGAAGTAATAAACCCAAGAAGCATGCTGCAAGACTGGGTTTCTGCAAATGCACCAAGACAAACAAGGGCCACTCTCAGCCCCGGAACGCTGAAACACGAGTCCATCAGAACAGATTAGCCAGTGTCAATGAATAAAGATAATGTCCCGGAGCAGCTCTCAGTGCATCGCCATCTGACTCCTCGCAAGATCCTTTTGTCTGTTCCCACCTATGTATTTCTTAAATGTGCCTGTGAAAAGCTCTCCCTGGAAGGGGATACAAGCTCTTTGCCAAAACACCGCCTGGCGACTCCAGAGGAGCTGAAACGTCGGGGTTTATTCAACAGCTTGTGCTATAGAGTGTCTTGATCTGTCTGTACAATCACAACACACACAAAAACCCCTCAAGGCATCTACTTAGCTCTACTTTTCAACTGCCAATAACACTCACAGCAAAAGTCAAAAGAGCAGCACTGGAGCCGCGTCCTTCCCCTGCCGCTCAAAGGCTTCGGGGTTGCAAGGTTCGGAGATAACAAAGTCTGGCTCAAGAAATCCTGGATGCCTTTCAAGAACATTATTAACGCCCATGAATGGGCTTGAAGGAGAGGAAAATAATAATAAAAAAAAAAAAAAAACCCCAAACCCCTATAGAAAATAAAAAACCAAGCCCACCACATCGCACGTAGAAGCTCTCTGCAACCACCCATCTGCCCTGGGCACACACGCATGCTCCCAAGCTGGGACACCCCCGGCACCAGTCAATGCACGCACAGAAGCGCAGCGTGAGCATGACCAACCACATGAAAAGTTCCTCGCCTGCAAATGCGAAAATGCCAATAAAAAGCTAAATTCAGCCTCCAAGAGAGGCAGAGCTCTGGGACGGCTCCGCAGCACCGGAGGATGCTCGGCGGCGATGCCCGCTTGCCGTGTGCCGCCGCGGCCGGCTGCGGAGCTCCAGCCTGGCCACTCACCAGGAGCCTTGGCCAACAGTGACTAGCCGTCCCATAGTACTTTTTTACTACTTCTGGCCCAAACTAAGAAAACCAGGAATTCTTCACAATTCCTATGAAATCCAGTGTGCGCTATCATCCGGGGTGCAGTTTCACTGAGCACAACCCCAACGGCTGCTCTCTTGTGGTGTGCTGCGCTCAGAGAGGCGAGGGGTCGCTGGGAGCCTTGGCCCAGCCCCGTCCCTGTGTAACTCTTTCTTTAGCTATTGGAAAAAAAGCAGGAAAAAGAGTGCCTGGGATCATAGATCATACGAGGAGACACAAGACAGAGCAAAAACTGTCGTACTGAGCTGATGTCGCTGCAAAGTGTTGGTGGATGGAGATGAGGAAACTGTTCTTTGGATAAGCTACATCAGGCTGAACTCCCCAAAACTCCCTTTTATGCGAGCCAGCATCTGCCGAGCCCCTTCCCTGCACCACCTTCGTGCCCCAAAGCCGCCATCGCCCACCGCTTCTCCTGCCCCGCACCCCACAGCGCCAGAACCGCCGAGGCTCTGCCGCATTACGGAGGCAGACGGAGCGGTCTGAACCCCGGGCAGCCACGTGGAAAACAAGCCCGGCTCTGGCAACGGAAAAAGGGAGCGATCCCATGCAGAGATGTCAGCTACGCCCCCCAAAACGTCGCCAGCAGAGCAGCGCCTGCCGGAGAGCCCGCCAGAGCGCCCATCCCCGCTTGCACAGGCATCGGACGAAATGCAAACACCCCGAGCGCCACCTGTGACCCCGACTCCGCTCCCCCTCGCACCGAGAAGGCCCTGGGCTGAAGGCGGGCGCTGCTCTGCAGACCCCGCAGGGGTTCCGCCCGTTACACCCCGTAGCAGCCCGGCCCACGAGCGCGGCTCTCAGGTCACACAAGCAAGGGCAGGGTTTGGTCCCGTGCCATCACGCTGCGCACTGCTTCACGTTTTTGCTATGAAGTTCTAAATGTCACCGGCGAACACCTCAGGTACAACGAAGTTCTTGCGTTTGCCTTCGCCCACGCTCCCACAGAGCAGAGACAGACAGACAGACGGCAAGGTTCCCGGGTTCCCCAACAGGACACTCGCGCTCCCCAAGCGCTGCGTGAGCGGAGGAGCAGACGCGCCGACACCACTTCTTTTTTATTTAGGTTTACTTTAAAGCAGTACTGAGTGCCAAAAAAATTAAAACAGTGTTTTGCTTTAGGATAAAACGTCACGTCATGCTTGGATTATCCATTAGGTAATTTATGTCGCAGTCTAGAAAAGGTGTTTAAACTTCTCGTAATTAGCTAAACCTACAGTAACTCAAGGAATTTCATATGAGACGCTTGCTGCTTCTGCAGGACATTTTCTTTTCACTAGTCAAAAGAACGGCACCAGAAAAGAACTTTGGGCTATTTCAGATTTAAATAAAATAAAACAAAACACTCTGGGCTAAGACCAAATGGTTTCAGTCAGTGACTTACGTTATAACGTAAACTCCTCGGCACCCACAAGCAGATACTCGTGCCACTGCAGTGAAATCCCCACGGGACTGAACTACCCAAAAAGAACCAAATAATTCTGTGGCGATATTTCCAGGGAAATTTTTTTTTTTTCCTCTCTCTTTTCACGTTTACTTAAGACAAGCAACGACCTACAGGTGCCTTCGGGCCAAATATCTTGGCATGAGAAGCAGTTGGTGTAATTTTGGTTTCCTAGCAAGTTCAAATATTTTAAAAATGTTTACACCACTTTGAGATATTCATTGGAGAAACCTGAACTTCTCTCCAACTTCTATTTTCCTCCACTCAAACACACCCGGCTTTAAACATTTAGCTCTGTCTGGCTTTCCCGGGCAAAAAAAACCCTCAGTATAGCAAGGTCTTGTAAGAAGACAAAACAAGAGAGGCAAAGAGAAGAGGAAACTAAGGAAAAGAGTCGCGCGTGTGATTGAAAACACACTTGCTCTATGCAGAGTTAAAGCAAAACATCTACTGATTTTTTTTTCCCCTCACTAGAAAGGATGCAACTTCTTCCCAGCACAGCGCACGCTTCCCTGCGACGCATCTGGCCACGCCAAAAACCTTCCCTGCTCCATTTCTCCAAATTTACCATAACCATATGCAGAATCATCTGAAAACATCTCGCTGGTATCAGGCCAGGCTCCCTGCAAGCACTTACAGCACTAAAAACTCACTACACAGCAATCTAAACCCAAGATTTATTTATTCTTCTCTCGCTGTGGTCCATCCTGCAAACCTCTCACCGGACTACGGCGAGGGATATGAAAGCGTTCGATCTTCCACGCTTTAATTATGTGCTCGCAGTCATTAAACTCCCATTCTGCCAAGCAAGATCTATCTTGTAATCCTCACCCGAAAAGATTAGTTATCATCGTTATTGTTTCTAGAGCAGCGCAGACACAAATGGCAGCGAGAAATGAGCTAATAAATCACAGCAATATTAATATAGTCATAAAAATGAGTGTGCTACTTACTGCGTTTGAAGGTGTGTTAAGTCAATAACTTTACAGTCCAGATGTGGTCTTACAGAGCTGAAACTCTGTGGGTAAAATTACCACTAAAATTACACTTCCCATTAAACACGCCGATTTTCGCGGGTTATTATTTCGGCGAGGATTGCTAAGCTGCAACCTCCCCCAAAACATCGCGAACCATTAAGCGCACGTCAGAAATACGGTATTCCCACAGGGCTCGGGGAGAATAGGATGGACAGGCAGAAAGGACAGGGAGAGCTACTCCTTTTATTATTTTCAGATGTTTCCCTGCGAACACCGCAGCGCTTTTATAAATCTACACGTTTGGACTCTCTTCAAAATAACGGACCAGATTCTTCCACCGCCTTCAAGGGACTTTGCGCTCTGACTCCGTTTGGCCCGGCCACGCCGGAGTTGGCTGGGAGACGGGACTTTAATAGACACCACATGCACAGTAGCTGCTCTTCCGAACACTTTATCGCCTGAAGAGTTCAATTCCATTGAAACCCTCAAAACCAAACAACTCCCTTGAATCAATACGGCTCTGCCCTTTGACACAAACCTACCGAGGAATTCAAGCGATACCGTTTTACCCTTCCCCATCCCTCGCTGGGTCATCGTTTTAACGCACAGCCAGGATCAAGCCCGGTCCTGCGCGCCGAGATCCTCCCTCCCTTTAGTTTTATAAGCCACTCGAATTAAAAAAAAAAACACAATTCCCTAAAGAAACGCGGTGGGGAAACGGTGGGAGAGCTGAGAATAAATCGTTAAATCGCAAAGCTTGGATCATTAAAAAACAAAAATAAAGCAAATTGCTGCTGCCGGGGGTTCCGGGGACACCTGTCCTCGGCTGGTTGGGCTGTGGGATGGGGCACACGGGGACACGGGGGGGACACGGGGGGATTCAGGGGGGACCGGCTCTTACACTCCCACCGCTCCCGGCTTCGGCAGCAGCCCCCAGCCCCCCGACTCCAGGCAAGGCGGAGGGTCGGAGCTGCCGCTCCCTGCCGAGCCCGCTCCTTTCTCCATCCCCCCCGGGACCTGCATCCTTCACCCCCCGGGGCCTGCACCCTTTTGCCACCCCACGGAACCTGCACCCCTTCGCCCCCTCCCCGTGCATCCCCTCCCCGCCATCCCACCCCCTCGGACCCCCTTTATCTCCAGGGACCAGCCTGTTGCAAAGCAACCCCGTGAGGGCACGGGAGGCAATTAAACACCGCTGGGAGCTTCATTAGCCGCTGCCGGGACCCCCGCCCGCCCCCCCCGCCCTTACCTGTACCAGCGCAGCCCCTTCTCGTAGCACCTGTCGAAGAAGTGGGGTTCGGCACCCACAGCCCGCACCCCGGGGTGCGCCCGCAGGAACTCCAGCAGCGCCCGCGTCCCGCCCTTCTTCACGCCCACGATGATGGCTTGCGGGAAGCGCCGGCTGCCGCCCCCCGCCGCCCCCGGCCCCGCGCCCCGCACCGGCCCCGCACCGGCGGGCGGCGGCAGCAGCAGGGCGGGCGGCAGCGGCTCGCAGGGCCCCGGCAGGCAATAAAAGAAGTAGGTGAAGAAGAGGATCATGGTGAGGAGCAACGAGGCGCGGCGGCCCCCGACGGGTCCCAGCAGCCGCCCGCTACATCCCATCGGGGGCCGCTCCCGGCCCCGCCGGGCACCGCATCCCGCACCGCCGCCCTGCCCGCCCCCCCCCCACCCCTCCCTCCCCACCCACCCGCGCTCCGCTCCACGCACACCCGGCCCGGCCCGGCCCGGCCCGGCCCTCCCTTCGCGCACCGCCCCCCACGCCCACCCACCCGCGGGGCGGAGGAGGGAGGGCGGGCGGCACACGCGTGGCGGGGGGGGGGGGGGGGGGGGGGGGGGGCGGCAACGCCCCGGGGTGGGGGCGCGGCACACGCGTGGGGCACCGCCGGGGTATCCGCGGGGGGCCCGTGGGCAGCCCCTGCGTGGGTGCCAGCCCGGCCCGGGGCAGCCCCGCTGCTCCCACCCACCCCGAGCAGCCGCGGCGGAGCGAAACCCTCCCGGCCCCGGTGCACCGGGAGGATGCGTTTTCCCACGTTTTCCCATCCGATTTTTCTTTCTTTTTATATCTAGATCTCTAATTTCTGGGGCTGCATTGGGTGTTTTTGGCCACTCGCATCACCCCGAGGGCCGCGCAGGGGAAGGCTGCAGCTCGGCAGCGGGTGCGGGATCCCAGGCTGGAGCTAAAACGCCATCGCCGCGGTGGTAGCCCGGCAGCACGCAATTAGCGAGCGGGATCTGGAGAGGCAGCGCTAATTAGGCTGCGCTAGCTCCCGTCTATTTATTGTTTGGGATGGGAAGGACGGCCCTGGGTTTCCACGCAGGTCCCTGCACCTTCCGAAATAAGCCAAAAAGCAGTAGTTTAGGTGGTGGGATTTAAAATGCATGCGTGTGACGGGTGGTGGGGTGGGATGAGGTGGTTTTCCTCCTGCTGCTGGGGAAACCCCAGTCCCTGGGGCTCAAAGCAGCATGTATTTTGGGTGCTACATAAATCCGGCCGGGTGCTGCAGTGTCGGTGACACACTATGTGTGGGCAGCATCCCCAGGTGCCTCTGGCCAGGATGGGGCCTTGCGTGCAGCATCAGCACCATCCCGGCTTGTTCCTGCCCTCCTGGCAGCACGTGCCATCCCCAAATGCAAAAGAGCCGAGACCCAGCCCTAGGGTGCCCGACCCTGGGGGTTTCCTTGGGGCCGTCACCCCTGGGACCCACCGAAATTCTCCCAGGGCCCGCCCTGCCCCATGCCTCGAACCACCAAGGCTGATTTCCAGTCTTGTGCTAAAGCCTCCCTTTTTTGTATCTGAAATTGGCGGTGTCTTAATTAACTTATTAATATAATTAGCTCTTTTTATAATTAGATCCCCCAAGTCTTCCAATAGATAGAGGAAGGCGAGGAGACCTGGGGGTGTGCGTGTGTGTGTACAGAGCTGTGCAAACACAGCTGCATCGGAGGCAGCGATGCTCCTGCGTGGCTGCGTGGTGCCACAGCTGCACTGTCATGCATGACATGACATGCATGACGGCATGGCTGCATGACATCAGGGCTGCAGGGTGGCACAGCTGCAGGGTGCTATGGCTGCATGGCAGCAGGATGGCACAGCTGCATGACAGCAGGGCTGCAGGGTAGCATGGATGCAAGGTGGCAGGGCTGCAAAGTGGCATGGCTGCATGACAGCAGGGCTGCAAGGTGGCACAGCTGCAGGGTGCTATGGCTGCATGGCAGCAGGATGGCACAGCTGCAGGGCGGCAGGGCTGCAGGATGGCACGGCTTCAAGGTGGCAGGGCTGCAGGATGGCATGGCTGCATGACAGCAGGGCTGCAAGGCAGCACGGCTGCATGAGAGCAGGGCTGCAGTGCGGCAGGGCTGCATGAGAGCAGGGCTGCATGAGAGCAGGGCTGCATGAGAGCAGGGCTGCAGAGCTGCAGGGCGGCAGGGCTGCAGGGCTGCATGAGAGCAGGGCGGCAGGGCGGCAGGGCTGCAGGGTGGCAGGGCTGCATGAGAGCAGGGCTGCATGAGAGCAGGGCTGCAGGGCGGCAGGGCTGCAGGGCGGCAGGGCTGCATGAGAGCAGGGCTGCAGGGTGGCAGGGCTGCAGGGCGGCAGGGCTGCATGAGAGCAGGGCTGCAGGGCGGCATGAGAGCAGGGCTGCATGAGAGCAGGGTGGCAGGGCTGCAGGGCGGCAGGGCTGCAGGGTTGAAGGGCTGCATGAGAGCAGGGCAGCAGGGCTGCATGAGAGCAGGGCGGCAGGGCTGCAGGGCTGCATGAGAGCAGGGCTGCATGAGAGCAGGGCTGCAGAGCTGCAGGGCTGCATGAGAGCAGGGCTGCATGAGAGCAGGGCTGCATGAGAGCAGGGTGGCAGGGCTGCAGGGTGGCAGGGCGGCATGAGAGCAGGGCTGCAGGGCTGCATGAGAGCAGGGCCGCATGAGAGCAGGGCTGCAGGGCTGCAGCAGGACGGGGCTTTGTGCCCTCTCGTGGCTGGTGCTCGCAGGAGGCTGCGCCGGGGCTGCCCGGCCCATCCTGCACGGTAGCTTTTCAACGAGAGGAAATAACTGCACGAGTGTGACTGGAGATCCCTTCCAACTCGCAACGCGAAGGTTCCCCGGGGAAAAACGAGGAGGAAAGATTACAATGAGGAAGTGAATCTGTTATCGGGAGCAGTTTGATAAATAAAAAAGCATCCAAAATCTGCCGTGCGGCACTTGCCAGCTCTTGTTGGGTTTTACGTAAGTGATTAGAAATAGGAACTGTTTCACTCCGGGCGAGAGCGGGTGGGAATCGCTCCAGCTCCCTGTTTGGGTTGGGGGGAGGGTGTTGTTGTTGGAAAATGCCAATTTGTCAAAATGGAAATCTTTGGCAAGAACATATCCATTTTGACAAACTTCTGTCAAAACACAGCCCGGGAGGCTTGGGAAAGGCAGGCAGGGGAGAGAGCACAGCCCCCTCCTCATCCTCGGTGCAGGGGGATCCCTCGGGGTCACGGGGCTGGGGCTGCCTGCGGCAAGCTAGTCGGCACTGCCAGCTCCCCCCGTGCACCGTGGGTGCTGCCGTGTCTCGGCGATGGCGCTGCTTGGGCACGGTCGGAGGAGAAGCACCTTTTCCTTTCTCGCCTTCAAAATTGGGGAAAAAGGCTTAAAACGTGAGCTCGGGGCTCACTGCTGGGGCCAGGTGCATTGTGGTGAGGAGGGGAAACACCAAGCACCAGCGGGCAACCCCGCAGGAAGGTCCCCAGGAACATCTCCCTGCCTTGCTGGCAGCTCAGGTGATTAAGGACAACAAGCACTCAGGTGCAATTTTTTAATCAAAATTAGGAGTTTTGTTTGGAAAAAAAAAAAAAAGGAGTTCTGGAATAAGCAGCTGTGATGTCTCGGTGCCCTGGCAGGCAGCGGCCACCCTCACATCTCTGCAGCTGCCCCAGAAGGGCTGTGCGGGACATGGGATGTGAACCCAGGCCAGCAGGGCCGGCGCCCGGTGCCTCTCTGCTCCCCTGGCCACATCATCTGCCGCACGTTCCCCCTCCGTTAGCACGTCTTTGTCCACCGCTCTCATCACACAACCTACCAGAGAGCGCAGCTTTCCGAGAGTTTGATGATCCTGCTGAAAAGCCTCCCGCTGCAGCCGCTCGCCGGGCTGCCGCCAGCGCTGGTGTCCGTCGGGGGACGGGGCTGCCTTCCCCGGGCAGGAGCAATGCCGCTGCGATGGGCACCGATGCCTTTGCACCAAGGAGCAGAAGGCGGGTGGGCGGCAAGCAGCAGAGCCAGTGCAGCCAGCACGCCGGCCGTGCTTGCCGACCCTTCACAGTGCATGGCTGGGAACAGTGTTGGGAGGATTTATCCTCGCCCCTGGGGAGGGCAGGCACAGACAACACCATACCACGTACCCCAGCACCTCAGCTTGCTCCCAGGGCTGGTGCACACCACGGTCCCTGCCCTGGGCCGCTGCATAAGCCCTGGCATCAGGGCTCTGTACCCCCGGGTGGCATCCACGGCCCCAGTGGGCTGGGGTCAGCGGCCCCACGGGCACCGCTGCGGCACGGCTGGTCCCCGGGGCCGCTCACAGCACGCAGGAGCCACTGGGCTGCTCTGGCAGAGGCGGATGAAAGTGTTTGGGGCTGTCACCGGTGTTATGGATGGGCTGCGAGCGCTGGGGGGAGCGGCACGCAGACACTGCGGATGTGGAGGGAGCCTCCGCGCTTCCGACCCCTGATTGATGAGATGCAAGTGCCAGCCGTTTCACTTACTATATCACCGTTACCTCAGCCCTCCAGCCGGGACGAGAGTGCTTTGAACCTCAGAGACAATTGTCTCCACTGAAGAATGAGAAGGGTCATTTTTTTCCCCTGGGGTCCCAGCAGGAGCGAGGGGGTCCCCAGGAAGCCCCATGACCTGGCTGATGGCTTGGCAGCTCCCCAGGGACTGGGGGCTACAGCAGCCCGGGGGCAGCCGGGGCACGGCAGCTGTGCGGAGGAAAATGCCAAAGGAGCTTTTGATTGCTGCCAAGGGGAAGAGGTGAGACACATCCAAGCTAGCCAGGAGCTTCCAGATAGGTTGGATATTAGGAGAAATTTCTTTCCTGACAGAGTGGTCAGGCCCTGGCACAGGCTGCCCAGAGAGGTGGGGGAGTCACCGTCCCTGGGGGGGTTCAAAAACCATGCAGACATGGCACCTGGGGATATGGTTTAGGAGGCCTGGGTGTGTTGGGTTGGAGGTTGGACTTGATGATCCTAGAGGTCTTTTCCAGCCTTAATGATTCTATTCTATGATTCCCATGGCAGTGATGCTCAGCGCTGATGGGTGAGCAGCAAAAGGGGAAAATAAAGCAGCAGAGAGGCCAGAACCTGGCCAGCACCGGCACTGCCGGGCTCGCCGGAGGCACCAGGGAGCCATGACCAGTATGCTTGTCCCACACAGGATGCTCAGCAGCGGTGGTGCTCCGTCCACGCCAGATTTGCAGTTTGCTTCAGGGCCGCCTTTCATCGGCGACAGGCCAGCCCGGCTGGCTGCGGGGGTCCCCGTGCTGCCGGGGGCTGCCTGCCGCTGTGGTCCCCAGGGCTGAGATGGCTGCGGGCTGCCTCCTGCCCTAGCCTGCTTGGCTGGGTCGGCAGTGGTGAGAGTTCTCCCTCCAAACCGCACGGGCGCTGCTGCTGCGGCATCGAGGGGGCGAGCGTGGATGCCCGTGTAGCACGGGGGCACGCGAGGAAGCGTCGCTCCAGGGGGTGCAGCCCTGTGCCGTAGCGCTGGCTGCTGCGCCTGGCCCCCCACATCCCCTCAGGACAGGGAGCAGCTTCCCAGCTGGGCTACAAATGCCCAAATGCCCCCCAGCTGCACCAGGGGCAGCGAGGTCAGGGGCTGGATCCTGCCTTGGCAGATCTTGTGGCAGAGCATCGGTTGGAAATGCCTGGTGACCGTCTCAAAGGGCCGTGTGTCTGCGGAGCAACTAGAGCCCGACACCAGACGTGGTTGTGCACATGTGTATGGTTTGAATTGGGTTTTTTTTGGGGGGGAGGGCTCCCTCCAGCCAGGTGCGTTGCCCTCCTCTCTCCGAATGCAGGGCTGTACCTGCCAGCCTCCCTTGGGGTGGCTCAGCGCTGGAGGGAGGAGGCACCGGGACAGAGCAGGCACCCAGGGCAGCCATCCCCAAAATTCCCCGTGCCCCATCCCGGGATCACCTGGAGCAGAGGGGTTAGCCAGCCCCCTGGCGGGCTAAATCCTGGTCCCAAAGCGGGTGAAGTTCACACCTCATCCGGAACAGCCAAGTGACAAGCCCCACCAAGGGCCAAACAGAGCAATATCAGCACAGCACCATGTGAGCTCAATGCTCCCCTTGTCCATCCCCCCCCACCCCCCAAAACCAGCGGGTCCAAGCAGGATGGGACCCTGGATAACCAGCCAGGGCATCCCAACTGGTGACCCCAGCACCACGACCCAGCCTCCCCTCCAGAGACCTCCCCTCTGCCCGCCGCAGCAGGCAGGCAGGAGCCGCAGCGTGGGTGCTCTGGGATTTCCCAAAGTTTGTTATTACAAAGAAAGAAAGAAAAGGGCTCAAGGGATCAGTGGGAATGAAAAATGCTTTAGAAACATGGGAGATCATTTAACAGGTCACCTCCACAGCGGAGTTTGCCAAGCTGATAAAGGCAAGCAAACTTATTAAGGCGCGCACAGCTTGATTTGAAACGGCTGCTCCCAAACAGCCAATTACTCCGAGCCGTTCCAATCCAATTAGGAAGGCTGTTTCCCTGATTACGGCAGTGTGTTTTACAAATACAGCACAACTCCTTGGGTTCAAAGAGCAATCCATAAAAGGGAGCTCAGGAAGGGGCGAGCCAGCGCCCGCAGCCAAGGGAGGCAAACCCCATTCCTGTCCCTGGGGATGCAGGTGTCCCTGTCCCTAGGGATGTGGGTACCACAGGGGATGGTGATGGGGTGCCTCGGCCTCAGGCATGGTGGCACTCACTGGAAGAGCAGCCCTGCGGCTGTCCCTAAACCAGCACAGCCCCAGCAGCCAAGACGACAGGATCTCCGAGCTGTGGTCCCCACCAGGAGCTGGGACCCTGGGGTCATCTGGTTAGGGGATGCCACCAGGGTCCCTGTCAGTGCGACCTCTCCATAGTCCCCTCCAGGGTCTCAGCAAAGGCCACCCCTTGTCACCCAGCTCTGTGACATTAGCAAGCCTTTCCCCAGAGACCGGGCAAGATCTGAGGTTTACCCACTGGGTATTGAAAAAAAGAAAAACAAACTGTCCTCAACATAAAGTTACAGGGTGATTTGCCCCAATCTTGCCAGTTGGGAGAGGCAGTTTTACAGAGGGAGGAACCCACGTGGGACCATCAGGGCTTTGCCCAAGCTCAAAAGGGCCAGCTGAGCTGGGATGGATATAAGCACGAAGGAGGAGGAACAATCATGTCTCCCTGTAATTGGGATCACGGGCGCTGCGGTGCAGCAAAGAGAGCCAACCCCCTCCGGACTCAGAGGGTTCCCATCACCTGGGACACAGGAGAGACCAAGAAACGCATCACCATGCTCACACAGAAGATGAAAAACTAACCCACAGGCACCATCCTCAATCCAAGAGGCTGAGCCGGGCTTGGGGGGCGGGGGGCAGGAAGGGCCAGGGCTGGGGCTGAGCGGCGGCTCCAGCGCCTTCGCGGCCATCCAAACCCTCACCGCAACCGCTCCAACGGGTTCGCTTCAAAATCCTGGCGCGCGGCCACCTCTGGGGTGTAGCGCAGCCCCTGTTATTAAAATGTGTGACAGCAGCTCAAGATGGAAAGTGAAGTTGTACATTCTCCATCTGAAACTCCGGGAGGAATTTCAAGCAGGGGAATGCAATTTCCAGCCTGGAGGAGAGCCAGCAGCACCAGGGCGAGATTTTTCTTAATATGGTTTTGCAAAACTTGAACACAGAAAATTACCCGTAGCTATAGCAATACCAGCGAGCTGGAGACAGCCCCTGGGGAGGAGGCGAAGCATTTGCACAACAAAAACACCCACCATTTCCAACCAGCCTGCTGTCCCCTGCCACCGCTGGGACGTTCGGCCACCTTGGCTCCCCGCTTCAGCTCGGCGTCCGCTGGGATTTGGGGGCTGAGCCACGCGGACGCTGCGTGGCCCAGGGCAAAGCCACCCTCCTGTCCATCTTGGGATGGGAGCAGCATCCCGGGAGCGTGGGTTTCAGCAGCGGAAGAGATGCCCCCAGCACCAGGCACTGGCTGCAGTCTTGCAAAACTCCCCACGGGACAGCAGGACGCGGCTGCGCTGCACGACGCACCTTCCCGCAGCGGTGCAGGCGGCCAAACAGCGACACAGCGTTTCACAGAAGGCAAAAGCTGGTGCTGGCAGCACCAAAGGGAGAATGTGGCTTGTCCCAGACCCTCAGCGCTTGCAGGTCTCCGCTCCCTCCATCAGCCCGGGAGGGACGCAGGTTCAAAAGCTCCACCTTATTCTCCTAACGGTGTTTTGGGGCACTGGTGCGGTCCCAGCTGTGACCCCCAGCCACCTCGCTGCCCTTTGCCACTACACCAGCCCGGGCAGCACTGCCTGCTCACGGCAGCACAGACGTGGCTGGCTCCCCGCCAACTGGAGTTACAAAAGGAGCCTTCCCCCTATTTCTGCTTTTGATTTAAATAATCCCAATAAGGGGATAAAGCGGCCAAAACCCACTGATTTTTTTTAAAGCTTCAATTTAAAAAATAATATACATGAAATGTGCGATTTTTATTAGAGTAGGCAGAGCTGCAGAGTATCAGACACAGCTCTTTGCTAACCAAACCTCTGTCCCCGGGACACCAGCTATTAACTGTGCCATCCGGAGTGCTCAGACATCCTCCGCACAGCGTCCCAGCTCTGCCTTGGCCCTGCTTTCCTCCTCATTTCCCACGCAAACACAAACTGGGGGCTGGCTGCAATTATTTCTTTATTGGTGCCCTCCTGGGTGAGGATGCAAGAGTGACAACAGCTTCACATCATCCTGGGAGTGAATAATTACAGGGACAGGGAGGAGGCACAAAAACAAAGGTGCTTTTTTTTGTGTTTAATTTGACCCGGTGTCTGGTCACACAGGTCTGTGGACACAGAGAGATATCCTGTTTAGATGTACAGGGTGACAAGACCATTTCCCACTGAGAAAGTCCCCTCCTGAAGAAGCCAGGCGATGCCACAGAGCTGGACAACGAAACATCACTGTTTGCAGGTGGGCGATGGCTGCAGCTGAAGAGGACAGCGTGGGGCCTGCAGTGGGACTTTCAGTGTGGTGCCTCGTGCCCTGACGGGGGATTTGCAGCCCAGAAAGCCTGGGGACGAGGTGGGTTCAGTGCTGGGGAGGTGGCAAAGTCCCTGGGGGTTTACTGGAGCCATGACCCAAGGGCGAGCCAGAGGCACCTCTGCCTTTCTTGGGCAGGGAGAGAACAAGGTCTCTGCTCCTCGTTATCAGCCTCTCCGACACCCCTCGCAACCGCTGCAGTTATTTCTGCCTCTCTGCTACATCAGTCTGCACAAAGAGCACTTTGCTGACCAGCCAAGGGTATCTTGACTACTGCTTACCTGCTCTTTACAAGCTTACTGACTCAATGGAACCATAATTATATGTTCGTTGCCAATCTCATTTAGAGTTAATTACATGCCAAATAGACATATCTCTCACGTGCTTGGAAGCATCCCAATGAAGGCTCTGAGCAGTCTGTCAATATGTATGTGAAGACAGGTATTCGTTCTGCTGGGTGTTTCACCACCCAGTGCTTATTTGCAGGTCTAAATCAATAGTATCATCCCATTCGGCATGGGGGAAGATGTGGCATTAGTTCAGCTCTGAGGGAGGAGGCGAACACAGGGGAACCTCTCCTGGCCACCGTGGGTGAGAGCTGACCCACAGTGCCGGCACCAAGGTCACCCCAAACCCATTAGCTCTGGCAGCAGCATGGCTAGGATGGGGCCAGTCTGGCAATAAAACAGCACACCACACTCAAGTTCCTCACTTTTTTAAAATGCATCTGCAACAGGCTAGCAATAGGATCGCTGCGTGGTTTAATCCCACTTTTTTAAGCCTAAAAATGGAACTGACTCCATTTGGCTCATGCCCCCGTTGCATTTCCCCCACTGCTGCTGGGCTGGGGGCTGCCAGCTCCGCTAAAAGCACTGGGACAACACTGGTGTAGGACTGGGGAGCCTGAAAGATGCACTGGCACCCTGAGAAATGATGGTGGCAAGAGAGGGGTGCCATCCCCGAGCCCGCTCTCACTGGCATCACGGTGCTAAACCCACCGGAGGGCTGGAGCCTGGCCGAGCTCTCCCACACTCTGGGCAGGCAGGACCGGCTCTGTGCCATAAAAGACCAGCACAGCTTGTCACCTTGGAGGGCAGAGCTGGGGTATTACATCCTAAACACTCACAAAAGCAGCCAGTAAGCGGGCAGAGCTGTTCCAAATCAAGCAGCGAGCGGGCGCAGCTGCGGCGCATCCTCACCCATTGCTTGCTGCGCGCTGGCTTCCCCCGAGTCGCAGCCAGCGAGCTCCGCACCGCCGTGCCCAGTCCCTGCAGGAACCAGCTTTTTTTCCAAGCAAATCGGTTTACAAGTTTCCTCTTTTGCTGAAAAAAAAAAAAAAATTTTAAAAACACAAAACCATTTCGGGGTAGGGGGGTGTTTTGCTTGTTTGCCTTTAAAAAATAATGTCACCGGGTGCAGATGGCTGCGTTTATGAGTCTATGAAGCTCTGGCATGCCCACTGCTAATTCCATGCACAGGTTGGGGGTAGCTTTCATTTGGCTCTGGTTCAGCCAAATATTCAGTGGCCAAAGGGAGAGGAAGGTGTGGGATCAAGAATCGGAACATCTGGAGCAGAGCTGAGCAATAACAAAACACAAAGCAAAGTTTTAAAGCAAATGCCTCAAATGGAGGTGGAAAAGCAGAGTTCAAAGGGCTCCCTGCTGCCAGCAAGGAGGGAGGCAGGCTCCCAAGTGTCCTTCTGTCATGCATTTGGTTGGGTTTTGGAAACAGGAAAAAAAAAAAAATGTGGTGTCAAAGAGGGAGGCAGAACCACTAGATTAAACCCTGCCCAGCTGTGCCGCCAGCAAAACCTGCTCCTCCCCTGCAGGCAACACAGGCTCCAGAGCTTAATGCGATAAAATCTGAATTTCAGAAGTTTTTCAGTAGCAGCAGGGGGATCAGAATGCGTCTTTGGGTCAGAATCCTGGGTTTCAGACCCCACAAGACAAGGATGTTCCCGTTCCCCCAGCCAGCCCGGAGCTCTCCCTGCATCCCACGGTTGATGCTGGGCAGCCCTTGGCACGGGGCAGCGGCTGCAGGTGTCCCCAGCATCATACAGGGTCCATTTCCCAAGCGGCCCCACCAACAGTATTTAAGTCATAAATAGGGGTAATGCATTTTCTTTGTCTACTCCAGTCTTAGTTCTGCAAAACCCCTATGACAGCAAAATATTGCACCATTAAGAACAGCTAATGAATGGATAATGAATCCGGTAATGAACATAACGAGCTAATACTCTCATTCCCCCAAATAGTGGCATGCACAATGCACACTCATGAATTACAGCTGCCAAAGCCTGAGAGGCCATCAGGTCACGCCGGAGCCACGCATGCCAAGGCCCTGCTTTCCAGGTGAAAAACACCAGCTTTCCGGCAAGACCTTGAGTCTCACCCGGGAGCGAGGAGAGGCGAGCGGAAGGGGGCCATAGGGAGCACCGCTGCCTGCCGGGAGCTGCCGCCGGCGTGAGGGCAGGGTCCGGGCCCGGCTGCCGTGCCTCGCCCAGCACGCAAGGGCCGATCCCACTCATCTCTCATCATCTGCGATGCACATGCTGAAGCAATCGGTGGGGAAAGGCTGGAAAGCCTCCAAAATGGGAGACGGCGCAGGGTACGCTCGTGTTCCTGCAGCCCCCGGGGCTGCAATACCTCCCGCACCAATAAACTGCAGGTGCTGGGGGATTGCAAGCACTTGCCCGCGCACTTCAATAGCGTTCAGATCCTGCCTCCCGGTACCCCGGCCCCTTCCCAGCTCACACACAGCAGGGAAAAAGCATTGTGGAAAAAAGCCCCATATAGAGACTAAAGCTTCTCGGTGGTGAGGATCCCCTTTCCCGGGGACAGTAGGCATCTGGTTCCTATAGCACAGGCACCCACATGTGCTCCGTGACCCTGCGGGCCCCATCCCCTCACCAAAAAGGCAGGTCAGCACTCGCCGGCTCTGTGGGAAGGAGTGGGGCTTTGTCTGGAGCTGGGCTGACGACAGGAGCTTTCAGGCAAATCACCCGGGCTCTGCTGGGTCTGGGAGAGATGGAGCCGGGGCCAAAGCTGCCGGTAACCTGAGGCTCATCAGCCCGAGAGCTCCGCTTAGCAGGGAGAGCTGCCCCGGCGGCCCTTGGACTGGCGTCGTCCCATGCGGGCTCGTGGTACCCACCAGCATCCCATGCCTCGAAGCATCATACAAATATTTGGGTGCTTGTGCTCTGGGACTCTCCCGTCACCCCTCATGCCACAGTCCCAAGCACACCCACGGGGGTCCTGCTGCAGAGCGGCTGAAGCCTCCAGTTCCAGCCCATCCACCCAGGATCCTCTGCCTGTTCTCCACCTCCTGCCAGACACGTCCCAACAGCCCTGGCCCCATGTGAACTTCATGGATAAAGCCCCAGAGCCCCACAGAGAAGGGGAGAGCCAACAGCCTTCGCTGGAGGGAGCGTAGGAGCATCCCCACCAGCTCGCAGGGCTGCAGCACCCTGCCCACAGCCACCGGTGCGTGGTGATGCACGTCCCCACCTTGGGTCTCACCCATCATCTGACCCAACTTCTGAGCACAGATAAAAACAACAAAAGAGCCCATGAATCCAAAATGCAGGTTTTAAGATCGTACCTTGGGGGTGAAACCCAGACAGACGCCTGTCCGTACGGTGCAACCCTCTTGCACCAGGGCTCGAGTCCCTGCTGCAGTGCCAGGAGGGGAGTGGAGCAGCCCAGCACAGGGGACCAGCGTGTTCTCCAGGCACCTTCTCATGCTGGGGCCCTTGCAAAGCCATAGCCAGGCTTTTGCATCCCAGGCTGCCAGAATGAGGCCGGAGAGCGGACAGACAAAAAGCCAAGGGCAGCTCGGGGAGCTCAGACACAGGGGCCGGCTGCCCACAGCTCCCCAAACAGGGACATGTCTGGAATGAACCCGCTGGCTCTGCCCAGGACGTGCCTTCCAGGGCACCCCTCTGTATCCCTCTCCCTCGTGTCATCCCCGCATTTAACTCCAGCAGCTGTCAGAGCTCCTTGGAGCATCCTCTGCCTCCCTGAAACACCCAGGGCTTCCCAACAGGGTGCTGGGGGACACTTTGGTGCTGGGAGCCCCAACGGTGCTCACCCACCCGATGCAGCACCAGGCACAGGGCCAGGACATGGGGCCAGGCCCCTCAGCCCCCCACAGCAGGACCAGCCCGCAGGACCCACTGTCCCGGGGCTCATGTGAACGCCCCGTGGTCATTCTTAACCTCAGATCTTTGGCATTATTAATAACATACATGTGGGTCTCACTTCCCCTATGGGATAACATCTGGGGGATATTCATCACGGCCACCACGGGCTGCAGCCCCCCGCTCTCCCTGCGGGGCAGGATGGGTCACATCTGAGCACCGAGCCGCTTGATGTGGAGTCATTAGCATGCACAGACTTCCAGCCCAATTACTTGACAGATGAAATCAAGATCCCTTGGCCTTATTGTTTGCATCTGGAGCACTGCATCCACACACACTCCTCCTGCCTCCTCCTCCTCTCCAGCCCAGGCTGCGCCAGCATTGGCTTCATCTGGATGTCGTTTACCATGGCTTGGTGTATGGGAACTTATCAAACACACCATAATAAAATTAGCCCTACACGACAGCAATTATCCACAGCACCTTCAGAGAGGAAAGGATGCACCATTTCCCAGCCCTCCTTTCTCTGCCTGTCTCTGGGGAGAGGAGCCCACTGATTTTCCTCCCATAAGCAGCTCTCACAGGAGGAGGTTTGCTTTCCCCGTGAGCACAGAGAGAAGCCCAGGTGGATCACACCATAACCTGTTTGCAGTTCCAGTTTTGCAGCCAAGCCACTGCTATTCTACCAACAGATTTTACACAAAGGAGCAATTATGCTTCGTTTCTACCCATTAACACATTCGACAGCATTGAACTTGCTTTAAGAGAAGAAAAAAGTTGCATCAGAAATATCTGAGGTGCTGAAGTCAGCACGCAGGTGTTGGGGCTGACACAGTGCCCGGCAGCATGCCAGCGCCAGCCCAAGCAGAAAGCTCCTAATCCTGGCGATTACAGCCCATAAACACGGGCATGGGGATGGGGTTCACACCCCAGCACACCCAGGGCAGTGCAGGCCACCGCAGTGGGTGGGTCTGGCTTTGCCCCCGAGCCTCTCCAGGAGTTATTAATTAGGAGAGAGGAGGTTAATTCTTGCCACGTGTCTCCCACAGCAGTTTGCTCCCCTCGAGGAGCTGATGGGGGAGTGGGGGGGTGTGGGGGCTTTGCTCTGCTGCAGGATGGGAGTGTATGGTCTCTCCAGAAGAAGCCCTGAGTCCTCCTGGGCCATCACCAGGGAAGAGGCAAGGGTTTGCCACAGGCAGGGGTGGCTGTGGCTGCCGCAGGGGCATCGTCCCCGCTTGGCATCATCCCTGGGACAGGGGTGCTGATGCCCCTGCAGTGGCTCACCCGGCTTGCGAGAGGGTGCCCGAGCAGCCCCATGGCCAGCACAGAGCTGCAGTGAGGACGAGGGGCTGCCTCAGAGGCAGGCATCAAGCAGCAGAAAGAATTTGGGTTTCTTTAGTCCCCCCTGTAACCCATCTGTCCTTAATTTCTTTGGGGGTTTCACTCCAAATTCTTCAGATTCTACGGCAAATGCTTTGCAGTCCTCAGCTCTGCTCGCCTCAGCAGCTGCCCAGCTTGGGGCTGCCTGCAACTGGGGCAGAGGGAAGGGAAAATACCCACCCCATAAATTCACCAGCGAATAACCCAGGTCTGACCAACATTACCAGCAGCAAGGCAGAGGCAGTGGGAGCCTCTACTGGGGGCTGCGGCAGCCCACCCCTCTACGCAGCAACAGGGGAGAACAGATTTTGTGGCAGGAGAGACCAGACCGTGCACCAGCCCCGGTTCCAGCCCGCACCCATCCATCGCTATGTGCTGTGCTCCGCACGTGGAGCAGCGGGCTCAAGCTTTGGCCTGTTTTTGCCAACGCCTGGACCAAGCGGTGCCAGTCCGGCCCAGGAGGCACAATCACGGCCACACACTCACTGTGGATCCCTCCCCTCTTGCACACTGCCGCAGCAGGAGGCAGATGTATGCCTTGCCAGGGCTCTGATGGGTGGTGTTTCCTTTTGCTCTTATCATTTGTAGCAACAAATCATTTGTTTTGCCCTAATTTCGCAATTACAAGATGGTAGCTCTGGGCTACGAGCAAATGCCTCAGGCTGGGGGACAAAACAGGATTGCACACGCACCCATCCCTGCACAGAGCTACAGCATGGTATGATGCACACTGCAGTCGCTGCCAATTAGCTGCTAATTTTACAGACTTCTTTATGGTTTGGAGTCATTTAACCTTTCCCATGGGCTGGAGCCCTGCAGCCAGAGCTCCTGGTGGGCACCAGCACGGCTCTGCGGCGGCTCCCTGGGGAGAGCGGGGCGGCAGTGCTGGCGGTGGAGCAGGACCCCCGGCGCCAGCCACGGCCCTGTCACCAGGATACTGGGGGCAGCCCGGGAAGCATCAGGAGTCACTCACAACCTGGCTGAGGCTGAGGCTTGGGGCAGTCACAGCTCCCCTCGGATGATCCCACCTCCCCATAACGCCAGGATCCGAAATATCTCCCCCCGCTACTGTCATGCAAAGGAGAAATTCACATCCTGCATAATACTGGTTAAAAATGATCCTGCTCCAACAGCAACCCGCACAAGCCCACATACATGTTCAATTTGGGCCCAGTTTAGGAGATTTAAACAGTTCCTTGGCTTGACAAGGGCTGTCTGCAAGAGCGCTTTTCCTCCCCAGAGCCTACGTCCAAGCCACGGGTTTGATAAGTATCAGGATACTGTGTTGGCCTCAAATGGAGAAATTAAACGAATACCTTGCATATTTTGGCGACTCACGCATGTGAGCAGCTGTAATTGAGGACACGATCCGTCTCGCCCTTCAGCATGTATTGGCAAATTACAGCCTTTCGTTATTTCCCTGAGTTTAATCTGCATCGAGGTAAAGGCATTCATCTCGTGTTTGCCCCTCACAGGGAGCCCAGCTCCCAGTGAATCCCTCAGAAACACGAACCACCCCAGGCTTATCTTCACCCATTGTGCAAACCCCCACACCGGGAAAGCCCAGCGCACACGCAGGCGGCTGCCACGGCTCCAGCCAGGTGCTTTGGCACGTCTGTGCCACCAAGTGCTCGGCACAACCGGGATGCGCTGCACGGGGTCTGCAGCATGCAGATCCCTGCCCTGGGGAGCCCAGCTACGCAGGAATATCCAGCCACTGGGCTTTTGTTCCCCCCCACCCCCCGCCAAATACCGTACTTCCAGGCTAAGCTGGAACAAAGCAAACAGCAAAAAAATATTCCCCTCAGCAAACTGCAGCCCAATCCTGCCCGTGCAGCCCCAGGAGCGACCCAGCTTTGCAAGGAGCCTCCTTCAGCCCCGGGGAGCCCAAGGGCTCAGGGATGTGTCCCAGGGGCCGGCTGGGCTGCACTGACCACCACGCTCAGGAGGGAAACCCTTTTGCAACGAGCCCGAAGGACCACAGCAGCCTCTCTCGCATGGGGAACCCAGCTGAAAGCTGCATTCCCCCCTTCTAATGCCTCCAGCCCCCCTGGCAGCCCATCACCACCCACGTGGGTCCCACCGGGGATGGACACAAGCTCCAGTAATAGTTTCCCTGCAGTGACCTGTTTGAGCTCACAGCTCACTGGAAGACTTGGGCACCCACAAGACAGGGTGTTCACAAGGAGTTCGGGTTTATTCAGGGCACAAGAGCCCTGCTGAGCAGCACCCCCATGACCCACCACCCAGACGGGGGCTCTACGCTGCAGCTCCCACCCCACAGCCGATAATTCATCCTGGTGTTTATTAGCATTTATGCGACATCTATTGTTCAGTTTTTTAAGTACACAATAAAGCACGTAAGATGAGGACACAGCTCCAGGTTGATGTTTAAGTCAGGCCTTTGGGCTTTCTGCGTTCAGCTGAAGCATCCACTCACCAAACATGGTCATCAGGTGGAGGGTTTGATCCTGCTGACTCCAGCAACTGTCGCTTGAAGGGTTTTGGGGCCACAGCATTAACAGAGACCCCAAAGCAGCCTCTGCCCCAAACCACAGCCCAGCTCATGCCAAGAAGGCACAGGACTGGCTGCTCCCTCCTTTAAGCCCTGCTCTGGGTGATGCCTGAGCCCAGGTGGAGCAACTCAGCCCCACCTGTGTCCCCAGACCCAGCCCAGCCTAGCCCAGCCCAGCCCAGCCCAGCCCTCCCCTCCCCATTGCACTGCCTGCTCATCCATCAGTTGTGCAGGCAGGATCAGGCCCGTGGTGCTCAGGAGGACCTCCTCGTGCCCTTTTTCTGCAGGGCTCTCACAGAATCCCAGACTGGCGGGGGTTGGCAGGGACCTCTGGAGCTCACCCTGCCCCACCCCCTGCTGGAGCAGGCACCCCCAGAGCAGGGGCACAGGGCCGCGTCCAGGCGGGGGGTGAATGTCTCCAGGGAAGGGACCCCACAGCCTCTCTGGGCAGCCTGTGCCCCTGCTCTGGCACCCGCACAGGGAAGGGGTTTGTCCTCACGTTCAGGGGGAACTTCCCGTGTTCCAGCTTGTGCCCGTGGCCCCTTGGCCTGGCGTTGGGCACCGCTGAAAAGAGCCTGGCCCCATCCCCCTGACACCCACCCTTCAGGTATTTATAAGCACTGATGAGATCCCCCCTCAGCCTTCTCTTCTCCAGGCTGAACAAGCCCAGGTCTCTCAGCCTTTCCTCCCAAGGGAGATGCTCCAGCCCCTGATCCCCTTGGCAGCTCTGCGCTGGCCTTGCTTCAGCAGTTCCCTGTCCTTCTTGGACTGGGGGGCCCAGAACTGGACGCAGCACCCCAGATGTGGCCTCACTGGGGCAGAGCAGATCTGCTGGCCACACTCCTTCTAATGCCCCCCAGCACCGCTGGCCCCCTTGGCCCCAAGGGCCCGGTGCTGGCTCAGGGTCACCTCGCTGCCCCCCAGCACCCCCAGGGCCTCTCAGCAGAGCCGCTCTCCAGCAGGGCACCCCCAGCCTGTGCTGGTGCGGGGGGCTGTTCCTCCGCTCTCAGCAGGCTCATGCCTGGCTCCAGCACTGGTCCACGCACCAGTGAGCTGGGCACATCCTCAACTGATGCATCCAACCCTGCGAAGCAATGGGGCAAGCAGGGCTGAGCTCTCTGTGCCCATCAGCTGGTGCTTCTGGGCTGGGAAAAGGCATATTTGCCCATTTCTCAATGTGAGGCTGCTTTTTAGCAGGTCATTAATTACAGCAGGTTTTAAAGAGCCGGGAGGCAGAGCCAGCCAGCCTGATGAACTGGCCCGCTGTGGGTCCTGTGGACCCTGAGGAGTGGATAAAGATAAAAGCTTTTTGGCAATGCAACAGCAGAGGGTGTCTCCCCACCTCGGAGGTGCGCTGGGAAGCATGGCCAAGGCTAAGCCCTCCGGCTCCCACCCTACAGCACCATGGTGTGATGGGACAGCCCGGACCAGCTCCATGAGGGCTGCTGGTCCCCACCTCGCTTCGTGGATGAGCTGGAGGATGGGGAGGGTCAGATCCCCTGGGTACCGGATGACCCAGGAGGTTCAAAAGCTCTTTGAACACCAAACCCATGATCCCTCGGTGCCTGTTTCCATGTGAACACTGAGCCGGAGCCGCACAGGCAGCTGGTCCCCGCTGGGGTCCCCCACGTCCCGCCGGAGTGACCGTGCCCGGTTGTTGCCATCCCTCTGCTGCGCAGAGGCTGGACAGGAAAAGCAGACAATCACCAGTATTGCATCTTAGGAGCCATCAGTTAAATGAGCTATTTTAATTAAGTGCAATCCAAGTTATGCGGTAATGTCAGGAGAGATGATAGAAAACACTCCATTTGGTCTAGCCAGTGGAGAAGGATGTATTTCATGAGCTCCATTAGCCCATGACCCGACACCGACCTTGCTGCTTGTGCGTGCTTGCACCCACAAACCCCGCTCGCTTCCAGCCGCGCATCCCGGGATAAGAGCAGGCCGCCTGATTTCTGTCCTGCTCTCCGGCTTGGGCAGATGGAAACCCCGCAGCTGGGGTTAGCTCGTCTGGAGAGACAGGAGGGAGCTGTGCCGTGTAGCTTGTCAGGCCTGGACGGACAGACAGACGGACAGGGGACATGGCAGCACCTCCCACCTGCTCTGAGCGTTTCTTGGGTATCGCATCCCCGTCAGAGCCTTGATACTCCGCCCGTCAGTGGCAGCGGCTTAAATTAATCCGAGATTAACTAGTTTGATCTCTTACTTTGAATTTTACGCCTGTGAGTTTTTTTTTTAAAGCACAGAGAAGTTAATTTCCAGCAGAGCTGTCGTGCTGCTGGCAGGCAGAGCCACAGCCATAAAATACCAGCCCCGACTCAAGACGTCAGAGGGGAACAAAGATAGACTGTGATGCAGAAAAGATGCACGCATTTAAAATAATCTCCAAAAGAATGCAGCACAGCCCTGAAGACACATGTCTCCAGCATCTCTCCCGAGCCGGTCTTTTCCTCTTTAAATAGACTGCATCACTTATTCCCTCCTGGTGGCTGTCCGGTCTTTATTTTGCTTCTAATAATGATGCAGTTCAAAACCACCATCTCCTCCCGGTCCTTCCAGGAAACCCCTCGCCGGGTGCTGCTCACCAAGCGCGCAGGCTCCTCGGAGGTGGCCCCCGCGCCGGCCCTGCCGAGCACCCGGAGCGAGAGCCCGCGGCCCCGGAGAAAATGTGGGCTTTGCAGAAATTCTTGGCAGTCCTCCCACATCTTCCCTACTCCTGAAATTAAAGGATCGAGCTGCAGCAACCCCTCCATCTAAATTAAAACGAGCTATATTTACTGTTCATGCTAATTGAATTATAGTAACTCCAAGCTGGATGATAAGCAGAGCCGTCCCTCACAGTTCCTGCTCTTAATATGTTTAGCGTTCAGACGAATGCACGCCAGTGTGTCATCGTGTTCAAAGCAGAGGAATTTGGTCCTGAGCTATTTTCATCCTGCCCTGACAAGGCTGGCTGGGAACTTGGGGGTTTTTTTGGGGGTGTTGCGGTGCAGAAGCACTGGTGAGTCCAGTGCAAAAGCAGCGTTTCTTCCTCCGGCACTGGGGAGGTGGAACGGGCGGTGCTGGGTGGTGACGGCAGCGCCGGGATGGGCTTGGGGCGATGCTGTTGCCATGCAGGCACGGAGCAGAGGGTGGCACCAGGGACGGGAGTGGATTATCCCCCTGATCCGTATCCCCCCATCTCTGCAGGGCTACGGTAGGGCAGGATCCAGCCTCACCCTGCTGCTGCTGCTGCAGGATCTGGTCCCTGCGGTGCCGGCCCCACTCTCCCCATCCAGGCGGGTGCATGGCCCTGAATGCTGGGGCAGCGAGGGGGTCCGGGCTGGGGCAGAGTATCATGAGGTGACAGGACAGAAGTATCAGTGGAGGAGAATATGCCATCAGCCCTAACCCCATCAAGATGAACTTAATTCAAAAAACTCAAGCAGGAGGCTTCAATAAGACCAAAGGACCCTGCCAAGAGTCACACTTCCTATATTGAAGTGCATAAAAGCTGGACATGTAAGACATGAAGAAAGTACTGTCAGGGTAGGCCAGTGCCAGCCAGCAAATATATAACAGTGGGAACATGAAATATTAATCACTGGTGCATAAAACAATAGGAAAAACCTGCCTTTTGAGGCAGCCATCAATCCTCACTCAGCAGGGAACATCAAGAGACACTAATACCATACAGGTTCTGCTTAAATATTTGCCTTCCTTAATGCTCACGCAAGAAGCATTTGCTTTGAAGTTGAAAATAGACTGTAAATGTCTTTTGTGTGAGATGAAACATGATAAGACATGAAACCAGGAGGCTAAACTGTAGTTAATCACGGTGGTTTTACAAGCAACAAATCATTATTGTAGACAGTAAAGTGTATCGCTTAAAAGCACACACCATGGGGCTCGGCAGAGAGGAGGGCCCTGGCCAGGCATCATCTGCCACCGGTGGGTTTTCAGGTCGTGGCCCTTTGGGGTGGCCGTGGGAGCAGCTGTGGTGCTGGACTGATGCTGGCACAGGACAGGATCGATGCTGGAGCAGGCTGGACCGATGCTGGCACAGGCTGGACCGATGCTTATGGGGCTGGACCGATGCTGATGCAGGGCTGCACCGATGCTTGTGCAGGGCTGCACCGGTGCTTATGGAGTTGGACCGATGCTTGTGCAGGGCTGGACTGATGCTCAGGCAGGACAGCATCGATGCTGAAGCAGGTGGACTGATGCTTGTGGGGCTGGACTGGTGTTGGCCCAGGGCTGGACCGATGCTCATGCAGGACAGGACTGATGCTGGTGCAGGCTGGACCGATGCCGCCACATCCCGGAGCAGCTCTCCTTAGCAGGGACTTTCCCGGGGACCACAAGGGTGATGTGTTTTGGGGATGGTTCACGCCAGGGCATGGGGAGGGCAGGAGTGCTGCGGACATCCCTGCGCCGGCACTGCCAGCTCGGAGGCTGGCACTGGCTCTGGCTGTACCCGCAGCGCGGGATGGGGTTTTGGCTGGGAGTGATTTGTCCCACCCTGGTCAGACTCCAGGATACCCATGCAGGGAAAAACACCCTGGAAAACTTAGGCTACCCTTGTGCTGAGGTTGGAGGCTGCAGTGGACGTGGCTCTTCAGGCACGGGAAGGGCAGCACCACAGTCAGCTCACGCCGTGTCCTAGCGCAGCTGCTGCCGAGCACAGGAGCGTGCCTGCACGGCGGCACGCTTAGCCAGCCTGGGACAGGTATCTCCCACATGAAAAATTAAGATCATGATTAGAAGCGATGTGCACTTGGGAGCTTGAGATAAGACCCCAAAGCAAGCGTATAAGTATGACTCATTAACAAATAAACCCTCACTAATTGCCTTAAAAAGTTGGATCTCAACAGCCGGGGAAGGAAAAAAAAAGAAAGATTTAAATTTTCCTTGGGCTAAACATTTTTCTGGCGTGCTCAGACTCGCTCTGAATGTTTCCAGTCATTATCTCCCTCATTAACGCACACCGCAAACCGAAAACAAATTTCCCACCTTGTGGCTCTGGGAGGGGGAGCCGGATTAAACGAATCTCAGGAACGAGGTCGGCTATTGCCCCCCGCCCAGCAAGCGGCGTCTTGGAGTGGGAGGCAGCCCGGAATAGGGAGAGATGGAGTTATTATTGGCAAATGAAGTGGAATAAGCCTTTAATTTTCTCCAGCTGTTGCTGGATGTGCTGAGGGACAGGTGAGCTCCCTGGGATGGAGCGGGGGATGCACCTCACCACCTGACAGCCCCCTCCCTCCCCCGCTTCTTGGGGAAATCGGGAGTGTGTGGGTTTTTTCATTACCATCACTTTATTTTCTGTAACTGGCCTTTATTGCGTTTTCACAGCCCCAGAAGGAATTAAAATAATCCCTTTTAAGCAAACTGATGCTCCAGAGCCCACCACCAGGACGGGACCTTGGCGGTTGAGGCCAAAGATGCCTATTTGCTGGGACCAGACTGTGCAAGAGCACCCCAGATCAGGCTGTGCTCCCCACCCCAGGGGATGCCCCAATGTGTAAAACCCCAAAAGCGCTGCTTTGGGGTCTCGGTGCGTGTTTACAGCCAGATGCATCCTCCTGCCCTCAGTGTGCCACCATGGACCACCCACGGACCTGCCGGCACGGGGCACCCTGTGGGCTCAGCAGGAGTGGGAAAAACTGTTGATCAAAGGGTAAAATAGAACAAAACAACACAAATTTAAAAAAAGGAGGAGCCATCCCTGCAAGGCCAGGCAGCCCACTTGAAATACAAGTGAAAATTTCAGGTAAAAGCAGACGGGTGCAGGCGGACTGCCTGGCCAGCCGGCTCGCTCCTCCCGTGGCGCTGGCTCCGAGGAATAACGGTAATTAGAGCTTCCTAATGCCTCCAGGTCATCTTCTTTTTCCTTGCGTAACGTAATTTCTATAGGGCTTGTCATCTTTATTAGGAGAATTAATCTAAATCTCACTGTGCTCTGGCTGCTTTGCCGTCCGCAGGAGCCATCCCGAGGAGGGTCAAAGAGGCAGCTCCTCTCCATGGCATGCAAATAAAAAAAAAATTAAAAAATTAAAAAGGGAGGTCAGCTGGAGGCTACGGTGGAGGAAATTAATGATTTTTTAAACAACCAGGGAAGTTTGCGTCGGCCTGGTAACGTAATTCAATTTCTGTCATTAAACCTGCGTCGCTGATGTGAGGCCACTTTTGCCCAACTAAGCAAAAATCCTCTTATTAAGCCAGAATTGTCATTAGTGTAATAATGAAATGAGGATGGATGGCAGAGGGGAGGGACCAGCCGCAGCCCAGCGGAGGCGATGGGGACGCCCGGTGCCGCAGAGCGAGGGAAGAGCAGAGCAGGTTTCCTCCCACGCCGAGCACCCGGGACCCCGCGGGACGGCCGGGGGTGCTCGGCGGAGCTGGGAAGGGGCAGCGACGGGATCTGTCCTGCAGGGTCGCATCCTGCGACCATGCGCTGCCAATACCCCTGGCCAAAATCCCTGCCGGCATCGGGGCCTCCGGCCAGATTTCCAGGAAAATATCCCATCCCTATTTAAACCATTCTGAGGTTTTTTTGGCTCGGGGTGATTTTCCTTCTCGTTGCTGCAAGGGTGGATCCCCAGGAAGGCGAGGCCACTGCCGTGCCCACCCCAGCCTCGTCCTTCCCTCCCTGCAACGCCTGGGGAAGGGTTAGGAAAAGCACTTGCACCCTCCCGTGCCTGCATCCACGAACTGCAAGGCAGCGTGGAAGCATGGCTGGGTCCCCCGTGGCACACGGTGCCCGAGAGCCCACGAGTGGGAGCAATCATCGCCGTCCCCTCGACACCGAGGAGGTTTCCTTCTACAGCAGCATCTCAGGGGAAACTACCCCCAAAAAATACCTTCCTTCCCAGCGCCGTGGGCGAGGGGCAGCGGGGCAGGAGGTGGCCCAGGGATGGATGGGCCCGCGGTGCTCCAGGGTGGGAAGCAAAGGGGCAGCTCCTGCCCTCCGGGGCTCGCGTGGATGTCGCCAGATCAAGGGCGAAGCAGCAGATCAGAGGATTAATCAGTAGAAAAGCAGCTTGAACTTTCAGGCTGGAACCTAATTAGTAATTAGAGCTGGAGGTCGTCCCGCATACGGGGAAGGAGGCGAAGGCGGTGCCACGGGGCACGAGCCAGCCGGGGCAGGAGGGAGAGGTGACGCTGGCTCCTGTACCCCAGAGCAGACTTCACCCCCTTGGAAAAGGGAACTAGAGTCCAGCAAAGCTCAGCTCAAGTCTCCAGCCTCTATAAACCCAGTGCCCAGCTCAGCCGGGGCGAAGAGACCTCTGGGAGGCAGGGAAGAGTTGTAGCTTCCAGTATTGCAGGCAGCTTCATCCAGGGAAACTTATCATGAGACATCGCTAAAACTCATATCCCTTCTGCCCAGAAAATCCTGCAGGCACAGAAAGAACTAAGAACACATTATGAAACCAGCTAAAACCAGCTTCAGTTGGGCAAAAATGCTAAGTGGAGTGAAAAGGAAACCTTCCCCAATGGAAGATTTGACCCCTGGAATGCCCAAAGGCCTCCAATGCATCAGCTTCCCCCCTTCACATGGCAAAACCTGGCATAACAGGAACAGGTACAGGATAAAACCACACGCGCCGACCTCAGGCCAACACTTTGGGGTTAGACGCGAGGCAGCGTGTGTCCACGCCTCAGCTCACCAGCTGCACAGCTGGAGACAGAGGCTCCAGCTGAGACCTGCTCTCAGCTTTTTGGCCGGGGCTTTGTACCTGCATTTACACCTGCATTTGTGCCTGCCTTGCACGCATCCCACCGCCGGCACGGCCTCCCCATCCTTGCATCCAAAACTGGGCAAACCGAGCAGAGAAGGAAGCCCAGGGCAGATCCACCAGGCACCAGGGTACCATCACCAGTGCTTTTATTTAAAAAAAAAAAAAAGAAGAGGTTGTTTCTCAGACACAGTGAATCAGTGCTTTATTTTCAGTATTGAAAGAGGTACAAGACCAGCAGCGAGCTCCAGGTAATGAACTGGTGCGTTGCATTTTTTATCGGTGCCCTCGTAACAGCGGGACTGAGGCAAAATGCCTGCAGAGAAAAGCCTCTGACGTGCCCCAGCGCAGCTGCACCGTACCAGCACCAGCAGCGCGGCCTCACCCGAACCGCTCACGCGTTGCCCTAGAGCTCCACCACCAGACCCATGGGTCAGCAAAAGATTTGCTGTATTCAAAAATCCTTGCATATGGATTCCAGAGGGTTTGGGTTCTGGGACAGGGAGGGAAGGCCACAAATCAGATGCTCAATTAAGAAGAAATCAGCGTCACAGTCCTTCCGAGCACAGAGGGAATGCGGACGTGATTCCAAAAGCCTGAGGTGTGCAAAGTGCAGCCCGTGAGCCCGATTCTGGCCTCCCTTGCACCAGCAAGGAGGACCCATTAGTGCCACTGGGGTTTATAGCACAGCGATAAATCTGGTGTAAGGCCAAGTCAGAATCAAGCCCAGAGAACACGTGAAATCTAGAACTATCTCTACTGTGTGCACGATGGGTAGAGGGGTAAAATACCTGGATGCTCTCTAGCAGGGTCATGAAATCATCCTCACCCTAGCGCCCTGGAAGGGTTTATATAGGGCAATTCATACCATGATCCCAGCCCAGAATAGCACCAGAGATTAACCCAGACTCTGACCTCAGCTAATCCAGCATTGCTCCCTGGAAATGCCAGCGGAGCAACTCTGGATTGCATCGGTGCCCTGTCAGAATCGGCCCCTCCTGGCTGTGATGTGGGGAGCGTCCTGCCTCGGCTGAATTCAACAGCAAAACCGCCCCAGAGCTCAGCGGAGGCAGGACCGCAGGCACACGTGCTGCTTTAATGGACAAAACCAAAAGGAGTCGGTAGTAGCAGCTACCGGCAGAGGCGAGGATGCTGGCGAGGACAGATGGTTGGGGAGGGGGTAAGGATGGGTAAAATGAAGAGCTGTAGCCATTGCATCACCCCAATCACGTGAAACGCCCTCAGGCACAGGTCGCACAGCCCACCACCCAGCAAGCACAGAGCTGCAGCAACCCCATTTGCCCCTTGCCTCCTCCGTGCTCCTCCTGGCACCCCGAATCGGAGCAGCTCTGAGGAGGGAACCGGCCCAGGGGAAACCAGGAGCTTCTTTGGGGTTTCCCTTGCTCCCAGTGCCCCCTTGACCGGACGGTGCACCCCAAGGTATGAGCACAGGATCAGCCCAAGAACATCGTGCCAAGCAGAGCAGCTCGCTTACTTCTCCTTCAATTCCTTGTCTGCTTCGCCTAAAAGAGGGAGAGGAAAAATCAGGGCTCATGTTTCCTCTTCCAGAACCCCCAGCCCCTTTTATATGGTTGTTTCGCTACACACAGCTAACATCTCACAACCACCAGGGTCCAACAAGCAGGACAGCAAGTCATGGCCGGGGTGCTGCCCTGAACTCAGCCTCCCACAGCCTTTTTCTGACTCTGGGGAAGGAAACAGCCCGATAACCACAACGGCAAGAAGCCCTGCCCTTCCCCACAGACCTGCTCCCCACCCGTAGGGCAGCTGCAATATTCAGAGCTCCCACTCGACTTCCGCGAGGAGTGAACCAGCAAACTCTCCCAGCCCCGTTTATGCCACCACAGGAGCTCCCTGCCCTCGCTTTGCACCGCCAGGAGAAACCCCCCAACACTCAGCCACCCCTCGGAGACACGGAGACATGCGGCCGCATCCAGGAGCTCCAGCACACTCTGCATTTCACCGTGGGAGGTCAGGGAGCCCCTGCCGAGCCGCCAGCCGAGCAGACTGACACATGTCAGATTTGCTGAGGATGCGAGTGGCTCCTTGGCTTATCTGAACAGCCAGTAACGCCCCGCCAAAAGCAGTGCACAGCACACAGCGTGGCCTGGCTATCAGCAGCTTCCCCAAAAGCAACTACGTGAGCTGAAACAGCCGCCAAGCCGCAGCTCTTACCTTTCGAGACGAACTTAAGCGAGCTGCTGAATATTCAGAAGCGGGACTGCCCCCTCTTCGGCCCATCGTTGAGGAATTCGTGGCCGAGCCCGTTGCCACACTTGCCACAAGACACCTAGAAATGCAAGGAGAGGGTTTGACAGCAAGTGGCCTTTCTCAGCAGACAGACTCATAAAAAAAAAGCCCATGGGGTTGGGTTTGGGGTGTTTTTGCAGCTCCCAAGAGATTCAGAATCGGCACCTTTAAAGCCCCCGGCCGCTCCTTGCGCTTGGACACGCTGTCCTCGTGGATGGTCTCGGTGAAGGCTGGCCACGGGGACGAGTGCTCGTACTTCGCGTGGCTGGAGAACAGCTCATGGCCGCACTTGGCACAGACGTAGATGCCTGGGGAGGGCGACAGGAGAGGGGTCAGTGTTGGGGGGCAGCCCCCGCACCCCACTCCCGTGCCCACTCCCAGCAGTGATTGCGGGGGACCAGGGGGCAGGGGGAAGCAGTGGGGACATATCGGCAGGGTGACGTGGGACACTCATGATGGACTTTGCCCACCTGCGCCACTGCCTGCTGCTGCCAGACCCCTCGGGCCAGGCAGGGGAGGGGGAGCTTTTGGGACTCACACCCCCTATAGGGGCTCCTCCGAAGTGTGGGTCCCCTCCGAGCCTGCCCCTGCAGGGAGCCCCCCCCCAGCCCCACTTTTGCAGGCAGCACCTCCCCCTCCCAGCCCCATGGGGGGGATCCCCCCACAAGGACCCCAGAGAGGGGACCCCCAGCCCGGTCCCCACGAGTGGAGGATGCCCCACAGGAAGGACACCCACCCCACCCCCCCCCCCGGGGACCGCAGCGCCTGCGGGGGACACACAGCCCCTCTCCACCCCACGGGGGGATCCCCCCGACCCCACGAGGAGCCTACAGCCCCCCCACCCCAGCGCCCCCAGCCCCGCTCACCCGGCTGGAAATGGTCCTTGAACACCTCGCCCCCGAGGAAGGAGCAGAAGGACATGGCTGCTCCCACCGCCGCGGCCCCGCCCCGGCCCGCCCCGCCCCGGCCCGGCCCCGCCCCGGCCCCGCCCCGGCCCCGGCCCGGCCCCGCCCCGCCGCCGCGCCGCCGCCCCGCGGCCGGCAGGGGGCGCTGTGGGGCAGCCGGTACCGGGAGGGGATTCCCGGTGGCACCGGGACCGGGACGGACCCTCCGCCTCCGGCACCGGCTCATCGCCCCCGGCACCGGCCCGCGGATCGCGGCACCGGCACCGCTTCCCGCCCCGGCACCGGGACCAGCCCGCCTCCCCCGGCGGCACCGGGGCTGCTCGTCCTTCTCCAGCACCGGGACCGACCCTTCCCCTCCTCACCGCGACCTCCGGTCTGGCCCCAAGTACCGGCGCTGCGGGGGCGGGGGAGCCGCGGGGGGGCGGGCGGGGGTCGGGGCAGCCCCAGCCCCGCAGCAGCGCTGCCCGGCGTGGGAGGGCGAGCAGCGCTTGGGGCGAACCGGGGGGTCCCGCACCACGCAGACGGCGGGGTCTCGGGGGACGGGGTGCGGGCGCTGGCTCGGTAGGGACCACCGGTCCCGCCACCCCAGGAATGCAGAGCCCGTGGTCACCCGTGGGGACCCTCCCCACGGAGGGCAGCGCGGGGAGGCGATGGGGGTCTGAGCTGCGTCGCTTCGTGGGGTGCGGGGGGGTCCCAGAGGAGGAGGAGGCAGCAGCCCGGCATGTGGCAAGGTAAGGGCTTTGAAGGTGAACCACAGGCAGCCGGCTCCTTGGCAGGCTCTGGGAGAGGATGAGCTGCATGCGGCTTCCTTCTCCTTCCAAAAAAACAAGCACCACAAGTCTCTTCTTCCTTAGTTTTATCCGATGACCCTTGGATAAGTCCTCATCCAGCGGGCTCGCGTGGAAATTGCACCTTCCTTGGTGCAAGAGCAAAAATGCCGGTGCCCTTTGGGCAGAAGCCGGGGACTGTTCCAAGGAGCCAGCCCTGCTGCCGGAGCCCCACGGCCCGCAGCAAAGCGCTTGGGTGGGTCCCTGCTCCCTAATGCCAACGGATGCGTCTGTCAGCCAGGGGCTCACCCCAGGGCTGTGCCCAGCGTGGAAACCCCTGCGTGGGGCCAGCGTTAGCGGTGCTCCTGCCCGCTGGATGCTGCTGGTTTGAATTAGGTCAGGCTTTCATCTCGGGCAGGCTGAGCTCCCCGCTCCAGCCCCAGGGATTGATGATTCGTGGCAGGCACCCGGGCAGGGGGAGGAAGGAGCTCTTGCTGCAGCGCCGTGGGGTGGCGGGGAGCCCAGGACGCGCCGTGTCGCTGTGTGGAGAACGGGTGACGCGCTGTTTTGAAAGCACCTTCCTTACGACCCACCGAAATCAGACGAGTGGGGCGTCAGGAAAGGCTCCAAACAGATTCAAAGGACATGTACACCTTTGGGGCACAGATTTTCAGCCAGTGGAAGGAGCCACAGTGGCCACTGGGATGCCGTGTCTCAGCAGCATCATCCTACCTGGACGTCTGCTGCTAACCAGAAAGCCTTTTCAGAAGGTGAAGCTGTGCCTGTGCTAATGAGAGAGACGGGTGAACCAGCCCTCCAGGGCTGTGTCCTGGTGAAACCAGGGCCGAGAGCTCTCCTGTGAGCTGCGAGGGCCACACCACGAGGGATGCAAAGGTCTCGGGATGGCCCAGGCTGCCTTTGCTCTGTGACGACCGCCCAGAGTTAGTACCTGCTCTCAGCACCAGCAGCAGCCTCTGTTAAGGGAGGTACGGGAGCCAGGCAGAGGATGGGGATGGCTGAGACGCAGAGGCAAAGCAAAGTCCGTAGCAGTGGAAAGGCTGAGCTCAACCCTGGGACAGCTCAGGGCAGCGGGGAGGCTTTGGGAGTGGGTCCCTGGGGGACCAGACTGGGTGCTGGGGCTGGCTGGCTCTGAGCATCCCAGCAGGCGCAGCCGCCCTGGAGCCGTTTGTGCAGTGCCAAAGCCTTCCCAGCTCCTTGCTCCTCCAGCAGTGTGAAACCCACTCCAGTATCCACCAGTAAACCCCCAGAGAAGGAGCGATGTGATGCAGAAGCGGGAGCAGAAGATGGAGCTGGGATCCAGCGCTGCCCTACCCATTGCCCAAAGTTATGTCTTGAGGTTGCAGCGAGACTTTCTTCGAAGCCCCACGCTCCTTAATCGCCGGATAATGCAGAGAACTCTCCAGTTACAGCGCTAATAACCACAGCAATTTGACTTCTGTAGCGGTATATTGTGGAGATAATTAGATGAGGGATTCCCAGCTCGTTTGGCTGGGTGACGGAAGCCTCCTCTGCGCACAGGCAGAGCTCTGCCACCATCCCTGCCAGCAGCCCTGATGGGGCAGACCCCAGCGTAGGGGAATTTTCTCTGTCTGAGCTGTTTGTAGGTATTGTACCCTGGGGTGAGCTAACGGGCGCACCATGCCGTGCCGTGACATGGGGGCTCCTGCTGCCCCAAAGACACCGGGCCGTTCCAGGCTGCAGCTTGTCTCTGTGTCAGGTCAAGTCCAAGCCCTGAATCTGAACCAGAGCTGAGAGCAAGGAGCAGAAATTCGTAGCTTCGGTCCAGTGGAAAGGCTTGCGGATGTTTATGGCTTCGGTGTTTTGAAGAGTGGGGAGGGGGCTCGGCAGTCATCAGGGATCCTGTGTCCCTGCCCAGCTGGAGCACTTGCAGCTCTCAAGGCTCTGCAGAGACGTGACTGACCTTCCCAGGCTGCCTGTCCCAAGCACCAAGTCTGGACCTGCTGCTGTCCCCAAGTGTCCATCACCCAGCCGTGCCCAGCCAGCTACCCCCGGCATTTGACGAAAATGCCTGCAAGGACCTCCCTATTCAATTTATCCTATAAAGAGCAAAGAGAATCCCCCCACTCTGCGCACCCCCGGGGTCACAGGCTGGGGACAAGCTCTGGGCTGGAAGGTGGGTTAGCGCTGACACCAAGGAGCACCGCTGGACTCGATATTTTCTCTCTGAACCCTGAGCCAGCAGCAAAGCCCTCACTGGGGCTGCTCCGTGTGGACCCTCCATCTCAGGGTGCTGGTGGTCCAGCCGTGGCACCCAGTGGGGTCCATCCCCGGTGCTCCCCACCCTCCCGGCCACCCACGCTCCCCAGAAGTGGCTGCATTTCAGCAGCGTATCTATAGCCCCCGCTGTACTTGACGTCCCTGCCAGATGAAAACCCCCATACAAACCCAGGCTATTATTATCTCCGTCTTCCACTGTGCTAATGGTCTCTCAGGAAACAGTCTTCTTTTTTTTTTCTTTTCTTTTTTTTTTTTTTTTTTTTTTTTTTTAGCTTTTAAAGCCCACGAATACCGGAGCGGTGCTAACGAAAAGCCAGGCACGGCGGAGCGGAGCGCCGAGCCCTCGCCAAGCGCAGGGGAGCCAGCGTCCCCCTCACCCGGCGGGGACGGGCAGGATCAGCCGAGGACCAGCCCCGGGGCTTTCTGGTAGGCACGACCGAGGGCTGGGGAGGGCAGTGGGCAGCACTGGGGACACTGGGGCATGGCTGTGGCACAGGGCCACCGGGAAACCTGCATGATGAGGGGCAAGTGGGGGTCCATGCTTGGGTGGGAGGTGTACAGGGCGCCGCGGCGCTGGGGAAGGGGTCCCTTCTCAGGCCCAGTTCTGCCGCTCATTTTCTTCTGCTCGCTGCCTGTTTTGGCGTCTCGGTGATTTTGCGCAGTGCCCTGGACTTCTCCGTCTGCCGGGGGGTGCCGGTGGTGCCAGCAGCCCTGCCGACGGGCTGGATGGTGCCAGCTCCACAGTCAGGGTTTCTGCAGGGTGCTGGGCATCACCAGGGTGATCACCCGCAGATTATTTGGGGTTAACAAGTGGCTCCTGTAAATCAGAAGCAAAGCCACAAAGCGTGAGATTATATAAATGGTGCTGGAGGCAGCTGCGGCACAGCCTGTAATTAATTCGTGGCGGTGAAGTGCTTTGAAGATCCAGGGCGACACGGATGCCGGCTGGAAGGCAGCCCGAGGGGCAGCACGCGCCCGCGGCAGGGTCCTGCTCAGCCCCAGCTCCCACGGGACAGTATCCCCGCTCCTGCCACAGGGATGCTGTGAGGGGGCAGTGGCAGAGCTCGAGCACCCCATGAACCCACTGGGTGCTGGGCTCAGCCCCACGATGGCCCTGCAGAACCTGTCCTGCAGCCTCCACCCTCCTTTCCAAAATCACGCACACATGTCTTGAGAGCCAGGCCAGCCCCTTTGCTTCGGCAGGAGCGCAGCAAAGGAGGGATCACGGTGGCTGTTGGGGATGGGACGACACTTTGTCATGGCCAGGAACACCCTCAGTGCTACGGAAACTTTATGTGTTAGGAAAGCTGTTGTGTCCCTCCAGTAAAAACAGAGATTACCGACCCCCTGCTTCCAGAGCATCCTCACGCTGAACTGGGGCCACAGCTTGGGCTTGTTTCTCATCAGGTTTATGCAATGCATTAAGCAAGGGCAAACCACTGTTGGATAAGTGAGAAACATTTAGAGGAGCCAGAGTCCTGCCCGCTGGCGTTGCATCCCTCCTCACAGCCCCCACACTTGCACTGGGACCAGCGTAATGTCCTGAGGTGCGAAAATCCCCCATTTTGCTGCAGACCTGGCTCACAGCTCCGGGTCCTTGGAGGCCCCATTGCCAATTGCCTGGCTGAGGTTTATCCTCGTTATACAAATGGTTCCCCACACGCTATCATTGCGCTCATCTTACCGTGGTGCCTTTTCCGTCCCATCCCTGCTGGGAAGTGCATGGAGAGCCACAAGCCTCCTGTCCGCTGGCAGCCCCATGTCCCCAGGGGCATCCCAAAATAGGGATCACCCAGCCCGCAGTGACGAGGTCCCCAGGGACACCCTGCTTCTACTCAGCAGCTCGTGGTGATGCTGGTGGGGAAGGCAGGACCGGGGCAGGGACATGCTGTGCCTCGAGGTGGCATGAAGCTGAGCTGCTTCCTCCCATTCCCTCAGCAGCATCGGCACCGTCAGCGATGCGAGCGATGGCAGACCAGGCTGCGGCGGCGGCAGATGCCTCTCCAGCCCTGGCACCGTCCCCGGGCTCGCCTCAGTGTGGGGACGCCGATGGGCTAACGCCCCATCCCACCGGCACCAGGGAGGACAGCGGCGGCCGGGATGGCTGCGGGCTCATTTTCACCATGGATGGGGACATGAAACCCCCTGCCTCGCCCCAGCTCGGGGGGATGCTCCTGGCTGACCTCCTGCGGGCCCCCCAGCCCCGGCTGAGCCCGGCCAAGTCCCACACAGCCCCGTCCTCCCCCAGTATCTCCCCATCGGAGAGCCGCGCTGCCCTGCTCCGGCTGCGGGAGGCCAGGCTGGAGGACACCAAGAGGCGGCTGTCAGAGGCCGTGCAGGAGCCTCTCAGCCGGCTCAGCCGGCTCATGGCTGAGGAGAGTGGCCCCGCACCCCGGGGGAAGGCAGGCACTGGGGGGCAAGAGGTGGGGAGCTGTAGGGCTGGGGGCCGCCGGGCACGGGACTGGACCCCCTGGGAGCCCACGCTGAACTGCCGCTACGAGATCTGCTCCTATGGGGATGTGATCCAGGTGGTGGAGGTGGCACAGCAGGATGCTGAACCCCGGCTGCCACCCCCGGAGGAGCCGCCGGCGGCACAGCCAGGGGCCGCAGTGCCGGGCAGAGCCCTCGCCTCCATCACCCTCCTCGCCTACGGATACTTTGTCCTGCCGCTGCCGCCCTATGCTGCTGGCCTCTGCCTGGGGCTCATCTGCGGGCTGGTGCTGGGCTTCCTCGCCATCCTCCTCCTCATGCTGAAGCCTGCACCGGTGGCACGGGGACCACGGGGCTGCCTGCGCCCCGTGCTGCTCCCAGGGGAGCCGCGGGAAAGCCACCGCCTCCAGGTAGGAGAGGGGTGGTCAGGGACGGGGTGCTGGGCAGTGGCTGGAGGGGAGCCCAGGGTTCGGGGTGCAGCACCGAGGAGGTGCCGAGCCCGTGGTGGGTGCAGGCTGCCAGCTTCATACGGCACAGGGGGAAGCAGTTGGCTCCCTCTCTTCCCACCCAGGGCTGGATGAACCAGCTGCACAGCTACGACCCTGAGGTTTTCCACCCCTCGCTCATGCACTCGGTGCTTGCCACGCTCGATGGGGCCACCCTCAAGCTCTCCTACCCGAAGAGCAACATCCCACGCCGAGCCACCTTTGAGGAGGAAATTCTCGATGCCACCTTCGTCAGCCACCGCTGCTATGACCTGACCGATGCCAAGGTAAGCCTGGCAGTGCCAAGGACCCTCCCGCAGGGACCCCTGGGACCCCACACCCTGGCCCAGCTTCACCACTGCTCTCGGTGTTGCAGGTCTTCCTCTGCCCCGCCAGCCTGGCCCGAAAGCGGACGTGGAACCAGAAATACCCCATCTGCATCCTCCTCCCCGACCCAGTGGAGGTGGAGTGCCGGAGCAGTGAGGAGCACGACACGGAGCTGCAGAGGGATGAAGGGACAAAGAAGGCGCTGGTGCCAGGGCAGGATGTCCCAGGGGACTGCAGGGAGAGGTGCCTGTACCTCTTCGGGCGGACAGGGAGGGAGAAGGAGGAGTGGTACCAGCACCTCGTGCAAGCCTCCCACAGGACACCCAGCAGCAGCCGCGGCGAAGCCAGGGCAGGTGAGAAGCAGCCATCGTGGCATCTGTTCTGTGCCGGGACCGATCCGGGGTGGGAGCTGCACACGTGCCAGGAGGACAAGCCCTTGGTAGGCAGCAGTGAGCATGGGGGGACGTGAAAGAGTCCACAGGATAACCAAGAGCATTTGCAGCAGCAGGGAGGCCCCTCGCCAGCGCAGGGTGGGTGGCATGTCACTGGCATCACAGCCAGGCTGCATGTCACCTCCCACACCATCCTGACCCGCTCACGTCCCCGTGTCCCCAGGTCTGGGACTGGCTCCGCGGAGCAGCGGCAGCAGCAGCGGAGGGAGCGCCGAGGACATCCCCTCCGCTGTCCCACCCAAGGACCTGGCGGGAAGTGTCCGACAGAAGATTTTCCTGGATTACAGCACCTACATGGCCCGATTCGTGCCAGCACAGGTGGGCGGCAGCCCGGACCGGAGCCCCTCTCACGGAGCCCTGGGCAGCCCCACACCCACAAAGGTGAGTGAGACAAATCCAGCGCTGGGAGCAGGGCACAAGCACTAAGCGGAGGCTGATGCACCCTGCTTGCTGCCTCTTCCAGTCCTGTGGTTCCTCTCCTCCCTCCCGGTGCTGTGGTTTGAGCAGCCAAGCCATGGTGCAGGGAAGCACCCAGCCAGCGGGTCCTACCTTGCTCCAGGGGCTCGTGGCTTCTGTCCCTCCGCAGCTCGGCGAGGACACGGCCAGGCGTGGCGAGGCGTGCATGGCCTGGATGAATGCACTGGTGGGGCGCATCTTCTGGGACTTCCTCCGGGAGCGATACTGGGCTGAGCAAGTGTCCAGCAAGATCCAGAAGAAGTTGAGCAAGATCAAGGTGAGAGGCAGGAGCGTCGCAGCACCTACAGGAGCCCCATCGCATCCCTGAGACCCCACAGCGGGGGCCAGGCCGCGGTGACCATCCCTGTGTGGTTTCCCTCCATCAGCTCCCTTATTTCATGAATGAGCTGACGCTGACGGAGCTGGACATGGGCACATCCATCCCCTCAGTCCTCAGCGCCTCCAACCCCACCATCAATGACCGAGGTAGGACCCCCACAGAACAGCAGGGACCCCAGGGCTGGCTCCACAGCAGCTGTTATCGAGGTGCCAGCCCAGTCCCCGAAGCAGGGAGGGTTCGGCAGGCACATGAGCAGCCCTTGGCCCCTGCGGTGCTGACAGGGGCTCGCCCCATCCCTCTCCCCGACAGGGCTCTGGGTGGACATGGAGGTCACCTACAGCGGCTCGTTGCAGATGACGCTCGAAACAAAGATGAACCTCTGCAAGCTGGGGAAGGAGAGCACTGCAGAGGAGAGCAGCCCAGCAGAAGCAGGCGGAGAGGGGTAAGGAGGCTGTGCATGGCTGGGTTTCATCCTCCTCCTCCTCTTGCCTGAGCGAGGTGAGAGGGTGCTGGCCCCAGGGCACCGCCGTGATGCTCCTTGGGGCTCACAGGGCCAGGCCACGGCTGATCCTGCTGGCAGACAGCGACGCGGAGTCGTCCAGCGCCGGTTCCTCTGATGAGGAAGACATTGCCGCTGCAGAGCCCGCAGGAGCCCTGGGGGAGCGGGTCGCACCACCTGGCGCCGAGGGGTAAAGGGCAGTTCTGGGCCTGCAGACCCAGAGGTGCTGGGGGGAGGCACGGTGCATGGGGTGTGTGGGGAGGTGCTGGGGCAGGCACGATGCTACGCCAGCGCAGGGGCTTGGGGCCAGTTTCCCCAGGAAGGCACACACAGGCACCCCGGCACATCATGGCAGCCCTTCACAGTGGACCCCTGTCCCCGTGGGGTGCTGTGGCGGATGGCTGGGGGATGCCAAAACCCAGCACGGCTCTGGGTCTTACCCTACTGCTGAGCTGTGGCTCCCCTTGCTTTAGCCACGTCAGCGGCCACAGCACGAGCCGAAAGATCCTGCGCTTTGTGGATAAGATCGCCAAGTCCAAGTACTTCCAGAAGGCCACTGAAAACGAGTTCATCAAAAAGAAGATCGAGGAGGTTTCCAACACACCGCTGCTGCTGACGGTGGAGGTGCAGGAGCTGGCAGGCACCTTGGCCGTGAACATACCACCACCACCAACGGACCGTGTCTGGTACCAGCTCTCCTTCTTCCCATACGGGGCCACATGCACGTCCTCCTTCCAGCTCCCCTTGCTCCCTGCAGCTCAGCCATGGAGCCAGCTCTGGGGCTCCGGGTTCATCTGGGGCACCAGCAAGCCAGGGCTGTTCTCCTGAAGGGGCTCACAGACCTCAGACTCATTTCTCCTAGTCTCCACCCAGGCCAGGAGAGGATCTGGGAACCCAGAGCTCCCGCTGCAACCCGGCCACCTCCTCCCAGGAGGCAGGTCCCTAAAACCCAGCAGTGGGGGCGCATGAGCTGTGCCACAAATTCAGAACATGATGCTTTCTGCACTCTTTCCTTTCCCCTCGCAGGTACAGCTTCAGAGTCCCACCCCAGCTGGAGCTGAAGGTGCGCCCGAAGCTCGGCGAGCGGGAGGTGACGTTTCTCCATGTCACCGAGTGGATTGAGAAGAAGCTGCAGCACGAATTTCAGGTGCCTGGTCTGTTAAAGGGCTCAGCAAACCCTGCTGAAGCATGGGCATCACCGCAACGAGGGATCATCAGACCTCAGTCTGGGCCAGGATTACCTCTACCAAAAGGCAGCATCTGATCTGCTCTGTCCAGCTTTGGACAGTCAAAAAGCACAACCTAAGTAACCAGCTCCGAGGGCTGCTGCTCTGAGCACTAGTGTGCCTGAGGAAAAGCAGTTTCCTCCCAGAACGTGCAGCCCTGCTCCAGGCAGGGATTAGGAGTGTCAGCAAATTTGGGAGATTTACCATCACGAGGTACCCGCTGGTTTATTTTCAGCCTCTCACCTTTGAGACCTCTGGTCAAAGAGCAGAAATGTCCCCACAGATATTTTGGTACCCAAATCCCCCCAGAGGGGTGCCCATTTGAATGGCTTCAAAGTGCCAAGGTGCCGTGACCACCCTTGAAGCCGTACATACAGGTAAGCAGGGCAAAGAAAAACTGCTCCTGCTTGTCCCCATCCTGAGATACCCAGAGTTGGTAACTGTCTAGGGCCAGGCACACTCAGCTGCTGACACGGGGGCGGGAGCCCAGGACCTTCTGTTCCCAGCCCTGGTCTCTGACCCGAGCGCGGCTCCTGCCAGGGCCACTCGCCACAGATGTGTCACCAGTCAGGCAGTGGGATTCAAAACCACTTACTTGTTATTCTGGATTCCTCTTTTCAGAAAATTTTGGTGATGCCAAACATGGACGATCTCATCATTCCCATCATGCGCTCCGGCCTGGATCCTCAGCCACCCGCCGTGGCACTGCCCAGGGACCTGCCAGCCAAGGCAGAGAGGAGGCTCTGAAGCGCAGCCCCACGGGCAGAGCAGAGACACTGCGCAGAGCGCAGGGACCTCGCTGGGACGCGCAGCCAGCCGGGGCCTGGCCACCGGGCCGCGCCGTGGGGTCCGAGCTTCTGGGTTCGTCTCATCCTCAGCACTTTTGTAGATGAGCCTCCTTAAATACTGCAAGCACACGTTCAGAGCAGAACCAGCCCCAGGGCAAGGGGTTTGCTGGAGACCCAAGAACTTCACGCACCTCCTAGGAGGTTCCCAGGACTCCTGGTCAAGGCGGCAGCTCTGGACCAGCGGAGGGCTGGGCTTCCCACTGTCTGGTTCCCAAAGAGGGTGCAGGACACCCAGACTAGTTCTGCACTGAAGGAGTTGTGATTGCCGCTGATCCAAGACATCACAGCTCCAAAAGGCATCACACCCTCCCTGCAGGCAGCTGGACTGCAAGGAAAACATGGGTGGGAAACGAGTCCAAAATCTGAATAAATCCATCACTGCCCAGTCTTTCCTAGCAGCCATCTTATTGCGCACAAGTTCCCACGTGCTGAGGATGCCGGCCGGGACCGTGGGGCTTTGTGCAGAGAAAAATCCACGGGTCGTACTCTCAGCTCCGCAAAAGGAGTGCCTGAGTGTGCGTGTGCGAGAGGCGGCGAGGGGAGAGATGGTCCGTGAGACTGGGCAGAGGCAGGTCATGGGGAGGCCCTGTGTTCCCAGCAGAAACTGGGGCAGAAGTGCTGGTACCTGCTCTGCTCTCCTCTGGAAGAGAGCAAGGAGAGTCTTCACTGTGGTTTGGGTGAATGCAGGCAGTGGGAAAAAATTCACTGAGCAAGGGAAAGGGAGGATCCAGAGGACAGAGCAGACACTTGGCTGTCCCAGTTAGGCCCTGTCCATACGGGCCAGTCCCAAGTGCTACTCGTCCCATCCCCACCTGCTGAGGAACCTCGAGGACCCCCTGCTTCCCACAGGCAGCACCGAATACAGCCAAGACACCCCTCCAGAAGGAAGACAGGCAGCAGGCATGGCTTGAAGCCTCTTTATTGAAGGTGCCCAGTTAGGTAGCCTTGCATAGCTCAGTCCTTACACCTCTTCCTGCACTCCTGGCTTCCCCTTCACCAAGTGTTTCTTCTGAGGGCCCTGGAACAGAGCAGAGAGGAGAGCGCTCAGTATTCGTGGCAGGCACACCTGGCCTACAAGGCTGCACCTGAGATGTGTGGAGCAGAACTGCAGCTCTGGCCCCTTTCTGCTGTGCAAGGCTGCTCCTGTTCTCTGCTCTCCAGCTGGGAGGTCTGCGCTGCATCCACCAGCCACCCCCCGGGGCCTCCCTCGCCCCGCAGGAATCAGGAGCAGAACATCATTGCCCTTGCCCAAAGGGTTTGCTTATCTGGACAGCACAAAAGCAGCCAGAGAGCGGCAGTGGGTGACCTGCTCCAGGCCTGCAGGCAGGCTGACCTGCAGCTGGGGGACGTGGAGGGGAGCAGTAACTGCACTGATGAACGCTACCGGCAGCCCACCGTGGTGGGGCAGCTGCCGAGCTGCTGTACAAGCTCTGGAGGAGGAAAGGCCTCGCGCAGCCAAAGGCACAGATTCTCATCAGCCAACTCAACAGAGCCTGAGGGGTCTCTACCAGCTAAGAAATGGGGTTGTTCCAGACCAAATAAGTCCCACGGGAGCAGATGGCAAGAATTACTTATGTGCCTCTACTTTCAGCCAAATGTAAAGTTTTACCACATTCTGCGTGGGGGAAACTCTCACCCCACAGTAGAAAATGGCAAAGAAAACATCTGCAAGCGGGTAAAACCACCTCCTGTCACTAAGGTCCACGTCACAGCTACGTGGGACTTGCAGCAACAGCAGGAACAGAATGCAGAACAAGCTCCTAACGCTGAGATAAAGGAAAACAGCTTAACCTCCAAAGAGCTCTGCAGAGACCCTGCATAGCCAATCCCCCTTCCCGGGGCTAAGGAGGCTTAGCCAGTTTCACATGGGATTTCTAGCTGACAGGCCAGATCCAGACACGGTTTACGTCTTTGTGGTATCCAGGCAGTCGTTCCTTTCATTTCTCCTAGCTGAATGCCTGGCTTACTTAACGCTTCCTCAATTTCACATTCAGACTTAGGCACCAGCCTGGTGTTGGTTGCAAAACTATTCAAGAAGCTCTGCTTGTTTTGGATTTATTTAATTTTTGGGTTTGTTTTTTTTATACCCTGGATTTAAGAAAAATATACTGCTTGGCCTTTTGAAAGCTTGCTGACAAAAGAATCACAAATTTGTGTCTGAATTTGACCCAACCTTGTCCTCTTAAGAACGTTAAAGATATAAATCATACCAAACAAATCAAAGAAGTGCACAATTACGGGTGAAAGGGACCATATGTCCAAGGCAGTGCCTGCCAAGTTAACTGCTTGTTTAAAACGTCCCGTGGTGAATGGAAACTGGTTGGCCATATGGTACATTATTTGTTAGCCGGGTTGTCTTGGATCACTCACACAACCATCACGTTCTTCCTTAGCATAATATCTGCTGTGTGAATTGAATTCATGCCTGTCTCTTACGCAAGCCGGTCCCGATCACTCATTTGGCTGTTGTTATATCGAGGAGAGGATGCTTGGTTGGAGTTGCTTTAGCCCCAGCTGTGAGTGTGACCTGGGAGCTGGAGCTGGCGCAGAGCATAACTTACCATGAAAGCCCGCTTCTCCTGAGCTGTCTGGAAGCGGCCATGGCCAAACTTGGAAGTGGTGTCAATGAATTTGAGTTCAATGGCTTCCTGAGCCCGGCGGCTTGTGTGCACCAGAAGGGACTGGAAAAGAGTCACAATGCATCAGCCTTATCGTGATAGAAAATCTGGGCATCTGCTCTGACAGAAGCAGGGCTGAAATATCCTACGTGCATCCAAATATCTCCAGGAGAATCTGCCTTCTCGGAGAAACACCCTGGTGCTCAGGTGGCAGGTGATGCCTTGCATTGCAGAGCAGCTCTGAAATGAGCTTACTCTTCTCTTAGTGTTTCACTTCCTCACCCCCTGTTTAAGGCCAAGGTTTCTATTTCTGAGCCCTCCATCACAGCCCTCACAGGCTTGCAGCTTGTCTCTAGAGAGCGTACATCCGACTGCCCGCTGCCACAAACCATCTAGCTGCGAATGGTCTCAGTGAGCACCACGCTTAGGTGCCACATGCCCTCTGCAACACAAGCGTCAAGGCCCCAACCAGTCTCCCAGCATTTGGAGGCCGTGGCATTCTCCACATGGTGAATCTGTGGAGAGCTACAGCCTGTCCCTCCCCAGCACCGGCTGCGCTCTCACCTTACGGAGGGTGAGCACACGCTTCTTCGTGCCCACGACGCAGCCTTTCAGCATGAGGAAGTCGTTGTTGACCTCGCCGTAGTGAGGAAAGCCACCCTGCGGGGAGAGGCAGAGAGGGTTGGCAGGCAGGAGAGCTGGATGGGAGCAGATCTGCCCACAGGTGGCGTTTTCTAGGGAAGGAGAAGGTAATGACTGACAGTCCTTCCAGCTAACAAGACTCTGCACCCTTCAAGGCTGCCTGCTCAGGACCACCAGAGCATGTCAGCCCCACGGACTGCGTGGTCCCAGGTAAGCAGCACCCCGTAAGAGCTAGGGAACCAGCAACCCTGCTTCCTTCCCTGAAGGATGTGGGTGAGCAGAGAGTAGAGCTGGCTAGACTCCCAAGTTAACAGCTTTTAATAAGCAAAAGTAATTTTTTAAATCAGGTAACAAACATTTTTCTGTTAAGTATCAGATTTTTAATGTCATTTATACTTCTTTTTCTTTTCAACAAATTTCTCAGTTCCTGCCAAAGTTATCAGCTGGAAGTTGTATGTTTGGTTCTACCAACGGGCCTAAAAAAACACCTCACAGAGATGGTTTTCCATGTCCAAAACATGAGGAAAGAAACCACTGCATTTCTTTCAGTGAATTTCCTTCAAATTATTTCTCATGCGGCTGTCTCCAGCCAAGGAAGTACATCCCTGGCTAGGGTTCCTGTAGCCAGCACCAGTCACAGCCCTGTTACCTCTTCAGCCCTTACCAGAGGCGTAATGGTCTTCTCCGTGACATCGTAGTGCGTCGAGGCATTATTCTTCACCACTTTGCCATCCTCCACGTGGATGCCATGGCCAATGCGGTAAATCTAGGAAGAGAAATGAAATTGAGACAGCGACTCTCCCATCCCCTTGGTGTGGGACGTCACAGGGACAACACAGTTTTCACCAGGACGTGCCCCCTGTGACGTGTCCCTTGAGCAGCAAACAAGGGAATAGGGAAGAAGGGAAAGGCATGGAGAACAAAGCGCAGACCTCTAGGGAAACATCTGAGAAGCTGGGGGGAACAGAGAGAGCCAGGGTGCAAAGGATGGTGACAGCATGGGAGGAAGGACGGCAGGATGGCGCGGTGGTGCTCTGAGGGAGCCCATCGGGGCCGTACCTTCTTGTTGAGCTCCGTGCGGTGGTGGTAGCCCTTCTGGCCAGCCCGAGCAATGGAGTAGCCAACCCGGGCCGGGTGCCAGGCTCCGATGCAGGCAACTTTGCGCAAGCCCTTGTGTGTCTTCCTGGGGAGCTTCTTGGTGTGCCAGCGGCTTGTCACCCCTGGAAGTGTGATCAGACAGGGCAGTGAGAACACCAGGGAGATTCAGTGCTGGTGTCTGAGTGCTGGGGAGGGGAGAGTCTCATCATTCTTCTGCAGTTCTCGGAAGACACCGTGTTGGAAGGAGACCAACAGCTGTCACTGCCGTGAGAGGCCAGAGCACAGAACCATTCTCACTTCCCATGGATTCAATCAGACTGCGACGTGTTCCTGCTGAGCACGTCCACGCACACGCACAGAAACACCCACTCCTCCGCACACGTGGGGTTCGTGAGAAGCACTTTACGGTCTCTCAGTGCCTCTGAGCCTTCTAGGAGGACTCTGGGCACAGTAGAAAACATGGCCTTTCCTGAGATTAAGGAAACCAAGCTCTGCTACAATGGAACTGCATGTCATGGTTGAGGTCCAGAGGCTCTTTACTACTCCCTGTGAACAATAAGCTGGTAGGTTCTCAGCATGGCTAATACTCCCTGTCCCCAGCACTACCTTATGGGCAGTGTCATATGAGAAGGACAGAACCAAACCCCTGGCAAGGGTTTCCTCGCTCAGTACCTTTCATCCCGTGCCCCTTGGTCACGCCAATGACATCAATCATCTCGTTCTGGCTGAAGACGCTGTGCACAGAGACCTGCTTCTCCAGCCTCTCACGGACCCAGTCGACCTTGTCAGCCACTGTCCCACCATTCAGCTGGATCTCCATCACGTGGGCCTTCTTCTGCCGCAGCGGGAGCAGCTTCATCTGCATTAGACAGTGCATTAGGCCAAAATGTTACCCCTCACCTCCCAGGCACGAGCATGAGGGCAGGGCCACATCACCCACAGCTGGGTGCTGTGCTCCAAGCCAGAAGCAGCACCTCTCCGGTGCTCATGGCCCACCTCTGCTTCCAGACTGGGCAGTTATTTCACCTCCCACCAAGCAGTGCCTCCGCTCTATCCCAGTCCCAGCTCCCTCTGCAAATCCCCCACCAAATCACCACAGTGGGAATTTGAGGGTCTGTGCCAGCCACAAGTGAAGCCTTGAGCCAGCTTAACTCTGCGCCAGACTCCAAAGCAGCCATTAACTCCAGGGATCAGCATGAAAACAGGCCCTGCGTATCCAGCAATCAGCATCTGGCAAAACTGCCTGCCTGTGGGTTATTTTTGCCCAAACATTTGACACCAGTTACTAATTTGAGGTGATCATGGGGCCTAAGGTCCCTTGCTGACACAGGGCTCACCACCTGCTGAGGCTCTCCGCAAAGTCTGCTCTCCACGGAGTGTGTGGGCTCCCCAGCGTGCCACAGCCACAGCCCGCTCCGGCAATCCCCCAGCAGGGAGCTCTGCTGAGCCCAGCTCAAAGGGACAGGGTTGGTGTCAGGAGGTAGCTGGAGAAGTCAGCCAGCACCTCCCACAGCCTGGACGCCCTGTCCCACACCCTCTGACCGCGTCTGCCTGCTCAGCCTCCTGTCACCCCACCAAGCCACCCCCGTGATCCCGGCTCCCAGGCCCTCACCACGCTCCCGAGCTGAGGAAGACCCTGAGCCCCCCTTGCCCACCCCCTGGGGTGAGGCTCTGACCTGCGTGTGCACAATGACACGAATGACCTTGCAGTACTTTTTCATAGCCGCAAAATCCTTCTCCAGCTGCTTTTTGCCATCTTCATCCTGCCATTTTTTGCAGTACTTGGTGAACGCCTTCTTCTTGCTCTTGTGCCTACGACAAAAGTGTTTAACATCCAGCAGAGCTGAATGGTGACATGCTTCTGTGCTTTGCTGTGCCCTGAGACAGCGCAGCGTGGGGGGACAGATCACCTTGCCAGGCGCTTCCCTAGAGGCACAAGGTACCCGTGGATACCTGAACCTCACCTGGCTGCCGAGGCCATGACACAGGGCTTTGAGGTGGGAAGAGGAAAGTGAATCACAAGCTGCAAAAAAAGGGCTGGTAATTCAAACCTTTTTGCATGAGGAACCCAGTCGTCTCCCACTGACGGGCTTAGTGCCATCAAAACACAAGCACAAAATCAGAGCTAAGTGGAGAAGGGAGAAAACAGCCTCCGACAGGGATCAGAGGCATGTGGTGGGTGGATCTCAATGGCACTTTTTCAGGAGACATGATTCCTACAATTATGAAATTCATTACTCCATTTTCCTCCCTGCTGGTTTGGGAATTGGGGTGTTGAAGTTTACGAGGGCCAGGGGCCACATTCTGCATCAATTTTCCCCCCGACAAAACTGGTTTTACTCCCTTCATTTGGTGCCTCAGCTCAAGTATTCCAGTTTAATGGAGAGTAGATGAGCTCGACCTACACAAAGGAAAACGAACCTGCAGCATGCGCTGCCATATGATATTGTGGAGAGAGCTAACTTAGTTCAACTATTAGAATAAATTTACATATGCATATGCTGATTCCCAGCATCAAGCTGTTTGCAGTATCTCTGTGCATGACTAAATAAATAGCAGTTTCACTCCACCTCTGAGCCAGCTGCCAGCTGCTGAGCTGTTTGCAAGAGCTGGGCACCAGGGAGAGCCTGTGGGGAAGACCTGTGAGGGCGTCCCCACTTGCGGTGCCCCAGGGACCCTCCCAGGCCACAGAGGCACGTACCAGTTCTTGTAGAAGCGCCGTCGGCACTCATCGCTGATGTGCTCAGCAAAGACAGTCTTGAAATTCCTCAAGCCCTTCGGTGTTTCTATGTACCCCACGACTCCCACCACCACCATTGGGGGGGTCTCAACGATGGTCACAGCCTCCACCTCCTCCCTCTTGGAGATCTCTGCAAGATAGCAAAGAGAAACGGTGCTCAGCATCATCTGGGATCAGATCATTCCCTGGAGCCATTCGTGGCCCGTGCCATTACAGAGAGCAAGCAATGTGCTGGGGGCAAGGTCTCACTCTCTTCTCACTGACAGCCTCAGCCCTTCCATCTCCCTCCTGCTGCAGGACCATTGCACGGTCTGACACCCAAACACACAGTGTCTGGTTAGACCCCATGGCCCAGCACACTTCAACCCACCTTCCCCCGACTGGGGAAGCAGTACTGGATGGTTCTTGCCCTGGAGTTTGGCTCCAATCCTGTGGGCACCCTAGAGGGTAACATTATAAACTTCCCCAGCAAGACGCTTCAAGCCCAGGATTTGTCAGGTAGTGACCCTGCAGGGTCCTTCCACCAGTCACCATAGCGGTGTGAGGACTTCCCAGGAGCCCCCAGACTCAGCTCACACTGGCTGTGAGGTAGCCTTTGGCCATCCAAGGCCTGGATGGTATTACAGGAGATAGCCTGAAAGCTATATCCTCCACCACCCATTCCCAGGAGCAGCCTTTCCCACCAACAAGTCTATTCCCTCCTTTCCCTCCTGGTTGTAGCTCCCCGCTTCCATCAGCCAAGCCTTACTGAGCCCAGGCCTGTGCACCTCCCGCACAGTGTGCGTCATGCCAGCTTTGTAGCCCAGGAAAGCTGTCAGGTGGACTGGTTTGCTGGGGTCGTCCTTAGGCCACGTCTTCACCTTCCCTCGGTGGCGACGGCTTCTCTTGTGGGGGAGGAAGCCCAGGTGGCCATGCCTGGGAGCAGAGAACTTGCGGTGGGACTGAGGAGAGGAAGAACAAAAAAGAGCAGCTTCACTTTCAGATCCCAGAAGATGCCGGGACCCAAAGCACAACAGGAAATCTCCCCTTGAACATCAGTGAGCGCTGGAGGGACTCTGGGCTCTTCCTCGATTCCAACACAACAAGAACTCATAACAGGATGGGATTTTATTCAAGCTTCCATTGTGTGCATGGAAGAATTTAGTGAGTTTCTGGACAAATTATGCCAATTAAATTAAAAAACTAACATAATCTCCCTCCTTCTGCTTGAGGACTTTGAAGGAGAAATATGTTCTCTAGTAGGTCTGCCCTTCTGTGATGTTAGTTATAATGACTTATTTTGTATTCTGTGCACTAAAAGGGCCCGCTCAGAACTCATGGGCTTCGTGTTGTCACAGCAAATGGCACCAAACAAGCACAGCTAACAATCAGAAGAAATAGGAAAGGATGCCCAAAGGAATCAGTAATATGAACATGCACAGGTTAAATACATACCTTAAAAACCAAATTAGAAGAGCTAAATATATAAACCCCAATTGCAAGGTCATGCTGAGCCAGGCAGAGAAAAGCAACAGCGCTTTAGAGTCGCAGACAAGTTATCATACAATGGTCTTCAAGACAGGGGAACCGGGGGTCAGCCCAAGCAGCGATGGGTTAGCTCTACACCCACTGCATCTCCCTCCTTGCTAAGGTCAGTCCCGGCACCTGGTTGCACTTTCCACCAAGCTTATTTTCCAGCCGAAGTGGAGGTCTGTTGAGTTCGACCCCATTTCAGCTGCACTAACATCACCGGTATCCCAGCCCTGCTCGCTGTCCCTCTCCACACAATCGAACGGTAGCAGTGCCGAGCTTTACAAACCATGGGATGCCTTCAGCCCAGGTCAGCCGCAGAAAGAGGCGGTCAGTAAGTGCCTCCCCCGTCTAATACTTAAGACGATCGGTCTGAAGACACAAATTTAGCTACTAGCTTCACGCGCTGCTGTATTCATTTCATACTCGGCCAAGCTGGCAGGTTGGACCTAACAGTTGCGGTGTGATAAAGGTCAGTTGCCGGTGTCTCAGTTTACACCTCTCCCTCCTAAACAACTTGAATGTGAAGGGTAGGAATTAGGGTCGGCTCCTCACGGGGCACCACGCAGCCAGAGCTGCCAAGGCTGTGCCAGGCACCCCGACCTCAGGGCAGCCGGCTGCTCCTTGGGGGTAGAGACAGACTAAAAATCCCTCCATCAGCCCAGGAAAGAGGATTCTTGCGATTCCGACGGGAAAACAAGGCTTTAGGTCGCGTTGGGAGGGCGGGCTCTGCGCCTCCTCCAGGCCCCGGGGAGCCGGGCACGGACTACATCTCCCAGCATGCACCGGGAGCGGCGGAGCATGCGCAGAGGGGCGCCCTCCGACCCCGGCGTCCTCCCGCGGCGGCGTCGTGTGGGGCGCCGCCATCTTGTCCGCGCCGGCCGCCACCGCCATCATGCCGGAGGACCGGGACTGGGATGCGTACAAGGTGCCGCCGACCCGCACCCCCGTCTCCGAGAGGACCACGTCGGTGCCCAACCCCGTCACCTTCTTCCAGACAGTCTTTGACTATGTCATCGACGCTCCAGTCACCTTCGTCCGAGGTACCGGCGGGGCGAACCCGCCGTCGCGGGGCAGCCGGGCCCCCTCACTAGCGCCGGTCCCGGGGGGACGGGTGGGAGCTGGGCCGCGGCGTGGCATGGGGGACGGACGGGCACCGAGACAGAGGGACACGGAGCATAGACGCAAAGATACGGCCACTGGGACAGGCAGAGGGAGGCGGGACGGGGGGCACCACGCAGAGGCGTGGGGGTCCCTTCGCCGGTCGCAGGTGCCTGATGGCAGGGCTGTTGGGCTGTTGCTGCAGAGTGGATTGAGCGCCAGCAAGGCAAGAACAAGTTGCACTATTACCACCAAAAGTTTCGCCGCGTGCCCGACCTGAGCGAGTGTCTGGAAGGAGACTACCTCTGCTTCTTCGAGGCCGAAGCACAGTGGAGGAGGGACAGGTATGGCTGTCACCTGGCAAGGCCACAGCAGCCCTAGGAATTGCAGTGGTTGGCTTAAACTAACAGCACTTTCGTGGATTTTAGGGCATTGAGGCAGCACCTCCTGCCCCCTCCAATTACAGGACACCCCTTCATAGTCCTACTGTCCCCAGCAGCACACCTGAGCAGGCACGGTGCCACTGGGACACATCTCCCTGCACCACCTGGTTCCTCCAGCAGTGCTGCAGGACTGACCAGAATCCTGTAACAACCCAGAACTGACCTCCCACAGGACATCATTGCCCCTTTGTTCATTTTTTTTTTGTCATCTCTGGGCTGTGGTTGCATTCATCATCATCTTTCCCCCAGGATGGTTGATCAGGAGATCGTGGAGATAATCCGGGAGAGGCTGGGTGCATGCAAGCAGAGGGAAGGACCCAACCAGTTCCAGAACTGTGCCAAGGAGGTGGAGCAGCTGGCACAGGTCACCAAGGCCTACCAGGACAGATGTGAGTGCAGCAACTAGGGCAGCGTGCAGGGAGGGGGGTCTTAAGCCACATCCCAGGTATCACAAGGAATAGAGGTTTATTTCTTTTGAGTTGCTACGGGGCAACACTTCAGGCATTTACTGTCTTTTTTAGATGGTGATCTTGGTGTCCATGGAAATGCAAGGACGTGCCTGATGAAGCAGAAGCACAGGATGATGGAGGAGAGGAAGGCACAAGCAAATGCATCTCAGTAGATCTAAATGGTTTAGCACCTCCCTCAGTGGTGCTCGTATCAAATACTGCATGTTGCATATTTGAACTCTGATGCTGCTGACCCCTATAATAAATGTGCAGCCCAGACATCTGCCATACAATCTACTCATTCTTTGGAGAGATCCGTAAACACAGAATTCTTTTTTCAGCTCTGCATTCATCCTGGCATTCCAGCAGATCGTTACCATCCTCTAAACCACAGAGCAGCCCCTAACTCCAGGCACCCCCAGTTGCATTAGCTGGGATTTCCCCTCTGGAATTTCTCCCACACCTCCATGAACCAGCAGAATTGAACTGCTCTGCCCAGCCCTGGTGAGAATTCCCTCAGTTAGGCTAAGGATTACCTGCTGTAGGACAGCACATAATCTTCAGAGCTGGTCCTAGACCCCATCTAGGATTAATACCCGATTAACAAGGATTAGTATAACGTAACATACTATTTCATTCAACAGATGTTCAGGCTCTGGCCCACAGGCTTGAACCAACTCAAATCCCCAGCAGAGATTTAATCCATCTGCCCAACACATTAACCATCCCATCAAGCCAAGCACAATTTCTTGTTCACCAATCCCTTTATTGTCTTGTACAAAACCCACTTAAGTCGTTGCCACAGCAGCTGCCTGGGTTCTCTGCACCGAGACCCTGGTGTGGGTCTTTGCCAGATGATCAGTGAACTCCTGAAAAAAAAAAGTAAAACCAGTGTTTTATTTTCTTAAGCCCCTGTCACAGGCTTCTCAGCACTGCGTCCCTTTCCCACGTGGCATGTATATGGAGGCTGGGGTATGTCAGATACAACTTATTTTTACTTGAGCTTTGCTTTATCTTTTATAAAGCTTTCCTCTTCATATTCCCTTTGTCTATAAAATGCCATTTTGAAGTTTACTTGAAAACCACATGCTGAAAAAGGATACCACTCTGCCTGCAACCCCACTCTCCCATCATTAAACTGCAAATTCTTTGGGTGCAACACCTGCACTTCACAGGGGAGGAAGGGCAAGATTTGAGCTGCAAGTGGCAGAATTACTCTCACCTGGTAAGGGGACTTGGTGAACACAGTCTCTTTCCAGAGGTCGGGGGTCAGGTAGCTGTAGGTCTTGGAGATGGCATCGAAGGTGGCTTTAGCTAGGGACAGAAGTCAAACACTGCAGAGCACGGCCGCAGTAACCCGTGCGCTACCACCCGCCCAGCTCCTGAGATGTAGAGTTTAGGGAGGAATGGGGAGCCCACAGCAGGGTCTCTCTGATAGACACCAAACTCAATTTTCTTTCTCTCTCCATTTACGACAATTACACTACTTCAAACAAGTGCAATCGCGCAGATTGGGAGATTTTTTTAATATCAAAGCACATATAAAAAGACATTTTCTTGTCATTAACTTCCTTGTAAAAAGGTATCAGCAGCAGCCTTCACTTCTGCTTGACTGCTAGCTTTTGATTCAAACAGATTAAAAAAATACTACAGAAACAGGTCCATCGCATCCCTGTCCCTGACAAAAACAGCAATACACCCGGCTAAGCTACAACATGACAACCTGAAGCTTACCAAAGTTGCCCAGGGTGGCCGTGCAGCCCCTGGCTGAGGTGTAACAGTCATCAATACCAGCCATCATCAGCAGCTTCTTGGGCACAGGGGCAGACACGATCCCGGTACCGCGGGGAGCCGGGATCAGACGCACCAGGACAGATCCACACCGGCCAGTGACCTACACAAACATAACAGGTTACGGCTCCCCGAAACACCCGCCGCAGCACCGTCACTCAGACCAGGGCCAGCAAGCCCTTCTCACCTTGCAAGGCACGGTGTGGGGCTTGCCGATCTTGTTACCCCAATAGCCTCGTCGTACGGGTACGATGGATAATTTGGCCAAAATGATTGCCCCGCGAATAGCGGTGGCAACTTCTTTGGAGCATTTAACACCAAGACCAACGTGGCCGTTGTAGTCTCCAATAGCAACAAAAGCCTAGGATTGAAAGGAACGCTGTCAGCGGCGGCTGCACTGCACGGGAACACTCTCTCAAGCAGAACACAATCCACACCAGGGTCTCTCACCAAGGATAACCCAAGGCATGCGCTCAGCGGCGAACAGTCACAGCTCACAGTTCAAAAAGCCTGTTTTCCCCCCAGAGCTCATCTGTCAGTCAAAACCAGCTACGGTTGAAGAACCAGGAGTCAAATCCCCGCTACAGCCCCAGAATTCCCAATAACTCCCAAGCACCATTCGCTCTTTGTACCTAGGACTTCTCTCTCCACCACAGCCCCTGAACAGCCAGTGCCGCTGCACATGTACAACTGAATTTTGTGCTAGGGCTGTTTCAAATAACATTTGGACATATTAGTAGGGTTTTAGAATTAATGCAAACACTTTAAGCTACACAAGCTGATCCTAATACTATAATATTTACATATGGAAGGAAGTGACAATATTTGAACTAATTTATTAATAATATATCAAAAAAGCAGCAGACAACACATGCACCATTTTGAATGTGAGACAACAGAAGAAAAAGGCTACCTTAAATCTGGTACGCTGACCAGCACGAGTCTGTTTCTGGACAGGCATGATCTTCAAAACCTCATCTTTCAGAGAAGACCCCAGGAAGAAATCAATGATCTCCGACTCCTGCAAGAACCAGCCATTTAATGACACGAGGCCACACCTTTTAAGCAAACCAGCACAGCTAGTAAGGCTCCTACAATTCAAGTTTAACATCCCTGTACTAAGGTATTTTAAGTAATAGGTACTTCAGCATGTTAAATTTTGCAGGCATAAACCTATTCTAGCTCACGAGGCAGTCCAGAGCAAGTTGAAATGTCATTTCTTCCATCACCGAGCAGGACTATTATGGAAATGCTGGAGCAACGTGCTGCCACCTCCACCCAGGGCGGACCACAACACCCAAACCCACCACGCTTTGCCACAAATGACTGCATCAGTCCTCAGCTTCGGCTGATGTATGTCATGCTGAACATGCTTAACCTGAGCAGCCCAAACAGCAAATGCAGCAGCTACTCCCAGCTCTGTGTTCCGGATTAAGATTCCACTGCACATTACTTAAATGTTCGCAGAAGCTTACCTTGATTGGAAGCGAGAAGAGGTAGATCTCCTCAAGAGACTTGATCTTCATATCCTTGACCAGGCGACCAAGCTTGGTGACAGGAATCCACTAGGGAAGAAATCCGCGGAAGAGGGTCACAAGCTGCTCCTGCCCCACAGGAACAGGCTGCCTTTCTGCTAGTAAATGTAAGAAGGCAGAGGAGGAATCCATACAGAATTAGGAGAAGATGCAGTAGTGACTCTGGTTTTGTGGGATGGTCTTTTTTTCCATAAGGAAAAAAATCAGTTGTCCCATACAGCAAGGAAATCTTCACCTTCATCCAGAGACAGTTCGGTTCAGAGGGGAAAGAGCATGGTTAGATCCCACCGTGGGGTGGATGGAGCGTACCATCTGTGCTTATTTTGAACAGGAGATTGACTTGAAAATTTTTAAGCCCTTACAGCTCCCCGAGAAATTACACTGGCCTAGAGCTGTACCAGCACTTCACCTACACCATTTCTTTCTACCTACCACCATTTCTTTTTTAATAAGCAGGCTGAAGTTCCCATTAAGCCAGTCTAACAGCAAGCTTAGCCTGCTCCTTTAAGGATTGCTTGCATTTCAGTCAGCATGATCTCTGAAGACAAACTAACAACTCTCAGATCAGCTGGAGAAGGTACTTCAGTACATCTCTACTAAAAAGGAAGCAGGTTATTTAATGGGCTTTCAAGGAAGCCTATACACACGAAGCGTTTAGGTCAGCGCTTTTCTGCTGTGAAGCTGTATTTGAGAGTTACCAATACTAATACCAACTTTATATAATTCTCCTGCTGTTACTGCCTAGAATATGAAACATTTAGCTAATTACAGGAAACAGAACAAAACAACTCTGAAAGAGTGGCTTGTAAAAGTCTGGGCCAGAAAAAGAACTTGAGTGGTTCTCTGTCATTTCTTAAAACGTAAAGCACTTGATGCTCATGCCAGTAACTATTCACTAAACGGCACAGAACAGAAATGCCACCATTCCTCCTTTTCACGTCTATCTGCCCTTTCAGAAACTCTCCAAACACTTGCGAGGTGGCCCATTCACCTCCAAGGGATACTGCCCTATTTACCCACTCACCTCCTTATCCTCGGCCTTGCCTCCGCGAGCCCCGCGGCCTCTCCCTCGGCCCCTCCCGCGGCCGCGCCCGCGGCCCCGCAGCCCGGTCCCGAAGCCTCCGCGGAAGCCCCCTCGGGCCGCTCCCGCACCTCCCGCAGCACCGGCGTCGTCCGCCATTTGCTAAAACAGAGAAAAGCGTGTTAGCCGGGACACCGCCGCCGCCGCCGCCCCGGCGGGAAACGACAGCGCGGCGGCAGGGCCCGGCGGCAAGCCATCGGGCCCGGCGCGGCTGCCCTCACGCCACCGGCGGCCCCGATGGGCGCGGATACGGCACAGGCCGCCCCACCGCCACCACCCCAGCGCCATACTTACGTGATCTCTCAGCGTAGAAGGCCGCGCCTCCCCACTACCGGCTATTTACCCTCCGAGAAGTCTCGCGAGATCACCGCCCGGCTACGCGAGCCCCGCGGGATGAATTGAGAATATACTGCGGCGCAGAGCGGCGCGTTTCTCTTAGTTATACAGGGTGCGGGGCCCCGGAAATCCAGGAGCCTGTATAAAAGGCGACGCGCACGCGTGTGGCGCTTCGTGTGAGGCGAGCGGCAGGTAGGTGAGGGGCAGGTGCTGTTTGTGAGGGGAGCGGGTTGTCTGGTGTCTGCTGTATTTCATGCTTCTTGAGATTTTTAAAAAGCGTCTTAGAGGTGTGCTAATAGTGCTGTCTGAGCCGGCGGCAGGTGAGGTGTGGAGGGAAAGGTCTCAGTGAGCGGCTTACAACAGTCCGTCTGCAGGGTGGCGTTAGCTGAAGGACCAGGCGCAGTCTGAAAATCACTCGGGGTCTCCCGTGGCCCCTGGTGAGATAACTGTGCCCACAGCATAGGGAACATTAAGCTTATTGCCCACAGCACCGTGTGGGGAGTGAAACCCATGTTCCCATAACAACTGAGGTGAGCAGATGGCGGGGACTAACGGGGTGAAGCCGTTGCTGAGAGCTGCCTTTCCCTTCCCTTCGCCAGCAGGTACGGAGCTTGGCCTGGACGGACGGACAGACGGATGGTGTTCTGGCCTGCAGAGCCGGGCCCTGCCTTCCCCCCCGGCCCCGACGTCCGCCGGATCCTTTCCGGGGGTTCTTCCCTCTCCACCGCCTGCGAAGGTGAAGCCTGGCTGGGCAGGGGGAGCGCGTTGGCAGCCGGGACGGCTGGAAGCCATTCAGTAATGTATTTTTGTATACAATAAAAGATTAATTACTTGAAACTTCGTTCGTAGTCTCTGTTCTAATTGTCCAGAAATCCCGCTTTTCCCTGTGGGTGGGGCCGGGAAGCCGCTTCCGTGGGGCGGGGAAGGGAGTACGCTGCTGGCAGAGGCTTCGGAGCGCAGCGGGGCGGCGCAGCGGCAGACCCTGTCCCGCTGGCGGGTGTTTTTACCCCCGCGCAGTCACGGGTGTGCGGGGTCAGACTGTGCCGGAGGGGTTGGGGTGTCCCGGCAGGGAATGCTTCCTGCCCACACCAAAGATGGCGCTTGAGGCTTCCGCCCTCCCAGCGCGGCGCTGTGCGTCATTTCCGTGCGCCGGAAGCGGCCGGCACGCGGAGCGGGAGATGGAGGCGGCCGCCGCCAGCCCCGTGCGGTTCAAGAGCAAGTGAGGAGCGGCGGGGCCCGGGCTCGGGGCAGCGGCCGCGGCGCGCGTTTAACCTCCGGTCCGTCCGTGTCTCTTTTTTTTTTTTCCTTCCAGCTACGCCGTGTCGAGGAAGATCGAACCCTTCTACAAAGGGGGGCGAGTGCAGGTAGGGTGGGGGCGAGGAGGGGGGGCGTGGGGCCGCCCCCCTCCCGGCTCTGTCAGCGTCCCTGCTTCCCCTTCCCTTTTCTCCAGGTAAACCGGGATGGAAAGTTCATGTTTTGCCCCTGCGGGACCAAGCTGAACGTCATCGATGTGGAAACAGGAGCTCTGCGCAGCCTCCAGCAGGTGACGAGGGGGCCCAGCCCCTGCTGGCTGCCGGTGAAGCCCCGGGGTTGGGTTTCCGAGGCTCCTGAGGTGTTTTCTCGGCTGTTGCTGTACAGCTCCCAAGAGTGAGAAGCAGAGGGGAGGACAGGAATGGTTCTGATGGGGACAATTTCTTCAGCGAGGCCTGTTGTGACAGGGCAAGGGGTAGTGGTTTTAAATTAAAGGACGGTAAATTTAGACTGCATATAATCATAGAATCATTGAGGTTGGAAAAGACCTCGAGGATCATCAAGTCCAACCCCCAACCCAACACCCCCAGGCTTCCTAAACCATGGCCCCAAGTGCCACGTCTGCATGGTGTTTGAACCCCCCCAGGGACGGTGACTCCCCCACCTCTCTGGGCAGCCTGTGCCAGGGCCTGACCGCTCTTTCAGTAATGAACTTCTTCTGAGTATCTAACCTGAATGTCCCCTGATGCAGCTTGAGGCCGTTTCCTCTCATCCTACTGCTAGTTCTTTGGGAGAAGAGACCAAGCCCCACCTCACTACAACCTCTTTTCACATAGCTGGAGAGAGGGAAAGGAAAAGAAAAAAAATAAACATAAGGAAAAGTTTTTTACACTGAGGGTGGTGAAACCCTGGCCCAGGTTGCCCAGAGAGGTGGTCAGTGCCCCACCCCTGGAAACCTTCCAGGTCAGGCTGCTCACTGCAGGGGGGTTGGACTAGGTGGCCTCTAAAGGTCCCTCCCAACCCATTCCATGATTCTGTGATAAACGCAGGTGGGTGTTTCTCAGATATCCCTAAGCACAGCTGGGTGCACTTAGCGTTAGCAGAATCACAAAATGTCCTGAGTTGGAAGGGACCTGCAAGGATCATCAAGTCCAACTCTTGTCCCTGCATGGGACAACCCCAAAATTCATGCCCACGTGTCTGAGGGTGTTGTCCCAAGCACGTAGAGAAGGGAACTCTGAGAGCGTGCCACTCCACAGAGTTTAACTCGTGGTTTAACTCTGGGTTTTCTCCTTTTGTTTCTATAGGACGATGAAGAGGATATCACTTCATTTGTTCTTAGCCCCGATGATGAGGTGTGTGTTCGCTTCCTGGTTTTCTGTGCCGCTCTGTCAGGCCCCCTCATAAAGCCAGTGAACACCAAAGGCTGCTCCGCCTGGAAGCGCCCTGCATTTCCATAGATCTCTGTGGAATCTTCTCAGGCCCTTCTCTCTGTCTCCCCTTCTGGGCTCAAGTCAGAGCGAGGCATGCTGAGAGACTGAGCTTCGAGAGTGTCATGGCATTTCTGTGCTTTGTGTGTTGGCACCGAAGGAAGTGAAAACCTGATTAGCAGTAAATCACACTTTCCTTCTTGCTTTTGTGTAGATCCTCGTGACAGGGAGCCGAGCCCTGTTGCTGAAGCAATGGGACTGGCGGGAGAGCAAGTGCGTTCGCACATGGAAAGCCGTGCACGTCGCCCCAGTGGCTAGCATGGCCTTTGACTCTACTTCAACGCTGTTAGCCACAGGTACGGTCCTATTTCAGTGTCACGCGATGGCAATGATGTTGAGCGGCCTTTCTGCTTTCGAATAATTTAGCTTAGCAAGACACAGCCTGCGGTAGTGACCTCCTGAATTCAGGCACAACCGGAAGAGGTTTTACTTAGATAGAAGTGATGTCTTGACAGACAACAGGGAGCTTTTTAGTCTTCTATCTAAAATATAATTAGTAAAATGCTGATAAATATTAGGCGTCTATGAGGCAGCGTGGCATAGTTATCCTGGTGTAGCTCTGGGACTCCTGGAGGTGGAGGAGGTCAGGTGTGACCCGTAACCTAACTGTACTTCAGGTTTGCCCAGCTCTCTGAAAGCATAAGGTGCTCCCTGAGCCTCTCTTGGTGTGGGAGGTTGTTATTGGATTCATTTTCCTTCTGCTGCCTTTGCAACCCATAAAATTTTACAGTTGCTGATAATGTAGAATCTCCTGTGTCTGTCTCTTCTGTCATTCATCCTTCTGTGCCCTTCTTTTCCCAGGTGGCTGCGACAGCACCATTAAGATCTGGGATATGATCAAACAGTACTGCACACACAACCTAAAAGGATCTTCAGGAGTTGTACAGTAAGGATGAGCCATTTTTATCAGTCACTGACATTAGTGTGATGCTTGGACGGTGGGGCTGATGTGAAATGTCTTGAGTTAACGGAATGTAAAGGCCCATTCCAAGCACATTCTGGGCTCTTTTCCCTGATTCTTGAGATTTCTAGTGAAGGAGCAGGGCTGTGGCTGACTTTAGTCCAGAGAGGAGAGGTTTGAACAAGTAATTTGTTGGGATCTAAATGGAATATCTCTGCCTCAAGACTGTGTAAGACTGGCAAAGATCAACTGTAAATTTTCCTGGTGGGTGGCAGAGGAATGAAGTCCTACAAAGAAAGTCCTGGTATAAATTCATGTCAACTGATCTGTCAAACTCTGTGTAGAATGTACGTTTATTTAAATGCTGGGCTAATGCCAGAGAGTTTAATCTGTCCTGCTCAAGTGCATCTCCTTCTGTCCAGCCTTGTTGAGTTCCACCCTGATCCCTCCCGCCTGCAACTCTTCTCCTCCTCCATCGACTACAAAATCCGCATCTGGGACCTGAATTCCAGCAAGTGTGTTGCTGTGTTGGACGGCCATTTCAGTGCCGTCACCTCGCTGGCCTTTGCAGGTGGAAACACGCTCATTAGGTAAAACCTGGCAGAGGCTTAGCCTCTCTCCCCCCCTCGCCCTGCCTCCTGCCACAGACTGGGTGTTTCTGCAGGGTCGGGGAAGGTGCCCTCTGAGGGGAAGGACTGCTACGGGTGTTTGGTCTCCGCTTGTCTACACAAGCGAGTGACTGGTTTTGTGTGTCTGGCGATATACCGTGCTGTCACGTGGAGGGCTTCTGCCTGCTTTCCTGTGGGCCTCTTCCCACAATTCCAGATCTGCACTCGGAGCCTGAGCTGCATAGATTCAGCTCTGAAACTGCTCTTTTGACTTGCAGTTCTGGCCGTGATAAAATCTGCATGGTGTGGGACCTGAAAACCAGAGAAAGTAAACGAACCGTCCCTGTCTATGAGGTGAAATTGCATTTTATTTATTCCTTTGAGATCCTTTGGAGCTTCTAGGTCACAGTTCGTATGGTACCTCTCCCTCTTATATTCCTATATTATGAAATAAGGTTTCTCCCTTTTACTTTCCAGAGACCTTAAAACTCTGTGTCTAAAGCTGTTTATTTTCTTTCTTTCCTTGCTTGGTGTGATTGTGCCTGGGCAGTTTCAGGATATACATGCCACCTCTGCCTCCACTGCCCCAGTGCTGGCGGGGGAAGGAGGGACAGTCGCGTAAAAACTTTGTTCTCTCATTGTGTCTGCCTGCCTGTGCTCAGTAGCCACGCTGTCTGGGGCAGTGGAGCGTGGTTTGTGTGTCTGTCTGTCGGCACTAGCGGGCTGTTGCACAGCTCTGGTTGCTGAAACGGGGCTGCTGTCCCTTGCGCTCAGCCGGTGTTTGGCCAACTCTTTTGCAGAGCGTGGAAACTGCTGTCTTGTTACCTGAAAAGGGCGATTTCTCACAGCTGGGTGTGAAGAAACAAGGGTTGCACTTTGTCACAGCTGGCAGCAAAGGTGGGTGTCCTGGCACCGCACTGCCAGATTTGGAGGCTGAGGAGGGACGGTACTTAAGACACTGCCGTTATTCCTGGGATGCGCGTCCTTTGAGCAGCAGGAGCCTCGGGCTGAACTCTGGGGGCTGGGGAGCAGAGCCTTCTCCTGAGCTGCTCTGGCAGTGGTGGGTGAGCAGGATTGATCGGGCGTGCTGTGGAGCTTTATGTATGTTTCCAAACCGCAGTAAAGTTTGACTTGGACTGAAGAAGAAAAGCTTTGTGGCCCTTCGTGCCACTGCAATTGGATCTCTTTGCAGTCCTGCCTTAAAGCTGCATAGCTTTTTCCAGTAGGCAAAGCCAGGGTTTGGTTTATATTCTTTGGACAAGAAAAATAATATTCAGTGTCTAACCCAGTGGCTCTGACAGATAATTTCTATCACCATTTTTGTTAGGCATCCTGAAAGTTTGGGAAGTTGCCACAGCTGCTTGTGTGTATACCCAGCCTGTGCCCTTTGAGTCGAAGGAGGAGGCCAGCGAGCACAGTCTCACCCAGTGCATGCTTGTGCCTGAGAGGAACGAGATTGTCACGGTGTCCGTGGAACACAACATTGTTTTATATGACGCTCAAACTCTCCAGCTCAGGAAGCAGGTAACAACCCTCAGCCTCCCTTTTCCTCTTCCTTTATCCACACCTGAGGCTTGGCTCTGCTTCTGGTGAAAGCTTTGTCCAGGGGCGCCCTCGTCTCCTGCCTGTATTTGAACTGTTCCTTGGTTACAAGCCAGAAAGCCAATTTCACTGGTGGGGTTGTTTGGAGGAGTGTTGCACCGAGACAAACATAGGAAGAAGAAAGCAGAACAGGCCTAGCCAGAAATCCTCCCATGCCCCAGCTTATGTGTAAAAAAGGTTTTTACACTTAGTATTAAATGAAAGGTAACAGCAGCTCATCCTCACTGAGCACGGTGCCATTCCACATGTCTCTAACCCGCTGACTTCTCCCTGTTCAACTGTTTCTATTCTGCCATGTATTTTCTAAAATACCTATGCCTGGGATAGCTGTATTTCATACCAATAATTATATTTTCCTCTCTGCGCTCCCAGTTCTATTAAATACGCAGTTTTGGTTTCAGCTAAATATGTGGTTGAAGGGACAGCGAATGGAAGTAACCACTGTGCCCTTCCCATTTTTTGCTTCAAGGGTTTTTCTCTCTCCGTCTTCAAGAAATGCAGTCACTAGAATGATTTGTGTTGCTTTTTAACCGGGAGTCTTGCAAAGATAATACAAAACATAGACCTAGTGTGCTGCTACTTTAACTTTATCATATTGTCATTTTGCTAATCTAGCAGCATTTCCAATAGAGTGAGTGAAGCAGTTTCTTCCCGTTCTGCATGAAAGTAGATTTCAGAAGTTAAAATATTTCTTTTTCTCTTCTCTCCACTGGCCACATTAAAAATAATATGTCGATCCATCTATTAGGTTATGATAATAAAGCAACAGATTCTGGTCTATAATTTAAATATTTGCCTTTAGCAAAACACGCTACTCAGCAAGTTTCAAAATAGTGCTGTGACACTGTAATTCGGACAGTCAAAAAAAAAATATTCCAAAATATAATATATATATTACATTTATTATATATATCTGCTGTCCTCAGCTTGCAGGTTACAACGATGAGGTTCTGGATGTGAAGTTCCTTGGGCCTGGTGATTCTCACATTGTCGTGGCTACCAACAGCCCTCAGCTGAAAGTGTTTGAACTGGCAACGTTGCACTGCCAGATCCTCTACGGCCACACAGGTGCGCGTGGTCAGCTCTGACGTGGCCGGGAGGGTGATGTGCAAGTATTTCTTCATCCAGCTTCTCTCACAACTGTTCTGTGGGTGCTGAAGTCCTTGAGTGCTCTCTGGAACAGCACCACAACAGGTTTTTGGAGTTGTGTGGAGAAAGGATGTATTTTCCTGTCCTGATTTTGCCAACGCTGGTTTTCTTTCTCCAGCTCTGTCAGTTCTGTCCCTTTCACTAGCAGCGAGATCAATTTAATCTGGAGCTAAAGATGTAGGTGCATGAGCTCCAAATGCAGTTTTGTGGCTGCGAGTGGGAGGCTCGCACTGGTGCCGTAAGCAGCCAGTGAGCGCGGATACGTTCCAAGTGTCCCAAACCTGTCCCCAGTCAGTAAGCAGTGGGTTCGTTAATTCATGCATCTCTTGTCCTATTTCGGTATTACTTGGCATCCAGCTGTGTTTTCTTCTTCTGTTTAGAAACAATTCTTGCTTTGGATGTCTTCAGAAAAGGCCTGATGTTCGTCAGCTGTGCTAAGGTGTGTTAGCTTTCTTCATTTAATGAAACTCTTTGTTTCTAGTGATCTTTATGGGCAGAGCTGTATTGCTTTTTGGCCATGCAGAAGGGGCTTTGGTTCAGGTGGAATTCCTGTCTGCTACATCCCCCCAAACACGAGGTGGTTCTGCTGTCCCTTTTTAGTGTTGTCCCTGGGGAAATGTGAATGGTTTGTATTTTATTAGCCTGAAAGGAGATGCCTTGTTCTCCGAGCGTCTTGCTCTCGCATTAGAGTTCAGAGACATCAGTAGCGTGAGGCTGATGGGGAGCGGTGTGTAAAAACTGTGTTGGAAGAAAAGGTGCCGCCTGCCCCGATACACCCAGAAAGAAACCTCCCAGCTGGAATCGCACCCTGCCTGGCTGTGCCTGCCCTCACCTGCTCTGACCAATGCAGGCAAAGGTTCAGGCTTGAAAATAAGTGGGTAGTCAGGCTCGCGGGTGTGACGAACGCATGGGGAACTGATCACTTGTCAAAAAAGCACAGCCGTTTCTGTCCTCTCCCATGACAGGACAAAAGCATTCGAGTCTGGCGGATGAACAAAGATGGAAGGGTGGTCTGTGTTGCCCAAGGACTGGGTCATGCGCATGGGGTAGGCGCTGTCTCTTGCTCAAGGTAAGAAAAACCAGGCAAGGGTGACTCCTTTGTGAGCAGGAGTCACGGCTGCTTTGCTGGTCCTCAGGGTAAATGTTTGGGTGGATGCCTGCCTCCAAGCCATCCTGTTTCTTGTTCTTGGCGCCAGCTTGTCACCGTGCAATGAGTTTGAAGGGTAAAGTTTGCATTTCTTTGTCAGTCTAACTCCCATTTGCCTTAAAGAGCAGCAGCTGGATAAGTTGCCAGGTAAAGCTTGAGTGACCTGGAGAGGAGGGTTGGGTGCTGAAGGGAAAGTGTCTGTGAAGGTGCCTGCTTGAATAGCGTGTCTGTTCATCAGTTCTGCTTTCTTCGTGCTGCCTAGCAGCCTGGAAGCCCAGCTCGGCTGTTCAAGAGCTGCAGTACACCTTTGTAAATGAAGAGAGCTAGCAGTGCTCTTGCCTAACGTCTGAATTGCTGGAGGCTGTTCCAGAGACCTCAGTAAAATGAAAGACAGCTTAAAAAACATTAAATCACTCTGTTTCACATCCCGGCAGAGCGACTGAATGTGTGTGGATCCCGGTAGGGGAGGAGAGAGGGTTTTTTTCTGTGCAGGGGAAGCCACTGTTTTGCTTCCTTACACTTAACTCTTCTGTTCCTTTCAGACTCAAAGAAAGCTTCGTAGTGACCAGCAGCCAGGACTGCACAATCAAGATCTGGAATATCCCAGAATCCCTCACTTCCAAAGCAAAAGCTGCCTTGATCTCCAGTCCAGAAACCCTTCATGCAAAAGTGACTGAGAGGGGTCATAACAAGGTAAAGCTCCACCCAACGTCAGAACGTGCTTTTAGTACTTAAGTCCTTCTCTCCTCTGCTGTACCCTACATTGATTACCCATCCAAGAGCAAAGACTGAAACTGCTTTGCACTCTCTGTACTTGTGTGACTTCTCTAGGACATAAACAGCGTGGCAGTTTCTCCGAATGACAAGCTCATTGCCACAGGGTCGCAGGATCGGCTGGCCAAGCTGTGGTCCTGTTCTGACTGCTCTTTGCTGGGTGTCTTCACCGGACATAAGCGCGGGATCTGGTGTGTGCAGTTCTCCCCCGTGGATCAGATCTTGGCCACCTCTTCAGCAGATGGGACCCTGAAGCTTTGGGGGCTTCGGGACTTCAGCTGTCTGAAGGTAACGAGAAGTTAGGCTGCCCCTTGCTCTAGGCAGCCCTCACAGGCTGCAGGGGTTGGTTAGGGCCGCTTCAGAAATGTATGTGCTAGTTAATGCAGCTGAAATGTAACAAGGTGGCCGTGCCGAAGGAAGAGCTATCCAGGTCTAGCCGCCTTCTCCAGGATGAGATCATCTGCCCGGTGCCCAAGTGGTCTGTCTTTTCTAGCTAACCAGTGAGCAACATGGTTGATCATAGGGGAAAAGCACTTTCAAGCTTTGAAAGAAAGCTGGCTTTGCCTGACGCAGCTGTGGCCATGAGGAAAACCTTGCAAGTTTAAATTTCAGACTCTCTCTTCATGGAAGAACTGTCTTTGCAGTCCAGTAGCGTCTCGCTAAGCCGATGAGAAGGCAGTTGCTTCTCTGTGTCGTGCTCTGCCCAGCAGTGTTGCCTCTCTGGGGATCAACCTTTTGGGGAGGCAGCCTATGCCAGCAGCCTCATCATTCAGACCATTGGCAGCATGGCCTCGGGCAACAAGTTTTAAGCACGTGGGTTGTTTGAGGAAATGCAAGCCATTTCCCACTGGCCTTTTAACCTACAGAAGTCCCAAGGAGAGAGGCTGATGTTTGGAACTTAGCTATTTGGGCTTTAGGAGGAAGTATTATCCTCTTGAAAGAGGATGCTCTCGAAAGGCCTGACAACAACTCTGACGCTTTTGAGCTTGTTTTTGAGCTTATTTCTTGTTTTCCAGACCTTTGAAGGTCATGATGCCTCTGTTCTGAAGATCATTTTTGTAAGCCGAGGAACGCAACTGCTCAGCAGGTGAGTGCCTACACCAGGAGTCTAGCGAAAGATGCCAAGCAGATCAGAAGAGAAATGCCCTCATCCGATTTCAGCAGCAGGAGGGAGGAGTCTCGTGCAATGGATTTAGTTTCAGAAGGACTGACAGGAAGATGCCATGTTTATGCCAAGCTTTTTCCGCAGGGCTAAGTTACCTTCCTCTTCTCCAGCTGTGCTGTGGGGTCTGGTTAGCTGCTGGGACGTTGCCGGGTTGGTGGCAGCTACCGTGGTTAGGCAGAGCTGAGGGCACACCTCACCCTCGGCGGTTTTGGTTAATTCTGCTCATGTTTGATGAGCATTGGAATGGTACGAGTTTATCTGATATTTGAGGTGGGGCAGAGCAGGAATGGCTCTATCCAGTGATTCTTTTTGTTGTGTTTCTCTTCCAAAAGCGGTTCTGACGGTCTCTTAAAACTCTGGACAATTAAAACAAATGAGTGTGTGAAAACGTTAGATGGTCATGAAGATAAAATCTGGGGTCTTCACTCTAACAAGCAAGACGATATGGTTGTGACAGCGTCCAGTGACTCCTGCATCATGCTGTGGAAGGTACAGTACGGGGTGCTCCTGTGCTCCCTCTCTGGGTTAGTAATGGGAACGCAGTTGGAGAGCTCGGGATCCCGGTGGCTTGTTCCTCACTGTCCCATCGTGACATGTGCTCTCCTCATTTTCTGCACTTCTAAATCAGGTCGCTAAGGCACGTCTTGGGGTTTGGGGGTTCTTCTGGCCCTATCGTATTGGCCCATTTGATGTTGTAGAAGGAAAAGCCGATGGGCCTCAGCAGCCTGCCCAGTGCCGGTGTTCTGAAGGTGGTTTGGAGGGAAGTTGTGAGTTGCTGGATTTAGCATTTAAGTACTTGACCTAGAGATCTTGCTGCAGAAACCGGTCTCCTAATCACTTAATGGCTAAATAAAAATTCACCTGTATTAAAGCAAGGTCTGACAAAGTTGTATCCTGGTTTATTTTTTTACAGGATGTCACTGAAATTGAAGAGAAAGAAGCTCAAGCTAAGCAGGAGGAGCAGATAATGAAGTAAGGAGTTTTTTGCCTTCTGCAGCTCGTTTTTGCACACTCTGTCCAGTGTAACCATCCACACGTACGGTGTCCAGCTCCGTCTAATTGGAATACTACCTCATGTAGCTATTTAGAGACTCTCAAGGCACATCAGTATCTCTTTTACCTCTTAGTTTATCTTTAGTGCCTGCAAAGCCTTCCTAGAATATTGTCACCTTGCCAATTGACTAGTTTCACGTTTATGCACTGCTAAGATAAGCAAAGCCAAACCACCAAAACCTGCTTTCACTTCCTCCTGCTTCAGCCAGCACTGAGTAGTTCAGGGAGCCCTCGAGCATGCCAGGGTGATTATCTGCACAGCGAGGGCACCGAGGCGTTCTTTGGCAAGTGATACTAACTTCATGGCGTTAAACCTCTGCACGCTGTTATTGCCAAATCTGCAGCTTTCATTAGAGTGTTTTTTTTGCCCACAAACCAAATCTTTGTCTCCTTCCCTCGACCCTGATTTGTTTTCCAGAGAGCAAGAGCTTTCTAACCTGCTTCACGAGAAAAGATACCTCAAAGCTTTAGGGTTGGCAATCTCTCTGGATCGTCCACACACAGCGTTGATGGTGGTCAAAGGTGAGTCCAACGCTGTGCGCTTTTCCTGCCCCCTTGGCCTTCCAGAACTTCTCTTCCAGGTAGACAAAGGCTACAAAGTCTAATTATTGGAAAGCCTCAGTTTTCCCTTTCTCTTACGGCTCCTGTTCTCCGAAGTGGAATCACCCCGATAACAGATGGTCTCCCCGCCCTCGGTGCGCGCGGGCTGGACCCTCGCATGGACTCTTCATTTCTCTTTTCTGCAGCCATCCTCAAGGAAGCTGACGGGAGGAAGCACTTGGAAGAGAACATTGTTCGGCTCCGGAAGGATCAGAAAGGTTTGTTACAACATGGTTTAAGTGCTAAAACCTTTCAGGTTAGGGGTTTGTTTTCTCAACTGGAATTAAAAGGAGAAGAATCTCCCCGGAGTCAGCGTTTACCACTGAGCTCCCACCACCCTCATGCAGGTTTGCTGCCCAGGGCCGGCTTCTTTGTGCTGCTGCTGCTCGTGGTGCACAGTAGCAACTGATCTGAGCTCGTGCGAGCGCCTTTGCCTGGCTGAACCGCTCTGTGACACAGGCGAGATGTTTTCTAACCAGCATCTCCTGCACGCCAGTGCCCCCGGCACAGCCGGCATGTACAGATTTCCTTCCTCCCTAGAGGCGGTGTTAACGTTCCTGGTGACGTGGAACACGAACTCTCGAAACTGCCACGAGGCCCAAGCTGTCATTGAAACCCTCCTGAAGCACGAAGCACCGGACAACCTCCTGCAGTACTCGGGCATTAAATCTGCCGTGGAGTCCCTGCTGCCTTACACGGGTGAGCCGTGCCGCAGGGGCGGGCCGTGGGCCTGCGCCCTCCTCCTGTGTCATGGGTAAAGAGAAGGGAGGTTTTTGTCACCCTGTTCTGGTGAGCTTTCTCTCCTGTGATGCCAATGGTTGGATTTCTCTCTCTGCAGAGCGCCACTTTCAGAGACTGAGCCGATTGCTGCAGGCCTCCATGTTCATTGATTTCATGTGGCAAAACATGAGGCTGGCGGACGCAGCCCAGCAGGAGGACATGACATTGTGACACCCCCCCTCCCGCTGGTCGCTCTTTCCGGAGGGGAGAGCCTGAACTGCTTCCCCACGAGGTATGGCAGATGGACTATTCCTGTATTTTATAATAAATTTTTAAAGTTTAAATTTCTAAAACAAGTCCAATATTCCGTCTCCTTGGGGCTTTGTGAGGGGAAGGGGTCAGTCCTTTGGCCGAGCTGTGGCTTCCCTTTGTACTTTCACACCCTGACACTTAAACCGCGCTTAGTTTGGAGAAAAGGCAGAACCTGGCTCGGAACGAGCAGTTGGCCTTTAAAGACGGCGCGGAGTTGGGGGATGCCACCGGCACTGTCGTATCAGATCCCAAAGCCCAGCGAGGCGGCGGGTGTTGGTCAGAGTTGGGTCAGTGAGTGTTTTCTTTGCTTGGACAAATGGCGCCCTGGGCCAAGGCAGGTCTCCCGCCTGTGCCCGCCCGGAATATTAGTACCTGGGAGGGAAATCAGTGCAATTTTAATTCCCCAGCGAGCAGCTTCTGGAAGTATAAAAACCAAGCAGCCTTCATAGATATTTATGTGTATTTTATTTTAGAGACAAAAATGTATTTAGAACATAAACATCTCACGAGCTGGTTAAATTGCTTGTTTCTAAAAAAATTGAGATACCTGGGAGAACAACTAAAATTAAAGGTAACTATCTATATAAAAGACTTAAGCATTTTTATAACTATTTTTCTAACTATACCAAACCCAAACGAAAAACCCCGCAACCCAAAAACCCCAAAAGGCAAAGAGTTTAGAAAAAAAGAAGTTACATGAAATAGGGGGTTCAGCTAAGTGACATTCCCGTGGCTGCACCATCCCATCCCCACCCACTACCCAAGAGCTCCTGAGCTACATGTCACTTACTCCGCCTGGGTTTCAGCCGGCTCTCGGGGGGCTGCAGCTCTGCCAGCTCCCCCCCCACGTGGGGAATAACGCAGGAATGACTGTGAAATTGTCACGTACTACATCGCAGGATAAATACCTGCCTGAGGGAATTAACAGGCTGCAAAGTCACCTCTAACTGACATGGCAGCTGACACATCTGCAGCTGCCCCTGCTCGCCTGATAAGTTAAACCACAAAATCCTCTCCTGCTAACTCCAGGAAAGCCCCTCCTGGCTCGGCGGCCTCCCCGGGCGAGCTGCAGCACGAGCCGGCGTTACCCAGGGAAGCAATGTTTGCGTGCCTGTTCGTCAGGATCTGGCAGCGGCCTTGGAAAGCGACGCTCCCAAGCCCTGGTGCTCCCCACGCCGCTGCCCACGGCTCCTGCGGGACTCGGGTGAGGAGGGCGCCTGGCTCTCGGTCGTGGGGCTGGCCCAGGGCTGGGTCCGTGACCCCCTTGGGGACACTAGTGCACGTCTGGGAGAGGGAACAGAGCCTGGAGCGCCGGCCGGGAGGAGGACTGCTGCACGGCTCGCTTCGTGACAGTGCTGCACTTCTGGAGGATCTCATGGGCTGAGGGGCGTGCGGGCACCTTGGGGACACAAGCGGCCAAGTCTGGGTCTGTGAGGGAGTAGCTTAGATCGGCTGCAGATGACTCCACAAAGCCAGAATCGTTCCTGTCCTTGTGGGTGAGGTGTGGAGACTCGCTGCTGCGGGTGGCCAAGGCATGCCCCAGGGGAGAGCTCGTGGCCTGCTCAACTTCGGGCAGAGATCTTGACAAGTCAGGCTTCCAGCTCAGGCGGCCGTCCCGCTCGCTGCCGCTGCCCAAGCTGAGAGATGAGCTGTGTGACTCCAGGTCTGGGGTGGAGCTGGCCCTGGGCAGAGACCTGGATCTGCTTCTCTGAGAGCTCACGTCCTCTTCAGTCCGGTCACAGGAAGAGCAAGCCTGCACCCTGTGCTGTCCCATGGCCTCACCCCAGGGCTGGGGAGCTGTCAGGGAGGAGCAGAGGTTCGGGGTGGAGAGGTTGAGCCCGCAATTTATGATGGTCTGGAGCTTGTGGTGAGGATTCTTGTAGGGCTGGAGGCACATGGAGGGCATGTAGCCTGTATGGCCGTTGTATCTGAAGGGGAAGGATGAAAAGCAACACTGAAAAAAGCTCTTCTCCCAGCTGAGACCAAGGGGAGGGAGCAGAGCACCCAGGGGAAGCAGGTGAGGCCTCAGCCCAATGCTGTACGCGGGGCTTGAGGATGGGGAAGCCATCCCTCGCCGAGGGCAGTCAGCTCAGGAGAGCTCCTCTGCTCCCCCCCTGGGGAGGAGCGGGCAAGAAGCACCTGCAGCAGGTAACCGGCTCCCTTGGGGAACGAGAGCTTCGGAAAAGCCGCCTTACCGGATCAGCCACCAGCCATCGTCAGATTTCCTGACCACCTCCACGACGACGCCGTTGTTCAGTGAGAGCTCGTCTGCTTTCTGAGACTCGTAGGCCCGCACAACGAAGTACAGGCTGCCTGCGGGGAGAAGGGGGAGGCCGTTTTTGTCTCGCGGAGATAATGCCTCCACCCCTGTGACCGAGCTCAGCAGCCCTGGGGAGCGAGCGGGAGCTGCGTGAGGAGTGTCCCTGTGAGCGAGTGATTTGCTCGGAGACCCACAGCTGGTGGCGGAGCTGATCAGAGGAGTCAGAGCTCCAGGCAGGGACTCCAAGCAACGGTTATAGTGGGGTTTTTACAGAACTCATTTATTTGAAGGAGTGTGGTGCCCCAGGGAGCCAGAAGCAGACTTACCCTCCTCGTTTGAGCTCAAGGCACTCTGGGTGTCCTTGTGGATATCCATCTCTTCCAGGTACGAGGCTGGGAACCAGGCTATCTGCTTGTCGGTGTTTTCCACTAGCCACCACCCTGCAGCAAACAGAACAACAACAAAAAAGGGGGTTTTAACAGCCTGCAAGTAGACAGATGACCATAATATCCCTGGGAAGGGGCTGCTCTGCCACAAGAGACAAGAGGGGCAGCCTGCAGAGCAGCTCAGTGCCTGGCCCGAGCCATGTGGCCACGCTTTGCTCCTTCCCATGTACATCTGGGTAAGGATGCCTTGTGTACAGACACCCACCCGCACCCGTGATGCTGCTGACCCGGCGTTTGCCAGGCTGTGAATCCATCCGCCCCACCTATCCCCGAAACTGAAGGAGCCCTATCGCACGTACCGGTCATGTCCTTGATTAACACTTCAACAATTTCCTTCTGGGCGACTTTGAAAGTCTTGTTCTTTGCGTCTTTGGTTTCAAAGGTTTCCACGCATCTGTAGCTCTGGGATGCCTGGGGGCGCGTAATAGAGGAGAGCTGCTGCCGTGGCTGGTTTTTCTTTTCCCCTCCAATTTCTGATGGCATGATCACAACACTGAAAAGTCAAGTTTAATATCAGCTTACTGAAAACTCACACGGGAGGTTGAGTTTAGTATTAATTTTGGTAAAACCATCTATGCAGTAGGCCAAGAAAAGCTTAGGCATCAGAAACAACACAGATGTATATTAAAGCATTCAGTAGAACTTCCCTGCTCTGCTGCCCTGGTATGTAACTGTTTTTCTTCTACCCATTTTCTGTAACCTATGTTTCATACAAGTAAAAAACTACAAATATGATTTCATACCTGTTTTCGGGAAAGGAGGGATCTAGGTCTTGGGTCTGTGCCCTGAAAAACTGTATCACGTCTTCAGACTGGGAGATTTTAGCATCCATTTTCAGCAGCTCCTGGGAGTAAGTTTCCACCAGTTTCAGTATCTCCAGGCACCTGCTCGGCTTCCCGCTCTTCCGCTGCTTCACATTTGCACCTTTAAAATAATAAAAGCAAAGTCGGTGTAAGGCAACACCAGGTCTGGATGCCTTGAGAGCAGCATCTTTTGTGGGGCTGCCCTTCCCCACACAAGCCCAAACTGTAAGAAGCCGAGACAGAAGCTGCCTCAGCCTCCCTCTCATTTTTAATTGCTCCTGATACAATTTTTGAATGTCTAAAATCCATCTTTGTTCACATGTAAATGTTGCAAAGAGCTCTGGGCCAATATTTAAAGTAATATTAGTTTACCAAGTGCAATTAATTTATCTATTAAAATCTCTCTAGGTTGTTTTAAGTTAGTCATAGACGCAAGGACATCGATGCAACCCAGCAGTCCCACACCACGAGCAGGAGTGAGCTGTTAATGTGTGCCGGAGGAAGGCCCGGCTCAGAGGCTGAGGTTTATGTCATCGGTTATGACCGTCCCCGACAGCTCCGTGGGGTTTGTTGGGCCATCAGAGATTTGTTCTCCTTACCTTTAAACCTGGGTATTGTCCGGTCAGATCTCCTGAGCGAGCCGCTCTCGATGGGGAATTTCCTCTTCAGCTCTTTCTAAAAGCGAGGAGAAGAGAATAGTGATGCTTCGCAGCCCCAGTGCACGGCCAGACTCCTTCCCCCCTCCCCAGGACAGGAATCCTATTTTCAGGGAAATATTCACTTACGTGGAATCTCTTAAAGTCTCCTAATGTCCGGTAGATGAGAATGTTGTTCTGATCTGACCAAGACACAAACATCATGTAGTTCTGGAAAAATAAAAGGGGAAAGAAGTGCATTTTTTTTTTTTAAATTGGAATGTTCAATATTGGATGTTTTCAAGCAACCAGCATTTGTCAGGACCTGTGGTTTAGTTGAGGCTGCGAGACTGCCACATTAAAAAATTAAATTAAATAAAATATTTCCATAATTTTAGGGCCCCAAAGAGGTAATCATTGTTCAAACTAGAAGAAATTTATGACACTGTGAAGGGAAAGACAGCGGAATCCAAGATAACTCTTTTCTTATGCTATTAAGACCATTAAAAAACAAGTCCAAGACCCCTGACCCAGATCACAAGACCCTAGTCCCAGCACTGCAGGGAAATGAGCACATATAGCCCTGTAAGAGTAACTCAAAAAGCCCTCTAGTTTCCCAATTTGTAAATATTTGAGGAGGAAAAAATATCCAACGAAAAAAAAATTGAAGTACCTTCTGCTTTCTGCACTGCATCAAGCCTACAGCCTTCACACCCACGGGGTACCTGCTGCAGCTCATCTTCCCCACGCCTGCTCCTCCCTCCCCAGGGCAGCTGGAGGCTGAGCAGAGACGCAGCTCCAGGCGCGACTCAGGGTGGTTAAATACACCGAAGCGGGAGGCCGGGCGCAGGTGTTCCCGCGCTTCCTCCTCCGCCCAGTAACGCCGGCAGAAATTCCGTAATTGGGCAAACTACCGCGTGCCTTTTACCCGTTCCCCTGATTCGACACGCGAATTCTCCCAAGTGCGGACGGCAGGCGTAGTTCAGGGAGCTGGGGAGGAGAAGCATCTTATCGCATCCCTGCTAGGACGGAGCCGGCTAGCGAGCCTGGCCCCGCGGCTGGCTCCGGTTATCCTCCCTGGGTGTCGGGGGGGTCACTGGGCAGCAACCCCTCCCGTGAAGTGAGGTACATTTCCAGGGGTGGGCGTGATGTGTTTATGGCTGTATTGCGTGGCCGTGCCTGTCGGAGCTGCCTGCAGCTCGGGCTGTGATCACACCGGTCCCAAAAACCAGTTAAGAACATGGCTTCTTGCAAAGTACTAATTATGGGGGACTTTGTCCCGTTGCTAAGGTTTTTCACTTCAAAGGGGTGTCTGGCAGCCTTATCGACGTTTGCATTCTCTCAGAAATTAACGGGAGATGCTGATGCCAACCCAGACCGAAGGACGAACTAACACATCCCCCAGGGATATCCCCCAGGGTATAACTTAAAAAGTCCCAAAGCTTTTCAGGGGTAAATACACGGCAGAGACTCAGCTCCAAGTGCCTCGTGCTCCGTCCCGCATCAAGCCAGGTGTCCGTACCGGCCCAGGGCGACCAGCAGCTCTTCTCGCTGCCCGGAGGCCCTGCAGGACCGGTAATTACAGCCCTGGGAAGCCTGTGCTTTCGCTGGACTGCTGCCCTTAGCGTGCCTCAGGTTATGACTTGGCCGATGGGCATCCGTGTGATCAAACCGCCTTCTCCGTCCTCCCTCCCCCGCTTCTTTGATGAAGCCTAAATTGAATCATTATCATTATTGGAGCCCAAAATGAGAGGCTCAGCCCCGCCTTCCCTTTCATTTCCCAGTTACACTTGGTGTCTCAAAACCCTCAGCAACAGCTGCGGATGATTTTTCACCTACCAAAAAAAAAAACCCCTCAGAATCTGAATAGGAAACTAAACACGATTCCTTTGGGATGGCTGGAAAATACAGTGACCAGGGCCCTGGTTTGCGTTTCATGGGCACGCGTGGCGGCTCCTGCACAGCAGGATGGCAGTTTCTGGGCACAAAGGAAGTGGTTTTGTTGCAGTTCGATCTATTGCCGCTGGATATCCATCCGCTGTTGGGAGGGGAAAGTTCAGAGAGCACTCCAGTCCTGTGCACAGGTTTGGTGGGAAAACCCCTTCAACAGCATCTCCAGGGCACTTCCTGGCTCACAAAGCCAGACAGGAGCTGCCCTGCGGAAAGGTGATGCGGCGTGGCTCGCTGCCCTCAACAGCCCACGAGCCGGACCTCCCATCCCCCTGGGCACAGAGGGTCCAGCAAAAGCACGTGCTGTTAAATCTACCTGGCTTAAAAGGGAAGGTTTTGATGGAGAAAGAGGAAATCACTTTATCCAGTGAGTTTATTCTTTACAATCGTGCATATCTAGACGCTACCAGTCTCTGAGGTGGCAAAACCCTTCACGACTCCCCGTCTTCGCACCCGCGCTCTCAGGCTTCTCCTTGGCAGCCAAGCTGGGGCCAGGCTGGCTTTCCCATGGCTGTTACGCGGCTCTCAGAAAAGCCAGAACCAAGGCTCTCAGGAAAGCACGTTTGATTCGTTTCTCATCTCAGAGCAAACACAAAGCACAATGTATTTCCAAGAACATAAACATTTAAACATATTTACCCTGAATGGGAAAAGCCAACGACAGCTCAGATCTCGGAGGTGCTGCGATCTCCGCGCACAGGGGACGGCCAGGGGAGGGTCAGGCTGCACATGGCTCCGTGTTGGCAGGTACCGCGGGTGGTGGGGAAAACAAGAAGAGTAGGAAACAGCCTTGGCGATTGCTAGGTCCAAAGGCTTTGCCATGTTTTGCCATTCAAGCAGAAGGGGGATGTGGAAAACATTTAAAAAACATTTAATGAAATGTTACAACGGGATGGTGAAACCGCGCGGAGGTCTGCGAGTCCCCTGAGGGTGAAGCGCCAGCCATGCCGTGTGGGGAGCCAGATTTCTGCGGGAGATTGGCTGGTGACAGGGATCTCAGATAAAGCGAAGTATGAGCAAAACTACTCAAAACTCGATAATTAGTTCTTGAGAAAGCGTATTGCAGAAGCAAAGGTCAGCGCAATGCAGAACAGAGGTATGGGGGGAGAATGGCCAGGCCCTGCTCAGAGATGACAACGCTGCTGGGGTCATCCCAGAGAGCTCGGCTCGAGGCTCTGCAGTTGTCACCTGTCTTCGCCTTGTTGTTGTCAAGTTTGATGTCAAGAGACTGTCCTCTAATGAGTCACTTCATGTCATTCTAAAGCGATGCTACCTGTGAAACCGAAGGAAGGGCCGTGCCACATTGCCTCTGGATCACAGCAGATGTTGCCTCCTCAACAGCGTTACTGCCCCTCCTTCGCAAAACCCTGACGGGCCGGGGCCGCCGCTGGCGGGACGGGTGGGTAACTGGTTAGACGAGGCCGTTAATTCCACTTTTCCTCTTTTTTGCTGGATACATTTAAGCACGCTTATAAAAAAAAACCAAAACCAAACCATTTTTCTGACTTTGTCAAGTTTACCTAGAGTCTTGTACTGCTTCCGTGTCATCCTGCCATAAATTGGTACCTCCTTATGTGTAATTATTAACTGAGGGGTAGGAGCGGTCTGTCTGCAAAAAGCAAAACTCCGCAAGGGTTGCTGGGCGCTGCTATTTCATCATCAGTATTTATTTACATAGTTTTTGAGGACAGGAGAGACTTTTTTTCTTTTAGTCGTTTTACAAGGTACAAAAAAGATCATAAATTAACAAGTACTATATGGGAGCGGACTGTCCAGCTTTGGCAAGACTGAGAAAACACAATTTTTCCTCCATAATAACTGCAGGGGTTTCACAGCCTGCTTCAAGAAAGCCACGCATGCCTCGCAAAGGTGGAGCTCTGCCTCCTGCGACGCGAGGCACATCACCGCCACCGTAAACAGCCGCTCTGGGTGTACGAAATACTGACTGTGTCACAGAGAGTGACTAAGGTAGAGTCATGGGGAGTCGCAGGAGAGCCCCTGCCCCAAAGAGCCCACGGTCTGAAGGACAGGGTAGCTCATCCAGCGGCTTCAGGGAGTCCCCCTGGCCACCCGGGCTGCTCCAGCTGCTATTTCCATTACAATTCCAGTTTCCCTCCACCGTGTGTAAAATGTCTGTGACAAATAAACCCTGAGGGTCTGGTTTTGTTTTAATTTCAGTACAGGCCAGAAATAACTTCATCTGGTGTGTTTAACCAGAGTAGAGCAGCCTAGGTGGGACGAGTGCCCGGACCAGTCCGTCACTGCATCCGATGAGAGGCAGAAGAAGAGTCTGAGCACTTGGGGGTAGCCAAAGGCAGCTCTTCACCAGCGCCGCCGCAGCCATTTTCAAAGCCTAACAAGCGAAGGCCTTGTCACAAACGTACACACACACAAAAAGAGAAGGAGCCATGCTATGAATATCCTTTACCACGTGCAGAAGCCGGGTCCGGGCTGGTCAGTGACGTGTACACCTCATGGAGCAGGTGTGTGGGACCCTGTGTCATGCATTTCCCTTTCTATGCCCAGCACAGGAGGAGCTGCCACTGTTAGACTCCCTGACCAGGGAAAGGTGAAGAGAGAAAAAGTCCTCAAACTACCCTTGAGATACCACAGCTGCCAGAAAGGGATATGGAAAGGAGCCGCGGGGGGCCCTCGCCTGGAACGACGCCGGTAGGAGAGTCATCTTTCCCACCATCACCTTCAGGATCAAAACCTGCCCTTTACTGTTCTTGAAGGTCACCTGCGATAACGCATGACCTATCAGCACCTTTAATGAAAAGCCCAGCTGCTAAAGGCTGGTTTTAAGAGTACAAAGAGGCTTTAGACTTCCAATAAATAGAGAAACAGAGACTTATTTAAAAATAAAAAAACCCAAAACCAAATACTGGAGTTGATAAAAATATCCTTCACCTCATAAACAAACGAAGCAGTTGAACTTTCACACAGGCTGGGATGAAAGATTTTGCAATATCTAATCCAGAAGAAGGTATTTCATTTCCTCCTAAGTTCAGCAGCTGCTGCAGGCACTGAATCATTTTTCAGTGGCCAGATGAATCCGATTCAGAAATACTTTGAGCACAGGCAGCCGCACAGCATTTCTCCGCCCCCAGAAGCGGCTGCATTGCAGGAGCTTCAGAAGATGCACGTCCATCTTCAATGCAGGGGTTCTCTCACCACTCGCAGGCAGATTTACTTCATGTTAAACAGGGTCTGAGCATGCAGAGCCGTGGTAACCGGCACGGTAGGCACAGTAACGGGAGCTGGACGATAGGTATCTGCTCCGGGGCTGTGTGCAGGACCTTCCTTTCCAGGTGAGGAACTTGCAGTATCTGCACAGCACCAAGAATGCATTTTGCAATACCTGCAAGCAGCATTTTCATTCAGATCACCGTGAATTGCTGCAGCTTATAACAGTTTTCTCCTGCTACACAGACCAAAGATCCATTAAGGCTGAGCATGTTTCTCCATTCTCCACCCGCTCAGGTTGGTAAGGCAGCGTTTGCTGGAAGGAAGAACAAGTAATTTTTGCAGTGCTGCTACCTGAGCTGTCTTAGAAGCGCTCCCAGCCAGCCAGGCCTCCTACAGCGGTGCTGGGAAAAGGCAGCGCTCATTTCCTACGAGCCTTTGATCTGCCTTTTCCACAAGGAAACTGCACGCGATGGCGGTGTCTTTGTGAGCCAGCACGTAGAGAGGCACGTCAGGGCAGGCTTCCTCAGGCACTTCTGTTCTCCTCTCGGCTCTGTGCCTGTTTCTGCTTTCCTCTGCCTCCTTCCCACCTCAGCATGAGACCCGCTCCTTTTAATCTGCAATCTCCTGTGACGGACCCGTGCCCGGGGCACCCCTGGTTATTGCCCCCGCACAGGAGAGCAGGGCTCAGGACACGAGGGTCCCGTCCCCCCTGGGTCACTGACAGCATGGCCGCAGCCAGATGGCTGGTATAAAATCAGAGCATCACAACAAACTCCCTCTCCCTCAACCCTCGCACCAGCCAGCTGAGAGGGGTGAAAGCAACGGAGGAAATTTTCCTTGAAATGCCCTTGGGATGCAGCCACCCGGACCAGGGAGAAAGCAGCTCACTGCCCAGGGCATGATGCACAGGCCCCAGTTTGCTGAGCACTTGTTGCAACAATTTCATAGCTCCTTTGTAAGAGTGGCGTGCTTTTCTAAGGTTATGCAAAGGACAGAAGCGTGATTCAAGAAGAAAACTTCCAGGAAGTTTTAAAATATAACTTAAGCCACTGCAAGGGAAAGTTTCCTGCATCATTTCCTAGAGGAAAAAAACGACACTGTTTGATGAGTGCGTGGCAGGGTACGAGGCCAGCGCAGCATGTGCACGTGCTGGGACCCCGCTACAGGCCGTGAAGGGAGACAGAAGGCAGGGTTGGGTTTGCAAGGGGTTTCAAGCCTCGAGGAGGCTGTGCCTCCGCAGTGCACAGCCTGCCCCGCACGCTCTGAAACCCGTCGGGGGAAAATCCCAGCAGCGCAACCTGGATGGCCAACTGCAAGTGAAACAAGCGCCGGTGGACGGGTAGAAATACCCTTATCACTTGGGCAAAATCTATTGTTACTTCATGATAAACATGGTAAAGTCTGATCAGAGACGAGACCGTTGTATTCCTCCGAGATTAGTCAGAGAGAAGCTCATCCTATTCTTTCTTAGCTTTTCCTCATTCCCCACGGCCAAGCAGAATATGCAAAGTGCCTTATCTCTCCTGGGGTTTCCACCAGCACTGGCAGCTCAAGTTAAAAGTTCACCTTTATTTCTTAGCAAAGCCAAGACCTTCGTGTTCCGAGCCCCCTTCAGAAACCAGGGAAAACAATATTTAATCTCCACTCAAAAGCCTGGTGGGGAGAAGAGTAATGTGGAAGGTGAACTGTTGTTTCATTAATGTTTAATTCTTAATGATTCAACACATTCTCATAGCAATTGTTACCTGAGAAAAATCTCTTCCTCCACCACTGATTGAGACTTTGCGCTGTCCACTTGCTTTGACCTACTTCTAGAAAAAGGAATCACCCCAAAATCAGGGAGAGCTGCATGAGGATGAGGAAGAAGAGAGAAACCACCAGGTGTACCTGTCCTGTATGGGACAAGTGATTTTAAAAGCACAGCTCTCACAACAACAGGGTTATTAAGTTTTCGGAGATAAAAATAGGAGTCTCCGATAGGAAGGACCTTCAAAATCCACATGGGAAACAGTATGCTACGACATCTTTTAATGAACTCCAAATAGCATCTTCTTACTAAAACAAAGGGTGCTCTTATCGGGCAGTCGGTTCTGCTGCAGCAGCAGCAGCCCCATCCACGCTGGAGCCCACCCTGAACTCCCCCGGCCTTCGCAGAGCGCAGTCGGGCCAGCCTCCTGTGGCAAAGCCAAGAGGAACGGGAGCTGCTTGCTGAAGGTTTTGTGCTTTATTTTTTTCAAGAGCACAAAAGCAAAACACCAGTTTTGCTGTGTTTGTGCTCAGAATGCAGTAACTGATTCCAGGGGTGTTTGGGGAGAGCCTGGGGTGCAGGAGACAGCCTGGAGCATGACACAAGCGTCAGAGGACTGGCTGTACCAACTTGCAGAAAAGAAGTTGATTTTCTCCCTGCACCACTACTTCCAAACTCTCGTTATAATCAGCAAGAGGATCCACATGTAAAAATGGCACACACTTTACAACAACGTACTGCAGTCTCTGGCTTTAGAACCTGGGATTTGAGCAGGGCGGAGTCTTGGTATACTCTGTGCAAAATCTTACACCTCAGACTTTTAAAGAGATTGTCATAGTTCTGGACTGAGGTTGACATCTCTCCCATTCACCGGCAGTGAAGTGTGTCAGCACGGCAGCAGGCTCCTTCCTGATAATTGGGAGATAAATTCACGCCTTGGGAAATTTTGCATGTGATGCATTTCTTGTATACTCCCTTTTTTATTGCTGCTGTTTCCTAGTTGACTGTAATTTCACAAACAGCCGTGTGACGAATTCTTGGTGCTGGCTTTGTAACTGGTTGGACTTTAGGCTCACATCCTTACATGTAAATACAAGGCAGCTTCCTGTTAGTGTACGCTCCGAGAGAGGACAGCAGTTACATTCAGCTGGAACTATCCTCAGAATCATCACAGACACACTGTAAGAATCCTGAGAGGTATAAGGTAAATTTTTCCAAAGAACTTTAAAAAAATTAATGAAAAGTCAGTGGTGTTTAGGTTCCCAAATGAAGCATACGGCTCTGAGAATATTATTCCTTATTCTCTGGTCAAAATCTAACTCTTTTTTGCAGTAATGGAGCAAAACACATGCCAGCAGGCAGTCGGGGCTCACTGGCTCTGCAGGCTGTTACATTTCCATACAATCCTCTTGCATCCTAGAAAGTGGACTGTAAGGATAGTTGCAAGAGTTTTGTCCTCTCTGTGTTAACTAAGCCAGTTATCTTTGAAAATTAGCAGCCTTTCTTATAGATATAATCATACCCAGACATATCTGAGCATCCTCCTTGGGGTCTCCACTCCTTGGGGTCACCCCTCCTTGGGGTCTCCCCTCCTTTGCTCAGGAGCTGCATTTAAGCTCAGCCTTTTGTCCTTGCCCAAAGCCCACTGTGGGTATGCCTGTGCCATGCATTTGTCCATCCTGACCCAACTCTCTGGCCACGGTGCAGCGGGGCTCAGGGTGCCAGGGGGTGTCTGGCCCCAGGAAAGCGAGCAGAGGGTTGCGTATCTGGCCTCAACTATAGGTCATCGCCTGTTGCCAGCCCATTTCTTCTTCCTTCCCTGTACACTCACTGTTAGCTGCCAGTTCCCAAGCTCTTGTTTAGCAAGTGCCAAAGATAAGAGCAGAACATTAAGCAGTAGTCTTCCACCGAGAAAGGCAAACACAGCCCTTTCAATTTCCCAAACACAGTTTTTACTAATGCTTCCTGGTAATTACCATCATTGCCGCCCTGCACATTCCCCTATTCCAGTCACGGATTAAGTAGCTGTTAGGAAGAGGCACCTGTCCAGTAGGCTTCAGTAAGCCTGGTCTTGCAAACATAAGTAATTGAAAAATAGGTGCTTTGTTGGGAGCACCCGCGCCCAGGAGCACCGCAAGGTGCCACTGTCAGCAGGTGCCGGGACCACGCACCAAGGGAGCCTTGGCCGGGCAGCGCGGGATGGAGCTGTGCTTTGCTCCCCTGCCCCCAGGAAGCAGCCGCCCTTAGGAGGGGTCTTTGTTAGGAGCTCATTTGGTAGCGGGCTCTGCCACACCGCCAGCTCCTAAACCACAGAGCTGGAACCAGAGGGCTAGGTGAGAGCGTGCACCATGCCAGCCTGCCGGGGCTCACCGCGGGTTCCTTCGGCCCCAGAGCTTTGTTCCCCACCGGGCTCAGGTGTCACCCGGCCGCACTGCAGCTTCTCTGCCCATTCTGAGCACCCCTGGGTAGGCTTGGAGCAGGCAGGGCAGCGGTGGTGAAGGGTGCGCTGGGATGCTCCAGTGTCACACCATCCCAGTGAGAGATGCGCGGCCGAACACCGGCACCCATCGGACCCTCCACGGGGCATCTGCCGGGCTCCTGCTGGGACGTGACAGAAGGGCTGTCCAAGGGGGAGCAGGAAGGAGGGCTGCCGCGTCCTTCCTCTGCTCTGCGCCAGGCTCCTTCCTTCGGACAGAATTAATTAGGCTCTGTGCTTGGATTCAATAAGAGAGAATAAAGTGGATTTCTTTGCTCTGATTTTAATCTGAGCATCTCTCCATTTTTTATCTTGCCTGCTTTGAAACAAGATGATGCTGGCCATGAGGGCAAATAAAGAAATTTGGAAGCACCTTTTCCTAAAGAGCCAGCTCTGCTCTTACAGCAACCAGAAAAGGGACGGGGGAGCAACACTGAGCACAAATCCCTCTGTAAGCAACTGCTTCTTTCCAGGTTATGACCTTTTTCCTTTTAAATAAACATAAAACATGCTTATATTTTAACTAACTCAATAAACGAAACCACTAACGAAGAAGCAAACAGACTGTTAACAGCCGAACAAAGAAATTGCTTTGATTTAGAAACATCTCTGCGACTATTTAATTGCTTCAAAGCTAAGCAATAAAGCTCTGTAGGAAATTCCCCGGGTGTCTCTTCCAGGTACCAACATACCTTTTTTCCTGAATTAAAAAAAAAAAAAGAATGATGTAATCAACGTTGTTTAAATATTTATTGGTGGATAAGGAAAACCAACGTAAAGAGCGCCTTTTCCCCTGCTTGATCTTTCCTTTGTGTATGCAATTTAGATATATAGTTGTCTATTTGTTTAGATAAAGCCATTTCAGTAGTTTCTGTCAGTTACTCATGTCTCTTCTCCCTCCCTCATAATTATCAGCAAAGAAATGTTCTCATGAGATAGCAAATGAAAAACAAAATGGAGCACTGGTAAATAGGAAGCCCAAAGATGGAGATCCAGATCAACTCAGTGCTACACAGACCAGGAAACAGATCAGCCGTTTCCACGTAAACCACACTAAGTTTTGAAATCTTTTCGAAGGCAAGTCTTTGAAGCATTTCTCTAAAATGATGCATTACCTACTAAACATTTTCCACCATGCTATGTTAAATATATCAGAGGATAACAGCCAAAAATGAGCAGTATTTTTCCAGCAACTTTCATACAATTGTGTTTGCAGAATTGGCGGCACAACAGTACTTAACATCAGGCAAAAGACTCAAGATGCATTTCAAGTGGGCTATGACACAGCCTGGAAGGAATAGGATGTGGGGAAGTACAGCTGTCTGTTGGGGCAGGAGCTGCTCCGGAGAAGGCTCCAGGCCACGACAACCTGAAGGGACAGGAAAAGGGCTGGGGCTGCCTGAAGGGGAAGAGAAGGAGGGAGGGGAGGCAAAAACCTATTGCAGCCAGCCAAAACAAGATTTCTTAAGATGATATTTTGGTCCACCTCCATCCCGGCCATACATTTGTTTGCATTAAACAAAATAACCATATTATTCACATGACCTGCAGGACGTGAAGAGGTCAAAAGTGGCAGTGGATATAAAATTCATGTTCTAGTGTGCATTGTCCACAGTGGGAGACTTATCCTGCGGCCTCAAAACCTCTAGCATCAAGCCAAAAAGACGGAAAAAAGCAAGGCTGTGCTGCCCTCTGACTTTTCATCCTCTGAACCCCCATCAAGAACTTCCCAAGGACGCTGTGTCTCAGAGCCTGGCTGCAGGGTGCGCTTCAGGTGGTCACACCTGAATCGGCCAAAAGCTTTATCCGCACTTTCAGCACAGTGCCAAGCCGCAGATAATTAACCTTTCCACGGTGTGGGAGACCCAGCTCTGAAGCCGATGCCGTGTCGGACCACCGCCCAGGAGCTGGGTCACAGGCTTGCAAGCCTGTGGCTCCACAGGATTAAAAGGAAAGTCACTCTCTGCTTGAGAGTAAAGAGTTGGGGCAAGGCCTGGGCTCTCCTTCACCCCCGAGCACCCTGGCTGCGCCCAGCCGCAGGCGAGGGCTCACTTCGACATACCTGCCTTCATATAATACGTGCAAACACTCTTGGAAAGAGGTAAGTAAATCCTTCCTCAATATAGTTTTACAAGTGTATGACAGGTGTTAAAATGTGTAACATTTGATACAGGCATGTTTTGGTACAGGTACATAAGTTGGAACTGAGTTATCAATTTGTTTTTTAAGTCACACTGTTGACGGTATCGGATACAGATAACACCGAGGTGCCCTTTGCCACAACTGGCATGTAGGAGAGCTGCTCCGTGCCACGACCTCTGCCACACATGTTGTATGTGTCTATATACATGATGGAGGCTCATGTCACTGCGCTATGCGAAGGAAAACCTACCCTGCTCTCCTCAAACACAAGATTCAAACCCAGAGCCTGTTGCTGTATTGGCAAAAAAGAAAACATCAGAAACGTGCACTTCTGTGTGCGGCGGTGTTTAATGGTGAACGCCCGGGCTGAGCTTCCTCACCCAGACCCGGGAAAAGCCCCGTCCCTCGAGCCAGCGCCTGGCCGGGGGTTCAGCGAGGCCTTCCCGAGGCCGAAGCCCCGGTCCCGGTCCCGGTCCCGGTCCCGGCTCCTCACGCTGCCCGCTCCCGCCTGAGGGAAACCGGGTACAATTCAAATGGCGGCCTCCCGCCCCGGCCCGTGGTGCACCGCGGCGCCAAGATGGCGGCGCCCAGGGAGGGCCGGCCGGGCCGCGGCGCGTCGTCGTTCCCGGGCACCGAGAACGGTTCTTTCGCCTTCCCCTTCGCCGTCCCGCACGGCGCTGCGGGCTCCGGGGCGGAGGAGCCGTCCAAGAAGCCGTGCCGAGCTTGCACGGATTTCAAGAGCTGGCTCCGCGAGCAGAGGAAGCGGGCGGCTCCGGGCGGCGGGGTGAGGCGGCGGCGGCGGCGGCGGCGGCGGGAGCCTCCCCTGTCACCCCGGGGGGCTGTCGTACCTCCAGCCCCTGCAGAGCTGTGAAGTGGCCTCTGTCCTGCCCCGCCAAGCGTGATGGGGCTGCGTGGCCCCCTCCTCGAGGGGCCAGGGGTAGGGTGTCCCCTCGGTGGGGGTGTGAACGGGGCCTCCATCTTCTTCGAGGCCAGAGGGGTTGTTTCCCCACCAAGCACCTTCGTCCCCTTACAACCCTCTCCCCTTCTCCAGGACTCGACGACGGTCGTGGAGGAGAAAGAGCCGCCGCCGGACTGTCCCCTGGACAGCGAGCAGCTGGGCCGCAACACCTGGGCGTTCCTGCACACCATGGCAGCCTACTACCCCGACCACCCCACCGGTGCCCAGCAGAAGGAGATGAGGGAGTTCATCAACCTTTTCTCTAAGTTTTACCCCTGTGAGCACTGTGCTGAGGATCTGAGGGAAAGGTGAGTTGATTCATCCTTTGTTTTTTTCTTATTTGGGTGGCTGTTGCTGAAGAGGCTAGCCTGAAAGGCTGGGCTGCAGCAGCTATTTGCATATCAGCAGCTCTTCCTGCAGTTGGGGTTGGCAGATACATGAATTGGTTTCTTCCATTATTGCATCAATCAGAGATACTCAGAAAACAAATACCTTTTCCTGGGCTGTTAGCTTATGTGCTGCCTCCAAGGCCTCCCTGAGGCGATTTCAGGATTTTTCTGGTTCAAACTGGATTTGTGCTCGGTTGTGGAATTAGACTAGGGCTTGAAATAATTTGGCTTTCAGGAGGCAGGTGGTTTTGTACTCCAGAAAACACCCTTTATTGGCAACCTCAGCAGTGGAGGCAAAGACTGAAACGGGCAGTGATGTTTGATAAAGTTGTCTACTCCTGTTATTGTCAACTTGTTTCTTGAAAATTTCAGCTCCTCTTTTCTGAATGATGAAACCTAATTATTGACTTCGCAGTTATCACATGGCAAAACAACTGTTCGGTATTTTTCATTTCTTATTCTACTTTTTTTTTAATTCAGTGTTTGGATAAACTCAAGTACTTCTTGCTTTTTCTCATAGATAAGCTGTTTGACTCCTGCGTCTTTTCCAGTCGACAAGACTAGGCACTGAATGAAACCAAGCCAGCCGCAGGCATCAGTATTTTATAGTGGAGGTTTGGCCTCTGATAATGACTGATGTCTGCGTGCTTCCTTCTGGGGTCTCTTTGGGGCTCATCTTGCAATAGCAGAAAAGGCGACTCTGGCTGTCTGTGCGCTAAACGCCCACTTTGGGTATTGAAGTTGGTGACTGTAAAGAAGTAACATTTGTTTACTCTTCCCTGTTTGCAGATTACATACAAATCAGCCTGATACTAGCAGCAGAAATAACTTCTCCCAGTGGTTGTGTCTTCTTCATAATGAAGTGAACAGGAAACTGGGGAAATCTGAATTTGACTGCTCTCGTGTGGATGAGCGCTGGCGAGATGGTTGGAAGGATGGTAGTTGTGATTAATCCGTAGAGACTGCTCTGGAAATCTAACAGACCGATTCAACGTGGTGTCGACTCACCACAGGGAAACGTGCGAGTCAATAACTGTGTGTTTGCGTGCTTGTGCGTGTGACTGATACAGCTTGTGGAAATAAAGGTAAACCAATGCTAAAAGTAAATTTGAAAATCTTATCCTGATAGTATGCTGTTAAATGATTACATAAATGTGTTATCTGAGGGATTGAGGCCTTACGTTTGACCCAGGAATTGCCAGAAAGTTGTGAAATTAAGTGACTGACAAACTCATGGAGACTTTTTCATTTTGACATTTCCTTATTTTAGGGGCATTTGCTTATTTCTATGACTAGAATTCCTTTCCCCTGAACGTGGTTGTAGGGGGCTGCCCTGTGGCATTTTACGTTTACCTGCAGGTATTATCCTGATATTTTAGAAAATGCATCTGATGAATTGTAATTTTAATTTCTGTTGCTCTGGTAGAGGAAACTCATGCTGTGCTCTGTGCCAAGCCTGTACCCCTGCATCTCTCTTTCCAAGATCTCCAATGCATTTCTTTAAACTTGGATCCAATTCCTTTGATAAAAGGCCTGAAGGCAGGTACATTTTTAGTTTAAACACTAAAATCATAGAGCGTGGATTTCTCATTTTGTTTTTATGTTTCAACTTATCATGTAAGAGGACATTGTACAACGGAAAACTAAAGCAGAACCGAAAAAACCCTTCATCTGGTGAGTGGAATGAAGTATTAGCTGGGTGACGTTCAAATGTTTTAAGTTGATTGCTAATTTTCTTTGGATCCAGAAGTGCCATGATGGTGAGTTCACTGAACTGTTTGTTCTTAAACCAGATAACATCTTCATCTCTGCTGTGAACTTTAGTCAGTTATGGAAATAGCTTGAGACTGATATCTGTAATGAAGCATATTCAGCTTTGTTTACTGTACGGTATTTCTGAGATGTCACTTGTGTTCTGAAATTCTTGACTGGTACTTGCTGACCTGGTTGATTATTCTGGTGTTATCCCCTAGCTAAAAAATGCTTGAGAACAAAAAGACTTTACAGGCCCCCTGCAGTATTTGAGACCTGCTTAAGTCTGTGATGTCAGCTTTACATAGTATTTATTGCACAGGGGACTCAAAGGAGTCCCTAGGGTAGATTCCCCCTCTCAAAACCAGTCAGAATCCATGCTATGTGTATTTGTTAGGTCAGCTATACCGCATCAGTGTATTGATACATAATTGTGAATTTCAGATTGAAGTGAAATAGCAAGTTATTTACACCATAATGCTTAGAAACATGCCTCTTTATAAGAAGAGACAGCTTATAAAAAAAAAAAACAAAGGTCAAAACAATTTCAAGTTCTTAAAATAGATAGTGATATCATGCCCTTACTGCATTTATGGCTGTGAAAAGATTGCAGGAGTTTGCACAAACCTTAACAATAGTAAGCTTTTTCCTTCTGTGCTGAGGTTTTCCTGTGTGTGTCAGTGAGCTTCCTTATTTCATGCACTACACTACATTTGTAAAGTTAATCTTGCTGATTGGGTATTACCTGAAATGTTAACGGTACTTTTATAGAAGTATTAGAGTGATAACAGCTTGTATCTAAGAACTTTGATCTTCAAACCTGCACGCATGGGGCTCCTTAGTGTTCAGGAAAGTAGTAAGAACTTTGGAAACACGTTTTAATGTTTTATGGCGTATCCTAGTTCTTTCAGGTTGGACCTGATGAAACTCTATGAGGCAAACTTGATGGACTGGTTATTGAAGGTTTCTACGTAGTAACGTTTCTAAACACAAACCCAAAGAAAGTGACCAATAAGGTACTTCATGAAGCGTGCAATCTGATTTATGACTTGAAGGTATCATTCAGGTTATTGAAAGCGCTCAGAAAACTTCCCTATTAGCATGTTGAGCTGCTTAGAACAAACAAATTCCAGCCCTTGGTTTTTAGTATTAAAGCCAATCCCCCAAACAAAGCACACTGGTACCCACTAGTGGGGAAAGGACCAAGAAAAAGGCTGTAGCGCTCCCCCTCCCCCTTGTTAGGCCTGACCTAAATTACCCAGCTCTGCCAGGATGGCTTTAGCAGCTGGGGGTGTGGACAGGCTGGACTTGGTTGTGCTAAAGGAGGAATTTACTGTTCTTCGTCTCCAATCTGCCCTCCACTATTCTCTGGCACAATTTCATTGCCCATGGAGCAGGTGACGAGATCTCTTCGTAATTTCCTTCAGTGTAAATGAGCAGGTTGGTAAACCACCTGTCTCATCTGCATACTGAAAATGGGCCAGGTGGGTAAGCTGCACTTACTTGTTCAAGTGTGCTCGATCTCTGCAGCTGAGTTCTTGGATCGCTGCTGTCTTGTGCTGGCAAGCTGTTGGTAACCTTCCCCCAGACTGCAGCGTCCGTCCACGTCTTAAGGGTGTGAGAGGAAAATAAATGTGTATCCTGTGCAAAATCAGGGGGAGCAGCTGTGGCAACACATTTTTGTCACCTTGTGTTGTTGGAGGAAGCGGAAGAGGGGTGCAGGAGAGAGAACCCCTTCTGCCAGCAGGTAGGGTTCTGCTGCCCTGGCAGTGGTGCCAGCATCTTTAGTGGATGCTTCCTAATAACGAGGCCACCAGCTGCAGCTGCACGGATGTTATCAGGGCGGTTTGCAACTTTGCTAAGTGGCCATTTGGTAAAATATATGCTTGCACTCTGCAGAAGAGCTTTGACTTAGATGTTTCTCAGGCTTATCTTAATCTCTGTGGACTTGACTGTGCGGGGAAGGGGGTGGGGTTTTTTTGCTGCTCGTTTGTATCACATCTCAAGTTTTAATCTTATGTAAGGAATTTCTATTGAAGATACTTGTATTTGTGTACAGACAATTGTGAAATCTCTTCTAAATGCACTTGATTAAATCTAGTTTTAAAAATATCTGTATTCAAATTATATTTCTTGTTGATGTGAAAATAATAAAGCAACTAAGTTCACTCCTGGCTTCCCTACCGCATGAGACCTTAGGAAAAGGCATCATACTGTGCTGGTGTGTCTAACTTTCTTCATGCCAGAGTATCGCTGTCTGAGCTTGATTGCTGAGCTGAGGTTGCGTGATTCTGTGTGCATTTATTGATCAGACGAGGTGGCGCTGCAACTCGACCTCTTCCTGTTGTGCTGCTGAATTGGCGCAGTTCTCTGGGCTGAGAAGCTACAAAAATGCAATGATTTTGTACAGCGGGCCCTTACCCATCAGGTCAGAGTGTGGTTTTATGTGGGGACCAGTGGGATTTTTTTATGGGGTTCAAGTGATTTTCTTGTTTTGTGTTTCTAACAGCATTAAGGGTAGCGTTACGGCTGGGAGCAGCTCAAATATTGCTGAATTTGAGGCAGGATTGGCAGAGTTATCTACTGAAGGGCAACGTTTGTTAACTGCATATTCACCATGCAGCTGTGCACATGCATCACTGTCACCAGAAAGGGAAAGCTGCTTTCTATCAGCATGAGGAGCTCTTGCAAGACAAAGGATCTGGAGCAGGTGCTGCCTAAGGAGCTTGCGGGACCTCCCTCAAGAGCTGCTCCTGTGTAATAGGCACCTGGCTAACCTTTCAGCTTCACAAAGGACTTACTGTCTTCATGGACTAGTTTGCATTAATAGCTGGAATTTTTCTTCCCCCCCCCACCCCGCCCCGCCGAAAGTAAAGAGCAGGGAGCCACAAGGGAATTGTCGGCTTCATGAATGGGAGGCAGAGCTGCTTAAGCAAGTAACAAGTACAGGTGTTGCCAGAAGCACCACTATGCCTGTAACATTTTTCCAGGGATTAGCTGTTCCTTTGCGGTGTGTAGAGAGTCTCCTGTTGACGGTAAGATTCCCAGGAGCTGCTTTGTTTGCATGTGTCTCTTGCTCCAGCCTGTTACAGGCAGTGTGTGATATTTCTGCCTTTTGGAGTTTTACAGGCTTGAAGAGGGTAGGGTTTAGACTTTACTTTGGTTTTTTCACCCCTTTCTATCAGCAATGTTTTGTTTTTGTTTTGGTTTTGGGTTTTTTTAATTTCTGGAGTGACTTTTCAGTTTTTTGTCTGAATGATGGAGAGGAGCCGTTCAGTAGTTTGTGTAGCCAGGAATAAACACTTGAGTAGAAACTGCCAACAAGGTTATGTGAAGCCAGCTCTTGATTTTGTAGGCTAATAGGAAATATAATAATGCAAGTAAAGCAAAAATACAGTTAAAGGCATGTAGGCAAATCAGCAGTTAGAACATAAAGGACTGTCTGAAGGGCTGGCGGTCAGCGGTGTGGTTTGCTGGAGCACTGACCTGGATTGGCAAGTCCCACAGGGAAGTGTCCGTGCACAACATGTGATGCTTCCAGGCTGGCTGACGCAGCGAGTTCAGGTGTGTCTGCACCAATGCACAACTAATTCCCAGTCGAGGGACCTGAGAGATGGTGGTAGTTGGCATGCGGCGTGCAGCTACTGCATGTCAGACTTGCTGCAATTTGCAAAACTCCGAAACAAAGGTTTGTTCCTACCAACTAAGGGTAAATGTTCTCGGAATCCGTGTCTGTACTGATGCCAGTGAATCTGTTATTGCTGTCAGTTCTTTGTTTTTGTAATTATTTCTGGAAGTGAAGTCTAACGAGCAGCACTAGCTTTGACGCTGTTCTGTTCCCCTCGGTGCGTGACAATCCTGCCTGCACGTGCTGGGTTGGTGAAGGGTAGCTAATACAGCCTGGAAAGTTATGCTAGCGCTTGTCTGGGCTCAGAGCATCTGGCATGGCCTAGCTCTTAGACAGTGGTCCTGGCACTGAGGCCTGCTGGGCTCTGTGTTGGGGCCAGTCTTGTTAAACATCTTTATCAATGATCTGGATGAGAGGTTCAAGTGTGCCCTCAGTAAGTTTGCAGATAACACCAAGTTGGGCAGGAGTGTTGATCTGGTCGAGGGCAGGAAGGCTCTGCAGAGGGACCTGCACAGGCTGGATCCATGGGCCGAGGCCAGTTGTGTGAGGTTTAACAAGGCCAAGGGCTGGGTCCTGCCCTTGGGTCACACCAACCCCAGGCAACGCTGCAGGCCTGGGGCAGAGGGGCTGGGAAGTGCCCGGCGGAGAAGGCCCTGGGGGTGCTGGCTGACAGCCGGCTGGGCATGAGCCAGCAGTGCCCAGGTGGCCAAGGAGGCCACCAGCCCCCGGGCTTGTGTCAGCACTGGTGTGGCCAGCAGGAGCCGGGCAGGGATGGGGCCCCTGTGCTCGGCCCTGGGGAGGCCCCACCTCGAATGCTGGGCTCAGGTTTGGGCCCCTCGGGACAAGAAGGGCCTTGAGGGGCTGGAGCGTGTCCAGAGAAGGGCAGTGGGGCTGGGGCAGGGTCTGGAGCACAAGTGTGCTGGGGAGCGGCTGGGGGAGCTGGGGGGGTTTAGCCTGGAGAAGAGGGGGCTGAGGGGAGCCCTTCTCGCTCTCTGCAGCTGCCTGAGAGGGGCTGGAGTGAGGGGGGGGTCGGTCTCTGCTCCCAAGTCACCAGTGACAGGACGAGAGGGAACGGCCTCAAGCTGCGTCAGGGGAGGTTTAGGTTGGGTATTAGGGAAAGTATCTTTAGTGCAAGAGCGGTCAGGCCTTGGCACAGGCTGCCCAGAGAGGTGGGGGTGTCACCATCCCTGGGGGTATTTAAAAGATGTGTAGCTGTGGCACTTGGGACCATGGTTTAGGAGGCCTGGGGGTGTTGGGTTGGTGGTTGGACCTGATGATCCTCGAGGTCTTTTCCAACCTTAATAATTCTATGATTCTGCCCCTGCCTCGCATGACCTTGCTGCGTTGCCTCCTGCAGAAAGGTTACATCTCCTTCTGTGCCTTGTGCTAGTGCAGGCTGATGGTTTTCCTTTCGAGGACTCCTAATGCAGAAGCCTCTTCCTGGTCTTAGGCTTTCCCTCCCATATATCACATGCCACTCTGCTTCTTGGCGGCTGTTGTCTGTTACTGCAATGTGTTTCACAGGGGTGCAGCTACGGGGAAAATTGCTTTGCATCTTAACCAAGGAAACAGTAGAGGGCAACAAAGCATGTATTTTGTTGACTTTCCTGTCTCAAACTTCTCTGGGATAGCTGACTGCTCCAAGATATCAAATGTTTTACCTCATACTAGTCCCTTTTCTGTGGGTTTGGGAGGAGATTTTGGTGACTTCAGGTACTTTTCAAACTAGTGTGCAATACCTCATTATAATTACCTAAATGAGGGATGTGTTGTTTGTAGCTAAAATCTGTACTCAGAAGTATAATGGAACACTGGATGCTATTTCCAGCGTGTTTCCTACCTGATCTTCAGCCCATAGCTGGTCATATATGGAAAAGCTCTGGCTTTTTTTATTAGGTCATTAACAGATTGGAAAGGGTGAGTGAATTTTATCAGATAATTTTGTAACAGTCGCTTTCTTATACAGAGCCCTGTGTATGTAATATAGGGTGTTTTCACTTGCTTGTAGGCAAGTGACTTCAGCTGTGGCCATCCTTCAGAGGTCCTCTTGGTGGCAGGGGCTGCTTTGGGTTAGGTCCCATGGCTTGCTTTGTTCCCCGTGACCTGAGCCAACAGCAGATGGGAGCCAGATGTGTACCTTGCTTAAAGGTGAGCTGGTCCAAGCTGCCACAACTCAGCTGTGCCATGCACAAGCTCTTCAGTGGATGCGCAGACACGTTTGGGCTTGTGCACAGGCCAGGCGTAGGGAAGGGGAACGGTACGCAGCAGTCATGAAACAGGCATCATTTTCAGTCAGAGAAGGGATCAAACTCACTTGGCACAGGTGTCATCTGCTCAGGATGCTTCATGGAGGAAAAAGGATTTGGAACGAAGATCACAAGACAGCCATGATTTCAGCAAAGTTGTTCCTTTTGAGATACAGGGATGCAACCGAGCCTTTCTGCATGGGCAGAGGTAGGAAGAAATCCCACAGAGTTTCATGGCAGCCTTGCTTTGAATTAGCAGATCTGCGAGAAGGAAAAGAGCTGAGTTAAGTTGACATCTTTCCTGCACAGACACCAGGCAGGTATTTCATGCAGTCCCTCAAAGCTTCCATTTTTTCCAGAACACCAAGCTTTAGGCCTAGACTCAAGTCCCAGTACTAGATGGTGCTGGATGGGGACTTGCTTTTCAAATGCCGAGTAGAGTCAGCCAAAGCTGGGCTTTCCCTGTTTTTTCCATCCTTGACATCTGGCCCAAACTACCAGTAGTGTGAAAAAGTGGATTCTGTGACTGTGCTTCTTGTCATGCTTCTTAGATGAGGTAAAAGTTATGCAAGGTATTTATAAGATGAGGCCTGGATTGCTCAAGCACGTGGCCGGAGACTCAAGAGATCAAAACTCAGTTCTTAGTTAGTCATAAGCTTCTTGCTGGACTCCAGGTAAGTCACGTCTGCAGCCACACTTCCACTTCTGCAAAATGGGGATAAAAATAGCCGTTTCATCAGCTTTTGCCTGTATTTCCTATTCAGACGACAACCTCTTTTCTGGGAGGCTATTTCAATGTGTTTGTACTGCATAGTCCTGGGCCGAGGTTGCTCACTACAATGAAATAGCTCATCTCAATCCATCCCACAAATCCCCTTTATGTCAGGTTACGTCTTTCTGTTGAATCCGAGGACCTGTTGGCTGTTTGCTACATTCAGTAAGAAACAAAGCACTTCTCATTTTCAGTATATCACTATAAATACCACATTCATTATGCAAATATCATGTCCCTTTTTTCCCCCCTCCCAGAACTTGCGCTGTGGATCTTGCGTTCTTGTGTAACATGAGCAGAAATGATGATAACAAAAAGACTGAACCGGGAGAGCTCCTTTGGCAGCAAAGCTTGGTGTAGCTCAAATGAGAATTGTAGAACCTATGCATGTCAGAGCATGGCTCAAGCTGCTCGGAGGCTGCCCCGGATCCTTGTAGCTGTCAGCTCGGCTCTCATTACCATACCTGCTTAGCTGCAACACCGAGCAGGTAGCAGATGACAAGCACCAAAGTCAACTTGTTGGTCAGGCCCTACATGATGTGACTTGCTGTTGTGATTTTAAGGAGGTCAGTTTGGAAAACGGCTAGAGATCTTATTTCCCTTTCATCTAGCTCCTCCCAAGGTGGTGAGCACCTTCACGGAACAGAGTTCAGCCCAGTGACTGAATCAGATTAGATTGCTGGTTTGCTAAAAACCCCAAACTTTTTGTGCTATGATATATATTGAGGACAAGCAAAGAGTAAATTTACTAGATGAGACGTCAAGCCTACAGTTGCACAGTTCCCTACAGTGTTTTGAAACCTTCTGGGGTTTTCATTCAGTTTGTTTTTTATGCAGGTACTGAGATGTTAACTCTTACAAATGCTGTCTCGGTTAACTGAATTCTGCTACCCAAATCTTCCCTGGTGATTTCAGTTAGTAAAGTTTTCTGCCTGTTTTTATAGCGTACTTAGCTTGCGTTTATACCTGCACAGAAACTGCTGAACCCCACCTGAGAAATGGATGCATTTCAGAAGTGGATGAGTAACCAGCTAATAAATCATCTCCCAGATATTTTTGGATCTCTTAGGGTGGAGGGCATTAAGTAGCTTTCTAGCAATAGCGATACCTTAGCACGCTAATCAGGAAGCCATTCTCTCCATTACTGGACACTATGAATTTCTAAACACCTCTCAAGTATTCCCATCAACTTACTTGTTTTTCTAGATACTAATGGGTGAAAGCAGTATCAGCCAAACTCTAATGAACATCAAGCGAAGCATTTCAGAGTAACAAGTAAATGAACGTATATATCAAAGTACTGCTTCAAGCGTGCTGCCCAGGGAATGTGAAGGGCAAGCCGTTTCACCACCCGCGCCTGTGCAAAAGACAGTGTCAGACCTCGCCGAGCTGCTGAAGTGGGTGGGCTGTAGACCACGGCCGGAGCCTGGCTGCTCTCTCGGGCCGCGTGCTGTGGAGAGCCAGCGTTCTGCTTATTTGGATTGCTCGGCCGAAGCAGCCTCCCTGTAAATACATTGTCAAAGCTGTTCTGAGCAGGGCAGTTTCACATCACTATTTTATTTTAGAGATGTTAATTAGAAAGCGTGGCTGGTTGTTTTGCCTGCCAAATCAGGCACATGCTGCTGCTACCCTCTGCCATAGAAAACATGGTTGGTCCTGCTGAAAGAAATGATATCAATATATCTTGTTCTTTACCGATCTTCCTATGGGCCAGGTCCCGATCCCAGCGATCGCAGCACCGGCGTTGTGAAGCAGGGTGCCTTAGCTTCAGCCATCTGCTTGGCAATTTTGGCAAATACGTTGCGCTTCACAGAGCGACACTAGCATTGCTTACAGTCGTTCAGCTGACAACAGGTAACTTGGTGAGCTTTCATAAAGGGGTTATGTCTCACCATATGCCCTTGAGAAACATCGCTGCTCTTAGCTCTGTAGAGGTGAAATCAGCCCTTAGCCAAGAGGTCAGGGCTGACTCAAGCTTTGAAGAAGGAAAGCCCCACATTTTGTAACCCCGAGGTTGTCACATCCATGTATGAACTCATGGGTAAAAACCAGATTGCTTTTTTGTGTTGGAGACAAAGATTAAGTTGTCAGTGTGACCACAAGAAGTGGGAGGCAAACCCATCTTTTCCACTGCCCTTAATTAAACTCACGTGAAATCAAAACACGCACAGATCTCAGGCGCTTGCCTGCATGCTGCTGTCCTTGCTCCCTGTCGCTGGAATCCAGGGGGAACGGTAAATGCAGACAGAACTTGTTAAAGCTGAACAAATGCTCTGGAAAGTGCTATTTCCAAACGCTGTTCTTTTCCCCCATTTGATGGGGAAAATATTCCAAGGTGCAATATCCTTTCCCATTATTGGCTGGCTCTGTGTATCTGCTAGCTTATTTGCAGCAATAGGAAGTGAAACAGAACTACAGTTTGCATGTAGGCTAGAGATAGCTACTGTGCTATATCTGCACTGTAGCAGGGGACAAAAGCTAGGACAACACAACGTGAAAAACGATTGTATAAATGTGCTGTGCGCAGCAGAAATTGGAGACACAAACACTGAAGAAAGAGGACAAATTTAAAAGAAGGGATTTCTGTGGGGATCTTGCCTGATGCATCATGGTCATGCCCTGAAGTATATAAAACGTGTATCTGTCTGGAAATGGTTATGGTTTGTTCTACGGTAACATCTAAAAGATTCAGACAGTATCTTGGTCCCTTGTGCTTTGCATTGTCTGAAATATGCCTGCCCTGGTCGGGACAAATGAGCTGGGCAAGATGTTTTAGAAACGGGGAGCAGAGGCCCAGGAGGACTGAAGCATCTTTTCCAATGTCACCAGACAACCAAGAGCAGGCCCCAGAGGTCTGGATGATTCCCTGGGTGGTACCCTGGGAGCACGCTGCTCTCCTGCACGTGCGCCCTACTGCAAAGCTTTCTTAGTGCCTTTGGCTTTTGAAGGTCTGTGCGCAGCCTTCTCTGTGTGCGAGCTGCTCGCGTTGCACAGACCCACCTGGGGCGTATGGTGCGGCAATGCCTATAGGGGACACCTGCTCGTGGGGCGAGATGTGGGGTGCGCTGAGCCCAACCCGGACAAGGGAGCCTCCTTGGCACTGGCTGCCCTTGGGGAGCAGGGCTGCCCTTGCCATCGCACCTAACTCTGGGTGGATGGATCCAGGACGGTTTGTTCTTAAAGCATGAAAATAATTTTTGAGGATGCTGGAACAGCTGCTTCTAAACTGCTGAAGCTGTTTGAAAAACCTCACCTGTGGTAACCCCTTCAAGTAAATACGGTCTTTGTTCTTAAATCTGCAATTGGGGGATGAGCCGGAGATGCTCTTGATGCTGAGGTGCAATCTCTGGCCAGCCCCATGAGACATCCTGCCAGAAGAAAGCAGGAGGGACCAACCTGGTGTTCTCTTCGTAGCCATTTCTTTTTTGCATAGTAAAATGTGATTTCTACTGAGCTGGTGACATTGAGGGAGTGAAAGGCTGAATTCTGCTTTTCCTGCTGAGAGTCAGAAATAGATCTGGAGAGATGATGACTCACCTGTAATTGAGAAAAACTGAATGGCATCATCACGAGCTTTAACAGTTAAATCCTGATTCCGCCTGCCAGAAAGAACACACTGACAAAGCTGCAGAAGGCCAAAGCGAGCTGGAGATGGGGCCCACAACACGGAAATCCTTCACTTTGTTACAGCATTTTGCATGTAAGGGGCTTAACACGCCTGCTACATGCATACCCCGTGTGATCCCACAGCAAGCAGCACCGGTCCCTGCATGGGGAAACAGAGCTGTACGGACACTGGGTTGGGAGAGAGCTGATGGTGGAGCCACGAGGAGCCCCCCAGCCCCAACCGGAGGCCTGCTCCGTGCCAGCAGTGCATGCGTACTCCTCCCTGCGACTTTCCCTGCAGTTCCCGTCCAAAGCAGAGATGATGTCAGAGTTGTCATGGCATCGGTATCTATGGAACCGGGATCATCATCACGGTGCTATGAAAACTAACTCAGGAGATGGTCCTGGAGCTGCGGGGAGGGGGGGAACTCCCTTTGCAGTAATTGAGGGTTTCCCTCTGTAAGGTTCCTCTCCTTCCTGCTGTCCCTGGGGAGAGAGCAGGGACAGGGCATGGCCTCCTCCTGTCCCACGGCAGCTCTGGGTGCCTCCTTTCCTGCACCAGAAAATCAAGAGCTTCAGCCCCATCAGTCTTCCCTTTCCTTGTACCAGCTCGTGGGTGCGTAATGACATGCCTTGCTGTGAAACAGCTGCCAAACCTTTGCCTCTGCCATGCAAACGGGCTGCTCTCACCAAAGGCCCCGAGCGAGCTGCCAGCAGAGGACCTCGCTTGTGCTGTAGGTCAGCACTGAGGTGATGCTGCCTGCTGCAGGGACCTCCTAGGCTCTCGCTCCCCAGAAGAGGTGACAGCAGCCCTCTCTGCTGTGGCATCTGCCTGTCCCAGCTATTATCAGGGACACCAGTGGGTCTGGATGGAGAAAGGGTGTTTGTTTCAGGGGAAGCAAGGTGTGTATCTGTAGTGGTGGAGCAGATGGACCTGCTCAGTGTGGTGAACTCCCTGCGCTACAGCATCTCCCTCCAGCCAACAAGCCCAGGTACTTGCAGCTGCATGGGTTGCCATGGCACAGGTAGCCCTTGCCATTGCACAGTGATGCTGGCATAGCGCAGTGACCCTTGCAACTGCACCCTACCCCTGGTCATAGCACGCTATCTCCAGAAGCAGCATGGTGACTGTGGCTGTAGCAAAGTACCCTGGTCATAGCATGGTATCCCCAACCACAGCACGCTGTCCCCAGCCATTGCAGAGTGACCGTGGCTATGGTATGATAACCCTGGCTGCAGCCCTGTGACTCCAGGCATAGCACGCCTTCCCCAGGTGTAGCATGTCCCTGTGGACAGAGGGACCTGGATGGGCTGCATCGATGGGCTGAGGCCAGTTGTGTGAGGTTTAACAAGGCCAAGGGCTGGGTCCTGCCCTTGGGTCACACCAACCCCAGGCAACGCTGCAGGCCTGGGGCAGAGGGGCTGGGAAGTGCCCGGCGGAGAAGGCCCTGGGGGTGCTGGCTGACAGCCGGCTGGGCATGAGCCAGCAGTGCCCGGGTGGCCAAGGAGGCCACCAGCCCCCGGGCTTGTGTCAGCCCTGGTGTGGCCAGCAGGAGCCGGGCAGGGATGGGGCCCCTGTGCTCGGCCCTGGGGAGGCCCCACCTCGAATGCTGGGCTCAGGTTTGGGCCCCTCGGGACAAGAAGGGCCTTGAGGGGCTGGAGCGTGTCCTGAGAAGGGCAGCGGGGCTGGGGCAGGGTCTGGAGCACAAGTGTGCTGGGGGGCGGCTGGGGGAGCTGGGGGGGTTTAGCCTGGAGAAGAGGGGGCTGAGGGGAGCCCTTCTCGCTGTCTGCAGCTGCCTGAAAGGGGCTGGAGTGAGGGGGGGGTCGGTCTCTGCTCCCAAGTCACCAGTGACAGGACGAGAGGGAACGGCCTCAAGCTGCATCAGGGGAGGTTTAGGTTGGGTGTGAGGGAAAATGTCTTTAGTGCAAGAGCGGTCAGGCCTTGGCACAGGCTGCCCAGAGAGGTGGGGGAGTCACCGTCCCTGGGGGGCTGGTCAAAAAAATGTGCAGACGTGGCACTTGAGGGCATGGTTTAGGAGGCCTGGGGGTGTTGGGTTGGTGGTTGGACTTGATGATCCTCGAGGTCTTTTCCAACCTCAATGATTCGACGTGGTGCCCACGGCGTCGTACCGGGGCTGGCTGAGGTGGGGAGCGCACTGCGCCGGGCGCGCGCACCTGCCCGTGCCTGGACCCCCTCCCTTCGCCGGGCGGGTGGTACCTCCCGCTGCCCGCACGCGGCGCTGCGGACGAGCTCACGCGGGGGGGGACGGGCGCGCGGCCGGCGCGGGGCGCGCGCGGCTGGGCTCGGAGCGGAGCGGGCGGCGGGGGAAGATGGAAGGAGCCTCCTTCGGAGCGGGCCGGGCCGGGGGGGCCATCGACCCCGTGGATTTCCTAAAGCAGCCGCAGACCATCCTCCGTGTGACGGCGTGGGTAAGGTGGAACGGCCGCGGGGCTCGGCAGCGGGCGCTGGGCAGCGCCCGTGCAGCGCGTGTGCGGTGCGCGGTGCCCATTGCAACGCTCGGTGCCCGTTGCATCGTGCAGTGCCCGTGCAGCCTGCAGTGCCCGTTGCAACGCTGCGTGCCCGTTGCAGCGCGCAGTCGGTGCCCGTGCGATGTGCAGCCGGCAGGGATCGTGCAGCGTTCGTGCAGTGTGCGGTGTTTCTGCAGCTGGTGCAGCCGTGGCGGGTGGTGGCCGGCCGTGCGGCGTTGGGGCCGGCCGGGTCCCGGCCGGGGCGGCAGGGCTTGCCGGCTCCCCTGGATGTTTGCAGGGAGATTCCTTGGGAGGGGGGCAACGTGCAGCAGGTGTATGTGCTGCTGCCCCTTATCAATGTTATCTCTGCTGCTGGAGCAAAGGGCAAGGGGATGGGGTGTAAATCAGGAGGCAGAGGACATTTTCCTTCCTTCCACACTCCATGCGTGTCTGTGTGTAACAGCAGAAATCTGAGAGCCAGCCCTGCCCAACTCTCCCTGTTCTTCTCAAAGGATGTCATATTTTTTGGCTGTTTCCCATCTACGAGTTCCTGCCGTGGAGCAGAGAGCAGGAGGTGGAGTGTGCTGTGCAGCCGCTCAGAGAAGGCTTCTCTCGCTGATGGTCCGTGAATAAGCAGCACGGGAAGCTGCGCACTGATGCTTGCTGGGGCCGTGGTCCCCAGCTGCCCGAGGGGTAACAGCAGCCACTAATTCACCTGCTCCTACTAAGATCTCCAAGTGTGCGTGGCCCTGGCAGGTTGGCAATGCCTGGCCCTTCCTAAAAGCCCCCAGTGGGGAGGGTCTGCCCGGCTTTCACCGCGGCCGGCTCCTGGCTCCGGTGCTTGGCCGGAGGCTGCGGGTGAGCCGAGCTGGGCCGAGGGGGCTCATCCTCACCTGTGCCGTGTCTCTGCTGTGCACGGAGGCCCTCGGTGCCCACGCTGGCTCTGTGTCACCTTCAGCAGTGCCAAATGCAGGCAGTGAGTGAAGGAGAGGTGTGATGAGAAGGTGCTGCCTCCCTTCCCGGCGGCCCTCCTGCCAGCCGACACGGTGGGGGCGTTTGTGGGGCTCTCCAGGGTGGGGTGCCCCAGCTGAGGCTCAGCACAGCACAACGTGGGAGCATGTGCTTAACTTTAAGCACATGAACAATTCCAGCTACAATCATATGCTTAAAGTTAAACCACACACTGAAGTGTTTTGCAGGGTGGGAGCCAGCGTGCTTTCCAGGGCTTTGAGAAAGCCCCCAACTCCATTACTGGAGAAGGAAGGAGGGCAGGTATGGATCTGGAGCATCCAACCTGGGGTGGATGGGGCGTTTCGGGCAGGGTTTGGCCACCTGGCAGCAGTCGTTTCCTAGAAGCATTTCCTCAGTCCAGAAAACTTGGTCTGCATCCACCTGGATCCTCCTCGATCGTCCTCGAGTGGCACTGGCAAACTCTTGGCAGTGGTGTTAGGTTTGGGTATGGTTAGTTAAATTGTTGACCCACTGATGGTGAGTTGGGCCCCTTGTGAAACAGACCTGCCACCACGCACCCGGAGGGCTCACCATCCTTGTCGTACAGAAGGGGATCGGACGCTGCTGGGAAGCAGGAGCAGTATATGGAATAGAGAGATAAAATTAAAATTCCAGCTTAGAAAATATTTATGCGTATGTTCGCTGGCGGGTTTATTCAGTGGCAAAGTTACCCGTTTCATGGTTCTGAGTTCACAGGGAATCTGTGAAAACCGAGCGCTTACAACTACAGAAACGCATCAGCTTAACTCTAAACAAGAGCAGGGGGGCACTGATGTGGACAAATGTGGGATCGCACTGCACTGTCCCAAGTGTGAGTGTTTGCAGTATTTGGAGTCGGCTCCAAAGCCCACTGACCTCAAAGGGAGGGTTTTTTTGCTGTTTGCAGTGGGCTTGGGATCAGGCTGTGGAATCTCACATTAAAAGCCCTTTGGACCTGTTTTCCCAGGTCTCACATTTGCTGGCAGATCTGTTGGGGTCCCTTCTCCATCGCTGCTCCAGCTTGGGGGTTCAGAGCCCCAGCTGGCCCTTGCTTGGCTGTTCCAGTCCGGTTACTGCCTTAAACCAGTTCAGCGTTTACGCTCCTTCCCAGTGTGAGCAGGGACTGTAGGCAGGTGAGAGGTATGAGTGGAGGTTTCCTGCCCACCTGCCTACGTGGCCATCGCTATTTCTTCCATGTTTTGTAAAGCAACGTGTGCCTGGGCTCCTTCTGAGCAGTTGCTTTGCTGTTCCTGCCAGATGGGACCCATGTCACGATGGAGAGCTTGGACGGAGGACGCAGCCAAACAGGTTTGCTTGCGAGGTCTCTGCTGCTTTTCTGTTCCACCATGACACTCGTAATTGCTGCCCCGGAGAGCGCGGCAGCACCATGGTACGTGGTGGCGTCTGCTCCTCATTGCACCGTGCTGGTGGCCGGGCAAGCGGCAGCGACCAACGCCCCGCCGTGATGCTCCCTGATTCACAAAGCAAACAGAAACCTTCCCAGGCTGTCCTGCCTGCTGTCACAGGAGGGATGAGCTGCCTGTGCCTGCACATAACAGCCGTGGATGGTTATTCAGAAAGCCCTTGACTGAGAGTTAGAGGATGACTGAGTGTAATATTGGGGTGGTTTTTTTTCCTGTGGTTTTCCTTCCTGTGCTTTGTTGTTGCATCTTTTTAAATCTGTTTAACCTGTGCAGTTGGATCAAACCTTGGAGACGCAACCCTTGCCGCATGTATGACGTTATGTTCCTTTGGTGAGAGGAGGAGGGGGCTGCCTGAGGTGTGCTGGTTCGGCTGGGAGTATGGGCGCTGGAGAACCACCACGAGGCTTTGGGGCCAGCCCCACGTGCCTGATGTGAGCGACTCGGTGCTGATCTGGCCGATGGCCATTGCTCAGGTGCACGATGAGCTGCTGCCACAGGAGGGTCCAGCTCAGTTTCGTGACTCCAGTAGATGCTTCGGGGCTGTGGGTTCAGACCTCGTGCTGGCAAACATCTAAGGGGATGGCAGGTGAATGGTGACTTCAGTTTAGAATTCCCCAAATGTAACTGATAGCAAAAGGGGATTCCTGATTCTGCCTCACACCGCAGCCTCTCCATGACAGATGTAGTAATTCTGAGTATCTGAAGGGGAAAAAACCACTCCTGGTATGAGCTGTAAAATCAAAAGCTGGAAAGAACCATTTAACAGTTCCTCATTCATCTCTTCCCCCTCTGTCTGATGCAGTTTGTCAGATGAAGATGTGATCACTTTTGTGGTTTCCTTTTGAGACCTTTTTTTGCACAGCAAAACAAATTCGATATTCACGAAGGATGCCCGCAGAATCATGAGTTCCTTTCTCTGTGACTGCCAGCACCAGCTAGACTTTCAAGTGGCCACACAGCTTTGCAGGGGCATTGTTCGTTTAACATAGAATTAGGTTTGACTTTTAAAAGCAGCTCTGGAAAATATTTTCAGTAATTCCTCTGAATTTCAGTAAGAGCAACTGTAAAAGCGCGGTGCCGTGTCCTGCCACGCAGCCTGCTTGGAAGGGCTGGGCCACTCTCACCTCCCTGCACCACGCAGCCATTCATTCCCTCTGCCTCTGTGGAACTCAGCAGGAGATCGGGTCCCTATTTTGCTACAACATAGAGCAATACTTCAATATTTTCTTTAAAATGGTCGTTTCTAGCTCCAGCGACCCCGCTATTGCTGCCTGCATGACCTGCACAGCCGGACAACCTTGCCTGCAACCGACATGTGGGCAGCTGCCTGACCCTATCTGCTGCCGTTATCGCTTCTTTCTTGAAGTTGAATGAATTTGTAGTTCATCGCTTGGATCGCTGGAGAGAGCTTTTCATATGCAGTATTTTATCTCATTAGGCCCAGTATTTTGTTTTGGTTTTCCTTGCAATAGTCTTATGCTTTTAAGAGCAAAACCTTCATTAAGGACTGGACTAGGGCAGCAAAATCTGATTACTTGGCAGAGGCATGGCAGCAAGGTCCCTGTAGCCTTTGATAATGCGGTAGGGAGCTTTTATGGCCAGAGGTTACTTCGGCTCAGATCCAGCAAAGTCTTTATGTGCTTGGCTTTGCACTGATATGGGTCTTAGTCCATAATACAGCAGATCATTGTCTTTCAGCAAGGCAAACGTGCTTTGATGAGTTGTGACTTTGGTAAGGGATGTGATGGGTGGTGGCTTGATGCGTTAGGAAAAGGTGGTGGTTCTTGGAGGGAGGGAGCATGCCCTTTCTGTCCTAGTCCAGGTTTATGTTTCTCCAGAGGGATGGAAAGGGTGGTATTTGTGCTCGTGGTAAAAGGTGTGTTTATTTTTATTAGAAAAAACAAGCTCAAGAGCAGAAGAGCCAGGCAGTAAATGAAGAAGAATATGGCTTCAGCATTGTTGCTGTCCTGCACCTTGAGGACAGAGCACGTCCTCCACTCTGAGGAGTTTCAAAACCAGGGTGAAGCTGCAGGAGCGCTGGTTTGAGATGCTATGGGGCATACATTTGTGCTTGCAGGTCTGCAACACACAGCTCTTGGAAAGAGGGAGCCTGGAAAGCTCCTTCACAGGAGCAGACCTTGCCTGCTCCCAGTGTCCTGCAGATGCAGATGGAGGTGGCTGCTCAGCACACCCAGCCCAAAGGCTGAGAACCCCCCAGGGGACATCGCCAAGGAATAGGAAGTGGGAGCCCCAGTGCTGCAAGCTCCAAATAGCTTCCATGACCTTCAGGGGTTTCACTGACTCTTGAGTGCTCGTGGCTCTTCGAGAAGAGCTGCAAGGCTGGTCTGGCGCTTAAGGAGCCCGTTGCGATGTTGAGAATCATTAGTGTGATCTTGGCTGCTTTGGACTTGTGTGCTTTTGGCTGCGTTTCAGTAGGGTCACCAGATTTCCATCTTAATTCTCTCTTTTCGTGGGCTGTAGATTAAAGGCAGAACTTAACATTTTTGGTAATGGAATTGCACAGAATTTTCACTGTATCTGAGCTTAAAATGCTGCTAAATTATCATTTTCCTGTCATCACTCGTTCAAAACGTTGCTGGCTTGCCATGTGCTCAGATTGCATTACTAGATTAGGAACTTTGAATGGGCGCTGTGTTTCAGCCAGCATCTCTTGCCACATTAGAAAAAGTAATTCAGTAAAAATCGGTCATGTGGTCATCAATACGCATCCTCCCCAAGCTGATTAGTCTGGTAGACATGTCCATAAACCTATTACAGCCAGCATCATACCACCTCCTTCTGTGCCAGAAACTGCGTCAGGTCTTTCATTTGTGGTCGTATCCATAGCCCTTGTGGGAGATCTGGCAGTGCTTAAAGTAGTTCTTTAGTCTTCACACCCTCCCAGTAGATGATGCAGATCTGTGCTGGAAACTTCCCCGTGACTGACAACTGTAAAGATAAACTGGAGAGGGACACGGGACCTGATTCCCCCAGAATTTGAGCTTGGTGGGTGTTGAAGGAGGCTGGCGCTCTGCCAAGGGTCTAACTCATCCCTGAGCAGAGTATCTGCACAAGGTACGTATGCGACTCAAGGCAAGGGCTTAACTGGGGCTTATGAAAACACTCAGTGCTAGGCTGGATTTGGCCGGTGTTGATTTGACCTTAATTGTTTTCCCTTCTCATTTGCTCGTCCGTCCTTCACTTGCTGGGTGGTGGCTCGCGGAGCGGAGGGTGCTGAGCAGGGTGGTATCTGTCTCACTGATGCTCGTGTTAAAGCGGCGAAGGATCGCCCAGACGTTGGTACAGGCTCTCTGTACGTGCGGTTTGTGCCCAACGCCGTTGACTGTGAGCTACAGCGGAGCAAATTAGCGGTGGATTATTTTTCTTCATGCATTAAATTTCCTTGATGTTGACATTAGTGGTTGCTTGCGTGTGTAATCAAAGCAACGTTTTGCAGTCTCCTACAAACCCCACACCTTCTGGTAATGTTTTTTATAGGTTCCAAATCTAAGTACAGTGCATCAGCAGTGGAAACATCTCACCTTAAAATGGCTGACAGTTCACACGCTGAAGCTTTCAGCTTGCGCTCTCTTGCGTTATTTGCTTTTCGTCTTCCTTGCGATGGCTGTGCTCAGACCGTGAGGTCTCTTGAAGCACGTTTTAGGTGCCTGGGCTACAGAAGGCTAAAAGCAACGTGGATGAAAAATGTGTGTGTCCTGCAGTCTGGCCGGCTCAAGCCCTGGGAGGGAACACGGATCTGCAAAGTATAATTACAGAACCGAGCCAGGCAGCCTGGCCAGCCACCCTCTTCCAGATGGTAAAAATCTGGTGCAGAGAAGGCAGCCGTGGGTCTTCCAGCTTTATGCGCACCTAAAATGGTGTTTCCATCGTGGGGCACACAGGCGTCCCCTGCACCCTGGGTTCCTGCGAGGGTCTGGCAGCGGCCACGGATCCTGGGCGTGAGTGCCTGGACACCGCCGAGCAAGGAACCTGCCCTCACAGGCTCCCCCTTTCCTTTTTTTGGGGGAAAAGAATGAGATTTCACTCTCTTCTGCTGCAAGGCTGTCTGCATGTCCGTGCTGCTGGCAGCCTGCCTGCCGTGTGTGGGCAGCTCCCTGCCCTTCCAGCACAGCCCCGGCCAGGGCATCCACCAGCGACGGGCACTGGGTACTCGGTCACAGTCCCCTGCACTTCACAGCCATTGCCAGAGAGGGAAAAAGAGGCAGAAGGTCTTGCCTAAAATAGGGTGAGTGGGGAAAATGGGAGGTGGGCAGCAGGCAAGGAGAGTGGGCGAGATAAGCACCTGGGTCCAGCACTTTGGATACCAAAGGCAGCCTCGGAGCTGCAGCCTCCAGCCTTGGGTAAGCAGCTTCCCTACGGTGCTCTCCCGGGTTTTTAAGGTGATACTCAAAACCCGTCTGGTTTTGGCTTTGCACCAGCCATTTGACAGAGTCCGTCATGGATGGCGTACCCAGACCCCGTCACCGATCGCTGCCAAGACTCGTCCCTTTGCCCTGCATTACAGAAATGCTCGCTGGCCTGGCGAGGTGTCCCCTCTTGCTTGGAAGCAAGCTTTAAACTGGGGAAACTGGACAGCTGGCTTTCATTAAGAAGTGAGATCCCTGGCTTCTCACTGGTTTGGTGTAACGTGAGCTCCATCTGTACTTGCACGAGCAGCCGAGCTGCGTCATTTTGGTTCAAAGCGCTTCATGCGTCTCCCTGACCAGCGTTGTTCTCCCTCCCAGGGTGTGACTGAGGCACAGAAGCTCCTTTGTGTGGCTGAAGTGCAAGTCTTAATGGAAAGGATGGGAGAAGACAGCTTTCCTCCTTCCCAACGCTCCCCGCAGCTGAATGCCGAGAGGGCCACTAATGGTCTGTGCCGCCGGAGCTGCTGGAGCTGCCGGAGCCGTGTGCTGGGGGCTCCCAGCCGCTCTCTGACACTGGGGAGAGGCAGGGCTGAGCAACCCGCAAGCCAGGCTGCTGGCCAGGAGACCCCGAGCTGCAAGCAGATTTATGTGAAAGCTTTGGCAGGCAGGATGCAATTTCATACTGGGGCAGCTGGAGGTAATCCAGTTTTCTTACTGGGTCTTGCACCAGTTCACCCAGTGAGAGCAAAACTTGTTGCTGGTTGCGTTGGGTTGTTCAGCTGGAGAAAGGAGCGTCCTGTGAAAGCTCAGGCTCCTTTGCAAAGCCTATGAGACATGGAGGAGCCCCGTTAGAAGCGTGGATGGCCTGGAGACACAGTGGCTTGTGCGGCAGATGCCCCTGCGCTGTGCGTGCCAGCAACCTTGGCCCTCGGTCCCGAGTCCTGTCACTGCCATGCCTGGTCCCAGGGACCGCAGTTTTGGGGACTGACCTGAGAGGCAGGAGGAGGTGGGAGTCGGAGGAATGCCTCTGGAGAGCAGGATCCCTGCATCCTTGCTCAGGACCTGTAAAATCTCACTCGCAGTGGAAAATCTGACCTTGTATTTTTGCTTTCAAGTCTCTGATGAACTGGCTGTGGGTTTGAGTAAGTGACGTTTGTAGAGGTCTTTGGAAAATGGTACTTGCTTTGCATGAACTTTTAAAAAGTCATATGGGTTTTATTTTCCCCCATCTACCCACAATTTCTCAAAAAATTCTCTTTTCACCTATACTTAGAAAGACAGCACCAAATCTATTCTCATTAAAATCTTTTACCGGCACGGATTTTTTTTTTTTATGAAAAACCATAAGATTTCCATCACAGGGGGAGGGGGAGAAAACCCATGGAAAGACTTGTTTTCACTGAAAAGCATGTTTTGACAGGAGTATTTCAGCCAGCGCTGATGTTTTGAGCTCATCTATCAAGTGCGTGCGCTTGCAGTTTGTTACTATTTTGGCCTCCCGAGAAGAAGCTGCGTGTCCCACGTTGCCTGCACCAAATCGCTGTGGGCAGCGCTTGGCCGAGGGCGTCTCGCGGGGTGAGCTGCTCAGGTCATCCAGCCACAAGGAGGACGCTTTCCTGTGCAAAACCCTCTGGAGTTAGAAGTTAAGCATTGAAACGTCTGTTCTTTCCGTCTCCGTCCCAGAAGCGCTGTCTGGGCATCCTCTGTCGACAGCCCCAGGTGTGCAAACCTGCATGCAGGCAGCCAGCCACCCTGTCCTGTAACGTCCTCAAGCGTACTTACGGGAGCCCTCCCTCACCCACTGAAGCTGGCCCCCGAAAGCGCAGAGAAGTAGCCCAGGTTGTTAATCCTGGGAGGACTAAGTAAAACACTTATCAGAGAAGCTGGGTACGACTTTGCTGGCCTGCCAGAGAACTAATCCTGTGGAATCAGAGGTTCTCAATTATTCATGTTTTCCAGAATCACGTTATTTCTTCCAGGGCCTGTTTTATAAATGCTGCTGCTATTTCTGATGGTAAATAACAATTTTGCATTATTTATGAAGAGATTTTTACAACTGCTGATATTACAGCTGCTGCCAAAGCACTGGGAAAATTATTATTACTGTTTGTGTTGTTTCTTTCTTACAATGCAACCCTCTTGTTCTCTGCGTGATGATGACGATGTGCCCGTCGCGGTGTGACAGCCGAGCGCTCTGTAAGTGCAGCGCCAGCGAGGAAGAGGGTGCAAATGCAAGTGGGTTGACTTGGGTTGCCGTCGAGCTCATGGCTGATGCTCGGAGCTGAGATGAGCCGGGGGTGGATGGGAACAGGGCCCCAGTTAGTGGTTAAATTCAGAGAGGAGGAAGGTCTGATTATCTCCCTGTGCCAGCTGGGGAGAGGTCCGTCAGACATACGTACTTTCTACCCCTTGTTAATGCTCCAGGGAAAATCATCTGTTGCACCTGAATTTTGCAGATGCACATTTGGAAAGCCACATTTCTAGGAGTGAGTCATTCAAGAACAGGCTAATTCCTGGGGCTGAGGAGCGTTTCCAGGGCAGAAACCCACTCCTGCTGCCAGCTGCATAGAGGGGGACGCATGCTCACCTCTGCTGGGGTGGAGATTCTGATCCCCTGGGCTAAGCAGGCCATGGAGAGAGGGGCCAGCGCAGAGCCGGTGGGGGTCTAGGGCAGCCATGGGATGTGCACGTGGTGTTTTGATGGGAAGAGCCTCAAACAGCTGCTGTGAGACCCACAGGTGAAGCCCTGGGGGATTCTGCAAGACGGCGCTCGTTCCCAGCTGAACGGCCGTGCAGGGCAGCCGCCCTCTCCAGCCACCGCCGTCAGCAGCACCGGGTGTTGGGAGCAAGCTCTGCTCCGCTCCTCACCCCACAGTGGGACCCCCATGTTGTGTTTCCTTGCAGCGATGGAGCATCTCGGGAGAGCCTGGCTGCGTGATTGCCTGCAGCCTTGTCACACCGCGGCATGGGGGGTCTCCGGGCTGGATACAAGGTGTTGTTCCTTCTGTGCATCTTGGGGTAACTCAGGGGCGCCAGCTAGATTAGCAAGCAGGTCTGAGAGCATCTCCACCACCCGACACAGGCCAGCTTACTGCTGGCCTGAATTCTAACTGCTAGAAGCAATAGGAGTCTGCTGTCACTAGCGTAGCTCCTGGCTAAAAGGGTTTAAAGATGAGCCCTGCCCTAGGTTGTCCTGCTGGTGGGTTTCTGGAGGTGGGAGTGAGCATGGTGCAACCTGCTCATCTACCACGTGCTTGCAGACATCAGCATGAGAAGCTGGTGGCAAAGCCCTGGGCTTGGGGTGCTGGGGTGGCTGCTTGCAGGAGCTCCTACACACCCAAGGTAGGATGTACTCCGGAGACTCTGCTGCTTCTGCTCAGATCACACCTTAGAGAGAAACAAAAATATCCCTCACCAATCCTTCACATTTTAGTAATTCAATCCCCATTTGTTTGTTGTCCCCTCCAACTTGGGGGAGTGTTAGTGGACACTCTCTAAGACGTGTTTGTTAATGGACACTTGCATTTGTAAGTAGCTTCAGACAGAAGCAGCTCGGGTGCAGCTTTACCCCAGCACTGAAAGGAACTTGGAGGAGAGAAATCTGGATTAAATCCTTTGGAGCAGGCAAGAGGGAGATATCTGGACGGTGCTTGAGAGAAAATATATATCACAATGTTATGTTAAATAGTGGTTAGAGCTTTCTGCGTGGTTTGCTCATAGTGGCTTCTGCTCCGTTTCACCCAGCTCTGCTAACACTGCGCTTCGGGGAGCGCAGAGCTGTAGGAGGTGGCCCACGGCTGGGCATCAGCTCTGTGGGTAAGACACAGGTGACTTTGCAAAGGCCACCAGCTGCAGTTTATTATGTGGCTCTTCGGCTGCCGCCTCTGTCTGTCGCTTGTCTCGGTCTCGTGCGCTTCGTGTCGTGCTGTTACTGCAGAAGACGTGGCAGGGCTTCCAGAGCAGGAGCTGTGCCGTACCCCGAGACCCCAGATGCTCCCACGCAGCCGCCACGCTGGGGCGTGCCGGAGGAGCCTCTTATCTCTCCGTCCGCATACGTGGCCTCCAACTGTGTCCTGCGAGCAGGTGGGGTGGGGAAGCCTGCAGGGACGTGGGGAGGTGGTGCTGGCAGCGAGGACAAGATCAGAGGTTCGCAGCTTGATGGAGGGGTGTCTGCACGCCTTGTTTCCCTCCCTGCTCGCAGCCTTGAAATCCAAGCGGTGGTGCAGCGCTTTCTAGGCTCTAACGGAGCAGGTTCCAGAGCGAATTGTAATGTAGCCGGTCCCACGGCTTCCGCTTGCTGCCTTTGGTGTTGGAGGGGTTAAGGGAATTACTTTAGCATGCAGTATCGGGAATGGTATTAATTTAGGCAGCTGGCTACGCTCTGCCATCCGGCTCCTTCCCTGCTTGCAGGGACATGAAACACCCTTGGGTCCCAGCGGTGGGAGCTGGGCAGCCACCAGCAACCCCCCTGCCCTTTTTTGTCCCTCTCAGGGCCAAAAGCAGGTCACTGGATAATGGATGCAGATGCTGCATCCTTCAACCCCTGCTAAGCCAGGCGAAAAGTTGCCCTGTCATTCACAGGGCGGCCTGTCCCTCTGCCTTGCTGTGCCCAGGTGAGCTGCTCCCCACCTCCCCATGCTGCCATGTCCCATCCCCGCTCCACTGGGCATCCAGTTTTTCCCTGGGTCAGCCTGCTCAGCAGCTCAGTTATCCTCTGTAACTTCATTTCTCCCCGCTCTGCAGTGACACAAGGGGGTTTATCGAGCACAGCCTGACAGCGGAGAGCAGCACAAGCAGAAAGACTGTGCAGAGACCCATCCCATCTATTTATTTTTTCCCTCCCCAGCCTGTCTGGAGAATAACATATCTTAAAATACTCTGCAAACCAAGTCACTGAAAGGCAGATAGGCTCACAGCAAAGGAGGACCTAGGTACCGTCCACCAGCTCATTGCTTTGGGCCACCAACCGGGCGAGAGTCAGGATCTGTCTAACAAATGCCATGTTGCCATGGAGTCAGAGACAGGATTGAATCCAATCATGTTGCTGTTGGAAAACAGAGTTAAATGTAAACAGCAGCAAGTTGTGTTTTCTCCTTCTTTTTGTAGATCTTCTCCATCGTTGTGTTTGGCTCCATCGTGAACGAGTGCTACGTGAACAAGGACAGCCAGAACCCCGACCTGCTCTGCATCTTCAACGAGAATGAGAGTGCCTGCAGTTACGGCATCGCCGTTGGCATCATTGCCTTCTTTGGCTGTATCTTCTTCTTTGTCGTGGACCTCTACTTCCAGCAGATCAGCAGTGTGAAGGACCGCAAACGGGTCGTCCTGCTGGACCTTGGCTTTTCAGGTATGTCTTTGGCTTTGCTGTGCTTGCAAAGGGCGATGCTGGCTCCGTGGGTTGTTGCCATGCCCTGCAGCTCCACACTTGAGTCCTCCCCTCCCCTCCCATGGCGTGGCAGGACTCGCGTGCCTCAGCTGGGGAGAAGAGAGGTGGCAGATTGGTTGTCCCATCCAGCCATGAGCTCAGAGGCAGCAACGAGGAAGTTGGCGTGTGGCAGCCTGGGGACAGTGGGGTGTCCCACTGGTCTGTGTCACTTCTGCAACCGGAGGCATTTGCTGAGCTGGGTTCAGTGAGGCCACGCAGAGAAGTGAGGTTTGATGGTTTCATCTCAGAGACCAGACGGGGTATTTTACCCTCCCTCATCTCCAGTTTCTGGCTCAAGCAAATGTCATTTCATCGGTTACATCTGGGTCTGTTTTCACTTTGTGCATTTGTGTTTTGGAACAAAGCAGAAACACGTTTCTACACATCACTGTAATCCCTTGCTGCCTTGAGGACTGCGGTGTGCAGGTGGGTCTGGGGCTCCCAAGGGCTGGCACAGATCTTCTGTGCCGTCTCGAGCCCCTTGACCTGGGGCTCATCCATGTGAATACGAGCAGGCGGGATGCCTTGAGCCGGGAGAGGCTGTCCTCCGCTCGGCTGCCGTGGGAGTTGCCTGGCTGAGTTTGCAGCGGATGTTCTCCATTTCCAGCCTCTTGTGTTAGCAAAGTCTGAAGGTGATTTATCCAGCGCAAGCACCGCTGATGGCTCTCTGGTCCCAAATGAAAACATCCGTCATCACCTCCCTGCACTTGCCTGTTGTTAAGGATGTTCTCTCCTTGCTAGAAAGCTTATTTCCATGGTCCTAGAGCACCGGCATCCAGCCCTCCCTGAGGTCTGGCGGGAGGAATCGGTGAGCCTGGTCCTTCCCCTCCCCACTGACCCCGCTTGGAGCAGCAGGTTGGACACGTGGCACCCGAAGGTCCCTCCCCACCGAAATCCTGCCGCAGTTGAAGCAGCGGCACAAGCCATTAGCTGCACGGTTGCTCGGTGTGCAAAGCACCCTGCTGCTGCCTGGACAAGCAAATGGGTTCATTTCACCGGGAGATGTCAGGGTGGGTCCCTGCCCAGTGTATTTTATCTCTTTCCTATTGCTGTGCCTTCCCTTTTCTAAAATTACGGCTGCCCCAAACCTTTCTTACAGCCCTACTGCCATAGCCTGTACACCCACTCACTCAGAAATGCCAGGCAGTTGGTTGCTCGCAGAACAAGCGTCGATACAAGCAGATCCCACAGCGGAGATGAAGTGCAGGGTTTCGTTGGCATGTGAAGCCTCTGCAGCTGCAGAGATCGCGGCCCACCGTACCCCGCTGCGCTGCTCCCAGCAGCCTCGGGCACCGAACCTGCCAGGAGGCAGAGCTGACCCACATAATTTGCCTTGTTTAACTACTTCCATGTTAGTAACCCCATGAGACTTCACCCGTGGGACTCTCTTACGCTGTCACCTTTTTTCCTCCCCGCTGAGGATGGGACGCTTGGTTTCCTCCTTTTTCGTTGCAACTGTTTCATCTTTTCTCTCCGTGTGTGATCTCTGCATTATTGCTTAATTTAAAAGCCAAAAATGCATCTGGGAACTAAGCGGGTGAGGGCCGTGCTCGGGTGCGAGGGAGCATTGCAAACCGGGCGGCGTGTGGCGGGGTGAGAGAAGCAGGTCGTTTCTGGCCCTTCGCCCGGGTCACCCAGGAGCCGGGTGCCGGCTGCCAGCAAAGCAGATGTCAACAGGCAGTTGCTGTCTCTGGAGGTTGTTGGGGGGGGAAGTTAATGAAAGTGTTAACCCACAACTTTCTTTTGCTTGAAGGAAAGAGGACTTGTGGGTTAGATTAGTGGCAGACCAGAGCCCCTGAGCTGGCTGGGAGGTAATGCTGGGGTGCAGGCAGGGGTGCAGGCAGGGCCGGGGTGCTGTGCAAACGGCACTTGCGACCTTCTCTTCTATCTGCTCTTGCAGCTGCTCCTGTAGACATGCTCTTGCTTGGGACCAGGCTGTAATTACGGCTGTAACGCATCTTTCCTGGTGTTTGCACTCTGGTGTCTGCAGATCCTAAAACGATAATTATCTACTGGCTTTTGTGGTGCTTCCTGGCATTCTCCTTTTCCCCAGCATGCTGGAGGGTGCGGCTGTGCCTGTTTCCAGCTGCAGTCGGGACCGGCACATGTAGCCACACCACGCTACTGTCAGCTCAGCCCTCTTCGTGAGGTTTTAAAATTCACGGGTAGCGACAGACACTTCCAAAACACCCTCTTAGACCTGATGCTGCAAATACACCTGGGCTTTGGTGCAGGCACTGCCAGCCCCTCCGCAGGACCGGGACTGTGTGGGTGCCAGACAAGGTCACGGCCACGTTCCCCGTGAGGCACCGGGTGCGATCCCCGCATGTCTGATTCATGTTATCGGGTGCAAAGCCTCATCTCCAAGGAGTGCTAGCAGGTGAACAGGATCACAAATGAAAATAAGCACTGGTACAGAAACAAAAATAGTTCCCGTAGAGCTCTCTGGAAGGCCTGATCATACACACAGCAAACTTTGAACAGCATCTGGCTGGTGTTTCTGGAGATGCTCTCCATGCCTGACCCCATTTCCTCTGTTGACAGCGATACCTGCCTTCCTGCTTCCCCAGGGAACTGGAGGGAATCCTTTTTCTCCTCAGGGATCCAGGCAGAGCTGGGTGTGGAAGGGAAAGGCTTGCCCCTGCGTTGTGAAACCTCCAGGAAGTCAACATGGGTAACAGCAGAAGTGACCCCAGCTAGAGGTTTTTGTCTGAAGAAGCTAACGGTTTTAGCACTGGGAAGGTCAGCGTCTTGCATATCTCAGTGTTGCAGAGGAAGCCAGTAACTGCAATACCCAGCGCAGCCGGTGCACGTTCAGAGATGTGCATGATGTCATTTTAACTCTTGAAAACCCTTAGAAGACACCAGCGATAGATGGGGCTTTGTGCTGCTGGTTGGTGGGCAGCCCCCATGTCGTGGCTGTGACTCGTGCTCTGGGGCAGTGTCCTGCCCAGGAGCGTATGAGGGAGGACCCATTACACTAGATTGAGTGTTAAACAAAGAAACAGTCCTCCCAGACAAGCTCACCCTCTATAAACCAGTGACACAGCCCAGTCCTGTTGGAGAGCCCCCGTGTCCCTTGGTGCCAGCACTGCGTGGCCCTAGAGCTTGTCCCTGAGCATCCGTCTGCTCCCCACAGTGCGGCTCCAAATTAACCTGCTGGGAGCTGCTCTTAGGTTTCATCTCTGGTCTTTCGACTTCCAAACGCTGCTGTCCCCAGGAAAGTGCATATTTGAGTGAGAAATTCCTGGCTGAGGCTTGCTTCTCGGGCACAGGAGGGCAGTGCTCCCCACTGCCGTGGCATTTGCTCCCCAAGTACCCAGAGGTGGGAGCGCTTCAGCAATGCAGCATCTGGAGATGTGGTTCAGCATCTCCTGCATCGAGACATACCAGGGCACCGCTCCCCACTATGTTCACCACGTACTGGTCATCTGAGCTGCAGGCAGCGCTGTACCTCAGGCCAGCATCTTGTGTCCACATTTAGGCATTGGATCTGCTTCCCGTAACGGGGCCCAGCTGCTGGTAAAGCCCCGTTACAACAGAGCTGGGAGGTTAAAAAGCATCTCTGTGCCTGAGGATGACCTTTGAGGAATAAACCCCAGAGGCCTCATTTAACACTGACAATGAGTGGTCATCCTAAGGGGAAGTGAAAATGTATATGCAGAGATTTGGGGCGGTTTTGGTGGCAGGCATTAGCTGTATTTGGCAAAATGAGGCTGTTGTGTTAGTCTGTAGTTTCAAAAAGGAAAGCCTGGCTGGAGGTTGTGTTGCTGGGAGGGCAGCTCGAGGGCTCAAGCACGGCCAGGCAGACCAAAGCATCTGCTGGTTGGGAAGCCCCAGGCCCCACCGTGCAAGAGAAGGAGGTAAGGAGTGCGTTTTCTTAAACTGCATTTAGGAGTAAATTCTGAATTAAAGGCGAGGTGTGCGATGAGCCCTGTAACTCACACTGGATGTGAATGCATGCGTGCATTTTATATCGTATTTAGGAACGACTGGCAAGATAAAGGGGAATAAAGGAAGCTTCTTTCCTCTCCCTGCAGTCAGGCTGTGCTTTGCAGCCGGCTGCCCCATGGGACCACTCACGCTGATGCGCTAACGATCCTTGGGAAGGTGCTGGGTAGCTCAGTGTCCCACCGACACCCCAAAATGGTGGGTGGGGGAACCTTTGTGCTGGGGATGCTCAGGAAAGCTGGAGACCCTTAAAACAGCATCATGGAAGGCTTCAGGTTGTGCAGCTCCTCTTCCCAGCGCGGGAAGGCATCACTGCTCCTTACACTGTGTGCTTAGGGCTTGCTTCTTGACTATTTTCTGAGCTCCTTGGCATCAGGCAGTGCTGTTGGCTGGTGATTGAATTAGGGGAGCTGCGGCCCTATCTTGCTCAGCCAGCTTTGGTTCCAGTAAGGCATAAACACCAGAGCATTTTTGCTCAATCCCGCAGAGCCCAGAGAGGCTGAGAACAGGAGCGCAGTCAGCGGAGGGCAGCGAGGACGAGCAGAGCTCCCTCACTTGAAGCCCCTGTGCCTCTCAGCCCCATGGGCAGCCCTGCTGTGTCCCTGCCCTTGATGAGCACTTGCTTGTTTGCTGCGCTGGTGGGATGCACTGACATTCCAGGGTCACTCGTGATCCCCGTGTTCGGAGCAGGGCTTAATCTAAGCCTGTCCATATTCCTGGGTGATTGTTCCTGGCCTTTTTTTAAGCTCTCTGGCTGTGTCGTTGGGTAGGAGCAAGGCATAGCTCATCGCAGACAGCCATAAAGCCTCCTCCTGCATCAGCCAAGCAGCCTGGTGCTGCTCTCAGAAGTCCAGGCTTCTTGCTGGGTGAGGTTTGCCGTTTCCAGCCCAAAGTTTCTAAGAGCCGGTGGTGTCCAGGGAACAGAGGGAACGGTGGGTCGACACGCTGGGGTGCTGGAATTGAGTTGGTAGCGCCTTGACCCCTGCGAGCAGGCTGAAATCCCACAGGCTGTGAGGACAGCATGCCCGGAGAGGGTGTGCTCTCCCTGTAGGTCTTTGAGATCAGGTTGAGATGTGGGTGAGCTAACCTTCAGGTGGGCAACACACTGGGTGACCCTACAAGGTTCCTTCTGTCCCTGTTTTTTCCAGCAATTGCAAATCAGCCTCTTTTGACATAGCTCTGTCTGGGCCACAGCACAGGCCAAGGCACCCATGATCACAGTTGCTATTTGAAAATCTTGATGGCAGCATGTTTGTGCATCAGCAGGCGGGTCCTTGCAGCAGAGGCAGCGGTGGGCAGGGAAATCACTGACCAGCTCTGTCTTCTTTCAGGTTTCTTGTCCTTCCTGTGGTTTGTAGCCTTCTGCTTCCTAACAAACCAGTGGCAATTGACGACAATGAGCAAAGGGGTCTCGCAAGGAGCAGACGCTGCCCGGGCAGCAATCACCTTCTCCTTCTTCTCCATCATCGTCTGGGTGAGTTCAGCTTCAGAGCTAAGGTGGGGAGAGCAGAAATGAAACCCGCCCTGGGCTCAGCGCTGAGCTGGGAGGAGAAATTGAGCACAGTTTGGAGAAGTGAATCCTGGCAGGCAGCAAGGGGCTGTACTGAGAAAACCTGCGGTCCCTCCAGTTAGAGAAGAAACTTGTAGTTCCTCACCCAGGAAGCATCAGCTCTGGTCCCCTCTCACTGGGGAATTCCACACTTCCCCTTCTCCTGAGGCTGGAAAGTTGTGTTCCCATTGAAAACGTGGCCAGCCATGAGCTGCCCTCATTTCAGGGCCTCATTAGACCCCTGGGAGTAGCTTGATTGGAAGCAAATAAGTCCCCAGGAGTGTATCACCACGATGAGCTGGTCGCACGGTATGACAGGGGGATTTTGGGAGCTCTCAGGCCCATCAGCCCACCCTCAGGGGAAGCCAGGCTGGCTCCTCTGCTGCCCACCCCAGAGGCAGGGCCTGCAGAAACACCTCTTGCTCCTGTGCATCCCCGGGGCTGCACGGTGGCAGAGGGACATCTGCCAGGGGTGTGCAAAACCCTGCGGGGCCCCTTGCCCACAGCTGCTGGACCCCGCATGTACCTGGGGGTACCTGCGCTGCTCAGGGGGCTCCTGCTCCGGGGGGTGCGTGTGGAGGAGCAGGGGTGGCCCCTGCATCACCTCCACCCCTCCCTTGGCATATTGCGGGCAGAGAGCACCCAAGGTGGGCAGTAATTCCATATTGCGTTAAAAGAACTGGGGCAAAAGAGAGTCTGAGGCTTTCCAGCAGCAGGCCTGGCTCCAGTTACTCACCTGTTTAACTGCTCCCTGCTCTATTATTATAGATATAAATCTCTTCAAATCCCAGCTCCCTCACAGTTCATCTCCATCGCTGCATTGCCAGACTGCCCGTTTAACGCAGCCGCCGGGGAAGGGAGCTGGGTGGGATGCCCTCCGCCGTCCCATCAGCATCTGCTCCCACCCCAGGGAGGGCAGTGGGGACGCCGGTCCCCCGCCACCGGCACGGAGGATGGCTGGGAGGTGGTGTCGCACCGGCAGCCCCTCTGCTGGTGCCATTAATAAACCCAGGTGCTCTGCTTGATCACGCAGCCAGCGCCGGGGAGCGGGCGCTGGGCGGTGGTTGGGAAGCCGTTCTCCGTGTCTGCAGGCAGTTTTTTTCCCCTCCTTGAGCCTGTCGTTTATAAACTAATTGAATTGTTAATGAAACCTCCTGAAATAAGAGCGAGCGTGGTGTGCTCGCAGCTCTGCCACCAGCATTTCCCATGGTTTGCGACCTGAATAATGGCAACCTGGAAGAGGGTGAAGGAGTCTCGGCAGAACTGACCTATTTTGCTGGCCCGGGACTCAGCAGCGTTCCCTCCCCGCAGCAGATGGGTTTATTGGTGCTAAAGGTGCCAAATCTGCGCAGCTGGGGACCCGAGCCCAGGCTGCGACGCCCAGCCCACGCGGAGCTTCATGGGAGTCAACCTGTCACATAGAAATGGCATCTTTAGCCTAAGGGGTTGTGGTTCGGGGTTGTTTTAGTGCTCAGCTTTAATGGAGCGGGGCAAGCAGCCTCCTGGGATGCCGTGGTGTGCTCGGTGCTTTGCAGCGAGCCAGGGGATGCGGGGTCCTGGGGGCACGTGGGGTCCTGGGGAGACACGGGGTCCTGGCCGCGCCGTTGCCATCCCCCCCTAACCCTCCTCCATCCCGCGGCAGGTCGCGCTGGCGGTGAAGGCGCTGCAGAGATACCGCCTGGGGACAGACATGTCGCTCTTTACCACCGATCAGTTCGCCGCCGACCCCAACGCGGCGTACCCCGGCTACCCCACGGCCGCCAGCGGCATCGAGAGCACAGAGACCTACCAGAGCCCCCCCTTCACCGAGACCTTAGACACCAACCCGAAAGGTTACCAAGTGCCAGCGTACTGAGGGGCGAGGGCCGCGTACCAACAGACCGAGTCCTACGGTGCAGTACACTTAACCGGTTGATTGCAAATGTATTCAGTCCCATTTCCTTAATGTGGCAAGTCAGTGCTGGGTTCCTTACTATTAGCTAGTTGTGCAGTGAATTCTGTACAGTGGTATTGGTTCTTGTCTTACCTGTCCAAGGGTTTTATAAAAGCAGTGTTCCCTCTAAGTCAGAAGGAAGGAAGGTTGCTACCAGATCACCTACACGTGGCAAAAGATGAATAAATGCTCTCTCTGAGGCTTGACACCGGGCGATCGGCGTTGGGCTCTGCTGAGCGCCCAGGAAAGCCCAGAATACCTTTTACCTGTTAGAAAACGCGGTAGCTGAGGAGTTGCTATTTATCTCGTTCTTCCAGAGCTAACACAGAATCGGTCTCATGGTGGCGGGGGTGGGTGGGCGGTGCTGGGGGGTTTGGCCCCGTGCCGCTCCCGCTGCAGAGCTTTCCTGTACACGTTCCATGGAAAGTGCCAAATTCACAAAGAAATAAGCGGCGTCTGTGTTACTTTTATTTGTATATATTTACTGTATTAAAAACAAAAATCCAAATAGGCGGTTCAAACTTAGCTTAGGGGCATGGGGGGGCAGAGCGGGTTGGGGTTTGTGCTGAATATCCAAGTCGCTTCGACGTTTCAACGCGGTTCTGGTTGAGGATGTAAAAAGATACTGTTTGGAACTGGAAACCAGTTCAGCAATAGTTGGCTGCTGATTAGGAACAGCCTTTTATCAGCGGAAAGTACGGCGCGTTGCAGTTCCACTTCTTCACCGAGGGGTTGGGAAGGTTTGCAAATTTACTAGTTTCTGGCTGGCAGCACCGAACGCTTACTCGCACTCAAACCCAGAGCTACCAGCCCTGGAGGGGCGGGTGTCTCAGCGACTCAAAGTCCAGGTCAATTAGAAGTGGCGCTGAACTTGTACTTTTATACTGGGAGCAGCCACCATCTGTCGTCAGCTGCAGCAGAACCTCAGGGGTGAATGTACCCTGCGGTCGCTAGAAATGAGGAATTCAGAGAATTGGAAAGACTTTACAGGCCTTTGGAGTCCATCGACTGGGGACACACGGCCCCGTGTTTGCAAATACTGGGAGAAGAGAGTGAATGAAAAATGCCTGGGAAAGAGGCCGAGTTTTGGTTTTCAGCTGCAAAACTCCAGGTGCAAAATCCAGTAGATCCTTGTCGGCGACCTGCCTGCCTTCCCCGCGCGCCTGCCTGCGCGGTGGCTGCGCGCTGAGCTGTTTGTCCCTAAGGACTGAGCAAAGGAGCTGAAACCTGAATTCCCGACCACCTTGGTGGCAGCTCCATCCTTAGAGGCCCCCGACTCTCCCGGCTCCCGGGGTTTCGCCTTGCTGGTTTTACGCCGGCAAAAGTTGCGCGCTGCCTTCTGACCTCGTGACAAGCAATAGTTACCGCACTGCCCCAGCTCTCCTTGTAGCAAAAACATCCAGCAGGTTTGGTTTTTTTTTTGTCGTCATTAACACAGCTCATTTCTGCTGCTAAATTGCAAATAAATGCATTAATTAATAAGCAGCAAATCTCATTTCGAGCAGTCATTATGAGCGACAAAGTGCATTACTGGAATCCCCTGCTATTCAGGCCAGGTTGAAATGTGTGTTTGCAGCGAAGGCTGGCTTTGCCGGAGCTGAGCTCCTCCCGCTCGCCCGGCCGCACCGGAGCCACCGGAGCTGCGCCAGGATTTTTCAGGCAGCATTTCCCAACTGGGACGCTTGTCCCGCGCCGCCGCAGCCTCCCCGCGCAGCGCGGCGGCACCGAGACCTGGCGTCCCGCCGCGGCGGTCCCCGCCACAGGCTTTCCCAACAGCGGCAGCGGAGGAGACCTCTGCCTCTGGGCGCCTGTGCACCCATTTCAAGGTCCAAACGCTATCAGGGCAGGTAACGCTCAGCCCTGCTGCCCGGCCCTGCTGCCCGCGGCGGAGGCAGGAGCACGAGCAGGAGGATGCCGCGCTGCTTTATCGGGGTGTCGCTTGCTCGGCTGAGGCGAGGAGCAAGGAAGAGGTGACCAAGGGTCATCTGCCAGTGGCCGGTGCCAGCAGGGCTTGGGGAACAGTGAGACATCCTTGCGTTAAGTAGAGCAGGGAGACCCAAACCCCAGTGCGGTATCAGCCTCGATTAATTACGTGACCCGTGGCTTTTTCTAGAGTCAGTCTTGCTGGGAAAAAAAAAAAGGCAAAGGATTTTAATACAGGGTACGGTAGAACTGTAGCAATATTTTCCTTAGAGGGAACACTGAAATTTTAGCAGCACAAACAGTACTTGTGTTAATATTTTAGCAAAATTATAATCAATTTAAATGTTTAAATTGATTGTATGTGAGATAATGTTTGTTCAGTACATTGTATTTTTTCTAACTATATAACTGTTCCAGAGTTTCCTTGTAACCGTAAAGAACTAAAGCTCTGTCTGACTGCGGGATGTGTCCTGACCCCCGGTGTAACCATGCTGAATATTACAACATCTGAATGTACGCACCGAGGCCTGCGTTGCCTTTCTTTCCTCCCCACCCTCCCACCCGCCGGCGGTGGGACGCAGGAGGGACGCACACGCACGCTCTCACGCCGGCCCCCGACCTCGAGAGCAGCAACGGTGCAACGGGGAAGACTTCGGCACGACTTCAGCCCCCGGCCGAGGCACCGTTGTTCCTTCTCAAGGTCATCGGGTTGTTTGTTATTTAACAGCTCCCCAAAAGTCAGCGTTACGTTTAGCTTGCGGGCGGCGCGGTGAGCGTGCAAGGAGCTGGCTGTGTTTTGCTGGGCAGGAGAGGAGGAAGGTGCTTGGGCGCCCGAGAAGCTTCCTGGCAGCAGGAAGGCAGAACAGATTGCTCCTTGATTAAACCGGAGCTGGGAATAACGTGTCCAGCCACACCAACAGGCACCTCAAGGAAGTTTAACCCTGCTCCCTCTGCCACTGAAAATCTGCCGTGGTCCCCGCCGGTGGAGGGGAGGACGTCCCCGCTGGGGTGGCGCTGGGAAGGAGCGGGTCTGCAGAGGCAGGTGGCACGTACGGGCAGGCAGCCCGCAGTCGGTGTATGTTTTCCAGGCAGCAGCGATGAGTTTGTGTACGTAGTCGCCCACCGAGGCTGTGGCAGCCAGGCAGGACGGGACAAGCCGTGATTAATGTGGTACCGCACCGCCTAAGACACACATGCCTCGGAACGAGCGGTCGCCCGCCTTGAACAAAACCCATATTCTGGTTTATCGGTGAGGCTGCTGCCTGCCTGTGCTGCTCCCCGGCCCCGCGGCAGCGCGGGCTGGCAGCCGGCGAGGCCCCGCTGACTTAAAACCGCTCTTATAGGCAGGGTGAGACGCCGGGGCCGAGCCTGGCCAGCAAGGCCACGTGCCCACCCCATCCAAAAGCCTCTTTCTCTGCCAGCCCCGGCAGCGTCCCCGCTCGCTGGTCGGCGCCGTGCGTTACCTGCCGCAGCACGTCGGCGTGCCCGCGGCTCGTCAGGCAGACTAGTGTGTACAGCTATGGACTGCAACTAAATATAACCTTACGGGCTTATGGTTAGAGAATTAAGTCCATCGGTGTAATAACTGTAGTATATTATCTGGGGTTCAAGTATTTGTAACATCGACCTTCGTACTTCTTTCCCCCACTTTTTTCTCCTCCCTGCACCTTCGCTGTGGCACAGTAGCACTAGCAGCTTTCCTCCTACCCGTCCGGTCCACGTCCTAAAAGCATGCCAGGGCTGCGCTGCGACCGTGTGCCGTGCCAGCTGCTACCCCCATGCTGTCCCCGCAAGCTGTTTAATATATCCTCCCTTCGCTCGGAGATCTGGGAAGCCCAGCAGCTAACTCGAGCTTGCAGGATCGTGCTGCTCTCAGACTAGCGTGCCAAAAGCTTCTGCGTAGTGTTAGCACTGAATTTGGGTGTAAAGAATAGAATTTAAATGCTCCTGTACCTTTCCTGGAGATGTATTCTACCAAATCACCTTGCTGCAGGGGGCTCTGTCGCGACAACGTAGGTATTGCTCAGCGCCGAAGTTAACCATGGTGTGGTTTTTGCATATTTAAGCATATTAAAAGATTTGAAAGAATTAGGGTGGTTTTTCCCTAACATTTTAAGCTATTCCTAGTGAGGCAGAAGTTTTGCTTGAGTTAGTAAAAAGATCTCCTCCCTCCCCTCCCGCGGTTCGAGCAGACCCTCCCTCAGGCCGTGCCTTTGGGCAGTCGGGATTTCACAGGCCGGTTTGCCTGGACGCTTTGCGGGGGCGCGTTTCCCATCGGTTCACGCTACAACAGCAAGTGCCGACTACGGCATTTCTCTTTACTTCTGCCGACCAGCAATTCCTTCCAGGGGCAGCTCGTACCCTTCCCCCTCCGCAGGCACCGAGGGGGCGCGCGGCCGGCTCTTGGCTCTGCCGGCTGCGGCTCTGAGGTCACTCACAAAACTAAGCTAACCCCGGCCGGCGTCCGCTCCTGAGTAAATCACGGCACCGCGTCTGCGGGATCGGTATTTCTCTCGCTAAAAGCTGCTGTAGAGATTTGCAGATTTCCCTTCAGCCTTTGTTTTCCCAAAGTGTGTTGGGGAGAAGGGGTGGGTCTAGTTCCGCTCTGCTTTATTCCCAGTACTCTTCCAGCTCGCCCTGCGTCTCAGAAGACCCTCTCCCACCCCAGCGAGGCTCAGAAACCGCCCTCACCGGCTCAACTTGAAACCCAAGTTCAGCTGCCTGTGTTTCATTGCAATACGCGTTTAAACCTCAGATTCTTTAAGGGTTTTAATATCAAACTGATACCAAATGTGATTTGCAAAGTCCAGTTGTTTCGCGGATACCTCTGTATAAGCAGACCGCTTCGAAGAGCTGCCCTTGTCACTAACTTTATGTGCGTTGTAGTAGAGCGTGGACCGTGTACGGAAGTCAGTTAAAAATGTTTACAACTTTTGTATATATTATATATAAAACTATCTTTTGAGAGAACAATCCGTGATTATGTATTTTCAGTGTCCGTGTACCAACTGCAACTTATTTTCAATAAAGAGTTAAAAATGAATAGAAGCGGCCTGGAAAAAAACAAAATTTGGTAATACTTTATTTAATCAGGTGAGCACAAGGAACGGGAAAACCGCGGCATCAGGCCAAAGCGATCGCTCGCCTCGAGGAGACCTAGCGCAGCGCCCACCCGCCGGGAGCGACGCGTCTGCCACCAGCGGGGACTGACTGAAAAACCGAGGGAAGACGCGAGGTGCTCCCGCAGGGAACACGCGCTGCGTCTCCTGCCACCTTCCGAAAGCAACGGAAAAGGGCAAAGAGCCGACGCCGTCGGCCGGGGGCTGGCGGAAAAGGGGGCAGCGGGCGGCAGAGCGAAGCGCCGCCGCGGGCGGTCGCGTCGCGCCCCTGCGCTGCGCGAAGCGGGAACACGGGGGAGTCACTGCGTGTCATCTCTTCATGCATTTTATCATCAGCCATGCAGCTAAATAATCCTCCCCCTCCCCCGTTGGGGGCGCGGAGCTTGGCCCTGGGCTGAATACAACACGGTCAGGTATTAAAAAATGGCCTTAATGATTCAGAAAAGAAACCAAAAGCACTCGGCCGCCCGACAGCACGCAGGGAAAGCTGCCTGCAGCCAGGCCTAGCTCTTCCATAATACTCCGAGCTCAATTTCATACAAATGATGCTTCTATAAAAGCAGTGTTTTGTCACTAAAGATCACATAAATTAATTTCAACTTTATTTCTACATGTTAAAAATAACTAAACGTGGTCTGCCAGGGTGGGAGAGAGTCAGACACCGCATCACAGCCGTGAAAGCGTGCTGTGGGGAGGACCCTTGTCACTCCGTCACGTCAGCGCTGCCGGAGGAGTTACTTCAAACGATGAATAGATTCCCCCTCCGGCCTCCGCGAGGTGGAGCTGGGAGAGGCCAAGCCACGGAAGCACAGCTGCTTCAGAGCGGGTAGCGCCAGGGCAGGCGCGGGACGCGAACGCTCCGTACAGTCTGAACAAGTTATCCTCGTTAGTGCAGACCACTGTAAACAGATAAATGCACTTCAAGGCACTGCAGATAAACATGGTCAGCGATCAGCAGCATTTAATGTCCCAACGTGCTGTTGTTTGGAGCTACCACCAGTAATACATCCAAGAAATTAGAAACATGGCAGTCATTAAATAAAATTATGGTGAAGTGTGCTTTACAGGAAGTAAAGCCTTAACGTTATTATTCTACATGCAGTGCTACAAAATAAGTCTCTTTAAAGAACACGTTACAGAAAAGGTCAGAGGCAACTTCAAATCTCACGGTCAACTAATCACACAGATCAGTCCCATTCTTCAAGTAGTAGAATTAATTCCGTTCTCAGACAGGAATAGTCTTTGCGCTATCAGCAGCCCCACACTTACAGACACGCGGCCGTAACTGTCTCGGCAGCGAGTAGCATCTTTCCTGCACCTTTGTACCCCTGACTACTGCGATCTCCGTGGTCACAGAAATAGCACACACACAGAAAAATCAGAATATTATAAGGGAAGGCAGTTTTGCTTCCGTTCGTTTCAGTGATTCATCATCTTCTCCCATCCCCCACCCCCCCAGAAAAAAAGAAAGAAAAACCCCGAACCAGGTGGTTATTCCCATATTGTGTCCCCTATCGGTCTTCAGATCAGAAAGGATTTTCTCAGCTATTGCATGTTACAGGAGAAAGGTGGCCCCTGCCTGCCCGCCCTGCCATTTCAGCCTACTTCTACTCAGGCGTTTGGGAAGCTCAGACTTTGGATGCTCGTTAGCTACGGCGCAGTCCAGTGATCCCTTTGCGCAGTATTTATGAATGGCACTGAGAGGGCTCGCCGACGGTTACCCGACTACTCAGCCGGCCCCGGCTCTCAGCCACGCCACACCGCCAAACCTCATTCCAAAAAGTGCATATTCATAGGCAAGAGACTGTTTTATTGGTCTTCAGGAAAGCTAACTGATGATTCTGCTGATCGCTTGTAAGGAAGGGAACTCCTCATCCTCAATATGCAAAGCTTTGTGGGTGACAACGTCCTGCTGAGTCAGTACTTGCTTACACGTCGGGCAGATACAGCAGTCGAGATCAGAGTTGGAGTCTGTCTGCCAAGCGTTCTTTTTGTTCTTTTTGGATTTGTTTGAGCTTTGTTTTTCTTTGATTCGGAAATCGTTGTGAGCAGAGAGCAGTTCTTGTTGCTTAACTGTGTCCGGCAACAACACCAACAACTCATTAAAAATTTTCTTGAAGTTATCTCCAAGCAGTTCTCGGCAACTTTTGTAATACTGAGCCGCAGAAATCAGACCCTTCAGTGAAAAAGAGAATTGGAATAATTAGAAAAAAACCAAATATATTAAAAATCTCTCTCACAGGGATTCACATTCTCCCAGAGAGGGGGGTGTCGAGAATCCAGAGGCCCTTGCCCACTCACCTGTCTGAACTGCCCAGAATGAGTTTTAAATTTATTGAACTTGGACTCATCGCTTTGAAGAAATTCTTTAATAGATTGTATCAGCTGAATGTTCCGTCGCTGGAAGTTTTCGGGTATCAAGTACGATCCGTGACGGGATTTTGGCCTGCATTTGAAAAGACCAAAAGTGACTCTGACGTTGCTCCGTGTTACACAGAGCCGCCGCGGGGTACGTGTGGTGCGGCCGTGCTCCTCCGCAGGACGCGCTCCCTTCTCCACCCAGCCGCGCGTGCGGTCACTCTAAGCAGCACACAGCTACCCTGACGGGACGCTGCAATGCGTCCTGTGGAATTACTGTATCAGATTCCAGCTTTGCCTGGGCAGAATATGTAAAATCCAAGTTTAACATAGGCTCGACTAGCCCTTTTGTAAGCCAGGTTTACTAGAGAGACATGAGCAGCAAAGACTGCACCATGAATAGAACTGCACAGATTGATACAGACGCCTGCATTAAATTTAAACACACATTTTCCCCTCCCCTTTTCCTGTAAGCCCAGAAGGGCCCCGGCCAGAGACCAGCTACTGCAAAGGTCAGAGCAAAAAAGGCGTTCAGGGGTCACCAAGGAAAACACACTTCAGCGCCTTGCTTCAGGGACCCAGAGAGAACCAACAGAGAGGTTAAAAAACATGTTGAAGCTTCAGATTTCCAAATAAATCTAGAAAAGGCGAAAGTCTGAGCTGCCACACTGCCCAGGTTTTCACTTCCTCAGACTTGCACCCACACGACGCTCGTGCTGTGTTTTACGCAGCTCTCCTGACTCCAGCGGCCGCGGGGACCACGGAGCGACGGGCCTCTGTGGCTGCACCCCTTTAGAATAATCCCCTCGGAGCATTTCGTACGTTGTTTGGAGCCCATGCGACATAACTGCGATGTAACGTGTAAAGTAACTCTAACTCAAAGTACTTTTACTTACTCTTTCAAAGATGTAGTGACAGGTTCGGAGAGGTTGGTGGATGGAATAACAGCAAAACCTGGGGGGGGTTTACTGACAGGCACCGACAGTCCCGGAGGCGGAGGAGGGCTCTTTAATAGCACCACAGTGTTAAAGCCTAAATGAAAGCAGAGAACGGGCAGGAAGTTAGAGCGTGTATCTGTGGCACCCACATACCACCGTCTAAAATTAACACCAGTGGTCTGAGGTACTCTCCAGAAGCACTAAGTAAGAGCCAGTGGTACAGACACCACTGTATTTGAAAAAACCTAAAAATTAAGAGAGGTGGAAACCTGTTGCCTTAACCGTCAGGTCAAGAAGCACTTCAGAGTGGCTGATGTTACTCTACAGAGAAAGTGCTTTAATTAATAATTTACTTTTTCAATACAAAATAATTTTATAAAAAACCCCACGCAAACTCACAATGAAAACCACTTTTGCGTTATTAAAGTGAACAGAAATCACTCCAGAAGTCACAACAGCACTAGGCGTCGCGTGTTCCGGCGTACTCCACCCAGCAGCATCTGCAGAGCAGCACACAGCCAGCTACGCACACACCTCCCGATGCCACGCTACCCTCATTAAAAGCACCGTAAATCCCGCTTGTTGCTACGTTACCCTGGTTTTACAAGATTACAGCACTGCTAAAAGCGAGAGCACTAAATCTCTGCAAACACAGAAAGCAAGCGACCAAGCCAGCCAACCGGTAAGTACCAGCAGGCCCGTGTCGCAGCTGAAGAGACTCCCTTTGCCCACAGGGGCTTCCAAACTAGATCTTAAAGCACAAAAGTCCACGTATGCGTCAGCCGTGACTCATCAGAAGAGCAGTGACAGGTAACGACCGGCTGCTCGTCACTGAGGCACCCCCAGAGAGCAGACACCTGCAGCTGCACAGAGCTGCGGAGCTCTCCCAACATCGCCACCGCTTTGACCGCGTTTCACAGGGGACATTCAAGCCGCCCACGTCCCCCACGCTGCCTTTTTAAACTCCAGAGGCTAACCTAGCACGCGGCGGCAGAGCTGCTCTTCGCACGAGAGCCAGAAGGTGCAGCTTATACATCTCATCCGCGTGCCACGACGCTTCCCGAAGCTACAGGCAAGCAAGGCTGGCCGCGCCCTGCAGCACTTACCTGGTGGCGGCGGCATTCGAGCTGGTCCTGAGCTCCCAAGAGCTGGGAAGTCTTCCTGAGGTAAAGGGCATTTGTTAGTCACTGTGGGCTTTTTAAGGCCAGGGGGCTCTTTGGGCGTACTGCAGATCGCTAATGATTTTTCCGAATGACCATTCATGACGGCTGCGGGTCTGTCGGGGGCGTGAAGAGCGGAGGGCGCGTTTGACGTCTGCTCCGCTTCTGGCAGCTTTTCAGTCGATGCCCTGGGAAACGATGTCTCCTGTAACGGGTGTGGGGACGATAGACTCTGCTTCTCAACCCCCACCTTCTTTTTCTTGCTCACTTTCGTGAAAGTTTGTGAGGTAGAAGCCGCCAGCAAGGACGATACGTCAAACATTGTTGGCGTGTTTCTGATCTCCTGGGTTGTCAAGCCGCTACCGCCGTCTTCGTCGTCTGACTGACAGAGTTTATTGCTCTTCTTGCTTCCTTTAGTGCTATTCAAGGAGGGTGTTTTTTTGGCTACCTGGTTTACGCAGGGGTTGCTCATGGCTTTGACCACGTTTTTACCGGAGCCATTGTTCCACGCAGAGGTGATGTTAGTCACTGTTTTATTGTTAGGCCTCATTTTGGACACCAGAGCTGGAAAATCCTCCTCTTGGAAAGCCGTTTTCTTTGCAGTCGCTGTATATGTCAAAGACATGCCAGAGGAGATGGTGGGTGCTGCAGAGGATGACAAGCTCGGGAAATCTTCTTCTTTAAGCTTAACCGCTGCTAGCGGGGCAGAGCTGCGAGAAAGGAGAAGCACACCCCGTTACAGCGGTGCTGCCGAGGCAGCACAACTCCAACAGGCAGAGCGAGCGCTGTACCTGCCTGCGCTCTTCCTCAAACCACCACTTAGGGTGGCACAACTGTCCTAGCAAACGCACTCAGGTCTGTAAACTGTGCCTGGAACGGGTCTCCCCCTCGGAGTCACGCTAGCCTTGCCGCGATATCAGTACTGCCTTAGCGCACCGCGCCTCGGGCAGAGCTCCGCACACAGGCGCGTCTGAGCCGCCACATCCTGCAAAGACACCATTCTCATCACCACTGATTTCAGGAGATGATGGATTTTACACCTCACAGTATACAGCTCCTTCAAGACAGGCTACCGAGTTAAAAATGGCTGGAATAGAGAGCACCGAGAATTTCCCTGAAATTGCACCATTAAAAGATCAAGCCACGAACTGAAGCAACAACCGATGCTGTTCATGCGGGTGACTGGCACAGAAACCGCTCGAGGAGAAGGGGGCCAGGGCCGGGGGGAAACGTTTGTTGTTTAAAGTGATCTGTAAAGTTATTTTCTCCAGAAACGCAGAACATAAGTAAGTTTCTGAAACTGCTTTCTCATTGCCGCAGCCTTGCAGAGACTTACCCTTGCAGAGGTCCTGCTGCTGAACCGATTGCTGGAAAGTCATCTTGGCTTAAAGCACCGTTAGCAGCTGCTTCTTTTGGAGTGTTGACAAAAAGAGCAAAGAAATGTTGTCAGCTACAATCCATTCATTTCAGAGTGGAAGCTATCAATGAACATGACAGCAGCATTAACGAGCCCTATTTTCAGCAGCAGATGATGTCATTAACTGTGACATTCCAAAAGGACAAGTTAAATCCATGCATCACTATTTCCTTCAGTTAACCGCATTCGCCATTACGTCATCGCATACGGGCTGCAGCACGAAATTCGTGATACTTAACACGAGCAAAACATTGGCTGGTAAGTACTTTGTGAGGGAACCCTCGAGAGACCGAGACGCCGATGCCCCCACCTTCGACCAGAGGTTAGCGCTCAGCTGCCCGCACAGGGTCAGGGTGCTCCTCGGAGCCTCGGTGCTCCGAGTTATGCTGATGCTCCACTTGGAAAGCTGCTCCTCGGAGCCGCCCATCGCACCTCTGCTGCACGGATGCCCAAGCTGCTCAGCAATTAGCCCCTGGGCAGTCATTTTACATGAAAACATACCTCGGTCCTAATTCAGATTTGCCTTAAAATCCAAACCCAGTGCTGTGGACTGCAGCAATTCAGGGACAGACCGGCAACAGCTTTGGCGTGTGTGCAGCAAAAGCTGGGCAGGCAGCAGGGGGAGATAACTTGGCCCGTCAGCCCCAACTGGGCTGTTCCCATTAACCAAACAGAGCGCTCGGTTCGTAAGAAAAGCATATAATCTTTAAGTTGGATTCATGTTGTAGGAGCAATACAACAGTAGAAAATAGATTTGGAGCAACAACAATATCAAAACACCACCGCATCATATTTATTTGCCCCAAACTGGACTGGGTCAAAACAGTTAAAGGTTTGCTTTCACCGGTTATAAACTTCTACTGAGAATAACTTGTTCTCAAAACAGGAAACTCAGCTCAAGCATCACAATAAATCAATTCTTACACGCCTGAGTAGGAAACGGCACGTTCTAAGACGACACTCATTCGGATGGAACGTCACACATACTGTCGCACGTTAATTGCGTTTGATATTCCGACCCAGCTCCATTTCAGGTATAACCCGCTGCAGGAATCCCGGCCCACGCGGACACGGTTCACTGCAAATCCGTGTTGCTGGATTACAACTCTGCAGAGCTCTACCCAATTCCACCAGCTTTTGAGAAGACCACGTGGCGATCCCCGCTTTTGCCAGGCTGGTCTCCAGACCCATCCTGCCCCCCTGCAGCTGCAGAGCACGTTCAGCACTAACCTGTAGCGTCGTTTGAAGATTTTGGCACACGTTTGGAGCTCAGCACTTCAGAATCCCTCAAGTCCTCCTTTTTACCTCTGCTGCCGCCACCGTCCTCTTTGTCTTCTACGCGTTTTTTCTCTTCTTGCCGTTTAGCTGCTACAGATGCCCTGACTGCTGCTGCAACGTCCCGGTCTTCTTCTTCCCTACAGGACAGGGCAGATTTTCTTGGTCACACAGTAAGGATTACCGAGCGTCTTTGTCTCGCTCCAGCTCTCACCTCTCCGGCATCAGGCCCAATGACTGTCCCTGATCTGGTGCTGCCACCTGCTGAGAAGGCTAAAACAAACCCGCTACTCCGAAACACCCTGGCGCCGGCTGGTGAGACAGGCAACGTTCACCCCCTGGATTTGCAAAATTCTACACGTGGTAATAACAATCCAGGCCAGAAGAAACCGGGGTGAACTGGGAGAGACAGTACCAAGGATGGATGGGGACACCTGTCTCTCCCATTCGTGTTCAAACACATGGAATCATACTTGTAGGCCACAGCAATTCTTTGAAACATGGTTTGTCATGAACTCTCAACACATGCACGATCCACATGCGACACCAACATATAAATAAGTGTTTAGAGATGGACTTTTTCCCCCAGTGAAATCACCAGAAATGAATCAGCTGACCGTCCAGCCAGAAAAAGAAGAAAAAATACATGTGCAGTATGTATAAAGCGCTCAGGTCTTTTGTGGATGAAGAGACATATAAATGCAAAGTTTCATTTCAATACTTAACCCTCTTCTTTTTCCAAAGCACTCAGTCTGGCCACACAGAGATCTGTTAGTCCAATGAAAAGCATGGTCCTTAGAATAGGAGCTTCATGATTACCCAGACCAAAAAGTCCATTAAACCTGCAAACGCTTGTCATTCGCTTCAGAAAATCCTATTTAGAAGATTTAGCATAAAAACAGTTGCTGAAATTAATTTAGGATTCTGAGTATCTAACCCACAAGTCGAAGATTACATTGTTTGCTTCCTGGGTCAATTCCAGAGAGCTGAAACTTCACGCACAATAATTTCACTTTGACAAAGCACGTAGTCAGCACACAGGCTTAGACTGAAAGCTAGTTCTGCTCTCGAGGATTCACTCTGGAGGCTTCCAAATTTTGTACCCACTTCCATCCTACCGGTCCACCAAAACACTGTTAATTGGTAAGTAAAAAACAACGCTAAGCAGCAATTAAAATCCACAAAATGTTGGGCTACTCACCTCTTATACCTCCAGCTGCCTCTTCTGTTTTGCTGACTTCCTCGGCCGCCCAATCTGCCCGACCTCCCTTGCCTGTTATACCTGTCAACTTCTTCATAGTCCTCTCCACCTATAACACCTAAACAGGAGGGAGGGTTGATCACGCTAAGTTACGTCTCTAGTCTGGGCATCACACTATGCCTGGAAGAAGCAAAACTATACTAGTACAAACAAATCTATCTTGATTTCTTTCTGATGATGACGTAGTCTACACAACCTTCAGGACTGCTACATTAAAATATATTTTGCGGTATGTGGATTCAGTGCATTGTAACCTGCGATGTGAGTTTTGAGTAGTTTGGTTTTTACGCAGAGATCTCTCTACATACGGTTCCACACAGAAGAGCATGTATGGAGATCTCTGCACTCCTAAGTGGGCGTGCTACTCTGGGCTCATGCTCCATGTTCACCACTACGTTGTATTAACTGTAATACAAGTAATTCACGTACCTCCAAACTGGAAAAGTCAGCAATTTTCCTAAAAATTCTATTACCATCATTAAACCCACACATGGAGAGAAAAAAAAAATGTTAAAACAATTTAGGTAGGAAGAAACAGCATGCCCTGGCAGCCCAGAGGGCCAGCCGTGCCCTGGGGGGCATTGAGCCCTGCATCGCAGCCGGGCGAGGGAGGGGATTGTCCCACTCTGCTCCGCGCTGGGGCGGCCTCACCCCGAGTGCTGTGGGCAGCATTGGGTGCCGCAGGACAATGAGGGTATAAAGCTACTGGAGAGTGTCCCGAGGAGGCCACGGAGCTGGGGAAGGGTTTAGAGGTGAAACCGTGCGAGGAGCGGCTGGAGTCCCTGGGTTTGTTCAGCTGGAGCAGAGGAGGCCGAGGGCAGCCCTCATGGCGCTCTGCAGCTCCCTCCCAAGGGGAGGAGGAGGGGCAGGGCTGGTCTCTGCTCTCTGGTGACCAACGCCAGGGCCCGAGGGAATGGCAGGGAGATGTGCCAGGGGAGGGTTAGGCTGGGCATTAGGAGAAGGCTCTTCCCCCCGAGGGTGGTGGAGCCCTGGAACAGGCTCCCCAGGGAGGCATCACGGCACCAGCCTGGCGATATTCCAGAAGCACTTGGCCAAGGCCCTCAGAGACACGGTGTGAATTTGGGGTGTCCTGTGCAGGGACAGGAGCTGGGCTCGATGGCCCTTGTGGGTCCCTCCCAGCTCAGGGCACTCTTTGATTCTGATTCTATGCCATCTGCTCCATCCCCTCACTCAAAGCAAGGCCAACTCTGAACCTACATTAGGTTGCCTGGGGCCCTGGCCAGTTGAGTTCTGGTTATCTTCAAGGACAAACTCAACCCCTCTCAGGGTCCTGTGCCAGGGCTTGCCCACCTTCTTTGGGAAAAGCTGCTTCACAGCTAGGAAATGTCCGTCAAAGCAGTAAGGATGCCTGTGTCTCTGTCCCCCTCGTCCCCCAACCACGCTTACCCTCACTCCTCCTCTGGTGCCTAGGAGCATAGTTAAACTGAAGGTCTATCTGCCGGTTCTGCCTGGCCTCTGCCCTGTTCTTGCTGTGGCAGGCTGTCTTGTGTGCTTTATAATCTATTTCTGTGCGGAAAGCATGAGTAAACTGCTCTGTGCTGCACCGCCCCTCTTCGCAAAGGAAGTGCTTCTCGCGGAAGTGTTCACGAAGGTATTCGTAATCGCTGGAAAGAGAAAAGAGGCAGAGCTGCAACCTCCCCAACATATTTGTTGGGAAAGCTTAATAGTGACTAACGGTATCTGGTTACTCTTACGAAGTGAGGACAAGCCTAGGCACTGGTTCTTTATCCCCAGGCAAGCTTTCCAGGTGAAACCACTTGCATACAATCAACATCGAACTTAACGCACGATCCCAGATGTGAAGCTAAACCTACTGGCTGATACTTATCACATCCAGCTGTACCTAAGGCCTGTATTTCATAAAAGGAACTTTACTTCTATCTGCTTTGCACAGGAACTCTAGAGTATCAGAGGTAATGCACTAGACGGCTGCGGACATCTGCTGTCATGCTGCAAAATGTAACATTTAATGTTTAACATTAACGAAGAAAGCTTTAAAGCATGAACTAGACAGACGGTGATTACTTTGGCTGTCGGCTGGAGGAACAAGAGAGGGTGCAGCCCACCTGCTCACATTCTTGCCTTCTGTCTTCCAGCACTACTCTCCCCAAAATTCAAAGCAGACCCAAGCAATTTCTCCTCAAAATTTAAGCTACAGCACGAGGAATAAACTGCTTGCACAAACCTGTAGTATTCCTGAGCACCATCAGAGTCACAGAAATGACAAAAGTAATGATCTCGTCTTAGGTGTTTCAGTAACTCGTCATTATCCAAATAACGCTCGTCGCAAAATTTACAGAGGGGATGCCCGCGGTGAGAGGTGTCGTCTGGATCCCCATGGATTCGATGACGGGCGAGGTCCTTACGAGAATACCACTTCCGTTCATAAGTAAAAATCTGAAGAAATAAATATATTTGTATTACTTCTTGTGAACAGAGAAGGAAATGGAGCGAGCCGGGTGGTGCACAGCTTGTTCATTTGTAGGAGTGGAAGATTTGCTTCAGAAAGATGCAATTTGACAACCAACACCTAAAATTTTTAGTGAACAGGAAACAAAACTCAAGCAATAGATCCAAATTAAATCTGACTTGCATTTCACTCAGTTTGAACATTGGAAAACAGATCTAATTCACTTTTTTCCTCCACTTTTTTTTGTGTATTAACATAATGCAACAAACTTTAAATTATAAACTCTGGTGGGGAAAAAAATCCTAAATACATGTTTCTGAACACACAGTATTTTGTATACTCAAACTAAAAAACCCATGAGCCAGACGCGAGCTGGTTCACCTCCCTCAGACAGCAACCATCCAAGACAGCTACGTACAAAGGCTGCAGTTCAGCGAACAAATTTGGTGTTATAAGCCAATCTTCTGTCCCTACTAATGCGCGAGCTATTTTGGTAGGAAGGGTTCTGAAGATGCCAAAAAGATCAACACATCCTTGGGAACAGAATATCCTTTGTTTCTTGCCTAGGCGAGGAGTGTTAACTTCTGGGTAAAGGTTCGCTTGGCTTAGCTAGGGTTGACCAAGTGAAGCTTCTGCGAGTTTAAGAACTTCTTGTCAGTGGGTGCTAGTAATATGGAACCTTTTTCTGTGAAATAAAAATCTCTGCAAACATCTGACATTAAAAGCCAACAAGTTCTACTGTTGTTTGTGCATTCTCTGGGAGAGACAGCGAACAACAAGTTCCTTTAGTGCCGGCTACTTAAGCTGACCGTGGAAACACCAGAGCTCTAAGGACACAGCGACCGAAAGAAGAGGTTTTGCCGTCCCCGACCACTTTCCTTGAATTAGCTCTAGTGATTGCACAACCACAGGGAAGAGTCAAATCAGTTCACTGAAAGCTAACCCTGCAAAGTAAAAAAAACCCATATTGGTGTTCATTCAGGTCAACCTGACCACTTCTGGATCCTGTCCCTTTAGGCAGTAAACTACAGTTCCGTTGGCATAAACCAACTGTGGCACCACAGCAAAAATGCATTTCTCCGATTCGAAACATAAGTACTTTCAGAGAAGACAAACACACATCCAAAACCACGTGTAACGAGTGCTAAAAATACACTCTCATGCACTAAATTCCCTCCTACAACAATAAGGAATGGTGACAGCTATTAGACACGGAGGTTAGCAGTCCTAGAATTCATTAAACAGTAGCTGCCGATTTTGTTCAACATGTGATTCAGAAAAATACAAAACACACTCCAGCTCCAGGGAAAGGTGGAGCTCTGACTTTCAGACCATGAAAAAGCACTGCCTGACTGATAAACCACCAGCCCTTCTCAGTGAAATCTGGGTGGGATTAAAAAAATAATAATACAAAAGGATGACAACGGTGACGGTGAGAGGAGTAGTTCTAAGGTTCAACACACCTGACCTTTTCAGCCACCAACAACTCAGCTTTCCAGTAACTGTTTTATCTTTAGCAGCTTGTAAAAAGCATTTTAAAACAGCCCCTGGTGAAGTTTGACATGTGTACGTCAAACTTAGCAGACCTCAACTGCAGGCAACAGTGAGTTTCTTTTTCCAATCAAGTCAACAAGACACAGGAAGTTTGCTCTGAACAAATAAACAAGATAATGAAATATATTTCATTAAACCAGCAAGATGGATTCTCATCCTGTACACGATCCAACTGTAAATGCTACGTTGACTCTGATCTGAGAGAAGAATCCATCACGCCATGATGCATTCTGCTCTCTGAACCAGCACCAAATTTTTTCTTAAGTTACGGTTTTAGCTTGTAAAGTCTTAACAGACAACAAATCTCTACCAGTTACAGTTGTAACAAAGTCTGCCTGTGACTCAGGATTACCTTGCTATCAGTTAGGGTTTGGCATTTACACACGTTGTGGCAGAGGAGCTAAGATCAGAAGGTTACTAATATGGTTGGGCTTAATTTAAAATATAATCCACTGAGAACCTTCAGGCCTTCTTCATTAATCAGTTTATGGAAGAAGACAGACTTAAAACAGAGCAACTGGCATCACTGCAGGCAAAGGAAACTTAAGGAATAAATCAGCGCTGTTCAGCCACACCCTTCCTCCCCCCTCCGAGTCCTCTCGTGGGTCACACAAGGAAGCACCCCTCCTCCCCACACATGGAAAACATAGAACTAGCTCACCTTTAAGTGTTTAACACAGAGTTTGCAACAGAAGAGTTCATGCTGCTTCCTCATGTGCTGTTCCAGATCCGCAAAGGTATTGAACGGCTTCGCATCTGGACACAAAGAGCATTCATGCTGCAGCAGCTTCCTACGGGACGAGAAAGATTTCCTGGAAATTACTCGATTCCCTCTCAGCAACTCAATACCTTTATCGAAAAAACAAATGTTCCGTCAGTGGCGGGAGGCTGCATTTTTACAGCTCCCCCGGCAATGTGCAGTGAGGTTAACGTCCTGCTTATTCCAAGAATACTGTGTCATCTGTCAGGAACAGAGCAGAACCAAATCACACAGAGGCCACGGCTGTAAGAGAAGAGCCGAACAGTCACGGTGTAAGGAAGATGCTGCCACTATAAAATTTTGAGTGGACTGTAACACATCCATGCAACAAACCCTTTGGTTGTTGAAGATTCAGCCGATATATGTGACATTCACATCCCATTGAGTTACATTTTCTACTCTCAGAAACCAAAGAATACGGTGGGGGAGATAAGAGAAGGCCCACAATGGTTCCCAGCAAGAGCCGCAGGCAGGGCGCTGGTCTCAGTGGGAGACCCGACTCCCTCGCACTTGACTGCTGCCCACGGAACCATAATCTCAGCAACTCTCCAGAAATCGCATCATCAAGAGCAGGTCCCAGAGCTGGTGTGTAATTAATCAGAACATGCTTCCAATGATTCTGCTCACCAAACCCATTGCCCAGTTCCGTAAATATGAAGTCACACAAAACCGTATCAGCAAAGCGACGTTCTTAGCCCAAATCAGGTTGGATATAATGCATAATTCTCCAAGAAAAAGCTATCGTTGCCTGCATGGTTTCACCTTTTTTTCGCTCTCCTTTTAATTATCTTAAAGCCTCCACATTAACCACGTTATGAGAAACATTTTTAGAACGTGATGCTAACGCCGCGTATTTTACTCTGCACTGGTTCTTTACTTCACCCTTTTTCTCTCCCTTTTAGAATTAAGACCTCTGTAAGCAGACAAGGTTGCTCCTCTTCTCATACAATTTCGGTACAATTGCTTTCGATTAGTCCTTGTGCAGCACAGCAATAAATAGAGTTATAATAATAGTTCAGTCTTTCCCTATTTCCACAGCAGCCGTGCAAGGAATGAAAAGCCTTTCAGCAAGTTTGCTGGTGCTAAAGAAGCAAAAAAGCAACTTTCAGTGACAGAGCAACGCTCGCGTATCACGCGCCAGCGAATCTAACGCTCCAGCCTTGAGGAGCTGCTCCCTTTGCTGACCGCGGCACTGAGCACTCACGCCAACCGCGCCGCTCCAGCCTCTCATCCTAACAGAGCCTCCTGCGCCACACGGTGACTAAGGTACATGGCACGGCAGCCACTCTATTCCCATGAAACAAAACCACGCCGCTGTACTAAGGCATCCATTTCCTGCCACGTAACGCAGGTAAGAATATGCTGCTTTAGGGATACGTTACAGAAAGGATTCCGGGACTTACCTGTACATTGCATAAACATCTCCATCCGTAAAATAAATGTCGTATTTCTTCTCATGCTGCAACTGGTTAAGTGCTATCGTTGAGAAAGATGTAAGCTTGCGCCCGAAGACAACCTGCAGGCAACGCAACACAAGAGTCAGCGAGAGCACGCTCAGGCTGCGCAGGCTTTGGGATTCCAGACAAAGTCCTCAGCACAGACTTTGTTTGTCGGGAACTCGCCACAGCCTGAGGCTTGGACAGCCCTTGCAAGACTTTGTGTCGGTCCCAGCTGCTCGTCACCACCCCCGGTTACTGCCCCACAACTGTCAGTCAGCGACTGACAGTTCCTTATCAACTGTCGGCAAGCAAGCCAGCTCAAACCAAAGCGGATTGGACTTGCCTGGTCTTTGGATTTTGAACTAGATTAGGAAACTCTTTTACAGCCTGTTTTGTTACCACAGCTGTGCCAAGAGTAAACATCTCCAACCACTTCATCCCCTTCTGGAGCGAAGGCCTGTCAAGAGCCCTGCGCTCAGCTCCCTCCTATCTCCTGGTGGGAGATCGTCCAGAAACCTGCAGTCCCTCAGCGAGAAGGGACATTACTCAGGGTCTGACTGGGAAACCACCGTTTCTTCTTTCCTTAGCCACCAGGAAACAAAATGCTACATCACTTCCCAAATTATTCGTACCACGCACCCCTTCTAAGGGAATCTGCTTGCTCACAATTGCTCCCGCAGACCTCGGGTCTCACCCTGCAGCCCCTGACGATGTCGCATCCTTCTTGAGGAGCCACCTACACCGGTCTGCTCCGGCACGCATTCCCAGTCTGGGAAGCGCTGGGGTAGCAGCAACATTTATGAAACAGCTGGAGTTACCTTCGGCAGCTCAGAAAGGCTGAGGCACAAACAGAGTAAGCATCTTTCACTTCTTACAGTAAACATTGTAAACCTAGAAACACCCAAAATCCTAATAAAAGGATCAGTTATGCTTTTTCAATTCAATTATATAATACACACACAGTTTAGTCTTGCTAAATCACTCCTCTACCCTTGTTAGGGCGAAATACCATGGAGCAAGTCTTTTGTGTCTGGATTTGTGGGATTTTTTTTAAAGCTTTCTTTACAGTGGGGCTACTTCTAAGTTCAATGAAACAAAAATACACCCAACTTGCTGAACTATCAAGCTTAAAATAACACGAATACAAGTTTAAGTTTGGTGGATAAATGACAACTATGTCCAACTCCAATTATTTAAAAAATTTCGTTTCAGTGAAATTGTACCGAGGTTTCATTTCAGCCCAGAGTGAGCTTTAGGAGAGAGGAATGAATTGCTGAAAAGGAGATTTTATCACAGGAGTGGAACACAGTTCCCTACAGCAGTTCCAAGAACAACCTCACACACACATATAACAAGCGCACACTGACAGATCCTCCGAGCCTGATCCAAGTATGTGTCAGGGTTACTTTACAGGTCAACGAGGAATCCTTCCCAGCCTCACTGCAATGATTATGCATCACTGAATGCACATATTACCATAACAAGTATATCCTGCTTTCTCCTCCATCATGTCCTGTGCTGCCACTCCTCTCCATAGCTATATTTCCTTCAGACATTCTCTCACCCGTTCGGCCTACGCCACTCTGTTTGACACCAGCTGAGATTTGGTAGCGTGGTACTTGCCCCTTCTAATTCCACGCACGCTAGGCAAATTGAGAAGCCTGGTTTTAGGTCCTACATATACATTAGTTTCATTCAAGAGCAGTTTTGATGTGATTTATGCCCCCCAATATCTTTTTTTCTTTCCTTTGGGCTGATGGGTGAACAGACAGAACAGCACTGTAGTGTCACTTAAAGACAAGGGAACAAAAAAGAGCACAGCCATTAAAAATGACCTCCCAGTCAATTATAATAAAAGGATCACTTTAAACAGTTAATAAAGGAGGGAGAAAGATGGCTGAAGGAACCAAGGTTCAGGCCACAAAACACAGTAGTATTACAGAACTGAAAAGCTCTTGAGATTTAACAGCCCACCTGTGACCGAAAGACAAGCAGGTTTGAGGATGAAGAGCAGCATCACAGCTTGCTTCTTCCTAAGCTGGGAGAAGCAGAACAGCAGCTCCTCAGAGGATGATCGGAGATAAAGTTACTTTCATGGAGTATGTTTCCGTACACAGAGGCTACTCACGTGCCAGTAAGCTCTGTCTAAAAACCACACTGACCTTTCTGGCCTCCAGAAAGTCTGAGGCAACTTAAAAAGCAGCCAACGATGACAATTTACCTGGTGGGGGGGACTCTAGAAGAGCCCCCTCTCCTGATATATTTGGTTTATTTAATTTCCTAAACCATCTCAGCATATTTCGCTCAGTGCTAGTACCAATTCTTTTCTTCTTAAAGGGTTTGTTTTCCCTCCGCATCGCTTCTGCAAAGACAAACTCTCGCACAAAGATTTGCTTTTTTACAACCATCCTCGAACAACTTCTCCTCACGCAGCTCACCGCTACGCCGAGCCCTCGGCTCCCTCCGCACAGCCCAGCCACAGCGTCAGCGCGACTTCCCTGGCCCCGCGCCATCGCGGGGAAACAGAAACCTCTCTAGAAATATTATAACCGAGGGGAAATTCCTTTTGGAGTGGTTCAGAGACCACTCGCGCCAACAAGAACCGGACGCACAGCAGTGTGGCGTGCTGCGACGCGAGGCGTGAGCAAGCCCTGGAAGAATACAAAATATGTTCTTCCCACAAGCTCAGAATCAAGTCAGGAATTCGGCAGGATGAGAGAGTCATCTGAGATTGCCCAATATCAGCTCTGGAGAGCAAGCGCTGCCGATTTAAGGAAAAAAAAACACCACAAAAAATTCCCTTTGAGTTCCATTTTCTTCGCATTTTGTTCCCAAACCCCCTCCGGTCTCCTCTGAACAGCGGCGGATTTCATGAGTTGCTCCGTAGCCCAATTCCTGCTCCAGCCCGGTCCAAGGCCGCCCGTCGCCGGCCCCACGCCGGCCCCGAAGCCTCTCCCCCTCCCGGCCCCAGGCCAGCCACAAGGCCGCCGGTCCCCGGCCCCACGCCGGACCCGAGGCCTCTCCCTCCCGGCCCCACGCCGCCCCCGTCCCCGCGGCCGCCGCCCCCGGCCTCACCTGGCCCAGCTCCTCCCGGCACACCGCGCAGTACCGCACGCCGCACAGCGCCCGCATCCGCACCGAGCACCGGTAACAGATGGGGTGGTCGCAGCGGCCCAGCGCCACCACCTCCAGCTCTCCGCAGCACAGCACGCACGTCCCGTCCGCCGGGCCTCCCCCCGCCGCCGCCGCGGCACCGGAGGCCGAGGCGGCCATGGCGGCGCCGACCCGCCGCGGCCTAGGCCCAGGCCCCGCACCGCCTAGCAACCGCCCGCACCATAGAGAGGCGGCCTAGAGCGCCGCCCGCCCCAAAGCGCGACTCTCCGCCCGGCTGCCGACCATAGAAATCCGACCATAGAGATCCGCCCTCGCGGAGCCCCAGCGCGGAGAACGCCTGGCCTAGAGCGTCGCCGCACTCCCGTAATTACTCCTTCCGGTGGCTAGAGCGCCACTACTCCTGACATCACCGCACGTCCTCCAGCGCCCAACCATCGAGGAGCAGCGCAGAGCGCCCCTGCGACAGTGCCCCTCTGGCCGCCTCTCGGTGGTGTCCCCTGAGGCGGGGGCGACCCGCGGGAGCCATTTGGCGGCCACTCGCCCGGTGGCGACTGAGCGGTGCTGAGTGGGGGTGCCTTGCGCTGTGTCACCTCAGGGGCTGCCCCTGGGGAGACCGGGGACTCCAGGCCCATTCCCCGGTACCCCCGGCGTGGGGAGACTGGGGGCCCGAGGCCCCTTCCCCAGCACCCATGGGTGCTGCCCTGCGCCTTCACGGCCCCGCGGCGGGCGGCTGCGAGGCACCGCGGCTCTGGCTCTGCCTTGGACGGGGCGTTCAGGCCACAACGTGTGCCTTGGGGTCGGTGTCCCTGAGATGGGGCGGCGCAGCGACCCGCCAGCAGCCGAGGGACGGTGCTTTGCGTGGGGTTTTGGCCGGGCAGACGGCCCCGCGATAGATGCACCGGGCCTGCAGCTCTGCCTCCCCATCCGACCTTACAACACAGGCGTCTGGTAGCCTGCATAAACTAGGTGCGATTGGAAAAAAAGCAAATAAACTCCTAAAAACGTACTCAAAAGACTGGAAAATAGGCTGCTGCATCCATTAGAACAGTACCACAAAAGGGCTCTGTTAGTATCGGCACGTTAAGAGCTCAGCCTGATGGAGAAATCTTTGTGTACGTGCTACAGGCTGTGATTCACGAGCGTGTGACAGCTGTCAGGGCTGTCAGAGCGAGCTAAGGTGAACTAGAGTTAATCATTAACGTGTCTGGTTGGTTGGTAAAGGAATGCGTGTTCCCGCACTTGGTTCAAGGGCTGATTTTGTACTTTAAAGGTCTGCGCATTGCTGGGGCCCAAGACAGAAGTTGCAGCTCCTTAAACAGAAGAGGGTGCTCCAGGAGCACGGAGAACAGCATTAACACGGGCACAGCAGCCATATTCCTCTGAAAATAAAGTTAAAAGGTGTAAAAGCTTGTTTGGGGACAGCACGGAGGAAGAGAGGGGAACTTTTTTACAAGCTTTAGGATCTCCCACCTTTTTTTCTCCCTGATTCCCACAAAATGACCATGCGTGGGGTCACCTTCCTTTCCATGCATGAAAAATCAGAGCGGATCCCTGTCAAACACGGAAGGTCTGCTTTTAGACCTACCCAAAAAGTCTCAAGAAACACCAAGATCTCGGCACGAGGCGCTCGTTCCGCCACATCATCCATCCTCTCTGTCACCAGATGAGCAGCACATCACTCTGCTTAGCAAACATTCCTGGAGTCCTGTCCCCTGAGTCAAGCGCTGCGATCTGTCCCAGAAATTATAAATTCGCCCAGTTTTTCATGGGTGTCTCCCGTGACCTGCAGAGCGGGTGTTAGAGGATGACTGGGGAATGATTGCAGGACACACCGTGCTGCAGCGAAGCAGGTCAACGCTCGGGTTACTCACCGCCACAATATGAAAACCCTTAAACCCCTCCCTCCAAAATAAACCACATTTTCTAAGAAGGGAAATGGACACAAACCACGTTAAATTCCACATTAAAATGTATGGTAGATTCCTAGGATCTACTCACGTGTGTCATGGCTAGCAGGAAGGTTGCACAAGCAGGTTCTCGATCATTCAGATCTGCTTTCTTTTCACCAAATTCCTTGTCATTTGAGTTAAAAGATGCTCTGCGTTTTCTTTGATGCATAAATGATCATTTTAGGGCAAAGGAGCCCCTAAAACATAGCGAGCGCATTAAAATGTATCATGATGTTCTCTAGTCCGACACCAGCATCATATAACTACCTCTGAGCCGTAAAATAAAGTAAGTAATAGGTTTGATAAGTATTTTGGAAAACAGATAAATTAAGTATTTTAGCATTTTGGATCATTGGCTACGACAGGTAATATTTACTTTCTCCTAAAGAGACCCATTTATCACACTTCACAGCAGAGCAGATAATACGTGTCTTTCTGGTAATCAACATTAAAGTGCGTTTGGGTGGGGCTGTATTAAATAATTAGGAATGACTGAGGACGTTGGCTGTAATTACTTCAGGAAATGTGTGTGTGTGTGTCGTGTTCCCCCCCCCTCGAATTAATGATACTGTTGAAAATGGTTTTGTGTCAAAACCGCATCACACAATTTTGGAGAGCAATTAGCATGAAATGAGATGGAGGCTGCTGACAGTAATGTGCTGTCTTAAGTGTCACTCGTCTGTGAAATTACGCAAGTACCCCAGCGCTATGGCCAAGCATAGGGTAATAAATACACCTGCATAATTAGGCTTAAAAGTGACATTACTCATCGCAAAGAACACGGTGACAAAGCGACTGGGTAGAACCGGAGTTTGTACTTTTCAGGTTTCGGTTGTGTGGGCAGGAGCTGGCGGGCGGCACCGGTGCCTGCGGGGCTGGCAGCGCCCAGGGCCGGGTCCCGCAAAGCGCGCTCGTGCCAGCCTCGCTGTCCCACATCCCACCGCGTGTGCGATGCTCCTGGTGAAAGCGCCGCAGCGGCTTGCAGGCAGCGTTGCTGGCATCGCGTCAGCCAGGGCGTTTGCTGCTTCTCAAATAATATTTACTATAATCGGTGTCCGAAGGGGGAAACCGCTGAAGGTTTTGTGTCCCTTCTCAGCGCTGCTAAACTTCCATCAGCAGCGAAAGCTCAGAGCAGTCACATTTCGCACCCTCCCTGAGCCCTCAGTTTTAAACTAGCTCCAGGGAGTTTCTCTGGAACAAAGAACGTGTGAGGTTATCAGTCCTTCCAGCGCAGGCTGGGCGGCCAGATCATAGACTCATCGAATGCCCTGAGCTGGGAGGGACCCACAAGGGCCATCGAGCCCAGCTCCTGTCCCTGCACAGGACACCCCAAATTCACACCGTGTCTCTGAGGGCCTTGGCCAAGTGCTTCTGGAATATCGTGGGGCTGGTGCTGCGATGCCTCCCTGGGGAGCCTGTTCCAGGGCTCCACCACCCTCTGGGGGAAGAGCCTTTCCCTAATACCCAGCCTAAGATCCAGCCCTCTTCAAACCAACCCAGACCCCGGTCTCTGGCACGCTGCCGAGGCAGCCACCAGCAGAGGTTGGGTTTCCTTCAAGCCTGTCTCGTTCTTGCTCCGCAGCACAGCAGGTAGCAGGGTCTGAACAGTCCTGCAACTGCTTTTCCAGCCGCGTGCCGGGTCTTTACGCGGGTATAAAATGCCCAAAGCCCCTGCTCTGTGCCATGCTGATACCATCGCCCAGGATTCTCCCGCCTTCCTGATGTCTGCGCCTTCAGCAAGCAGAACAAGGAATTGATAAAAAGCCAATATTCAAACTATTCACCAAAGCCTGTTTTCAACTCATCATCGTTCTGAAAAATCATCCTGCTGGCCTATGTGAGTCATGGGTTTAGATTAATTTATTTCATGGTGCAAAGAGGTTTTTGTAATACTCTTTCAATGGATTGAATCATTCTTTGCTGATGACTTAAGGATGCTGTTTTATTTCTCTAGTGATTGCAAATGGAAGCTGGATCTAAGCTTAGCACTAAGTGTAACCCCAAAACATAAAGAAATATAATCATATATAATTAACCAGGCTGCAGCGTGTATTGGAAGTATCTCGGCTGGAACTTAGTTCTATGTCTTGTCATTCGGGAAATGTTTTCTGCCCAAGGTAAAGGGTGAACGTTGATGCTAGGGATAGTTAATTTCCATGTTTGCTCGCTAAATATCACGTAATAACATCAGAAGAAAAAGGCACTTTTCAAGTCATTTAATCAGCAATAAATATACTCTGGACTAATTGATAACTCTGCAGACAAGCACAGCAGAACCATTTTGCTCAGAAGAGCAACAGATGAAATATTTATAGCTCAGCACTGAAATATTGTCAAAGTGCAGAACTAAAGGTTATGCCTTAGATTAATTTCGTATTCGCAGCTTGACGTGGATGTGGTGTTCATTTGCAGCCAAGATACTTAGTGCAGAATAGTGAAATCTGTGTCATTTGACAAAGTTTCTCTTAAAAGTGATCATTTTCTCAGGGCGTTTCCATTTTTTATTTTTAAGTAAGTCTCAAACAGCCTCTTGTTAGCGGTGGCTTCACACAGGTGCCTCCCTGGAGGGCAGGTTTAAATTTACAGCCCTGACCCATCGCTGGTCTTTAGGTACCAGAGGTTATGGTTTGGAGTTTAAGGCCAAAAATAGCGTTTTAGGTTGCCATAAGGCCGGCGTGGTTTGTCCCAGACAGATCATGCTGCCTCCTCTGAGACCTCCCTTGCATTTCAGAACACACAGGGGCCAGCAGGGTTGGGGGTTTTCACTCTACGAGGGATCAAATCATCTATGAGGGATCAAATATACCGACAGCCCTATCAGTGGGACTGATAGAGGCTCAGTCTGCATTGACGAAACATCCCGGTCTGCTGGGATCACGTTAGTTGTTCACCTTTTTTTTTTAACCAAAATGTATTTTTCTGTTTCAAAGTTCAGCTGCAGGGAGGCACGCACATACCGCAGTCCTTTGATCTGTCAAGAGGCACCGTGCGCTTTGCAGAGCACAACTTCAGATTTCCTCCAAAATCTATGTTTGCAAACCCCCCGTAATTCGGGGATAGAAGCTTTCCTGAAAAGTCGCGATTCCTTAAAGGGGGAGGGTGAGCAGGGAGGGGAAGGATCCGTAAAGTCTGAAGAGAGATGCGTGCTGGGAAGCAGTGTTTTATTTTAGGGCCTTCATAAACATTAGTCTGGTGATAGAGTTTTCTTTAGCGATGGCTTGTTGGAGGATGCGAGCAGGCTGAGTGCAGCCAGCAGAAAATAGAGTACCTAGATGGGAATTCAAGGGAACAGCGGGGGAAAGAAACGGCATTAGGCTTTCAAGGTGAAGCGCCGATGTGCAAATTCCCAGAACAGGATGAGGACCTCGAGAGAGCTCGCTTTTCAAATAACATTACAGGAGCTAACGTCAACGGACAGAAGCGAAGCAGCTCGGCAGCAAGAGCTCCCTCGCTGCTCGTGCCCCAGTTTTCATACGGGGGAGGAGAGCTCGTGCTGGGGCTCGTCGGAGGGGACGGGCCAGCCGGAGCGGGGCAATGCGTGACGCTCCGGGCAGGGTGGGAGCCTCGGGAGCCTCTGTGGAGCTGAGCTGTGACCAAACCTTAAGCCACGCTTAGTCCAACCTGGCCTAGCATCAGACTTGGCGAACGCGAGGTCTTCTGCCTGGTGCTCAGGGTGTGCTTTTTGAGCGGCAAGATACGTTTTCACCCCCATTTCTGTGTTCAGCAGTACCAAGGCTCAGAAAGTTGGAGAGGTCAGAGAGCGAAGGACTGATAACTCCCCATTTCGTGCCTGCCAGCCCAACCGCTCTGCCCTGAATAATGTGATTTTTTTTGCTTGCCTGCAGCTAGATTTTAGGAGAGTGTCGATCTCCTGCCTGCAGGGACTGCGTAAAGAATTGCATGTGGTCAGCGTGGGACATGGGGCTTCTCGTTGTAGCATCGTGCTTCTTGCAACACGGCCGTAATGTATTTAGTTCTAGTTTTAGTGCTGGTCCAGGAATAGAACTGCTAGTGCGCCTCCTTTTTGGTATCTCAGAGGGTTTTACAAATATGGTTCTTAATCCGGCAAAGCGTGCATGCCAAGCAAAACATACTCCACCTGTGCAGATTTGCTTAAAGACAAATTTTCTTCTCATCTGCATGCCTTAGAGCCCTCTACTCCAATTATCTTACACATGCATAATTGTGTATGCTATATAGGCTCACCTAATTAAATTTCAAGAAAATAGGAGAGCACTTTGGGGTTGTGTGGGATTTGGTTAAGAGATCTCAGAGCTGAGCTACTCTTCCTCCTTACAGTAAACACGCTTCAGATCAGAGCCAAATATACTCTGCACTTCACACATCTGGGTATTAGCTCGCTTTTGTTATTGTAAATTACTTCCAGGAGAAAGACTGAATCACGGGCTGGAGGGGGCTGAGAAATCTGCTTGCATTCGAGACAGCCATCTGATGGCATCTTTTTTCCCCTGCTCTTTTACCTGCATTTCAGATTTTTGTCTTCGCTGCTTACTTGCTGCTTTTCTGAGGCAACGCTGTTGTGCCCCACACTCATGATTTTTTCACTGTGATTCTCTGGTCGTGGTTATGTCATGTCCAAGTCACCCTACGATGACACTGAGGTGTTTAGAGACTCTCTTAACGCCCTGCCAACTGCAGCCGTTGGAGGCAAAATCGGCGAAATACAGGGCGGGCTTGCTGGGCGTTGGGATGGTTTCTGACGGTTCATCCCTTCACCCAAGCGGCCCCGTCAGAGTCCAGTTCTCAAGCTGATGAGTCACATAAGGAGCGAAGGATCATACCTGTGGCTTGTAAGATGATGGACTCTTCCGTTAGGCTTGGAGAGGCGAGGACCGATGAGTGGAGTTTGGTGGGTAGTGCAGAGGTCCGGGCTCTGTACCTCGGTTCCGTTTTGGTCTCTGATCAGTGACTCACTTATTCCCTCCCCGTACCTCAGTTTTAAGCAGAAATAATTCCACTGACTCAGCTGGGTGCGATGGGGCATAATTATTGTCTGTAAAGGGCTTTGAAATCCTAAAGGGTCGATGCCTTGAGAGTGCGGGTGATTAGTAAGCTGGATGCCGCGTTGTGAGCTCAGCTGCAGGATCTGAGCGAACAACAAGTTCCTTTGGCTTGGAGCAGCAAGCTCCATGAAACTGTGCAAAAGTAGCGCCAGCCGGTGGGGTTGGTGGGGTTTTTTTTTTAACTTCGTGCTAATGGATCCATTGTTTCATGTAAAGGTTTCTACCGCTCTTGTTATAGCGTGTGTGACATTTACAGTACTCTTTGTTCCATTAGCAAAGTAATTTGAGATGGTTTATTATCCTTTGGAGACTTTACTGCTTGCTGGTTAACTTCCATGTGACTAGGCCCTGGAAAAAAAATCTCTGAAAACAGTGCAAAAACGCGCCTAAAAATAATGAGGATTAGTTGTTTCTTAGGAGTAAAACAATTAATTTAGTGCACTTTAATATGAAGATGTGCAACATTAGGAAACACCACTTATTGTTTCCTCTTTCTCTTCAGAGCCACCAAAATATGCCGCACCTTTAGCGCGGAGTCAAGGTGCGTCTTGCCTCACAGCTGGAAATCGTAATTTGTTTGTGTCAGCTACAGTTCCTTTATTTCAGAGGAACAAAGAAATAGCATTTAAAGAGCGTGTTCTGAATCACTGGTGAAAGGAATCGCTCCGTAATCTGAATTTATTACACGAGGACACACTCTAGATGCAAGAAAATGGCAAAGGTTGTTATTCCTGGGAGTATCTGCCCGGGGTGCCGTCACCGCGGCACCCAAGGGACCGAGCCTGCTTGGGTCCCACTCGCTAAGTGGCTCATCCACCCTCCTTAGCAAAACACCCTCGTTCTGATTCACCAGGGAAGCTCAGCGGTGGGCTGGGTGTTGGAAAGCATCGGGGTTTGCTGAGCCACATGTGTGGGAATATTTTTTTCTTGCCGTTAAGGCTTCGCTCACACCTGGGTTGAAGTAACGCAAGAGGCAGCAGGGATGTGAATCTGGGAAAGTAGGTGAAGGGTGAACGGCTGAAATTTGCCGTGCAGGCAGAGGTGGAGCGGCGGGGACCCAGACCACGGACCTCCTGGGCAGCCAGGCAGGGTTTTTATCACGTTCACCCTTTCAGATGGGATCTTTAGTACCAGGCCACTGAGATGCTGAGCTTCAAACCTTATCCGAAAGACAACTGCCTGCAGCAGCACCGGCCTTTGCATGGGCTCAGGATGAGCGCGGCACTGCCCGGGAGGGGATGGCCAGCAGATCTCGTCCCTGCTCCAACCTCTGACTTCAGCTCCTTTGCTATTTTTTTGTGCCTCCGGCAGGTTTCACAGTAGCACGGCCTCTTTTGCCCTTTGGCTGCTTTGTGCCCGTCCGTCTGAGGCAAACCAGTGCCCGGCGTGGGAAGAGCCAGGCAGAGTGTCCAGGTGAAGGACCTGGAGACCTGGAGAGCAGGTCTGATGGGCAGCGGCTGAGGGAGCTGGGGGGGTTTAGCCTGGAGAAGGGGAGGCTGAGGGGAGCCCTTCTCGCTCTCTGCAGCTGCCTGAGAGGGGCTGGAGTGAGGGGGGGGTCGGTCTCTGCTCCCAAGTCACCAGTGACAGGGCGAGAGGGAACGGCCTCAGGCTGCGTCAGGGGAGGTTTAGGTTGGGTGTGAGGGAAAATGTCTTTAGTGCCAGAGCGGTCAGGCCCTGGCACAGGCTGCCCAGAGAGGTGGGGGAGTCACCGTCCCTGGGGGGGTTCAAAACCCGTGCAGACGTGGCACTTGGGGCCATGGTTTAGGAGGCCTGGGGGTGTTGGGTTGGTGGTTGGACTTGATGATCCTCGAGGTCTTTTCCAGCCTTAATGATTCTATTCTATGAACTCGGAGCAGGAGGCTCTGTTACTTGGCCAGAGCTGCCAGTCACCTGTGTGGTCTTTGGCAACTCACTTCAATTCTCTGGGCCTCAGTTTCCCAACCTGAAAAACAGGATGATCACAATTAACAAAGGCGGCGTGAGTTTGCCGAGCACTTTGCAGCTGGAGGAGGAGGAAGGCAGGCTCTGTACCAAAGGGCATGAGGCTCCTCATCCAAAATGGTGTTGCCTCCATCCTCTCATCGTACTCCCACAGGGAGATGCTTTAGGGACCAAATGGCCAAAAAGTGTCATGTGGGGAATGAGCATTAACGACCAAGTGTGCAGAGACCCCGTCACAGGGCTGGCCTCTTCAATTGCCTTGTTTTCATGCTTGGCTCAGTCGCTAACCTTCCAATAAACACCAGAGTCATTATAATAAAAATGTGGAAAATGATATCATTAAACCACACCGGTTTATTTTTCAAGTGCCTCTTTCTGGGACATCAAATTCATTTAGATCATTCTCAAAAGCCACAAATCCTGAATGGGTGCAGTAATGTGTGTGGTGGGAGGCGAGAGCACAACAGGCATTTAATCGAGTAGAGAATCAGGGTTCTGACAAGAGAGCCGGGCTGGGCTCATTGCAGGGGTTTAAGACGTGATGCCTCCGGCTGCTTGTCCCCCCTCGCCCCCCAGGTGGGCAGTTTTTCAGACTGAAACCCCAGGTTGTGCTCTGGTATCTCAGCTTAGAGCTGTGGTAGAGGTGGCTGGTGGCTTTTCTGCCAAGAAAAGAAGGAGGTACATCCTGGAGAGCCCAAGCATCCAGGCGGCCGGGGAGCTGCAGCAGCTGCAGCTGCCTCCTTGGCGACTGGGAGCCACGACCCTTCCAATAGCAAAGTCTTCCTCCTACAGAAAGATTAGTTTTGTTCCAAAATGAAAGAAAAAGACCTTAAATCCTTTCAGCAGCAGAGCCATACAGTTGGATCCCATTGCCCTTCGCCTCAGTAAATGTGGAATAACATCATTAAAGGGTTCATCCGAGCACTGGGGTAGCTGAGCAAAGCATCGGCTCGGTGTCTGTGTAGTTGGTAAATGTGATGCTGGAGCTAATAATTGTGTTTATTACGTGAAAACATAAAAGCGGGGTTTTCAAAAGGACTTGAGATCAGCTGGACTCCTCTCGGGTGAACCCAAGCACCTGCAGCTTATAGAATTGACCTGAAAGGCTGAAATCTTAATCTCACAGGAGTCTGTAGAAAACTTCCATAGGAGCCAGGATTTGTTCAAAAGCTTTTTATCTACCAGGAAGAACAAGGATTTTGTCTCTCTGGGGGAGTTCCTGGCACGAAGACCACCTTGGAGCAGCACGGTGCCGCGTGTCCGCTGACGTGCTATTGGTGTTTGCGGGAGCATCGGCTTCTGCGAGGGGAATAGGAGTCCTAAAATTATATTTTAGCTACTTAGAATATAAATAGAAGACAAATTGCTTGTCAGCTGTTTCACTCAAAAGATATTTAAAAATACTTGGGAGAGGAAATGTGCACTCTGCTTGAGATCCGGAGCCTGAAGGATCTCGAAGCGCCTTGCAGACACAACAGGCTGGCTGTAAGCAGGAATCATTTGATGCACCGGGAGGAGAGTTCAGTTCGGTTCCCGGAGAGTTTATCAGCGTGACAAGTTATTCAAGTTATGCCAAAAATACACGTAAAAGACACTTCAGGCACATCTCTAGGAATGAGAAAATCTTCCACGCCTGGGTGGGAAGGTTGAGCCCACGTTGGTGTATCGCTGCAGCACAACAGAAGCTGCTAAACCCACCGGTTTGCTTGGGAATGGGGGCAGAGGGAGGAACAAGGCTCTGCCTTCTCCAGACTGAGTGTCAGGTCGTTCCGAACTGATCTCAGGGGGAGAAGGACGTATAATGGCTTTTTATTGAGTGAGATAAAGCTGGCAGCGCGTGTCCTGTTATGAACCTGGGGTCCGGTGATCGGGGAGGTATGTGATGTGTGCTGTACCGATGCCATTCATTAATGGCTCTATTAAAACGTGGAAGTGGTGAGGCCATTCGTAATGTCCAGAGCACTCAAAGGGTGACAAAAATAGCCCACCCATCGATGGTCTGCTCGGTGGGAGATGGGAGCCTGCCTTTGTCCTTACTGTAAGCCTGGGTGCTTCCAAGAAGTTGGGCCGTGGGTGAGTTGGGCTCCCCGGGTCGGGTTCATTAATAGAAACGAGTCGTGCTTTGCACCGATGTACCTTCCAGTACTCCGCTTGGGGAAAGGCTGGGATCCCCTTCTTACCAACTGGGAACTTCACTCGCTCCCACCAGCCTTCCCAGAAGAGGAAGATCGTGAAGCTCCGCACCGACCATCTTACAGCTCCCCGTGTCTTACTGTTGCTTCGCCCTTTCCTTTTCTCCCTCCTGCCCCCAGCCCCGCTCTCTCCAGCCCCTGCCTGGCCAAGGGGCTGGTTCCATCAGGCACAAGATGCTGCTTGGTCAAGATGAGCAGAACCCACTCCCCCACGCCGAGGGGTCCCCGCCACGGGTCTGTGTGCCGCCTGAACGTGCAAACATGTCCCCGTGCCCGAGCAGGGGCTGGCAAAACACCGACGTGTGCGAGCTGGGCTGATGGAGAAAGCTTCGCTGCTGGGAACTTGTGCTTGCTGGGGGCTGGATGGATGTGGGTAAAGAGCTGGGGAGCCTGACGGTGGGAAGCAGCTGGGCAGACTCCTTGGGAGCATGTTAAAATAATATCGACAAGGAGAAATGGGCACAGAGGAGCATGCAAGATGCTGAGAATAAAATTAATCAAGTTACTGTGTGGCCTGAAAAAAAAAAAGAAATTATTTAGTCATAGTTCACTGTATAAAGCCAAGAACTTGACTAATAAACTAGAGGAACTGGAATTGCTCCCTGATGAGCATAAATTTGACCTGCTTGGTTTTATGAAGGAATCTGGGGGGAAAAGTCACCTGACTGGAATGGCAAAATTCACGGTAATATCCTGTTTAAGAAGAACAGAGTCACAGAAGAGGAGGGGAATCGGCCTGACAAATCCGCTGCAATCGGCCCTGAGCACTTTGCCACAGGAGATCCAATGCAGACTGGGTCCTCGCAAATCCACAGGCCCCCATGGGATGCACCCACGAGTGCTGAAGGAGCTGGCGGATGGTCTTGCTGAGCCACTCTCCATCATCTCTGAAAGGTCATGGGGGACCGGAGAGGTGTCCGAGGACTGGAGGACAGAAAGTGTCACTCCAGTCTTCAAGAAGGGCAAGAAGGAGGACCTGGGGAGCTATAGCCCAGTCAGTCTCACCTTCATCCCTGGAAAGGTGATGGAGCAGTTCATCCTGGAGGTCATCTCCAGGCATGTAGAGGACAAGGAGGTTATCAGAAACAGTCAACATGGATTCACCAAGGGAAGATTACGCATGACCAACCTGACAGCCTTCTGTGATGGTGTGACTGGCTGGATGGATGAAGGGAGAGCAGTGGATATTGTCTACCTTGGCTTCAGTAAGGTATTTGACACTGTCTCCCACAGCATCCTCACAGGCAAGCTAAGGAAGTGTGGGTTGGATGAGCGGACAGTGAGGTGGACAGAGAACTGGCTCAACAACAGAGCTCAAAGGGTCATGATCATCGGAGCAGAGTCTGGCTGGAGGCCTGTCACTGGTGGTGTTCCCCAGGGGTCTGTGCTGGGTCCTGTCCTGGTCAACATATCCATCAGTGACCTGGATGATGGGATCGAGCGTAACCTCAGCAAGTTCACTGGTGATATCAGCAGGCTGTGCTGCCACCCAGCAAGACCTGGCCAGGCTGGAGAGCTGGGCTCAGGGGAGCCTCATGGAATTCAACAAGAGCAAGTGCAAGGTCCTGCCCCTGGGGACGAACAACCCCCCACACCAGCACAGGCTGGGGGGAACCTGCTGGAGAGCGGCTCTGCTGAGAGGCCCTGGGGGTGCTGGGGGGCAGCGAGGTGACCCTGAGCCAGCACCAGGCCCTTGGGGCCAAGGAGGCCAGCGGTGCCCTGGGGGGCATTAGAAGGAGTGTGGCCAGCAGATCTGCTCTGCCCCAGTGAGGCCACATCTGGGGTGCTGCGTCCAGTTCTGGGCCCCCCAGTCCAAGAAGGGCAGGGAGCTGCTTGAGCAAGGCCAGCGCAGAGCTGCCAAGGGGATCAGGGGCTGGAGCATCTCCCTGGTGAGGAAAGGCTGAGAGACCTGGGCTTGTTCAGCCTGGAGAAGAGAAGGCTGAGGGGGGTCTCATCAGTGCTTATAAATATCTGAAGGGGGGGTGTCAGGATGATGGGGCCGGGCTCTTTTCAGTGGTGCCCAACGCCAGGCCAAGGGGCCACGGGCACAAGCTGGAACACGGGAAGTTCCCCCTGAACATGAGGACAAACCCCTTCCCTGTGCGGGTGCCAGAGCAGGGGCACAGGCTGCCCAGAGAGGCTGTGGGGTCCCTTCCCTGGAGACATTCACCCCCCGCCTGGACGCGGCCCTGTGCCCCTGCTCTGGGGGTGCCTGCTCCAGCAGGGGGTGGGACGGGGTGAGCTCCAGAGGGCCCTTCCAGCCCCGACCAGTCTGGGATTCTGTGATTCTGTGAAAGTGCAAAGGGGCTGCTCACTCCTGTCCGCTGCGGGCTCCCAAATCTCAGTGGAGAGCAGAACAACCAGCTTCTTGCATCCGTCCAAAGCACCTACGGGCAGAACAGTGTGTGGTCCCAAGATTTTGATGCACATAATGCGGCTCTCAGCAGGAGGCAGCAGGGAGGGTGTTACTGAATCCCCAGTTCTCCTGTTAAGAAGCAGCACCAGAGGAGTGTTGGAAGGGGCTGGAAATACCCAGTCCTGTAATTTCTCTGGATTATGGAGGCAGTAGGCTTCAGTGGGAGGAAGACAAGTTGGCAGGAGTCCCATGGGAATCAGGTTTTCGTCTCCTGGGTCATCTTTTTTTTCCTAAAGAAGAGCTAGAAGAGCAGGAGTTACTCACTGAAGTAGCCGTTTGGGTAGGAAGGCCGGCAGTTGGCCATTTTTAACCGTGATGGCTAAGTGACCAGGAGCAGGCAGCGACCCCCAGGGTTGCATTGCGGGGGCCTGAGCTGGGCATAAGCACAGCAGCTGTCTGAGCCCCCCGCATGGGTTCGGTGTCTCAACCCTCCCCATCACTTTGCACCTCTTAAGCAGTCATAACTTGCCCTGCACCAAGGCAAACTCATGGGCACTGGGACCCCTGAACCGGGGGGATATTAGTTTGAGCTGAGCGAGACGGGAGTTAAATCCACTCTGTGGGTGCTACGAAGGTGGAGAGGAGCCAGTCGAGCTCTGCGCAGCAGGACGCCGCACTCCCTGGGGCATGGGGACCCTCCGTACCCACCCGGCAGCAGTGTGGTCTCTGCAGGGAGGCAGGTAACCAAGGCAGGGCTTCAGTCCGCATCGCCCACCTCCGCCTGGGAACCCACTCGGGAGGAATTTTGCTGAAAATCACTGCAATTTGTTCTTACTTATGGTTCCCCCAGGGCATGTTCCTGTGCCTTGCAGTCGGTCTCTCTCTAGGCAGTGAGGCTGGGGGTCATACCTGAAAGAGGGGGGTGCAGGTGCCCCTGAAGGCCCTCACCTGTGGTCAGTTTATAACATCTCCTCCAGCTGTAAATCTTGCTGCTGTGGTGCAGGTCCTGAGGGGCTGGGGAGGATGCTGGGCTGCGGGGAGGTTTGGGGGACTGCAGGGGAGATGCTGTAGGGGGATGCTTGGGGCCATAGGGAAGGTGCTCGGGGCTGCAAAGGGGACTGCAGGGAGGTTGCTCGGGCCATGAGGAGGATGCTCAGGGTTGCAAGGAGGATGCTGGAGGATGCTGAGGATGGTCGGGCTGCAGGGGAGGTGCTGGGGCAACAAGGGGGATGCTCAAGGCTGGGGAGGGGGGTGCCCAGGGCTATAGTGGGGTGCTCAGGGCTGTAGGGGGGTGCCCAGGGCTGCAGGGGGGTGCTCAGGGCTGCAAGGGGGAGGGGTGCCCAGGGCTGCATGGGGTGCTGAGTGCTGCAGGGGGTGCCCAGGGCTGCAGGGGGGTGCTGAGGGTTGCAGCGGGGGGCTCCGGGCTGCTGGGGGGTGCTGAAGGATGCTCGGGGCCATGGGGAGGATGCTGCCGGCGTCCCCAGGGGGAGAGGGGGGAGGCTGCAGTGGGACGGCGGGGGGGGGCGCTGGGGGTGGCGGGTGGGAGGTGGGGGGGGCCGGGGGCCGCCGGGGCGGAGCCGTGGGGTGCCCCTCCCGACGGCGGTATAAACCGGCGGGGCGCGGGAGCGGGGCAGCCTTCGCCGGGGCCGGGGTGCACCCCTGCCTGCACCCCTGCCTGCACCCTGCCTGCACCCTGCCTGCAGCCCGGCCGGCCGGAGCTCGTCGCGATGGCGAGGGGGCGGCTGTCGGGGGGCGCCTGGGGGGCCCTGGTGCTGCTGGGGCTGATGCTGCCGGCGGGCGCCTGGTACAAGCACGTCGCCAGCCCGCGGTACCACACGGTGGGACGCGCCTCGGGGCTGCTCATGGGCGTCCGCCGCTCCCCCTACCTCTGGCGCCGGGAGCTGCCGGCCGAGCCCCCCCGCCGCCCCGGGGGAGCCGCCCCCGCCGCCGCCCCGCCGCCCCCGGGCCGCCCCGACGGGGAGACCCCGCCGCCGGTCCCGCCGCCGCCGCCCGGCCCCGGCCCCGGCCGCCTCCTCCAGCGCCTGCTCCGGCGGGGCTGGGGCTGGGGCGGCCCCCGCCCGGCCCCGGCCCAGCTCAGGTAACCCCCGACGGGCGGCGGGACCGAGGGGGACCGGGGGGGGGGGGGCAACGCGGGGGTCGCTGGGGGCACGGCCTCCGAGCAGCGCCCCGGGATGCTGGAGGGGTGCCAGCCCTGCCTGGGGGCGGGGGTCCTGCTGCGGGCTCTCTGCGGCGCCCGGGGGTGCTGGGGGGCTTCACCGGGTAGTGGGGGGGTGCACGGAGCCCTGGAGGGGTTTCGTTGGGTAATTGGGGTGCACGGAGCCTTGGAGGGGTGTCACTGGGCAACAGGGGGTGCACAGAGCCTTGGAGGAGTTTCACGGGGTAACTGGGGGTACACGGAGCCTTGGAGGGGTTTCGTTGGGTGACTGGCGTGCACAGAGCCTTGGAGGGGTGTCACCGGGTAATGGGTTGCACAGATCCTTGGAGGGGTTTCAACAGGTAACGGGGTGCACAGAGCTTTGGAGGGGTTTCACTGGGTAACTGGGGGTGCACGGAGCCTTGGAAGGGTTTCACCAGGTAACTGGGGGTGCACAGAGCCTTGCTGTAGTCTCCCACCCTGCAGGCACCAGGGTTTCAGGGTGCCCCAAGCAGAGAGCTGGGTTGCCCCATGGCATCACCCAGTCATGGGGAGCTGCCCCCCCGACTTGCACCCAGCAAAGCGGGCCGGGAGCAGGGCGATGTGGTTCCTCCTTCCCAAGGGATGTGTTTGGAGGAGCTGCACTTTGGCTTTAGGGCAGAAAAAGGAGCTGGATGATTTCTGTGCCCCCCGTTTGGTGCATCACAAACCCGCACCCTGCGGGACCCAGCTGTCAGCTCCGCGGGGCCGGCAGGCTGATGGTGCCAAGGTGGGACCCCTCTCCCTGCCCACTCGGGGCTCAGCCAGCCTGCGTGGGGCCATCTCGGCGCTGGTTCCAGACATTAAATCTCTTCCCTCTTACGTAAAGCTGGAGCCAACATTCAGCTGAAATCCATTGAGGCTTTTAGCTGTTGGCTCAGCGCCTGAAACACGTAGCTGTATTCCTCCCCACCTTCCTTTTTTTGAGGAAATCTGGGATCAGTATCTTTTTGGGAAAGCCCGGACAGGTCAGCCCAGCCCTGCGTTACATCTGCGCTGCCCGGTTACCTCCAGCAGCCTGGCTCTGTATGGGCAGAGCGGTCCCGGCGGCTGCGGTCGTGGCTCTGGACCTGCGTACGTGCGTGCATCCCTCTGATTTCTCAGCAAAATTTCCACAGGAGACTCGCAGGCAGGTCCAAGCCTGGTTTTTGCACATCTGCCCGGGGTTTATCTGCGTGCGCAGTGGCAGAAAGGGAGCCCGCAGTCGCCGCGGGTCGGATCCGAGCCCGCGGAGGAGAGTATTTTGTGAATATCGTGAATGCAGCGTTGGTTGAAGCGCTGTACGGCGGAGAAATGCGGTCCCACGTGGGGAGGGAGGTGGTGGCCGGGCTCGCAGCTGGGAGCTCAGGTGAGGCTCTGAAATAACGCGGCCCCTCTGCTCCTTTCAGCTTGTCCCACTTGAAGACATGGCTCTGATCCGCTGAAGGGGCCCGGCAGCGGTGCTTCAAGCGCCGGCAGAGCAGTGACTGCCCGAGGTGGAAACCGTTCACCCTAGCTGGCGAGGAAGAGTCTCGTCGGCGGATCTCCTGGTACTCTGACCTCTCTGAAACCACACTGACAATTGCATTCCAAAAAATCTGATTTTTCGTGGCCGCTGTCCAGATGCAGTGGTAAATTCATCTTGTTTTCAGGTCAACCTAGTGCTATAAACTTGGGGAGAAATAAACAGGGAAGATATTTATTTTTGTTTATTTTTTTTAGATTTCTGTACTAGCTTGTTTGCAATATGATACAAACATGTACTGTTTGCTTCCTACGAACCTGCCCTCATTAAAATGAGAATCGATCAAAGGAAACTTTGGCTTCATTATGCTGTTGTGGGGGTTTGGGGTTGGTTTTTTTTTATTGTAAAAGCAAAACCTGGTACGGCTCCGCACGGGGCAGGTACTTCAGCGGTCGGGTCACTCCCAGATTTTTCTGACGTGATTTAACTCCCTGACACAATTTCTTCTGCAGCTTTACAGTAAATCTCTTTCACTGCCCATCGGGGAGTTACTGCCAGGCTAAGAGTCAATTAAGATGACAAAGTTAGAAATCTTTCCTGGACTGGGCTGCACCAAAGCTCTGCGAGTCCTCGCTGCTCTAGTTGTTTATTTGCCTGCTTAAAGCTTAATTTTATATGTTTCCGCTGATGAAAATAAATGTTATTCCCCATTAAAACAGGGAGAAGCCTCAGGGCCGGGCGGGAGCGCACGGTGAAGGCGTGCTGGAGCGGGCGGGATCTGGGCTCTAGAGAAACTGAGGGTTTTGGGGGCTGAGTCCGGCTCCTGTGAATCGCTGAGCTCTCGCCTGCCAGCGCTGGCAGCTTTTGCAGGAAATCTGGCAAAAAGAGACGTTTCCACCCCTCGTATGAACCGCCTGCTCCTGCCAAGCCCCTGTGGCCAGCCGTGGAGCGGCGACAGCAGGGTTTGTGCAGCCTTTGGTTCGGATCTGAAAGGAAAAACCCCTCGTGGTGCTTGTCGGGGGAGCCGGGTGCACGCCAAGAGCCCTGCCTGCCGCGCTGCCCCTTGCTCTCGCGGGGGCTGCCGTCACCCCTCGCCGGGTCTCGGGGAGGATTTCAGGTGCCGTAACACATGAAGGATCGTTCTCGCCCAGTTGATTCCCAACCGGTTTCTCCGCCGTGTTCCCTCTCCCTTCCTCCCCATGATTTTCCAATTTCTGCTCTTCATTAGCGCAGCGCGGCGGCTTGGATGGGCCAAATGAGACATGATTGCCAGTAACCCATTAGGCAGCTGCACTTGAAAAGGGCCGTACCTGTCAGGGTGCCAATCAGGCTGTGGAGCGGCCGCCGAGGCAGATTGCCGTTCTTGATGGAGGTAAGTGATAAAAAGAGGTAGAAAATGTACAGGTCAGCTTTGCACAGGAGGATGCATAGAGAGGGGGATGAAGGGCGGTATGATGAGAGGCACGACTCGAGTGTTCGTGCCAATTACTGGGGCAAAACCAGCGCGGCGCTCAGTTAACCACGAGCCCTTCGCTTCTCACCTTGTAAAATAATTTTTCCTTTTGCTGTTGAGGAGAACAAGCTGGTTCCCTGTGGGGGCTGGGAAATAATTTCCTCGGTGCTCCTAGCTCTCTGGAGAGGTCCAGGCCTTCCCTGGGGGTCAACAAGCCCAATAAAATGGAAGAAAGCTTAAGAAAGCGTTTAATTATCCCTCCCGCCTCAGGGCAGGACTGAGCCATTCCTGAAGGACCTTAATCTAATCCCTTCTAAAAGGCTGGTCCTGGGGGAGACACCACGCTCCCCTCGGTCTGCTTCCCATCCCCTTCGCTCCAGGGCTCTGCGTGCCCGGACCGTGGGCACCCTGTCACTTGGACCACAGGGACCCCCTGACCTGGCCCCTGTGGATGCCCCGAGATGAAATGCAGCCCCAGGGCTTCCTGGGGAGGGTGCTGGGTCCCTGCCCGCCATGGCCGGGAGCAAAGCGGGGGGATGAAAGCTTTCGGGGGGATCACGGACAGCAGCTGCAGCTGCAGCAGCACTGCCCTCTGACCCCCGTGGAGGGCGATTCCCGGCACTGCTCTGGGAGATGTGGGGGGCTGAGAAACCCCCAGGTGACAGTGGGACACGTCACCCCTTCCCTCCCACCATGTCCCGCCAGGTTGCTGAAGCTGTGGGGTGATGGGCAGGGTGCAGGGTGCAGGGGGTGCGGTGGCACCCGGGTGGCTTTGCCATGCCGTCTTGTGGCCACGCTGATGCCAGGGGCTGGGGAGGGCCGGGGAGCTGCAAGAGGGTTGGGGATGAGCCCTGTGCCCTTGCAGAGTGGGGAGCTGCCCCTGGCCAAGACCACGGGCCTGGGAGGGGATGGGAGCTCTGGGCTAAAGCCTGTCCTGCTGCTCTGGATTAGGGCAGCCCAGGGATGAGGCTGCTCCTGGGCTCTGCATCCCCATGCACCACATGTGGGCTTTGCACCTGGGTCCTGCCCCTGGTCCAGGTCCATCCCTGAGGTGTCGCCTGGGAGCTCTGCAGATCCAGCACCGCCGGCCGGAGCCGGGACCGGCCGGGACCAGCTGACGCAGGGAGGCTTTCCCGGATGGGGTGCGCCGTCACCCAGCCTGCCGTGCCAGCGGATGCATTTTGTTCTAGTCCAAGAGGCGGGTGAATCCCAGGGGCTGTGGCGGGCAGGAAGACGTCCCACCCCAACCCGGCCCGAACCTGGGGCGGCTCCCTTTCCTTCCCGGCTCCCCGGCCTCTCCCAGAGGAACAGCAGCATCCACTGAGGCAGCCGGGCACGCTGGGGCTGGGGACTTTGGGGAGGGCAGCGTCTGGGACAGGAACCGGAGCCCTGGGGAAGCCAGCGTGAGCTCACACCAGGGCTGGCCCATGCACACACACAATGGCTGCAGGGCCGCTGTGTGCACCAGGAGGAAGAAAACTCCCCAAGGAATTTCCTCCATCGTCGGCTCTGCCCAGAAGCTGTTCCTCACCCCGTCGGGATACAGGCGGCTGGGGCTGAGCCAGGCCAGGTCTGAGCCCCTCTCTGGTGGGTGGCCCCTGTTGGGTGCGATGACAGCTGGGGATGGAAAGCCCTTGGGCAGAGCTGGGTACCCTGGATGATCCCTGCGATGGCCCCACATGCGCCTGCAGGGAGCCCCGGGCTGCAGGACGCAGCACTGAGCCGGGGTCTGCCAGGGGTCTCATTCCATCCTGTCAGGCTGTCCACACCTTCACACTGACATCGCCCAGGGGCACTGACGGAGGCTGGAGATAAGGGGCAGAACAGGAGATAATGGTATCTCTGTGCCTGCTGCGTTGCCTATTTCCGAGATGTCCAGAGCACTGATAAGGTGACAGTGGCTTGGAGACACAGGCAGAGATCTCCCCAGCCGAGCTGCAGCAACCTGGTGTTATTCCTGGGGAACCCAGGGCTATTCCTGGGGAAACACTGGGTCAGGACCCTCCCGTGGGCCCCACACTCCCACCCAGCCGTGTCCCCCCAGGCATCCTGAGGGCCGTGTCCGCCCCGCACGGAGGCTGCCCTGGAGGAGCCTCCCTGGTGTTGACTGTACACAGGGCTGTATTTGGGGAGCGCCCGCGCTGCTTCGCCGGGGCAGCTCACCTTCCATGGCCACGTGCCCCCGGGAGCGGAGGGGACCCGTGCCAGCGCTGCCCTGCCCGCACTGCCCAGCTCTGCCTGCTCCCCAGGCATCCCGCCGGACCCCGTGCCCCTCTCCTGGGGACACGCACGCACGCTGCTCCCGGCACAGGAGTGGCTGGTGGGGCAGCAAAGATAAAGTGTTGTCTTGGGGTCCCATCCAGCCCCCCTTCGCCCACTCCTGGGTGATGAGATGCTGGGCTATGGGTGCCTTCCCAGGCCTGAGCATTTCCCCTGTCTTATTTTCTGGTGGATAATCCTTCTGCGTGCTGGAGAGAGCAAAACCCAGGCGCAGCCCCATCGAGCAGCAGAATGAAGCCATCCTCCCCCAGCCCGGCCATGCGGCTGCTGCGAGAGAAGCAGCCCCTTAATCAAACTGTGCTCCCCGAACCCTGTAAAGAGCTGCAAACACCTCACAGGCCAGCGAAGGCCCCTGGGGGTGTCGTAGCCCTTCTGCTCATGCCAAGATGTTGCAGGAACGGTCCCAGCCCTCGCAGGGTCCCCTGGGTGCTGGGGTAGCATCCAGGGCTGGACAGGCCAGCTGAAGAGCTGACGCCTCCAAAACCCTTAGCCTGGACCATGACTTCTACAGCATGGCAGGATTAAACCCAGGCACGGCCGTGCTGAAACACCAGCACAGACCGGCTGCGCTCCCAGCACCCTGGGCCGCTGCGGCTCGGCTGGCGGAGGGGATGCCCCAGCTGGGTGAAACCAGGAGCCCCTCCATTTCCATCCACCTCCAGCCCTGCAAGAGCCTCTCAAGGTGCTTCTGCTGCCCCCCGCTCAGGCCACCACCACCCCGGGGCTCGGGTCCAGCTCCCACATCTCATGGCGTGGGGCCTCCACTCTGCTTCTCCTGGCAGGAGAGGCGGCGGCTGCAGTGGAGCGCGGTGTGAATGGATGCCAACGCTCTCCTTGGGTGGCGGCGCTGGCAGGGACCTGGCGGGCGCGTTCCTGCCCAGGGAGGTCCCCTCCGCCGCACTGGCGTTTCCGCAGGCGTGCTCACCCGTGCTGCGCCGCCGCCACCCTCGCCCAGGATGGGTGCTCCTGGGGATGGGTGCTGCCGGAGATGGGTGCTGCCGGGGATGGATGGTCCTGGGGATGGGTGCTCCTGGAGATGGGTGCTCCTGGAGATGGGTGCTGCCAGGGATGGGTGCTCCTGGAGATGCTGGGATGGATGGTCCTGGGGACCGGTGCTCCTGGGGACGGGTGCTCCTGGGGATGGGTGCAGTGACACACCGGCGTGGCACTGGCACTGGCACCGGCTGGCATCCAGCTCAGGAAACGAGCTGTGCCCACACCAGCCTCTCCAGGAGCAAGTCCCTTTGCAGTTGTATTATCTGTGTGGTTTTCCTGTAGCTGCCAGAGACATTTCAGCTCTTCTAGGGGAAAATGGTGGTCAGTGGCAGGGCTGTCACCCCGCAAGGGGCAGGCAGCAGGGTGCCCGTGCCGCGGCGGCACGGCGGGTGCGGAGCAGGGCAGCTTGCACCCTGCCGGGGCATGGGAGCAGCATCATTGCTTGCACACATGTCCGTGGGTGTGCTGGCACGTGGGAGGCCTTGGGTGTGCTCAGCCTGGCTGGGGACCGTCACCAGCACCAAGTGCCACCAGGCCTCTTCTGCCGTGGTACCTATTATAGCGCTGCTATCCGCTTCCAAATAATAAAGGACCTGGGCAGATTCCTATCTGCCAGCTTGTGCAAGAGGGATCTCCCAGCTCTCAGCAGCGTAAATGAACTTTCTGGACTTTCACAACCCACAAAGGATATAATTAATCCTCCTAATGATCGGTTCTCCTTCTATCTCTATAAATCTAACCTGGAAAACGTTTACAGCTCACTAGTGCCACACACAGAGGCCTAAAGAAAATGAGATGGTGCTTTTTATGAGCTCTCCTCTTGTTCCTCCGGCAGCACAAATAAATCATCGGCCTTTCCCTGCTCCTCGAGAGCCGCTGCTCCCTGAGAGGGGCCGGGACACCACAGCCCCACGCTGAGCAATGGCGAAACAAGGGAGGAATGAGCACGGCCGCGTCCATGCCAGGCAGAAAGCCCAAGGCTTCATTTATTAACGGAGCTAGTTACTGCAGCAGCAAAGGCTCTCTGCAGCTCCCAGCGGGGACCGTCAGACGCCGTTGCCGACACGGGTACGTCCCGGAGCTTGGGCAGAGGGACAGGGGTCTTCCTCCACACCTGGGCAGAAGGTGCTGTGGGTGGCCAAGGTCTCCTGGGACGTGGAGCCCGGCTGCCACCAGCCCAGTGAGCTCTGGCTCCGTGGTGCAAAGCTGGGTGTGGAGCGGGAGGCGGATAAACACCGGCCAAAGTGCGCTGATGGGGAGGAGGAGGCTGAGTGGGAGGAAGAGCATCTCCCTGCCAGCTGCTCCCACGGCTGAGACAGAAACCGGCGTCTCACGAAAGCCGAAGGGAGGGGTGTCCGGCACGTTTCCCTCGCCCTCCCCCTGCCTTTGGCGAAGCTCCCATCCCCGAGCAGGACATGCACAGGGGAGCGACCCGCATCCCAGGAGAGGGCTGGGGAGAGGGGGGAAACAGAGAAGCCACAAGATCTGCCCGAGGCCACCCAGCAGGCGTGAGATGGAGCCACGAGCAAGACACTTTGCTCCTGGCGCCTTGAAAACATGTGCCCTCGTTGGCAGAAGGTGGCCCAAAGGCATGTGCAAAACCTCTCATTTCTTTGGAAGCGCCGGCACAGCCCAGCGACTCCGTCACGGGCCCCGGCAAACCATCCTCCCCCTCAGAAAGCCCCTCGCCCTGACCTTCCACCCGCCTTAGAAACGAGCCAGCCTGAGCAGGCTCGGCTTATCAGCTGAGGCTTTGCCAGTTTCAGAATGAAGACAGACTTTGTGGGCTCCAAAACTCCCTCCCTCTGACACCCCAGGGAGCCTGCTGGTCGAGCCTAATTTCTGCAATTGTGAAACTTCACAGCATCTGTGTTTTGCATAAGTGATGCAACAGGATCAGGCCTAAAGCAAACAGGATTCAGGACACAGGTGTAATTCTCTGTCGTTGCTCAACCAAGTGCAGTAAAGGAATTATAAGCAGACGTCAAACAAAAAGAGCTTCAAACCCTTCCAAGCCAGTAAGCACCCAGATCCCGTGAACTTCCTCAGCCTCCAGGCTGGCCCAGTTCGGACTTAAATATCTGCCCAAATGAAAACACATAGAAATTTCAATGGAGAAGCCTCACCTGTGCAGTATCTGCTGGATTTAATCACGGCTCTGGTACAGCAGGAAGCGCAGGAGCCCTCCTGTGCTCTCTCCCTTATTTCTACAACAGGCAGGACAGCGTTGGGAGCTGAAGGGGTTTTGTACCGTGCGAGGATGCACCTTTGCACAATGCGTTTGCAAGTTCTTTCCAGCATCTTTACACGAAGGAGCCTTCCTCAGCAGTGTTTCTCTTTAAACCACGTCCGTGCCAAAGCAGGCGCTGAGCTGCGCATCCCAGGGCAGCTCCCAGCGGAGACGGGCAGGGATGCTCGGGCTGCAAGGCTCGCTACAGCCTTCCCGGGAGCAGTTTGCAGATCCCAGCATCTCTGCTGGGTTACGTCCTCTTGCCTGACAGCTGACACTCGGTACCTGACCCTCCTTAATTTCTCTACAATGAATAGATGCTTTTTGTGGAAAAAAGATGCCTTTTGGGGACACTGAGGTTGAAAAAAAATCAACAAATTCAGGTCACTCTTGAGGAAACGCTTGCGCTCCAAAAATGAAAAGCATTTCTGGAAAATTCAAACATCCAACTTTCACCTTTTTGAAATGGGGTTTTCTCCCTTTTTTTTTATTGCGCAAGCTACCAACACATTTTAAAAAGACATTCAAAAGGGTTAAAATATTCTGTCTGACCACCCAAAAGATTTTCTCCCTCATGTTTTTATTGCACTGAATAAAAAGAAAAACTTTTTTGTTCAAATAAACTTGAAACAATTCCTTCTCCTCCCCCCCTCCCTCCAGTTTTTTGGTTTCGCCAGTGAGTGGAAAAATCAATTATTCGCACTCCTCTAGCCTGATAAAAAGCTTCAGGACTCCACAAAGAGGCTCAAGGGAGTAGTTGCCTTGTACAGCAAATAAAACAGTCTGAATTTCCCAGCTCTCTGGCCTCCTCTCGTGTCACCCAAGATTTGTGCCGAGCTCAGCGCTTCTGCGGCGCCGCAGAGAGCAAAGGAGCAAAGGCAGCCAACATTGTCCCTGGCGGGACCTCGCCGGCTGCGAAGCGCAGCCGGGGCTGGGGCTGAGCCCGCTCCTGGCTCAGGGTGACGGGCACCTCGAGGGACAACACCGCTGGGTGCCCACCACACAGCCACACTGAGCTCCCTCCTCGTACGCAGCGTCCAAATAGCCACGTTGTCTATAGGAAATGGAGGTGGGAAGAATTGTCGGGGATAAAAATGTCATTTTTTTTCCAAGATAGCGACACTCCTCTAAGACACATCGCCAAGCATCAGTAAGATGCTAAGACACATCACCAAACTCAGTAAGTTTGCAGATGACACCAAGTTGGGCGGGAGTGTTGATCTGGTCGAGGGCAGGAAGGCTCTGCAGAGGGACCTGCACAGGCTGGATCCATGGGCCAAGGCCAGTTGTGTGAGTTTTAACAAGGCCAAGGGCTGGGTCCTGCCCTTGGGTCACACCAACCCCAGGCAACGCTGCAGGCCTGGGGCAGAGGGGCTGGGAAGTGCCCAGGGGAGAAGGCCCTGGGGGTGCTGGCTGACAGCCGGCTGAGCATGAGCCAGCAGTGCCCAGGTGGCCAAGGAGGCCACCAGCCCCCGGGCTTGTGTCAGCACTGGTGTGGCCAGCAGGAGCCGGGCAGGGATGGGGCCCCTGTGCTCGGCCCTGGGGAGGCCCCACCTCGAATGCTGGGCTCAGGTTTGGGCCCCTCGGGACAAGAAGGGCCTGGAGGGGCTGGAGCGTGTCCAGAGAAGGGCAGCGGGGCTGGGGCAGGGTCTGGAGCACAAGTGTGCTGGGGGGCGGCTGGGGGAGCTGGGGGGGTTTAGCCTGGAGAAGAGGGGGCTGAGGGGAGCCCTTCTCGCTCTCTGCAGCTGCCTGAGAGGGGCTGGAGTGAGGGGGGGGGTCGGTCTCTGCTCCCAAGTCACCAGTGACAGGGCGAGAGGGAACGGCCTCAGGCTGCGTCAGGGGAGGTTTAGGTTGGGTGTGAGGGAAAATGTCGTTAGTGCAAGAGCGGTCAGGCCTTGGCACAGGCTGCCCAGAGAGGTGGGGGAGTCACCGTCCCTGGGGGGGCTGGTCAAAAAACCTGCAGACATGAGACTTCAGGGCATGGTTTAGGAGGCCTGGGGGTGTTGGGTTGGTGGTTGGACTTGATGATCCTCGAGGTCTTTTCCAACCTTAATGATTCTATGATCCTAAGCATCTTTTTGGTTCAAGCATCTTTCCTTTAAGAGTGACTTTATGTATAATTGCAGTGGAAGTCTTTTTTTAAAGCAGACTACAAATTACAAGCAAATCAATATTAGTTTCTGGATCTTATTTACCCCCTCAAGCTGGCCGCTGCATTTGCTTCAGCAAGGTCTGGTAGGAAAGCTGTTGGGGAAGAAGTGCCACAGAAGACAGGTAGAAAACCCATGACACAGGACTGCGACACGCAGCCCCAGCGCATGCTGCGACAACTAACCTGGGTCATTTCCTCCTTGTAAGAGATTTCAAGGAAATGAAGACGAGGAATGCAAAAGGGTGAAGACGGGGATCTCTGTGTTCCATCAAAACAAGCTTGTTCCTGGTGAAACCTGGACGGCCTCTCCGCCGGGGCACCCGGGGTGGAGCAGGAGTCTTTTCCCACTGGGAATGGCTGGGACTGGAATGCCAGAGCTGCCCGCTGCCGAACCCCGTCCCCTGCCCGGTGTTCAGGGGGACACAAACCACTTCTGAGCAATTTTGCATGTATGTACAAAGTGCATTAGCCTGCAAGCTCCGCGTGCCTGGCTCGGCCCAGACATCCCACGAAGACCTCTGCGGCTCTCCACGGTCACGGGCTGGGTGGGCAGAGATGCTGTTGGGCTGCATCCCCCCCTCTCCGGAGCGGGGGCCACCAGCACACCCCATCAGTGCAGGATGACCTCCCTCTGGATGAGCGGCCTCTGCTCCGTGCCCTGCTCCCCATCGCCTCCCCTTCACCGGGTGGCCCTTGCCCGTGTCCCGGGGAGCTGCGCTGCCCCACGGGCGAGCCTCGGCCCGGGCACCCTTTCCCGGAGGGGAGCGGGGATAGGGGGCCGGGCCCGCGGGTGCAGGGGGGGACCCAGCTCGGCGGCTTTGTGTCGGCAGCGATCCCCAGGCTGGCCGGGAGGGCGGGGGGCTCCGGGGCTGCACCGGGGGTGGGGGCACCGCGGCAACCGGAGCCCGCAGAGCCCCGGGTGGCTCCGATCCGCTCCATCGGTCCCGGGGCTCCCCCGGCTCCGCCCGCCCGGTGCCGGTCCCGCCGCCCCGCCCGGGGTTACGGCTCCGCCTTGGCTCCTCCCGGCCCGTCCCATCGCCGTCCCCGTCCCCGCCCGCCGCGCTCCCGCCGCCGCCGCGGGGCAGCGCGCAGCATGGCCGCGCCGCGCAGGGCCAGGGCCCCGGCCCCGGCCCGCCCCGCCGCGCCCCGCCGCTCCGCGCCCGCCCCGGGCCGCCCATAAAAGGGGCCCCCCGCGGCCGCCCGCCCCCGCCCGCCCTCCCGCCGCTGCCCGCCGGGCGCCCCGGCCATGGCCAAGGACCAGCTGAAGCCGCGGTTGTGCCGCATGTTGAAGGGGGAGAGCGGTTACGGCTTCCACCTGCACGGCGAGAAGGGCAAGAGCGGGCAGTTCATCCGCAAAGTGGAGCCCGGCTCGCCGGCCGAGGCGGCGGGGCTGCGCGCCGGGGACCGCGTCGTCGAGGTGAACGGGCTCAACGTGGAGCAGGAGACGCACCACCAGGTGCGGGCAGGGGGCGGGGTGGGGTGGGCCACCCCCGGGCTCCAGGGCACCCCTCCGCGCTCTGAGCACCCCGGCTCCAGGGCACCCCCCGGGCTCTGAGCACCCCAGCTCCAGGGCACCCTTCTGGCTCCAGAGCACGCCGTGGCTCTGGGCACCCCTCTGGCTCTGAGCACCCCAACTCTGGGCACACCCAGGCTCTAGGGTGCCCATCTGCCTCTGAGCACCCCAGCTCCAGGGCACCCCTCCGGGCTCTGAGCACCCCAGCTCCAGGGCACCCTTCTGGCTCCAGAGCACTCCGTGGCTCTGGGCACCCCCAGGCTCTAGGGCACCCCTCTGGCTCTGAGCACCCCAACTCTGGGCACACCCAGGCTCCAGGGCACCCCTCCGCCTCTGACCCCCCGGGCTCCAGGGCACCCCTCCGCCTCTGACCCCCCGGGCTCCAGGGCACCCCTCCGGGCTCTGAGCACCCCAGCTCCAGGGCACCACTCTGGGCTCTGAGCACCCCAGCTCCAGGGCACCCCTCTGGCTCTGAGCACCCCAGCTCCAGGGCACCCTTCTGGCTCCAGAGCACTCCGTGGCTCTGGGCACCCCCAGGCTCTAGGGCACCTCTCTGGCTCTGAGCACCCCACCTCTGGGCACCCCCAGGCTCTAGGGTGCTCATCTGCATCTGAGCACCCCACATCTGGGCACCCCTCCAGCTCTGACCCCCCAGGCTCCAGGCCACCCCCGAGGCACCCCAGCTCCAAGCACCCCTGGTCTTGGCTCTGCCCAGCTCCAGTCTCCCTAGGAGGGTGGTCTAGAGGAGTGGTTTTCTCCCAAAATATTGGTGCCGGAGCACCCTTGGCCTGGCTGGTGTTGGTGGTTGCTGGGGTGGGATGGGTGTCCCCCTGCCCCACCCCCCCCCCACCCCACCCCCCCAAATCTTAGGCCTGGGCTGCAAGGGGGTGGGTTTTGCGTGCGCGGGACGCTGAGCTCCCATGAGAGCGGTTGCGTGGTGTGGTCTGCCTCGCTGCTGGGGAAAGGATGTGGTAATCGTGTAAAGGTGGGAAAGCCGAAAGTGGCTCGGTGTGGGCAGGGCAGAGCCGCGTTATGCAATCTGTGGTGGAAAGGAATGGGGAGACCCAGGCTTTATTTCCAGCTCTGCTATGTGTTTTCTTGGCCACTTTGGGCGAGCTGCTCCTGCTTATGCAGCCCAGAGCGAATAAGGATACCTTAAAATCTACTGATAAAGCTCTGCAGATGTTGAGCAGTTTGGCTGGCTTAAGTGAGATAGGGCTTGTAGAGGAATAATGGCTGGTTTTAGACCATGGCTGTGACTGGGGGGGGGTTCAAGCGAGCTGTTTCTGAGCTCTGTTACAGAAGCTACGCACTTCAGGCTGTGTCATTTTCTGCTTACAAAACTGAAGCTCGTGTTTATTAAACAGTTTAGTCCAAAAAAAACAAGCCATGAGATTTGAGCTGCTCCTGTCCTGCCGGAGACACAGAGCCCAGCGGGGGCACAGCGCTGAATGTGCCCCTTTGCCTCATGGCTCGCGGGGCTCTGTGGGCTTTAGTGCTTCAGTAACTTAAAACATCTGGCCGGCCCCCGCTGCCAGCGCTTTATTGGGGCAGGGCAGGGATGTGCCTCGCGTAGCTGGTGGACCCAGCAGTGTTTTGGGGGGGGTGTGGGTTCCTGGGCTTCATGGGCAGGCGTGGATATTGCGGTGTTCAAGGTGAGGCAGAGCTTTCCAGGGCATCAGGGCAAGCCCAGGTGGCTCCAGTGAAGCCTTGTGGACCCCTTTCCATGGGCTCAGTGGGTTTTCATGGCTAACTGAGCCTGTTTTGATGATCTGAGCCAGCTGTGTAAAAGTTAATGTTTGTCTTGAATGGGATTTCAAAACCTTTGAAGGAGGATCCACATCTTTGATCTGGCTGGGCAGAAAGGAGGGCTGTGTTCCCCTAAGGAGCTGCGTCGTATTAGAAGCCATCAGAACACCCTGCTGAAGCTGGGTTGCTGGGGATGGGCGATAGCGGAGCTGAAACAGCCAGCTGTGTCTTTGAAATGTGCAGGGGTTTTCCGGTAGGTCAAGTGAAATGGGAGAAATTTTTCTGTCTTCCATTTTCTGCTGGCGGAGGCAGGATTCAACCCTGGCACTGGCTCCCGGCTGCAGAGCAGTGAACGGGACGGAGCAGCCCATCTGCGGTGTCGTGGAGCTCACAGCCGTGCCGCGTTCCCGCTCTGGTGGCATTAGCATGTGCGTGTGGTGCGAGCAGGAGCAGCCCTGCCCCAGGACACCCTCTGGGATCGCTCTTCCTTCTGCCTCAATATGACAAGAACCTCTTCCCACCCTGACCCAACAAAACACCGGCACTGACGGACTGTGGGAACGGCGATGCCGTGCCGGGTCAGACACTGGCTCCGGCCGATCCGTTAGAGCAGCCAGTTCACCGTGGCCTCTCCTCCTTGCACTGCTGGGGTCCCTGACCTTGAATAAGTAACGCTTCTCCCCATGCATCTGAAGCTGCGGTGGGACGGAGCCTGTGGCAAACAAGGCCTTGCTGTTTGGGTGTAACCGTGTTTCGAGCTGAAGCTGGTGTTGTTTGTGTCTTTGTTCTGTTTTTTCCTGGCCTTACTCAAGGAGCAAAGGCAGAACGTGTTCTCGGGGCGTTTTCATGTCTCGGATGCAAAATCGCATCCTGGTTCCTCGCCCAGGCGGGCAGCGTGTGCGTGGGGCAGAGCAGCGGGCTCCTGCCCTCCCGCTGTGCCCAAAGCGAGGAAAGCCTCCCAGGCCTTGCGGAGGCTGGCAGCCCCGTGCACGGGCATCTTTTTTGGAGCATGTGGGATGAACTGAGCTGTTCCCAGTGGCACCATGAGTCGTCTTCTTGGGCAGGTGGTGTTTGGCAAGGGTGGAAGGGCCTGGGCCGGCTCTGCCGGGCTGGTGCTGGTGTAGCTGGGGGTGAAATTCTGTTTGGGTGGGGCTGCGGAAATCATGCGGCTGGGACCGGTGCTGAGAAGGTCCCGAGGCGCCAGATGCGCAGGGGAGGCTGTGTCGTCTTCAGAAAAGCTGTGGACTCGAGGCTGCAACCATGGCTCGGAAACGGGTACGGTGCCCGCGTCGTGCAGGACCTTGCTGTGTGCTTGGCTGCTGCTTTGCCTTCGCCCTGCTGCTCTCTCCCCAAAGCGACTTGCTGCCTGGGGAGTTTGTCACGGAAAGCCCCTTCTGCTTGTCCCTGCCAACGGGGAGAGAATGAGGGGCTGCTCTGTGCCCATTCCCCATCCCTGCCTGGCTCAGTCCCTGGCACTCGCAGGACTGGGGGGATGCTTGCTCCATCGCTGCTCTTGCCGTGGCTGTGGGGGAGCTCGGCAGCGGGCCGAGCCCCAGCATCGCTCTCCACCGGCCGCTCCTGCGGTCCCTCTGTGTTTGGTGGTGGTCTGCAGGACCCTGCTCCCTGCCAGGGTTAACTGTGCTGCCCTAATGCCTGGAGCACCCGCACTGCGGGGTTTGGGGGATGTCGCTGTGCGGGACCCGGCATGTTTGTCCTGCACGCTCCCCACAGGCGTTGCCCATCTGCATCTCTTGCTACCGCACGTTGGCTGCCAGCTCCCAGGTCCCCTCCGGGAGAAGTGGCCTTGCACAGACACTGCCTCGCCGGTATCGCCAGCGCTGTCTGATGTCGCATGTAAATAGTTCGGAAAGGGAGCAGATGGATTTTCTGGGGCTTGATGGAATAGCACCCTTCAGGCTGGTTACGGATGGGAGCCCTGGGCACGCCGCCGCCCGACACGGCGTGTGGAGATGGAGGCTGCAGCCTGCAGCAGATTAGTTGGTTCAGGACAAGCAGCCTTGTCGCAGTCTATAAATTTATTGTTGGTTGGGTTTTTTTTTCATTAACAGATACCGACTCTGTTGACCTTGAATGGAGCTTGCAGGGGAGTAAATAAATGCTAACTAATTGCGCATTAGGCTCGTTTGTTTCTTATAACCTTGGCGGCTGCAGCGTGTCTGGCCGGCGTGACCTAGATCAGAGCAGGAGCCCGGTAAGAAAGCCCAGCACTGCTTCGGGGCTTTTCCAGCACGCCCCGGGGGCTCATGGGTCTGTGGTCTCCAGGGCCACCCCACGGCTGGGGATGGCCGCTGAGCAGCATTGCCAGCGATACCACCCCCTCCTCCTCCTCCTCAGGATGAAGGCCTGTGCAGGGAGGAGGTGGCCCAGCAGAGCCAGCCCTCTGCAGCTGCTGCCAGGGAGTCTGGAGGTGGTTTTCCTTTACCCTGCTCCTGTGCATGGCCTGGATTTGCCCTGTTTCCATCACAGCCCACCCCGGTTTGATTTACCCCCAGCCTGCCCCGCTGGGATCGGCTCGTCCTGGCTCTCCCCACCATGCTGACACCGCAAGCTCCTTTCGGAGTCTCTGCCAGTCACCGATCCTCATGAAGGCGCTGGGGAGCAGCAGGACAATACTGCCCATTCAGTGCTGCCTGGAGCTGGATCCCAGCAGGGACGGGCCCATCTCCTGCTCCCAGCATTGGGTTCCCTTATCTCTGCCAGCCCCTAGCACAGACCGGGGATGAATGCGCAGATTGGGCTGTTTCTTTCATAAATCCACCTGGGGCACAGGGCAGCTGGTACACCGGTGTGGTGGGGAGCACCCAGCAAAGGCAGCCCGGCCACCGAATGCACGTGTGGGTGCTCGGTGCCTCCCTGTGCACCCCATCTCTCCACCCTGCCCTAGTTATGGGGGGAGGAAGAAGCCCCAGATAAAGGCAATGAGGGTGTGCAGGACTGTTTGCTTGGTGGGACAGATTGTGTTGTCCCTCGTGGGGCAAAGCCAGGCAGCAGGGTTTCTGATGCTTGGCGGGCCATGCAGCAGCCTCTGTGACAGCTCCTGTCTGAGCAGAGCGGGTGATCCCGGGTGGTCTGTGCAGCCACCCTGGGCAGAGCTGTCATGTGGGTGCCGGGGCATGGAGTGGAAAGAGCCATTGCTGTCATCACCTGGGGCTGCAGGCAATGGGCACTCCATCCTGGGGGTCCCCTGAAGCCGTGCTTTGCCCTTCTCCCCCACCACCAATGGCTGGAAGTGACAGCAAACTTGCACCCTGCAGCAAGACCGAAGCTGCAGGAGAGCGTGGGGGAGTTGATAGTCCTCAGATCCAGCTCCTGCTGCAGCTGGGGGGTCCCTGGGTTTCTGCTCAGTGGTTGTTCTCCTTTCCAGGTTGTGCAGCGCATCAAAGCCGTGGAGACAGAGACGCGCTTGCTCGTGGTGGACAAGGAGACGGACGAGTACCTGTGCAGCCTGCGCCTGACGTGCACGGAGGAGATGGTGCACAGCGGGATCCTGCTGAACTCCAGCATCTCGCCCACCAAGTCAGTGGGCAGCGACAACGGGGAGGTCTGGAAGCCGCAGCTGGATCTGAGCGGGGGCAGCCTCCAGCGGCACTCACACAGCTTCTCCTCGCACGGCAGCAGGAAGGTGAGGGCAGAGCCAGGCGGCACACGGGGCTGCTGGGCGGAGAGCCGGGGAACGGGTACAACCACCCTGGGAGCACCTCCTTCTGCAAACACAGCTTGCTTCCCATCTGAGGAAAAAAACTCCCATGCGTGGCTGTTGGCTTTGGAGACCCCGCTGTGTCCCGAAGCAGTGGGCGAGCTGCCCCTTGGCCTCACTTGCTTGAAGCAGCATCGGCTGCTGGGGGCTTCGCTGCTCTCTCCCTTCCTCCACCCCTTGAGGGTCCTGTGAGACCCGGGGGCTGGGATAGAGGGGGCTGGGGAGGGTCATCAGCCCTGGGGAGGGGTGACTGAGCCTGGGTCTTGCTCCCCTGCAGGGTCAGGCTGCGCGGACCAGGGACGTGGTGAAGCTGGAGCTCATGAATGAGCTTCTCTCTCCTCCATTATTTGCAGGAGGGAGGGAACATCTGGGGCAAATGTGTTCTCGGCTTTTTGCTTAAATAGGAAGGAAATTAGCTCTTTTTCAAGTGGCCTGGGTCTGGACTGTGATTCTGCAGTAAGTGCCTTTTTATTGGTAAACTCCTTTCCAAAAAGGAAAGAATTTGGGGTGGAAAACGTCCAATTTCCATGGCTGCCTTGCTGCTGGGGCTGGGCTGGCGGAGACGGCGCAGCCTTGCTCTCGGCAGATAGCAGGGCTCGGTCCCGGCACTGCCCTTGCTCGGGGTGTGAATGCGGCAGGAGTGGTGCGGGTGTCGCGTGGCCGAGCCCGTGACTCTGTCACCCCTCTGCGGCCGTCTGTCCCCTTCCCTTCCATGTCCCCACCCTGCAGCCCCCCTGTGCTTACTGGTCTGTGCCACTGGGCAGGGAGTGCTGGTGGTCAACTGCCTCCTCCGTTGCAGAGCTGTTGTGGGCACACTCCTCCTCCTCCTCGTCCCCAGGGAGCTTGCAGGTGCTGCAGCGGCTGTTGGCCTCTGCCCCCTCCGAGGTGGGGTGGTGGCTGGAGACTGGCCCACAAGTGGCCGTGGGGCTGCTGGGAGGACATAGGTGGGAAAGTCAGGGAAACTCCGTGTCCTCAGGAGCCCCCATGGAGTAACAGCTGAAGAAATTCCCCCGCGCAGATAAGAGGCGATGCTGGTATGAGGCAGGAGGCACGTGCATCTCCAGCGATAAAGAGGGGGTCTTGCCTCTGGTCCTCCCCTCCAGAGCTGTTTGGCATCTTGCAGCAAAGGAACCCTCCTTCCCTGGTGCTGGCAGGAGCAGGGTTGGAGGCAATATATTTTTTTTTTAATACTTATTCCATGATTTGAAGCGGTTTGAAGGTCTGTGCGATGATAATGGGTGCATTTCCCCTGGGGGTTGGCGCAGTGGGGGGCTGGTCACCCCCAGGATGGCTGGTGGGAGAGGAGCTGTTCCCCGGTGGGGGCTGGCTGGTCATGGCTGGGGGCGGCTTTCCAAGCTGGGGATTTCCTATCCTGTCTCTGTTTCGTTTGCTGGTTGAAATCCAACAGCGTGTGCTGACGGGAAGTCAGGCGAGGGGAACGGGATGGTCCTTTCCGGCCTTTGGGTTTTGGCTCCTCCAAGGAGAGGGTGGGACAGGGAGAGCCAAGAAGGGCTGGGGTGCAAGGGGAGGAGAAGCACCCACGTTTCCCCTCGGAGGGGCTGGGGGTCTTGGCTGGGGGCTTTGTCTGGGGCAGCATGGCTGGGACGTTTGGTGCTTGCTGAGCTGGAGCTGGGGCTGGTATTTGGCAAAGCCTGAGCTGGATGAAGGGGAATGACCCTGGGGGTGATGCCCACTGCGTGGGGCTGGGGACTGTGGCTGCTGAGCGGGCAGTGCTGAGCATGTCGGGTGCTTGCAGACCCTCAGCCCAGCGGCTGGTTTGCTCCTGCCTCTGCGGCTGGTAGCTCTTTGAAGAGCTGGGCGCTTCAGCCTTTCCTGGCCAAGGTCACTTCTCTGTTCTGGGGCTACGAGTGACTCTGGTATGAGGTCAGGGGTGGCCGGAGCAGCAGGACTTGCATCCTGCTCCTGTGCCTTGCAGTCCTGCTCGCTTCAATGTGGTAATATCTGCTCCAGGCTCGTGGTCTGGGTGATGTGGCTCTCCTCCTGGGTCCAAAACGGCTGGAGGCCAGGGGGGTGATGGTACACCCTGCTTCCTGCAGTGCTCGGCCGTCCAGCACTGTGTCTCTGCATGGGGAAGCTCTAGCCTGACCCTAATTCTGCAGATCGCTGGCACTGCGCCCATGTGGGTGCTGTTTAGGAGATGTTCTGGTCCCTGCAGTGGGGCTGTGGCAGCTGGAGTCCAGTTAGAGGCTTGCCCTCAACTAGGTTTGGAAGTGACGGGGTTCTGAGCTGGGTGGCACCGGGAGAAGCTGGGCTTGGGCTGGCAGCACTTGGGTCTTTAGTGCAGTTTCCCTGGAGGTGTTTAGTGAAGGAGGAGAAAAGGCAGCTCCCTTCCCCCTGCAGACCCCTGGCCCCAACCTGCCCCTGTGGGAACTGGTGCCCTGATGCTCTGGGCTGCTCCCAGGGTGCAGCATTTTTTTAAGCAGCATTTGTTTATGTAAATGCTGCATTTTTCCTTGATTTGAGGCTGGGTTGTTCAGTGCAGCCTGAAGCAATGAGCAACTGAAACAAAGAGGAGGGAAATCTGGCACCCGGGGCAGCTGTAAAGGTGGGCAGCGGGGAGGCGATGCAGCAGGCTGGGTGGGCACAGCCCTGCCAGCCCCCCCCATGCTGCCCTAGTCTTATTTTCCAAGAGGAGTGAGCCCCCTGGAGAGCTCCTGTGGGTGAGGAGGCCAATGCACACCCCTGGCAGAGACCTGGTGTCCAGGACCTTGTGCTCCAGGAGCCACGGTAATGCCATGAATTTTTCAGCATGTATTTAAAAATCAGGCTGGCTGCCCCAAGAGCAGGTCGGCAGGGCTGGCTGCCAGTAGCGGCACCCTGGGGACTCGTGCCCAGCGTGGCTGTGGTGGCACGGGGAGCAGGGTCTGCCTTGCCCCGTCCCCTGGCGCTGCACCCAGCGCTGCCTGTGCTGGAGGGGTTTGCCTGCCCCTCGCTGTGCCCGCCGGGAGGGGAAGCGGCAGGGCCCGTGCCCCCATGCCGTCCACTCCCCTGTCCCAAGCATGTTCTTGTGGCCGCCGGGCTGTTTTCTGCTTTTCCCTGGAGCTCTGGCTCTGCCCTGCTGGGCACCCAGCATTGAGTCCCCAGGAGCTTGGGCGGCAGCAGGCAGGGCTGTGCTGGAGGGCAGCGGGGTCTCAGCGCGGCAGGGGCCGCTCTGGGTGCGTTGGGTGCTTGGTGGTGACTTGCCTCTATTGCAAAGGTGCCTTTGGGACAGCAGTGCGAGCTGGCGGTGCTGTTAATTAAATGCCTGGGCTAATGGCGTGTAAAAGGCAGGCGCTGAGCGGTGCTGCCGGGTGATGAGCGGTGCTGCCGGCCGTCCCGGAGGTGTTCGTGGTGCGCAGGCAGTGTGGCCCGGGGCTGGCACCAGTGGGAGGGATGTGCCGTTACTGGGATGCCGGTTACGGCCACACAAGCTTCATGGGCCACGTTAGCGACGTCCTTGGGACTTGCTGCCTCACTGCTTCCTCCAGGTGTGTTTGTAGGAGAAACAAGAACAACAGTAAAGTCACTGAGATGCGTTTGGGGTGATGCAACTCCCTTCCACCTCTGCTCCGGTCACACCAAAGCATGACTGTGGGAAGGGGTGGGTGTGCAGAGGGACCTTTACAACTGGTATTTATCTTTTGGAAAACAAACCCACGTCTTGTTTAGTAGCTGCTGGATTCAAGCAGCCTGTTGGGTACAGGAATTTTAATGTGGGGGAATTAGGGGCAGGTTGTTAATTAATCCCCTGCTCAGAGACGGCGTCGTCTTTAGCGTTGCTGCTGGCAAGGACTGCAGACAGGAGGAGAATGGGTGTCCCTCTGCTGACACGGGGGATTTTGGCTGGCTCTTTGCTGTGACAGCGAGCAGGCTTTTAGCATCCTGCGTGCTGCCTGCCCGTGCTCGAGAGGAGCTGGTGAGCCTGGAGACAGATGTGCTGTCCTCTGGAGGAGGATGGACAAGTGCCTGTCGGGACCTGCAGGTGTGGGGCCAGCGCTGACATCGAGGCAGTAAATATTTACACTTCTGTTTGGGTCAGGAATAAGAACTTTTTCTGTTGCAAATAAAACTGTGTTGCAACATCTTCAGCTGCCAGCTTTCTGCCGGAGCGCTGGAAGGGGAGTAACTCGGGACAGATGTTTTTGGAGAACTTTGCCAACTCAGTTGAGGCCCAAAATTTAGGGCTTGTAGAATAACCACAAAGATGTAATAAACCCGAACATGAGCAGAAATGTCTGCAGTAATTATGCGATTAAAAAAAATAACAAACCCAAGAAAATAAATGCATGCTTTAAATTAAAGCACTTCCCTGCAGCGTCCTGCGCTCCCCAGGTCCCGGTGGCAGGCTCAGACCTGCGGGGAGAGGGTGACTGGGGAGGACAGCAAAGCTCAGCTCTGGTACAACCTGGGCGAGGATCCTGCTGTGCAGACAGAGGCTTGGGGAAACCCTCCAGCACAGAGCCTGAGCAGCTGTGGCCGTATCCCTGCAGCGTTCCCGGCCCTTCCCACAGCAGCTATTTTTGTGGATGCTGCCAGCCTGGCAGCGCTCGCTGCGGGTCTGAAAGGGCGAAGCCGTGTGCGTGCCCTGTCGGAGCAGGGATGCATCACTGTGTGCGCTCTGCGTTAGCAAAAAAGAGGGAAAAAACCCTTTACAAGGCCATTTCGGCATCTGCAGCGTGGAGCTGCACCAGGGCTGCTGGGAGCTCGGGCTGCAGCTTTGCTGTGCCTGACGGAGGGCTTGGGTTGGCAGCGCGGCTTCCCGTGTCCCTGCTGGGGAAGGGAAGATGCCTGCGCGGAGCTGGGAGGCAGGACGGGGGGACTGGAGACCCCCTGCCTCCCTGCAAAGAGCAGCATTGCAGTGGGCGCTGGACTACACGGGTCTGGTTACCGCAGGAGCTCAGCTGAGGAGCGGCTGCAAAGCTGGGCTTGCTTTTGGGATTAGTGTTTCAGTGCTGTCCCGGGGCTGGTGTGCGGCAGAGCTGCGGGAAACCCGTGCTGGCATTGACCCTGCTGCATTATTGATAGCGCTGGGCTTGCCGGCATCGTGTGTCACAGGGCTGTGCCGGGGCCGCAGGTGGGCTCTGGAGCAGCTCCAGCTCGCAGCATCCCGGGGATGGAGTTTGGGATGTGCGGCAGCCAGAGGGGCCCTCTCTGGGGAGGGCAGCGGCGTGGCGGCCCCTCGCCCAGCGGCGTGGCGGCCCCTCGCCCAGCGGCGTGGCGGCCCCTGCTGATCTGGGCTGCGGGAGGCTACTACACCACGGGCTTGGCTCAGAGGAGCCTGGAGGGTTTTGCTTTGCTGGGAGCCTGCCCCTTTCCTGTGCGGGCAGCGGGAGAATAAATGCATAAAAATGACTGACTTTTCAGACCATCGGTCCCTCTGACAGCCCAGTGACTTGGCGCTTGGTTAGAAGGAGCAGGACGAGACCTGGTTTTGCAGAGCTGCCTTTGCGTGAGCGTTGGGGTGTTTCAGAAGCTGGTTGCACTTCTGCCCCCATGGTGGGTGTGCAGCCGAGAGCAGGATTTTTGGTATCGGTTTGGGGCTGGCATCGCAAGGCCGCTGTGTGCAGCGGGGTTTGCTGGAGCCTGGGCTTGGGTTGTGATGAGCCCACGGTGGAGCGGCGTGTGCTGGGTATTGCAGCAGCACTCGGAGGAGGTGCTGGCAGGGATCTGAGCCTCATCATGCTGGATGCAATCCAGATAGGAGATGGGACACTTACCAATGGTGTTGTGAGGTGAAGGAAACAGTGTGTTGCTTGCCGTGCTGGAGCTTGGCAGGGTCAGCCCTGGTTCCCAAAGGCCTGGGTCCCACACACTCGCATCTTCCTAGTGCTGTGGGAAGGGAATTTGGATGCAAAATGCTTCTTTTTATGTGGACTGTGGCTGTGTCCCATCATGCAAAACTCGAGGGAGCTGTGGGTGGGTTGCAGGGACAGAGGGAGGGGGCTGAGCGGGTGTCCCCTGGCTGCAGCTTGCCTGCCCGGCCTTGGTGCAGGCAGTGGGTCCTTGGAGGAGCTTGGCTGGGGGGTTATTTTTGCGCCAGGGCAGCGCAGGAAGCTCCTCCCGGGGAGGAGAGCATCCACCCCGCGGCAGAAACTTCCTCCGCTGTGATATTTTTAGTGAAACACAAAGCAAGTGGAAGGGAGCGGGAGGCAGGAGGCAGATTAGCATCGGGAGGAGCTGTGCCCTGCTAAGAGCCTTTGTTCCTGGGGCCATGTGCTCCCAAGGGACACCCAGTCCTGCGAGGGGACAGTGGGGTCACCGCTGGGACCGGCCACCTCCCTGGAGGGGTGTTTGCATCCCGGCTCATCGCCTGGCTGCAGAGCGGTGACACTGCTGACACCAAGAGGTGCTGTGTGTGGTCCAGCCGGTGATGTTCCCTTCTGCATCCTCGAGTAATCGAAAGCTTTCCCTCAACATGATTTGAAAACTGACATTAAATGGGAGCCGTTCAAAATGCAGCTCGCTCCGGCGCAGCTGGTCCTGGCCCCCCTCTGCTCGCAGGGATGCGCTCGAGCAGCTTGCTTTAATAACAGCCCCGCTTACGAGTGGGCTCCTTGCCAGCTGTTTAATGGTTCTGTTCAATAGTAAAAATATTAAATGGTTTCAAATAAATTAAAAATCTTCTGGCAGAATCAGGGCCTTCTGCATGTGTCCTGGCAGCTGCACAGAGCCTCTGCTGTGACTGCTCCATCCCTTGGAGCTTCTCTAGGATGGTTGGGCTTGTGGTCCTGTCATGGTCAAGGAAACCTTAAAACAGTATTGCTTTTGGGGTGGGTTGTTTTGGGGTTTTTTTCATTATCTGTTTATTCCCAAGACCCAAACTAGTTGTGGACAGGGGGCACGCTGCATGTTTCTATCTCTTTATCCGGGACTGTCCCTGGTGCCACTGTGCAGCGTGGCTGGATAAAACGCCTCCGGGTGTTTCACCCTGGACCTGGCGGTGCTGCAGGGGATGCTGCGGGTCTGGGTGAATCCCACCTCCTCCTGTCCAGCCCCCTGGGCACGGGGCTGCTCCCACCTGGGGGAGAAGGTGCCGGTGTTATGGCATTGCTCGTGGAGAATGGAAACACTTGGAGCAAAGATGCTGTGCAATGTTGATTTACAGTGTGCATTCCCAGGTTGGAGGGGGTCAGAGCTTCCAGCTGCTGGCCTGGCAAGCCTGACTTCCAAAGGAGGTTTTTTAAGAGCTCCTTTTAATCTGAAGGCAACATCCCTTTGCTGCTTGCAGCCGTAACAGCACATAGATGTGATGCGATGGCCGTGGCATTGCTGCTGTGCTTCGTTCCTGCCCTTCGGTCAGGGAGACTGAGGCTGCAAGGTTGAGTGATTTACCCAGCACTACAGCAGAACTCGACACATAAATTAAGGTCTGAACTGAGCCTGTTCTGGCTCCCAGTCCTTGGCTCTATCTCTAGGTACAGAGATTTTACAGGCAGTGGTCTTGGGAGACTCCAGGTTGGGGTATGAGAAAGAGAAAATTAAACTCATAATCGGCAAAGGGTTTCTCCAGATCCACAGGTCTTTATAAATAAGGAATTAAAACCCAAGCTGTCGACATAATTATTTCTGGCAAGATCCACATCGTAATTTAATTTCATTACCACTTTTGCCTGGGCTCCTGAGTGTTTTGGTTCCAATGCTGCGTATGTTTAAACTGTAACCAGACTTGGAGCTGGATCTTGTTGGCTGAATGTCTCTGTCCTCCCACTGAAACCTCGCAAGAGTTTGTTACCAGGTAAAATAAGCCAGTGGTAGATGTCTGTGAGTGGTGAGTCTCTGAAAGCCAAATTGAAAGGTGGTTTTATGAGCAAAGGGAAGGTAAGAAAGACAATTCCCTATAGGTACCGGTGCTGCAGGAGTGCGCAGGGATGCTCTGCAGGCATCTCGGGCTCCAGCTGCCTGGCTGGCAATGGGCAGCGGGTCTTTCCCCTGGTGGAGTCTCCAGCCCTGGCTCTGAGCCGTCCCATGCACTGCCCTGCGGCCAGGGACGCTTGAGGAGGGAGCCACGCAGGGAGCAGCGGTGAGTTGGTGTCTGGATGCAGCCCCGGGCCCTTCCATCGCCGCCTGCACGGACCCGGCAGGAGCCCCGCTGCTCGCCCTGTGGCATTATGTGATTAAACCCTCTTACGGGCTTACAGGGACTAATCCTGTTAAAGAGCAGCACAAAAGGCGGCAGGAGGTCTAATCCCTCTGCTCCCGCCTTGGCGGGCTGAGCTCCCACGCCGGGGTGTGCTGCGGTGGCTCTTCCCGCAGCCCTCGGGGATGGGGCTGTACCACCCAGCTGCACCGGCATCCCCTGCGCTGCGATGATCTGCCGTGGAGCAGGTCCCCAGTGGCTCTTCCCAAGCCCTGAGAGCTCCCGCCTTGCCGTGTCCGCAGCCACCGTGGCCTGTGCAGGGCTGGCTCGCTCGCACTGGGCCGGCGGTCCCTCGTGAGCGGCCAAAGGCCATCCCAGGTAAATCAGTTAATTCTGGCCCTGGGGTTGTTCGTGGTTAGCAGGATTTAATTAAGACGAGCCCTAATTAGTTCTAAGCAGATGAATAGTCTGCTTTGCCTGGAAGAGTTCCCTGGCAGCTGCTAATGAGTGCAGGGCTCCCACTGCCTTCAAGGGGCTGGGTCTGTCCTGGGGATGGGGGTACACGGGAGACCCCACTTCATGCTGGAGAGGTGCTTGGGGCACCCCAGAGGTGGGGATAAAAATTGCCTGGTGCCACTCCTTGAAGCGGCTGCAGGGTTTTGTCGGGCACCCGGATCCATCGCTTGGTTTGGCAAGCGCTATGCCGGGGCTGTGGCTGGGGCAGCCGCTTTCCTTGCAGCTTTCTGGTCCTCTTCATCCCTTCCCGTGGGCATGGATCGCAGCGTGCTCAGAGCCCCGCAGCCGGCATCGGAGCGTGCCCAACACCGTGCACCCACCTTTGCCCAGGGTTTATCATCAGGAGCAGCCGGGGCCTGGTGCTAGCTCCGGGGGTTATCACGGGAGGTCCTCCCACACTGCGTGGGAAATGCGCTTTGTCGTGAACCTCCCGCCGCTGCGCGGGGCTTTGGCAGAGCCGCCTCAGAACCACCTTATCTGCCCCAGCACAGAGGTGCTGTTCGCCTGCCCTGGCTGGAGATAAACACCAGCCCATCACCCGAGGAGCAGCGGCCGGGAGGGTGCTCGGCTCCCCACAGCCTTTAGCAAGCGAGGGACGTCTTCTGTGGTCTTCTCATTTTTAAGGAGCTGGGTTTAAAACGTCATTTTTGAGCTGAACATCGCAGCGGTACGGGCTGAGTGAGCGAGCCCTGATGTTCCCCCATTGCATCAGGTCTGGGTTTGATTCTGTGTTGTCCAGTGGCGTTGTGGGATGGAGCTGGAGCCAGCAGCTTGCAGTGGCTGCTGTGGAAGGAGGGTTGACTCGCGTGGAGGAGGTTGAGAGCCCCAGGTGAGGTATGGGCTTTGGGTGCTGTATGTGGATCAGCTCCATGGGCTGATTTTGTGCAAAAACCTTTGAGCTGTGGGTTTTTGGGAGGAGGGGGTAGCTCGTGTGTCAAGCCGTGGGCTGGGCGTGAGGCCCCTCACTTGCGCTTTTTGGAAAATTGCACCTCTGGATATTTTATTGCAGGATTTTTCAATACAAAAGGCCTTACATTTGGTTAGCCCCAAGCGCGGGTGCCACAGCACTGGCTTTACTTTCATTATAAGGAATGCAGAGGATGTTTGGAGCCCTCCCCCTGCCCCGTTTCCTCCAGCAAGCCGTGCTGCCCGGCCAAGACAAATATTGGTAGTAAACTATTGAACTTCCCTGGTCCCAGTGCTCCCCGGCGCTCACAGAGCAGGGCCTGTTCTCCCCCCTTCCCCGGGCAGGGGCCGAGCTGGGGAGGCACAGATGTGTCCCCGTGCTGGGCACAGCCCAGGCGGCCGAAACGCTGCTGTGTGATGGTGGGAGCTCGAAGGTGTGCGGCGAGCGTGCGGCGCGCTCTGCGGCGCTGGAGCACCTGCAGGGCTGCTCCCAGCTCACCCTGCCCTGCATCCATCCCACCCACCGCCCCAGCCTGGGCATGGGGTGAGCTTGGTGGTGGAGCTGGGGGGAAGGTCAGCCCTGAAGGGCCAGTGCGATGGCTTGCGTGGTCTCTCTCCCACCCTGCGTGTGCTTTATTGGGCTCTGCAGGTCTAAATATAGCGCCTGTGACCTCGTTCTCTGCAGCAGGGGGAAGTTGCAGGGGCTTGCAGGGAGGACCGGGAGCCGTGTCGTCGCTGGTCCATGGTGCACAATAGAGGCTTCCCCATCCTGTGTTAGACGTCTCTGCTAGCAGCCGGCTTTCTGCAGGGCTGCGGGTTATTTATTAACCTGCTGGGGGCTGCACCCTGCCCCCAAAAACCAGGCTTTCAGGGCAGGTCTCAGTGGGTTTGAGCAGGTTGGTGCTGGCCGCTGTGGGATGCGGATCGCGGCTGGCACTGCAGCAGGGAGGAAGCAGCTGTGGGACGTGGGGTGCGGGGCATGGTCCCACAGCGGCCGCGCTGTGTCACAGTGTCCCCTGGGTCCTGCGCGGGTACTGCAGCACAGCCATGCAGCCCGCAGGGTGAAAACCACGAGTTAAGAGCAGCCTATACCCTTCAGAGAATATCTTTCCTTCCCTGGGTGTGCGGCTGAGAGATGCCCACCTGTAACAAGGAGATGGTGGCACGCACAGCAGTCGTCCCCCTGTGCCCACCACAGGCTCTGGGGAGGGAGCAGTGCTTTCCGCAGTGCCCGGTGCATCGCACGAGCCCCCGGTGCTCCCTGGCACATCGCATGAGAGCCCGCACCTTCTCGAGGGGGATTTCCCGCGGTGTTGGTGGTGCTGAGCTCGTCATCGTGATGCAGCCACGTGTGCCCAGCGTGGGGCTGGGATGTTCGTGGCCGCAACCGGGGCTCCACGCTGCGGCGGGAGCGCAAAGCTGGGATGACTGGATTCCTGCTAAGGACCTGGAGTTATTAAAGGCAATGAATGGGGCCAGCATTAACGAATGATTTGGTGATTGCTCAAGGCTTGGCCTCAGCAAGAAGCTGAGGAGTCCAAAGGGCAGGCTGTTATGTCGTGGTCAGTGGTTTTATGGTGCGCAGCCCTGGCCAGAGCCTCTGGCTGCAAGAGAGCACGAGCTCGCGTGCAGGGCGTGCTTTGCGTCCTGCCCTGGGCAGGAGGCTGCGTCTGAGATACATTGCCTGTCGTTAGAGCAGTGCTGAGGACAGTGAGACGTGCCGCCGTGGCACGGGTGACAGTTGTACCTCTGATCTGGGGTGCTGCAGAGCGGGGCACGTCTCTCCCCCGGGAGCTGTGGGGCTGCAGCACGGCCCCTGCGGAGGGAGGGAGCTCCGTGCAATTGAGGAAGCTCATTCCCAGCATCTCCCGCTGCCTTCCCGCCGCCCACAGCAATCCCTCCCCTTGCCCCGGGGGGTTCATGGCGAGCGTGGGAAGGACTTTTCCCCCTGTTCCAGAGGCTTGAGCTGTGGTTTGAGCTCTGCATGGATCAACCAATGCTCCTTGCTTCCTTTCCCTCCTACCCACTGGAAAATAGATCTTTCTAGATCTGATGAGACCCCTTTGCATCCAGAACGGAGTTTCTGGATTCATCCAAGAGGAGAAACACCAGTCTGCCAGGACCCACGCTGCTGCCCTGCATTGTCCTGGAGCCCATCCCTCTGGAGCAGGGGAGCTTGCCGGCATCCCGGCTGCATGTTCCCTTGGCAGATTGTGCTGGAAAAGTCGTCTCTCTTAAAGCAAACACATGCACGTGGCGGTTTCGGTCTCCTCCGTCTGTCCTCCCTCCCTCCCTCCCTGTCTCTCCCTGGGCTGGGCCAGCTGCTCCCTGCTCCCAGCCAAGCCTGTGCTGCTGTTCCTGGCTCCAGCCCTGCCTGGGGGAGAGCGTGGGTGCCTTTGCTGTCTGAGTCTGCTCAAACGCCAGCAAATAGGGGAAAAAAAAGCTGCTTCTCGTGGCTTGTGGCTGAGAAATTCCCCAGCTGTGGGATTGCTGAGGAATGGCAGGGACAGCTCTGCCAGAGGCATCGCTGCTGGGGGGATCAGCTGCACCCCACGGAGCCGGAGTGGGCTGGCATCTCTGCAGCAGCCAGCTGCCCTCACTGGGGGATGTGGTGGTCTGGGACCCTTGCCCAGGGTTGTCCCCACCAGGGACACGGCCCTGTTTGCAGCCCCTCTCCTGAGAGGCCCCTTTGTGCTCAGGGATTTCTCTAATGCCATGGCCGGAGCTGCAGTGCAGAGCTGGGGATTTCAGAGGGGGGCAAATCCAGGCTTACCCCCTCGCCTTAGGGCATCAGCAGCTAAGGCCAAGCTCTTATTTCTTTGGCAGCAAATTGCTTAAAGGTGAAACAGCGGTGGGAGGCTGTAAGTGAAATGCTTTTCCCATCATTCTGCTTTGGTGCAGGGTGCCTGGGGGCGGGGGGGTGGGAGCTGTGCTGTCCCGGGGGGCAGCCCAGCCTGGCAGGCACTGTCACCGTGGGCTGGAGATCAGGCGTCCTCCCCACCCTTCACATCCTTCCTGCTCTTGTTTTCTCCTGCCCGGCAGTTTCTCAGTATAATAACCTTTTGTCGTGCCTGGGGCCGTGGCCGAGGTCCAGCCCTGTGGCAGGGTGCTGGCACTGCTGCCCCGCTCTCCCACCGGGTTTGCATGTCGTAGTGCCTGGAAGGGGCCAGGTTGGGGTGTACGGACTTGGGTGAGACCTGGACACTTTGGTGCACGGCTCAGGGAGGGCACGTACTTCTTCATGCCGTTCCCGCAGTGCCGGGAACGGTGAAGGACCTGATTAATTTTTTTCTGATTGCTTTTGTGTTGCCCTGGAAAGGGCTGCTGGGGGCTGAGGGTCGCCAGTGACAAGCCACGCCGTCCCCTCCGCTGTGTCTGAAATAGCTGCAGGGCTCAGGGCGAGTGTCCGTGGGGGCGGCGGGTCCCTGCTGAGGCTCAGTGCCCGCTGTGGCAGTCTGCGGGCATCGTCCTTCCCCTCGGCTGCTGGAAGGAGCCGTCCTGCAGGCGCAGGGTTTCCATTGCACGGCTGATCTTCCTCCTCCCAGGGGCTGCTGTCGGGTTGTGACCAAGGGCAGAGCAGGGACCCGGCCAGCACAGCCAGCCCCGACGCGGTGCTCCCATCTGCTGCAGCACACCCGGCAGGGCTGGAGACTCACCCACTGAAAATATCCAAATTTACCGTATCAGCTGCGGCTTGGCTGTGGGTCCTGCTGAGTACCCGCGGCTGGAGCGTTTCCACTGCTAATTGGGATCGCTTAGCTGTCTCCTGGCTCGCCTGCCATCCTCGCTCGCTCCCTTTGTGATGTGTGTTGGCAGAGAAAGCAGCAGGACGCGTCCAAAGGACGCCGGGCATGCATGCCGGTGCAGCCCCTGCTCCTCCAGCAGCACCCCCGGCAGAGACACAGCACCTGGCTGAGCCCCCCGGGCTGGCATGAGGATGCTGGGGCAGCAGTGCTGCAGCTGTTAAGGAAAACAGCCCAAATCTCAATGTCTTTTGCCCTTTAAAAGCCAAATATATATATATATTTTTTTATGTTTCTATCACTCAAACCCAGCTGGAGCAATTTACATAATTGGAGCAATTTGAATAATGGCAGCAATTTAAATAAGCTGCAAAAGCCCAGACCTTACGTTTGGGGCTGGCAGCCCGTGCAGGCAGGCGAGGTGCCTGGCCCTTTGGGTTCATGGTGACACGAAGCTTTGACACCGAGGCGAGGGATGGCGGCAGAGCAGCACGGCTTGCGCCGGCGCTGTCGGGAGCCTGCAGCACCCCTCCGCTCCCCCTGGTGTTATTTAAGATAACTCTGCTCATTTCGGGGTGATCGTAGGCCCTGCCAAAAGGTATTTCACGGCAGCTCGGCTGTGTTTGAGCTCCTCCTTTTCTCTCAGGGCAGGGGTTGTCACGGGCGCTGCCGCAGTCACCGGGGAGCATCCAAAACTTTCTCCTGGCTGCTGCGACCGCTGCTCAGGAGATGCTATGAAGCAACAAGCTTTAAGAGCGAGTGTCAGTCAGGCTGTCTGGTCCATATCGGAAAAACAAATCGAAGTTTTTCTCTTTTGACGACTGGTGTCAGAGGCGAAACACCTCCTCAGCTAACAGGGCGGGCGGTAATTAGAGTTGTGGCTGTATAAAAATGGAAGCAGGTTGTTTATGGAGCTGGTCCTGCCCAAGCATTTATTCCTGGCCTGTCTGATGGAAAATCTCTGAATTACCTCCCTTTTACAGGTGCTGGGGGGGGGTGGGGGGTGGGTGTCTCACCAGCCAGGGCGCCTCTGGGTGCTGGAACTGCCACCTTTCTCCCCAAGGCCAGCTGCGGGCAGGCGCAGCCCGGCCCTGCGAGGAAGGGGAACATCTGCTTGTTTTTCGGTGGGCCTGGCGTCCCACCAGCTGCCTCTCCCCTTCCCCCTCCTTTATTTATAGCATTTCACCAACATCTGGAGTTTGAGCCGATTCAGCGCTGGCTGACTCCGAGCTGGGGGATGGAGCTGGGTGAAATGTGTGCGGCCAGGGAGGGAGGGAGCCCCCGAGCCCTTCCCAGCAGCGTGCGGGGTCTGCAGCATCCCGGCGTGGACCCGAGGACCACCCAGGGGTTGGGAAACCCCAGGAGCATCCTTGCTCTGCTTTCCCCAGCAGTGGGGACGGTGGGAGAGCTGCCGCGTCTCCCCCGTGTTGGAGAGTGTTGGCCCACGGTCCTGTTTTCTGGCTGGGTTTGGAGGCTGCTTTGACATTTGCCATCAGCCGTCAGCCCCATCACCCCCACCCCGAAAGTGTCACCGAGGTCCCTCTGGCCTGGGGGGACGCAGAGCTACAATAGTCCCCTTTCTGGTGCTGCTTTAATGGGAAAATTTGAGTCATTCTTGGGGGAAGGGGAATGAAAACCAGCCCCGTTGTAGCAGGCGGCGGATCCCTGGCACGGCAGTGAATGGAGGCAGTAATCCCGCTCCTGGCTGTGGCGCGAGCCCAAAGCCTCCCCGGTTCTCATGGCGAGCAGGGCTGCGGGCACCCACTTCTCCCAGCTTTCCTCATCTTTGTAGCATGAAAGACAGCGGGTTTTCATGGCAGGGATGTGAGGATCTCCCTCCCCTTCCCAGATCAGGGCGATAAGCATCTGCTTAAAGTTAAGTGCATCCCTAAATGTGAGCAAAGGCAGGAGCCTTTGAGCTTCCAATAAAATTGTAGTCATAATAGCGGCAATTAAAGCTTGCCCGCGGCTCAGCTCAGCTCCCAGTGTAACCATTACTGCCAAGGGAGGGTGCCCGTGTCAGGGCGGGTGTAAATGGGCCCCTTGTTCTGGCGCTGCTACATCCCGGGCCCCCTTCCTGCACGGGTTTCTCCCCCCACTTGGCTCTTTGCCAGCTCCCAGCATCGCCCCTCGCTGCTCTGCCTGCCCGTGTTTGGGTTTTGGTCAGGGTCCCGCGCTGCCGGAGCTGCCCTTCTCCTCCGCGACCCCCAAAGGCAGCCGTGCGTCCCGTGCTGCTCGCTGCCTGCAGCGGGGAAGCCAAAGTGAGGGGATGGAGGGGAGGTGAGACAGCGGGGATGGACCCCGAGGCCCTGAGCAGTGTCCCTTGTCCCCCCCAGGACATCTCAGTGTCCCGAGGTGGCCGTGGAGCAGGACGGGAGCCCAGTGTCCCCCAGCCCCGGCGGGCTCTGCTGGTGGAGGTTTTCTTTGCAGGCGAGCAAAGGAGCCATTTTCTGACCGAAACCACATGCAAAAGGAGAGGAAACGCCACGGGAGCTGACTTAAAAGAAAATATGTTAACAATGTAAATTAGGCAGGAATGCTCCTGCCTGTGTTTTCTCCAGCTCGGCCGAGCAGAGGCGGAAAGGCTTGACGTGTCGCAGCGTGATCCGGAGCCTGGAGCGCGTCCAGGCGGTGCAATTCCCAACAGTGGCGATTAGAGCCTATTTGGCTGCCCCCAGGAGATGGCAAAGCCCATCGGGCTGGGCCGTGGAGGGATGGAGCTGGTGCTGGGAGCAGCCCCAAAGGTGCCGGTGGGTGCAGAGTGCTGCGGGTGAGGTGGTCCCGGGCAGGATTGAGCCGATTAGGTGGTGAGCCCTGATCTCCGGTGATCACGTGCTGCGATGGGGCCGAGGCGGCCGTCACGCCCGCGGCAGATGAGCTCAGCTCGGTTTGAGCAAATCCCCGTTCCAGGGGGACGAGTCGGGCCGGAGCTCCCGCTCCCCTCACGGTGCCGCCGTGGGACACCGCGCGCTTCCCGGCTGCGCCGAGAGCATCCCTTCAGCCTTGGAGGAGGTTTGGGGGTGAACCTCCTTGCTGAGGTGCACAGCAGCATCGTGGCTTCAGCGTGCTGGTCTGCAGGAGCTGCTCTGCCCCGTGGTGTGCCGGGACCCGCTGGGCTCCCACGGCAGATGGTACCGACCCAGCCTCGGCTGCTAGACTAGCTCTGTGTCTGTGCGTGTGCGTGTGCTCAGCCTTCCTCCTCCTCCTCTCCTGGAGGACCTGGGAGATGTGGGTGTCCGTGCTGGCACTGGTGTCTTATTTGTGGTATAAACCCCTAAAGTGTGGCTTTTCAAGGCATTTTAGCCCATCGCAGGGCGTGCACTCGCCTGTGCAGCACGGGGAGCTGCGGGGTGGGTGGGCTGGAGGTGGGACTGGGATCCGACGCGGCTGTGCTTGGTCACCGCCAGCTGTGAGCATCCCAGGCAGGGAGAGACCCACGGCTGCTCCAGCACTTATTAATTGCATGGAAAGCTCTTGCTAATCAGAGCCAGTGATGTTTATTATACCGGCCCCATGATGGAGCGTGCCTGAAACATCCAGGTGTACGAAACGGGAATGGTCCCGGTCACTGCAGGGAGCCGCACGGGGGTGGCATGAAGCCTGTGCTGTGGCATCCTGGTGAGCCAGGGGGGTGTCCCCAAGGGGACCCCAGTGAGCCAAGGCGTGTCCCTGAGGGTCCCCCGCTCCCAGCAGCAGCACTGGAAACTAAGGGGGGAAAAAATAATCAGATGCTGCAAGAGTTGCCATGAGATTGTGAGAGCTGGCAACACCCAACCACTCTTTTTTTTATTGAAAGCGTTTCATTGTTATTTAATGTCTTGTTTGTGCATTTTTAAATGGACCAGCTTGAACAGCATTTCCGAAGCTTTTTTCCTTCTACCATGACGATGATTTGCCTCGAACAGCAGCTCCAGGGGTGGTGTGGCAATGCAGCTTGTGTATCTGTACGTGCACATGCATATCTGTGGATGGGTGCGGAGAGCGATGCTTGTAAGTGGAGCAGGACATGGCATTGCTTCCTAATCATGCTTATGAAATTAGTGGCCGCTGGAAGTATCTGGATACCTAGAAAAAAAAAATTTGCTTTCTTTTGCAATTGTTTTTTGCGTGCAATTTCTTTTGCATGCAAATAGACAAAAAACACAGTTAATTTTTGTTGCTTTCTAGTATACGTGTGGATCTAACTTACGCAAGCTGGCTTTTGTGTTCTTGGCATGTGAAAGGGTGGCAAAGCCTCCTCCAGAGTAATACCGAAGCGTTTCTGCAGGGGTGAGTGTTGGCAGGTTTCTGGGGAGCCCAGATAACGTGCCACCGTTACAGGGAACGCTCCGTCGCAGGGCTTGGCTTTCACAAAGGCAAAATCCCCCACCCCCCTGGGAGCTTAGGAAATATCTTCCCAGAACACAGCCAGGGAAACGTTGGCACGGGTCGAAAAGAAAATAAATAGCAGAGCTGGCAAGAGATGCAGCGGCTCCGTGTCAACCGAGCACGTTAAGTGCAAATCGTTTGAGCATGTACTCGGGTCTGGGCGAAGCGAGGGGTGTCAGTGTTTGCTTAATCCCAGAGAGGGGCTTTGCAGAGTTGTCGTCTAAGACCTGTTTTTTCCAGTGGCTGAGGATTGTGTTAGTCTTAGGTATAAGAGCCCAGCGAAAGCCCCGGATCATCTCTGTCGGGGGATAAGCAGTTTTGCCCTAGGATTTCTGATCAGAACAGATGCTGAATTGGGATTATTATTTTTTTAAAACAAAGATCTTGAATTCATTTCAGTTAAGGACCTCGAATTCAAGATTTTATGGTGAAAGTAGAGCAAGCCCGCGTAGGACGCGGCGCTGGTTACCACCCTCGCAGCCAAAGGGATCCTGCAGATGAAGCTTTCCCCTGTGTGGTTTATTTATTGAGTAATCTGATTTCACTGGCAATCCCGGGGGATCCCCCGGCGTGCCCTTCCGCAGCCGCCTGCTGAGCCCCAGAGATCCCCGCACTGGGACGGTGGCCACAGCGGGGCATTTTTTGGTGATTTTCTTGGTGCTTTCACACAGCTGACTCCATGAAAAATGGATCAGGAGGAAAATGGTTTAAAAAGGTCCGTTCCAAACCCAAATAGGCGATCCCAGGTGCGTTCCCGTCTGCTTGCGAGACATGCCCCCTTGCCCTAGCTGCACAGAGCCCTGCGCATCCTTTAAGGTCGCGTGGATCCGACCCTCTTTGGCCGGTTGAATCATTTCCTGTTTTCTTCATTTTTTGAGGGACTCCAAGGCAAGCTGGAAATGTTTGCAGATAGGGTGAACTAACTGCTCCGGGGCCATGGGAAAAATACAGGCGTGCTGAATCTGTGGAGGGAGGGGTCGCGGCAGGCAGAGGGGCTGGTCCTGGCGTTTGCTGGGCAGGTGGCTGAAGCGCGTTGGGGAGCCCTGCCCTGTTTTGGCAGGAGCTGGGTTTTATCCATCAGTGGGTGTTGCACTGATGATTTTTCCCTTTTAAGAACCGATCTGTGCGTTGAGGTGTCGATGCCAAGAGCATCTCCCCGGGTAGGTGCCTGTGGGTCTCTCTTCCTCCAAAACTTGTCCTGGTAGCATCCGTGCGCCCCACAAGCTCAGCCGCCGCATGTGCACGTGAGCAGTCGGTAAGGCTTGTCTTGCAGCTCCCTCCGTGCTGCTTTTATATAAAACTGCAGTGCCAAGTTAATCCCTGACGACGTTGCAGCTGGTCCGAGCGCACCCCGATGCCCGTGACGGGCGCTGCTGATGGGAGCCCTCATTTGCGAGTGTTTTTTGAGGAATTCGGTGCTCTGGCCCCGAGGAGTCGGAGTGGCCGAGGTGTCCCTCCTGTGCCAGAGCAGCGGCATCGCAGGCGGCTCTGACCTGGTGTCAGCAAGGGCTGGTCATCTCCCATCCCTATTTCCTGAGTTTGAGCTGGTCAAGCTGGTCCTGGGTCCTGATCCACCTCTGCTCCTGCTGGGCATTGCAGCAACGGCCAAAATTCCCTCCGCTTTTTGCCCCAGGGCTCTGGGACCGATCTCGCTGCTCGCTGCCGCGGAGCGTGGTCGGCACGCAACCATGCAAGCGGGAGCAGATGGGTGCAGGCGGGTGCAGCTCCAGCTCTTGCTTTGGCCAGGGGCTGCTGAGCACCGGCGCTCGGCGCCGGGGGAGGCTTTGCTCTCGCCTCCCGGCGCTGGGGTTCGGTGGGGCTGGGGACCCGGGGGGTTCAGGCTGTCAGCACCCCAGGGGCTGTGTTTGGAAGAGCTCGGTGTGAGGAAGCAAGTCGCAGAGGGAATGGAGGAGGCGTTTCGGTGCGGTCAGCTGCCCTGGGAAGTTGCAGCCTTAAGTGATTTGGGGGGAAAAGTGGCTTTTTTTGCATTTGTATTCCCAGCAAAGGGATGGAGGCTACAGTCATGCAAGTGTTGTCCCCTGAACGTCTCCAGCCCACCGTGAGCAGCTTGAGTGTTTCATATGCAGCTCGAGGAGAGCTCTGCTGGGGTTTATTTGCATCCCGTCGCGTCGGAGTGAGCACTGGTGGGAGCGAGGGGGAGTTTCCCCGGGCTGTGAAGCAGCTGCGGTGGGTTTGCGCCTCCCCTTGCGCTGTCCCCGGGTCTCACCTCATCCCATTGCATTAAAGCCTGCAACAGGCAGTTGGTGCTGGGGGGGTTGTCCAGAGGCCCCTCCTTGCCGGGTGGTCATGGCTCACGGCACGGGGACACGTGCTATCTGTGGCATGAAGCAGGTATTTCTTGCTGGGATTATTTGGCTTTATCTCTCATCATCTGTGGCCTCTGTCCCCGCCAGTGGCAGCAGCGTCACCCCAGCTGGGTGTGCTTGGGTGACCCACGGTGCCTGTGCTCGGTGCGGGTGACGGCTGATGCCCTGCGCCTGGGGGTCCTCTGGCCCTGAGCTCTGCAAAGTGGGGAACCCAGCAGCGCGTGCTATGAGTCGTGTTTTGCCGTTTGCGTTAACGCGGTGCCGGTTGGTACCGAGCGGGGGTGGAAGGGCGCTGCTCTCTCCAACCGTTGGCAGCCGGTGGCTCTGCGGCCGTGCCGAAGGGAAAAGGCAGCAGAGCCGTTCCCCAGCGCGGCGTGTCCCCGGGGGCGACCACTCTGTGTGTTTCTGCCTGATGCTCCTACAGAAAATCCCATCTTTGAGGAGATGAAGGAGACGGGATCAGCCCCCTGAATGACTTAGCCGTGGCGGCCCTGGCAGCAGGAGCCAGCGGCTCGCCGGCGGTGTCCAGCCGCCTGGTAATCAGCTTGCTTATGCGCTGTGCTGCTCCTGCGGGAATTAGGTGCTGACCCCAGGGTGCCAGGAGACCAGCGAGTGCTGGTGAATCGATTCAGCTCTTCGCTGCCCTCTGTACTTGCCCCACTGTGACTCGCAGCGGCCAAAAATCACCTTGTATCATTGCAAATGGAGTTACTCCCCGTCATCGCTGGGGCACGTGAGGACCCTGCGGATAGTCTGGCTCCACGGTGGCAGCGGGAAACGTCCTTTGGCTTGTTTGGTTCTTGCCACGCAGGGTCTGTGTGCAGCTGGAGCCCCTTGGCATCACCCCTGGGGTCCCCCACGCGGGTGCTGGCCAGGCCAGGTCTCCTGGGCATCAGCCATGGGTGCTCTCAGCTCCCGCAGCCCTTCCTGGAGTGGAAACAGCTTTTAAGCGACATCGAGGGTGTTTTGCAGAAATAGCCCCGCGGTGCCGTGAGTGCAAGGTGTGCTGTTGGTGCGGGCAGTTCCAGCACGAAGCCAGCACGGCGTGTAGGAGCCGTGCTGGAGGCACGTGGAGGGAATTGCCGCGTGGGTTTTTAATTTGAAAGGAAAGGCTGTAAGAGATTTCACCATAAATGTGCTCTGAAAAAAAATAAGGCCTTTTATCAGGAGGGGAGCAGCATTTCTTTTAAGGAAACATTAAAACTCAGCCACAGGGGGTGTTTTCCTGAAACCACAGGGGAAAATGAAAACCCGTATCTCCATGGTGGCTCTTGCCAGGGACGCGGCGCTGTGCCGTGAGCCGGTGCTGCCCCATATGTGTGGGCTGGAAGGGGTCGTGCGGAGGCTGGTGGCGAGAGCAGCATCTGAGGGAGCATAAAGGGTCCTGCAGACCTGGAGGAAAGCTGGTATTTGTTGCTCCCTCGGCTGCCCCCAGGAGCTGCAAAGCATTTATCGTGGGATGGGGGGAAGGTGCTAAGCTCCTCACGTGCTCCTGTGCCGTTCATCCTACAGCAAGCTCAGCCTTTCCATGCTGCAGGGAGCCGTCAGGCCTGGGGTTCATCACCCCGGCCCCCAGAGCCCCTCCGCTGGGAGGTGGTTGTACCCACGGGCGATGCCGATGTCACCGGGGCCAAGGGCATGGCGCTGCCTTAAATAAATTACTAAGGTTAATCCAGTGTCTCAGCTCTCGGGTTTGGTTCCTCCCTGCCCAGGGCTGCAGTCCTGGGGCTCGGCTGCTGCTGGGGGGGTCTTGGTGTACGGGCAGGCTTTATCTGGGCTGCTTCTGATGAAGGAAATGCATTTTTTGTTTTGTTTTAATTTTTTCTGTAATGGTTTCGGACAATTGATTTTCTAAAATAGACTCAATGAGAGGAAATTCATTTGTTAACCTGTCCCTGTTCAGGGGAACAGGAGGACAGGGTGCTTATGTGGTGCTTCCTTGGTAGCTTTATTTATGATTACATCTCCTTTAGAGCAAAACCAAACCTATAAATTAAATGTTTTGTCTCCCCCGAACCCCTCCTCTGTTAACCAGGATTTAAATGGACAGAAGGAGCTGTGCCCACGTCTCTGCCACCTGAAGAAAGGCCCCAATGGCTACGGTTTCAACCTGCACAGCGAGAAGTCCCGGCCGGGGCAGTTCATCCGCTCGGTCGACCCCGACTCACCGGCCTCCAGAGCGGGGCTGCGGCCCCAGGACCGGCTGGTGGAGGTAACGGCGCGGGGTTCGGCACCTCCCTTCCTGGGAGGCCTTTTGGGGTGTCCTTGGCAGGGATGTTCAGTCCTACCTGGCAGAAGCGGTTGGGTCCTGTCCCCCCTCTCGCAGGTGGGGAGAGGGACAGCAGAAGTGATGGGACCCTTGGGAAGCCTGAAGGTGGTACAAACCCCCATCCCATGACCTTTTCCATCAGATCCCCCCCAAATCGTCCCTAATACGGAGCCATAAGACCGATGTGGGCACTTAGGCAGTGGCTTTGTGGTCCTTTGGCAGTTCATTCAAAGTGGGCACTCGTGAGCACTGAAATCTAGATGCTGCTGCTGGCTCTGGCTGGCACAGAGGAGGGTCAGAGCAGGCAAACTGCTGCCCCTGTGCCCGTCGGGGTGGCTCGGGGGTGGCCGTGGGATCCTGCGGACAGATGGGGTGCTTGATGGGTGCCCATCTCCCCGCCGTACCACGGCAAGCCCTGTACTGGGTGGCATTGCCTGGTGCCACTTGGTGCTGGAGCTGGCTCTGCCCGCTGCAGCGAAAGGGGTCTGGGGACACGTGGGACTCGTCCCACCGCCAGCGTGGGGAAGGGGGTGACATCGCACCCAGCCACCCTCCGGTCTGGTGTCCTGCCGTGGGCGCAGGGACGGGTCGGTGCCACCCAGGCGAGCTGATGCACTGCCAGGCAGGCGCTCGGAAAGAGAGGGGAAAAAGCTTTGCAGAGATTTTAAGACGAAAATTGCTCTTGGAAGCATCTTCCTGGTCACCGAGTGCTGGACAACACAAGTTTTGATGTGGCTGGGAATCACCCTCCCTTCCACTTGTCATGTGTTTTTCCTGAAGAAAGAGGTTTCCCCATCCAGAGCTGCCCGTGCTTTGGGCATGAGCAGCGCACGGACAGTGGGATGGGCAGGGCTTGATCCGGCAGCTGGTGCCACAGGCGTCGTCACCCCTTTCACTTCTGCACCGCGAGAGCACGTGGATGTCCCCTGCTCAGGGCGACATGTGGCCCTTCCCCAGGAGGGTGAACCCCGAAACCCTCCTGCAGGGACCAAGCTGAGGCCTCACCACTGGCTCCAGAGGGGGAAAGGGGTTTGTACTCCTGGAACAGAACACATCCATCCTGCAGACCTGAGCAAGTCGGGGAAATACTAAGACCAGAGCACTTGCCTGCTGTCTAGCCCCAAGAATAATCTTCCCCCAGCTGGTGGGAGCTGATGCCTCTTCCCAGCCCCTAAAACTTTAATGCTGGGAGCAGCATGGGGCTGGGAGCGGGGTGCCGGTGGCGGCGGCAGCTCCCGGCAGCGCGGTGTCACGGCGAGGCGTTGTGTTATTTATTTATTGGTGGCTGGCGGAGCGCCTGGCACATACAAAGTGGCAAGGGGTGAGCTGGCGAGCTCGGAAACCCGATGCCCTCCGTACCTGCTCTTTGGGGCTTTCATAAATATTTGATGCCCCCCAGCCCTGCTGTGCTGGGGCAGGGGGAGGGCAGCCCCGTGCTGCCTGGCCGAGCTCAGCCAGGGGTGAATCGGGGTGACCGGGAGAGGTGGCAGGGTGCTGCCGGGGATGGAGCGGGGTTACAAGCCGGCAGCTGAGGTTGCCAGTGAGGTGCAAAGCCTGGGCAGAGGGTTCCCTTTCCATCCCAGCCCTCGCAGCCGTATCCCGGCCCTCAGGACCTGCTTCTGCCCCAGGTTTGTGTTCAGGCATCCAAAACACAAATGGGAACCCAAAGTTTGGAGCTGGCCCAGCTCAGGTCTGCAGCATTCGCCTGCCTTGTCCCTTTGCAGCAGGGATGAGCTGCTGCCTCCTCTGGGTCGTGCCGGCAGCCTTGGCACAACCCAGAGGAGGCGGCTGCTCGCCCCCGCTGCGATGCAGCCACGACTTTGCAGCGAGAGGGACCACGGCTGGGCCAGAGCCGGCCTCACCCGCTGTCCTGCTTCCCTGGGACAGGCTGCAATGTCCTGGGTGCTGCTGGGGCAATGCCACGCTGGTGTAGCTCAGCTCCCCGGGGTGCTGCCGGGACAGGGTTACCCTCACTCCCAGGCTCGGTCCCCGACTCTCCCTCGGTGTGCTTCCAGAAGGCAGTTGTCTGTCTGCAGGAGGAGGAGGAAAAAAAATGTGTTGGTACTGGTGATCCTGGACTGCCATGGCCCTGCAGGAGAGCAGGCGTGTGCATCCAAAGCACGCAGTTATAATGTTATAATGTGTGGCTTAGAAAAAACAAACAAGACCTGCCCTCCACTCCTCCCAACGAAGGCCTTTCTGTGCCGCACAGATTTCCGAAATCTTTGATTTGTTTCAGAAAGCTGTAGTAACGCAGTAGCTATTTTTTAAGAGGAGGGGGTTACTCTGTTCCTGGTGATCTCTGTAGCACCAGCGCTTTCTCCCCTTCTCCATCCAAGCTGAATTATCACATCGCTCTGCTGTCCTGCGGGCAGGCTCCTTTGGAAGCCAAAGGCAGCATGGGTGGCGAAGGGTGGGTTGAGCTTTCCCAGGGACAGGCTGGAGCATTGAAAAGAGTTTGTTGCACAAAAGCGGGTCCAGCAGCGAGGGGCTGGGCGGTGCAGAGACCTTCCCCTGCGGGACAAAGGGTAATTCATTCCCCACCCGAACAATGCCTCAAAATCATAATTGTCCCCTCCCTGCGGGGAACAATTGGGAGCAGAGGATCACGTTCCCCGGTGGCTCGCACGCAGGGAAGGGAGAAATGAATCTGTGCAGCAGGCACGGGGGCTCGCCCGCCGGGAGACACAGGAAATCCACGGTTTTCCCTCACGGAGGGATGAATGATGGTGTGGCGATGCTGCAGTCGCCTGGGCAGGCCTAGGGAGCAGGAGACGCCGGCAGCACCCAGCCTGCTGCCTGTGCACATGGTTGCACCCTGTAGGGAGCCTGGGATAGCTGGGGCTCATCCAAGGTGAGAGCTGGGTTTGAGATCACTAACGCCAGAGCATTTCGGCAGGACCTGGGTGGGTGAGGTGGTGGCGGAGGCTGGGGGCTGTGGTTTCCAATGAGGCGCATCTGGGACGCGTGCAGTAACATGAAGGATGCTCTGGCAGAGGCGCTGAGGGGTGGTAGGAGGCTGTAGCTGGCTTTAGAGGGAGAAGGAAAAAGCCTGTACCCTTCCTATCATCCCAACCAAAATTAAAAACGGAAAATCCCATCCCTTAGGGGATGAGGAGGCTGCCCTGGGGGTCTGTGAGCCAGGACCAGCATCTCCGCTGCGGGCGGGCACAGACTTGGGTTCTGACGCTGTCGCTTTGCAGGTGAACGGCATAAACGTGGAAGGCCTGCGGCACTCGGAGGTGGTGTCCCACATTAAGTCCAGGGAGAACGAAGCCAGGCTCCTGGTGGTGGACCCCGAAACAGATGATTACTTCAAGAAGCTGGGGGTGACCCCCACGGAGGAGCACACCAAAGGTGAGACCTCGCTTTCCCTGGGCGACCCAACGCCGTTCCCGTGACCCACCGTGTCATGGGTGGGAGTTCAGAAGTGAGGGAGAGTCATGCTTCCCTTCTGTCTCATCTCTTGGTAGTTTCCTGAGCACCACCCAGCTATTTATAAATAGTGAGAATACTTCCTAATCCAGGCAAAAACCAATTTGTTATTTTTACACGGTGAATAATTAACTCAGGAATTTGCTGCCATAAAGTGGCTGAGGCAAAGCGTGGTGGGATTCAGGGGGAGCTGGGTGCTTGGTGAGCGATGAGCTCGCAGAGGGATGCTCAGGTGGGACCATTCTGTCTGGTTGGGGCTGGGAAGCCTCTCTGATGGCTGTTCCTTGGGCCCTTCCATTTTCGGCTGCCCCCGGGAGATGGGGAGTCTGGCGTCAGAGCGGGTGGGCTCGCAGGGTCTGGGGGAGCGGAGCGGTCCGCTAGGGTGCTGAGCTGGGGTCTTGGGAGGGAGAGTGCAGTAAATACCCCCCATTGCTCTTTGCTTCCGTGAAGGAGCCTGAGGGTGCATCGAGAAACACCGGAGCAAACACTGTGTGCGTGCAGGGGGAAGGGTTTCACGCCAGGGCGATCACAGGGTTGGCTCTTGCAGGACATGTTTTCCTTGCTCTCGGAACCTGGCAGAGAAAGCAGCCTGTCCACTCTCCAACCTGTTGTGCTGCAGCTCCCAGATGGGGAGGGAGCAGGGCGCTCCCTGGCCCGTCCTGCTCCCCCCAGCTGAATGGGGAGCTCTGTTTCCCACTACAGCTGTTTCCTTATCTGATCTGCACTCCGGGTCCCTCCCATGCTCAATGGGGAGGTTTGTCCAAAGAAATGGGTCAAACAATGCAGAGAAGCGCACGGGGCGAAACGGTGTCAGATGCTCCGCATCGGTTCGAGGAGGAGCTGGGGCGAGAGCTGTCTGCTGGCATGAGCGATAAAGGAGCCCTTGTTCCCCGGGGTGGGGATGAAGCCAGGGCCGCGGACACGCTCACGCTGGGGGGGTGCGGATGAAGCCAGGGCCACGGAGACGCTGGGGGGGTGCGGATGAAGCCAGGGCCACGGAGACGCTGGGTGGGTGCGGATGAAGCCAGGGCCACGGAGACGCTGGGTGGGTGCAGATGAAGCCAGGGCCACGGACGTGCTGCGGGAGGTGCGGGTGGGTGCTCGAGCCCCTGCCTTGGCTCTGCAGCCCTCGCTGCCGTCTGGACGCATTCGTCAGAGATCAGGAGTTGGGTCTGCCGGGCTGGTGGCGGTGCCTGCGTCGATGACAAAGTGCTCTGGTAAATTCCGTTGTTTGCAGGATAAGAGGAAATAATTGCACTCTTTAATCAAACTGCTTTGATCTCAGGCTGACAATTTCAAAGCCTTACCGCTGATACTAAGCACCTCAACGTCTTAGCCAGTGAGTGTATTTTAAGAGCGATGCACCTTTCAGGATTAAGGGAATAGAAGACTATTTCCAGACATGCCGAATTTTGAAATTGCTTCTTTTTTTAAAGTCCAGTTCCATTTTAATATTGCTTGTGATTTGAAGCTTGCTTCTCATTTAAGTAACATTAGCTTTTTATGATACTGGAGACTTTAGCGTCATTTCTGCTATGAGCCGACTTCCTTCTGATGACCATTGCTCAGAGCTTATCACACTGTAAACCAACATTCAGTATGATAAAACACTGAAGGACCCCAACCCCGTAACCGAGGCTTTTTCAGCGGCACACTCTCAATATTATGCTTTGGGTTTATTTTTTTTAAACACAAAGGTGCCCTGGTTTGCACTAGGAATCCCTGCAGCTCGCGCTGATGCAGCCCCCAGATCGGTCCTTCGGAAAGCCTGGCCGTGTCCGCGCGTGGTGCGGGGAGATGACGGCTTTGGGGCTGTGCAGTCGGCGGCCCTGGGCGTCCGCAGCCGCAAGCCACGTCTGGCACCATGCGCCGCGCTTGCTTCCCTGCATGTTGGGTTACGCAGCGACGCGCATCCACATCGTTGTCTTCTGCTGGAGAGGTGCACAGAGTGAGGGCTTTGCCCCCGAGAACCATTCATGCTCGGCATAATTCAGTTATTAATCCCGCCACAGCTAACACACCTGCTAGCCTGGGACAGATGAGACACGGTAATGCCTTTAGCAGTGACTTGATCGTGGTGACTGGCAGCTTATCTGCATAAAATTTGCCATCGTGTCGGATATTATTAGTGCAAATTGTTGCAAGTGAGCAAAAAGAAAGAATGCCAGGGTACCTGGGGGGTGGGTTGTTTGCCACATGCTGTTGTGACACCAAAAAGATGCTGATTTTGGTGAAGAGCGTTGGCTTGGTCTTTAAGATTTCTGATTAAACAGCTTCTGAAAAAAACCCAAACCACTTAATAGTCAAAAAAAATGGGAGTGCGCTGAATTTAGTGCTCACAGAAGGAAGTTACTTCCAGGTCCCCTTCCTGAAAGGTGTTTTCTTCTGATGAAAACAGGGTGAAATCGAGTGAAGTCGGGGGAATTGGAAGGAGTTTGGTCCCAGCAGGGCACGAGGGGGATGGACGGGCTTCTGCGTGGGCCGGGAAGCAGCGCAGGACAAAGCCAAGCAACAAGAGACGCTGAGCTGGTGGGGTGGGCAGGGAGAAGGCAGGCTCGGAGTGGCTGGGTGGGTGATGCTGAGGGATGCCTGCCTGGGCCCTGAGGCCAGCAGTCCCAGCTGAGTGTATTTAACGTGTATTTTCGTTGTGTGGTCTATAGGTGTGGTACCCCAGCCCATGACAAACGGATCCGCACAGACTCAGGTGAGTACCTGCCTGTTCCTGGATGCCCCGACGGCCGGCGGGGCTGGGCAGCATCCCGGGTTAGCTCGGTTTAGGGGAACGAGTTGGAGTGATCAGGGGGGGTTGGGGGTGGGAGTCCAGGCTCCTGGCGTGCCAGCTTCCCTCGGCTCCCACCTGTGACCCCTGAGCCTGTCGGGATGACTTGCCAGCCTGCAGAGCAGGGATGCTCACCGTGTCCCCAAGGCTTGTTTAGCTCAGCGTAACTGCTGCTCGCTGATTTTAATTGCTTCCTACTGCAGCTTTAATTTAGGGGCTGAACAAGGCTGGTTTCAGCCCCGTTTAACCGCTGTTCCCAGTGGCAGGGAGGAGGTGAGCGGCTGTCTGGCACTGGCAGGATGGGTACTGCGCTCGGCCGGGCGCGGGGGAGCCGCTGCAAACCCCAGGGAGCTCCTGTGTGCGTGTGTGTGCGCAGGGTCCCCCTGGCAGGACCCTCCCCTCCAGGCTCTGTTCCTGCCCCAGCTGGGATGTCCGTCCCCACCAGGCTGGGGCATTTTTCTGCCTTTTTATTTTTTTTTCTAATTCTATCTTTGTGCAAACTGGACTAACGTTTTAATTTCCACTAGCTGAACGGAGGATCCACATCTTCATCTCACAGTGACCTTCAGAGTCCTGGGAAGGAATCAGAGGTAAAAACCCCAAACATTCCCCCTCCCTTTTACATGCTGTTGTAGGTACTTCCTGGCCTTATGGTACTCTGTAACAACGCTTTTTTGTGCATTTTCAGTTCTATCTCACAGACTTAGGTACGCTTGTATCCATCCAGCAGGCGAAATACAGTTTTCTTTCATCCCTTGTGCTGTGGATGTGCATGAGATAGAGCCGTGAGCTGTCAGCAGCTGTGGGGTCCAGCACGTAGGTGGCTGCGTTTCTGGGATAACTCCTTCAAGTGGCTGGTTGAGGGCTCGGGACCCTCGGGGCGACGTGCGCTGTAGCAGCTGCTGTCGCCGAGACGTACGTGCAAAGATGAGCATCTGTAAACTGCGCTTGCGAAGTGCCCCCTGCAAACCGGCGCCTGAGAGATGCAGCAGCATTCGGCCACAAATCAAATCCCATCCTGTTCTGCCTTCCTTCCCTTCTACCTTCAGTTGGGCAGGAGCTGAAACACGCAGGGTTTGATTAAGTAGAGTTTAAGGAGGCTCTGCGAGGTTTGGGTTATTGACTGTGTCTGTCCCCTGCCAGCGAGCCACTGGCTCCACGGGCAAAGTTTGGGCTGCGAATTCGTTCCCCTCTTTGCCCCGGAGGGACAGAAGAGCTTGTGGGGGTTGCATGGCCTCTGCCAGCAGCAGCAGATGTCCCTTACTAAAGGATGAGTTTTGCCAGGGTGCGATGGATGCGTGCTCCATTCCCCGGGCGAGCTCCTGGCTCTGGGAGGACTCACACGTACTTGTCCCTTCGGGCATCGTGACCTCGGGAGGAGGCAGCACCACCCCAAACCGAGCAGAGAGCGTCAAGGGGTAACGGCAGCGCGGTAATTGGAGCTGCGTTGGGCAGTGACTTGTGCTTGAATAGTTTGAAAGGCGGTGTAAGATGAAAGGATGCCCACAAGAGTTTTGGATCTTAAGTGTAATTACACTGACAAGCTACAGGGCAGGAGGCGAGGCCGGGGAGGGCAGGAGGAGCGGAGCTGCGAGGTCCGAGTGCTGCTAACAGGGACAAGGCAGGCTAAAAATTAAAAAAAGCCAAATTTCTTTTAGCTTGGAGCACAGTGAATTTATCTCAGTGTTTAAAGGAGCTGCTCAGGATGGGAGGAGCAGGGATTTGGTGACCTGCAAGGCTGGGGCTATTCCTCTGATGGAGCCTGGCTGAGCGCCGCAGAAAAGAGGCAGACCTCGCTGTGCAAGCTGAATGAGTGACCGCAAGTAAATGCAAGGCATAGATTGGCATTGTCTCGGTGTTATTAATTTAGCAGGTTTTTTTTCTTAAAATATGAAGTAGGGGATTTCTAAAGTGCTCAAAAAGTTATCTTTAGCATGAGGCTCTGCTAAAAATAGAGGAATGCCTCCGTGCAGGTGCCCTGTGGGGTCTCTGCTGGTTCTCGGTGCTTGTGCTGTCGCCTGCGCCGAGGAGGCTGGGAGCAGGAGTCTGATGGCAGCAAGTGCTCACGCAGCCTCCTCCGAGCACCCAGAGCCTCTAAAACATCTTGAACGCCAGCTGCGTCTGAGAGCTGTGGTCAAACGCCTGCAGTCTGGCATCTCCATTTCTCTCTGAGCATTAAATAATACATGTCCTGATCCAATGGCTGCTGCCTTTGGAAAACCAGGCTGCGTCCCGGTGCCCGAGTGCAGCAGTTCCTCCCATGGAGTCACCTCTGGGCTGTTTCAGAGGTCGTTGTCCCACCTCTGCATGAGAAACCAGCGTCCCTGGGGGGTGGCGGGGGGTTTGCCTGCGGCGCTGCCCCCCAGCTCGTAGCCTGGCGTGCTCGTTCAAGCCACCACCCGGTTCAGTTTGCGTTCGTAAGCTGGAGCCATTGTCTTGCAGCGCTGGTGGAAGACCTGCCGCGGTTATCAGCAGGGTTTGTGAAATCATTATTTTGGAGTTTTGCATGCCTGGTAGGGCAGCAACGCGAGTAGGCTGGCTTTAAAATGTTTCCTTAAAACTGAAGGTCTCGATTGCGTGTGTTTTTGCCCACTGTTGACACGAGCATGGTCGTGCAGCCGCTTCTCCCTGAGCTGGTCTCCTCGGGCACCTCTGGCCTGCCCGGCACCGAGACCTGGCAAAGGCTCAGTACAGATGTGATTGATGAAGCTGAAAGTTTAGATTGTGCCCGCTCTGGAGCGTGCTGCCCGCTGAAACCAGCTCTGATAACCAAGTCCTGGCAGGGATGATGCTTCTCCGACCTGTGGGGTTTGAGGGGCTCGGAGTCCCGGTGCTGGGTCCCCAGCAGGGATGCGATGGAATAAAAGCATTTTGGCCAGGACGGTAATTGCACCCCGGGGACGTGGTGACCGTCCTTCACCCACTGCAGGAGCAAGAGGGTCAGGGTTAGTGGAGGGGTGCCTGGGGTTTCTGGATTGAGGGCACGCTGCCGGTGACTTTAGAAAAGAAAGCTAATTTTCTTAATATAAAAGTACTTTTATTAAGCAGATGGGAAGACGCTGTTTTCAGTACAGTTCCCAAAGCAAATACTGCCTTGACTGGTGTGTTACGGCAGCCGTGCTGGGCACAGCCGGCTGGGCATGCACCCCCCCTCCCCGCCTTGGTTGGCCATGGGTGCTCTGGGAGCAAACGGGTGCCCGGGCAGGCGAACCCCTCCCTGTGAGCCCCGAGGCTCGCCCAGCTTGCTCCCTCGTCCCTGCTTTCTGCCTGCACCAGGGGCCTATTTTCCATTTTCCCAGCAGACAAGCAGAGCAGCTTGTTTTCCCTCTGGCAGCAGCTTCTGTATTTCTGCTTTTCCACTCCCAGCTGTGGCAGCCACAGATTCTTCGGGGGTGGGGGGAAAAATACCCCACAAAACACAACATAGTAAGTAAATCTGTGGCCACACGGGTGCCGCCGCCGCCAGTGAAACCACAGACGTGGCACGGGGGAAGGACTGTGACCTTCTGCTCCAAACAAACCCACCCTTGCACGTTTGCTAATCGTACACGCTGGAGGAAACGCCTGTCCTGGGGCCACGCGGGGTGAAGGGCTGCAGGATGCCGTGGCTGTGCTCACAGCGGTGGGGGACGCGCTGCCGCGGGCTGACGTCTTTTCTCCCTTCTCCACGCAGGATGGAGACGCGGAGAAGAAGGACCCGTTTGAGGAGAGCGGGCTGACCCTGAGCCCAACGGCGGCCGAGGCCAAGGAGAAGGTGCGGGCCAAGCGGGTGAAGAAGAGAGCTCCGCAGATGGACTGGAACAAGAAGCGAGAAATTTTCAGCAATTTCTGAGCCTTGCTGGTGGCTGTTGGCTGCCGCTCTCCTGCCCCTGCCCCAGCTCGGACGTTTCTGAGGTGCCTACGCCCTGTCCTTCAGTGTCCATGTGAGATGCTTTGTGCTCTGCTCTTCACTGGTTGCTTTTACAAGGCGTATTTTAAAGTCCTTTTTTTTTTATTTTTTATTATTATTGTTGTTGTTACTCACCAGCGATTCTCATAAGACAAATGTGACCAAAGCTCCTTTTCTTGCTTGCTCTTCAGCCCGGCTCTGGCTGCCCACCATCCCCCGTTCCTATGAGAAAGGACTGGAAGAGTTTAACTCCTGTTTCTTACCTGCACCATTTAGGCTTCTGTTACTTTTTTTTTTAAATTTGGGGTGTTTGTTTTGGTTTTGCGGGTGTCCCAGACTGATGCTCTGTGCCCCTCTGCAAACGTCTTATGGCCTCGTGCCCCTGCCATGGTGGGGGCCCTTGGGGTGGGGTGTACCTGGCACCCCCTCCCCAGCACCCCGTCTGCAGTATTAAATACTCACATGATGGGAAAACGGACAGCGGCTGTAAATGGCTCTTGTTGGCTTTGCTTTTGCAATGAAAACGTTTGTTTTGTTTTTAGGTTTTTTTTTAAATGAAGTCCCACATGTTTCCAGTTAGTTTAGGATCCTCCCTCCCCACCAGTGACTTCTGCCCTTGCAATAAAAGCCCCTTTTTCATCCCCGACAGCTCTGCAGAGGGGAGAGGGCAGGATTTAAAAACAAAACCCAAACCCAGCAGCCCAAATGCCGCAGGCGTCACCGTTTGCAGTCGTCGGTGCAGCGCTGAGCGGCGGGGGAAGGCAGGGAGTGGGGCCAGTCCTGCCCCGCGGCGCGAGGAGCAGCCTTGCGAGACGAGAAGAGCCACGAGATGCTACAAAAACTCTTTGGACTGACTTGAAAGCAAGCACGACCCTGCATCTGTTTCCAGGAAGGAACGCGGGGCTCCGGTTCCAGCTGCGGGCTGGGCGCTGGGCAAGCGGGGCTCAGCTGCGGCTGTGCCTGGGTCCCGCGTCCTGGGTCCCGCGTCCTGGGTCCCACCTGGTTTGTTACTTCTGGGCTGGTATTCGATGCCTCCGGCCCATGAGCGGAACCGAGTCCCCGTCTCGCCACCGGGAGTCCTGCAAAGCCCTGGGGTCTCCGCAGGGCTGGCAATGAAGAAGGCAGGGGTTTGATGGAGCGGGCAGTTGCTTTGGCTTTCTGTGGCCTCCTTTGAAAACACCCTGCTTTTGGTATTAAAGCCTCAAAAACGTATCTTTAAAGCATTACAGATTAAGCCCATTTAAGCTCTTTATTACTTGCCTTTGGCCGTAAAGGAGGGAAGGTGACTAAGGTGAACTACAGCTCTCTCAGGTTGCAGGCAGAGGTGTTTCACCAGGGCAGGGTCCCGGCCGTGATGGGGGGCTGGCCCCCTCCCTCCCACGCTCCCACACCTCCCCAAGCCCAGCCACGGTGGCTGCCCGGTATTTCAGCCCAAATGCCGCGGCAGCGCTGGGAAGGGGCTGGGTACAGCAGGACAGTCGAGTACAGAACCACTTTTCCCAGCTAAAAGCCAACGGCAGCGCTCACGCAGCCGTCGACGACCACTTTACAGCAGGCGGCTCTGGGTTTGCCCTGCGTTACTCCAGCGCTGCTGTGTTACAGACCCGTGGCCTTTGGGCTAGTCAGCGCACGATGGCTATCGTAATGGCTCGAAGTATTGAGTTAAAGGTGCCTTATAACATTTACTGCTGTCCTGGCAGCGGGCTGGGGCTCGGCACAGCGGCAGGGTGGGGGGCAGCAGCGGGGCCAGGACATCGGGCTTTACCCTGGGGGAGCAGCTGATGGCTGTTAGCTGGCTGGCAGGAGAGCACGGAAAGCCTCAGGGGTGAAGGAGACGCGCTCTCTTTTACGGAAGTTTATTGTTTAGGAATGGTGATGGGCTGAACAGGTTGAAAATAATGCCTTTGGAGAGAATCTGGTGCAGGTGTTTGCCTATCGGTGAGGAGACTGACAGCGGGATGACGGCTTGGGACGCGGAGAGGTTTGCCTCGGCCATTAACACGACACCTCTTCCCTACCCCACTTCAAAGACAATTACCTGCTCTCTTTTTTTGCCCTCCCCCCCCCCCCCAAATATTTGCTTCTCTAAATCAGTCATCTTTTGAAGGAGCCCTTCTTTTTTCACGGTATGCACGTTGCTGCCCGTGCCTGCACAGCCAAACCCCCGGCAGCACCCTGGTCTGTGCGGGGCAGAGCGTGCCCGTGCGCCACCGAGCTAAAAGGCGCATCTGCCGATGCATGGCAGAGGGCAAAGACCTGTTTGTAAATACCACCTTTCTCATACAAGACTGGCCCATGGTAGTTGCATGGGGGAGGGAAAAAAGGCCATGTAGGTTTGAATGCAGATCAAAAGAAATCATGTGTGCAAAGCTGTACTGGTAAGATTTGAAAAATCTTAATCTCTGCTTAGTCCATGGAAACTGCTCATGGTTAAAGCACTTATATTTCTGACATCTTGTAGTTCAGTAGTAATTATTCAGTTCCTGTACATTTAACTTGGAAAAAAAAAATCAATAAAGTCTAAGGCTGTCAGCTGCATTGTAAAAACATAATGTACACTGTAATGTCAGTAATAAACTTCATTTTCCCATGTACCGAGTACTTATTTGCTCGTTCCTCATCTGTTTGGTAGGGAACTTCAGAGCGGAATTACAGCCTTCTTTAGCACATTATAAACTTTGCTTCCTCCCTTGCCTGTTTAAAGAGTAGCTGAAATTGTTCCTTTGAAGCTCTACAATGAAGTCAGCACTGCCCTTTCTTTGAAGAACAAAACACAGACGGTGCTGGTGTCCCTTGTCAGCTTCTGCGGCACACACTAGCCTGGCTCCTGTGGCCGCTGTAACCCTTGCTGCCACACAGAGAACCGAGCGATGCTGGCTTGTCTCCCGCCTGCCCCTACTCTGCATTACCCCCCGCTCTTCTACCAGGACCCAAAGGGCACTTGTCCAGGCAGCAGCCTCCTCTCATCCTGGCTCGTGAAGTCTTCGGTTGTACCTTATTCACAGCAGCCCCCGTCGCTGCCTGGGCTAGGCGGGCGCCTTGGCAGGTCGCGTGCTGCCTGCTCTGCACTGGTTGCTATGGTCTCACGCTCTGGTGAGGTCGCCTCCCGCTGCCCTGTGTTGCACAGATGCCAGCAAACCTCATGGGTGGAAAAAAACAACCAACCCCACCACCTTTATTAAATGCGTATTTACAAGCAGCAACAAGTCCCCTAAGACAAAGCATTTCTCTCCAGCTAATCCTGACGCGGCACAGCCTGCTGCTCTGCCGGGACATGCTCAGGCCCTCACACGGGGGCTGGAGCCTTTAGCAGTGCTGCTAAGGACTGCTGCACTTTGAAAGACCCTTTTTTCCTCTCGAGCTCAGCCATTGCCAGCGGCTGCTCCCTCCCCAGAGATGCTGAGCTGGCTGCAGCAGTCTCCTGTTTCCCTGCAGTCACACAGCCAGCCCCGTGCAAAGCACAGCTTTACTAGGGCTCAGCTCTGGGCTGCTGCTGAGCCGAGGCAGCTTTGTTGCTCTACAAAGACTGGATGATCCCTCAGCGTGTCTTAGCAGCTGGGCAAATGTCTTGATTGAGGCACTCATTGCAGCGAGGATTCACAGGCAGGCAGGTCTGCTGGCCGAAGCCCACGAAGAGCCAGTTTATCTCCCTCCAAAGATCCCTGCAGTGAGAAGAAAAACATGAGCCTTCCGATACAGCTGCTTGGAGGGGTTAAAGAACAGCCCGTGCTTTTAAATGGATCCCTTTCACCCACTGCCTGTTCCTCTTGGCTTCCCAAGGCGCCTGGAGGCGGGTCCCAGCTTCCTACGAAGAACAGTCCTCCTAACCTTTCCTGATCCCCCTGAACTGGGGTGGGGAGCAGAGGACAGACACACATGGTGTCTGTGGTCATTCTCTTGTGCTAAGGCATGTGCCAGATATGGCGCTGCAACAGAGTACCTGTCAGCCAGCATGTGATACTGAAGCTTCAGCATCAATGAAGGCCAGAATCCAGCCATGGTCTGATCTTGCTGTGGCTGTTACGCTCAGCAAGGTCCTGTGTAGAAAAGCACCTGGCTTGGGTCACGGTAAACCGGTCCAGGCACGAATCAGGCACCAGGACCTCCAGACCTGCACTAGTGGTGACTGATATACCTGATAGGCATGAAACAGCCAGCTGAGAGGCTGCTGGTGCAGCTCTCTGGGAGAGGAGAAGCACCTGCAGACTCGTCCCCCATAAAGAGGAGGGACCCAAAGCGCAGTCACTGGAAGTGCTGTAAGCAGGACTGTGTGCAGACATGGCTCCTGCAGCTAACTCGAGGGGCTTGGTGTGGAGGAAGGAGGCTGGGGTCTTGGGCCTCACCTGGGCAGCCAGTCCTCCAGTGCTACCCGAGTTTCCTCGGGGTATCGGGTCTCCTTCTTCACCCACTTCAGCCTGTTTGTGATCCTGTGCACGTGGGTGTCCACAGCTAGGAAGGGAGAGCCCAGAGTTTAGGTGGGGGCAGACGCACCTGAACGGAGAGAGCACAGCCAAAAGCTGCCTGTCACAGCGCACCAGGTACAGCACCCTGCACGGGCTTCCTCCAGGGGCCGGCAGGACCAGGCAGGTGAAGCAGGAGGGGAGGCTCACCTGCAGAACAAAGGTGCTGCTTCCTTCCTAGGCCCAGAGCCAAAAGCAAGATGGGATAGATAGCTCACGCCACGCAGCTAGCGACACACTCGCACAATCTGACCCAGCCTCTCTTCAAAGGTTTGCATGCTCTGATCTAGCAGGCACAGGGCAGCCCGTCCCCAGTTCTCTTCCTCCCTGTTTCAGCTGATGTTACGCAAGTTGCAATCTCTGCCCCTTAGTTTACCCAGATGGAAAACACATTTCATAATACCCACCAACACAAGAGGGTTTGTGAGGCTTAAATGAATGTTTATAAAGTGCTTTGAGCTAAAAAGCTCTGAATGCAAAGTATATTATTGTTAGATCAGTAGCGATAAACCTGTCTCTATGGCTAATTGGGCAAAACCCAGGAAATTGCTGTAAACAGGAAGACTTAGTCTTGCCTCCTAAATCAAAACCAAGCACACAATTATTTGGAAAATAGTTGGCTAGTTTGGCTCCCTCTAGACTCCCCTCCCCCACAGCAGGGAGAGAACAACAGACCCCAAAGCGCCGTCGACTCGAGCGCAAGAGCCACATTTCGTACAGCTGACGGTCACCAGCGGGGCGGCGGGAGTCAGCTGCCGCCCGCGCTGACCTTGGGCTGCGTGCTCGCCGCGGCAGCAGTCATTCATCAGGTGGCACCACTCCTAGCTTTCCCAGGGCTCCTCTATTAAGTAGCAAATACACTTGGAATATTAATCTGTCCCCAGGGGCCCCCTGGGCCGGGCAGCCCGCCGGGACGCCGCAACTGATTGTCCAGCCCCATCTGCCGGCTGCTGCGGGGAGCTCTGCTGCCAGCCACGCTCCCCTCCGTTCTCCCCAAACAAACATCATGGTCCCCAAAGGAGCATCGTGCAGGAGCGAACCTGCCCAGGGTCTGGCCGGGGCCCACCGCCGTCGCAGACTTCCTCCCAGCCCATCACTGCTAACGCACACGGCTCCACGGGTACGGCTATGCGCTCTCCTACGCTCTCTGTTCAATAAGCACGGCAAATAAACAAATGCACCTGCGGTCACCTATTACCCAGCTGCAGGAACGAAAGCAGATCAGAAATTCTATAGCTACAGATTGCCTGAGATCATTTCTTTCTAAGACCCATCATGAATTACCGATTTCAAATGGTAACTTTGACTAAGCCTTGCTTCTGCCCTCTCATGGCTTGCCAAAGAAAAATCCCAAATGAGATTTGTTTAAACGGAAGCAACCCTGGGAAAAAATAACGTCAGACTATCCGAAAAGTATCCTGAAATCACAAAATAATCTCCATCTCTCTTTCACTTGACACCAAAGAGATTTCAAAGCATTATTCTGCTAGCACATCTTTCTGGATGCCTACCCAATTCGGCAATACTTGCACTGCCTACCAGCATCCAAGAGGAGGAACGGACTGCCCTTGGAGATTTTTGCTATCAAATTTGGGGCAAAACAGTAGCTGGATCCACGCTTAAGTCCTCTAGCAACTCATCAGCTGTGAGCGGTCGAGGCTCACATCCCTCACCCACCCAAATACTCTGCAGATGACTATACCGAAGTGATGCTATCAGGCTCCCGGGGCAGGCAGTTTACCCAGCTGAGATGCTTCCCCTCTGCCCAGAGAATGGATCAGGCAGGATTTAGGAGGGGAGTGGGGAAAACATGGTCCAACCTACCTATCCCGGACACACTGTCCCAGGCAATGTTCATGGCAAGGTGGGCCATTTTGGGCCCAACTCCTGGCAGCTGCACCAGCTCCTCCACAGTTCTCGGTATGTCGCCCCCGTACTTCTGCTTCAGGATGGCTGTTGTCTGCTTTATGTACTTCACCTTGTTCTGGAAAACCAAGGGAAAAAGGCAGAAAATCCAAGTTGCCCTCCAATACAGGGAAAAGAGACAAACAGCTCAGAGAACAAACCGTTCCCGAGCGTATGTTACATACGAGGCCACACACTGGAGTTTACAGAGGAGAGGCAGAGGTCTTTGACTTCTTGAAAGCAAAACACTGAGACCTGAGCAGCTGTAACGTCCCCTGCACACTCCAGGCACTGCAGCAAACAATCTTGCTGTGAATACAAATTGCTAAAACTGGTGTAAAATACAGCCTTCAGCTTTATCCCAGGGGAAAGATCACCGCGGGGCACGGCACGCAGGCTGAATGGGGGTGCGTCTCTCAGGAGCAGGGCTGGTTCGCACCCACCTCCTGCCTTCATCACTTGCTGGCAGCTCAGCGACTGGCCATGAGTACAGCCCACAAAGGACAAGCCTGCACCCGCCCTGCGCTCCTCTCCTGGGCCCCTGACCTGCGTGGAAGCGGAGGACGGTAGAGGGTGTTCCTCCGCACGCACGTTGGGTGCTGCCACGATCCTGCACTCACCCTCCAGAATCCTACAGGGTAAATGATCTGCCCAAGCGTCGCATCATCCATCTGCAAAATAGTGTCGACCGTGAGGCCATGCTGCCTCAGGCGCAGCATGGCGGCTGATGTCACTTGGTCCTTGGTCTGGCTGGAAAGCATCAGCGACAGCAGAACTTGGTAGCGCATAACCTGGGGAAAAGGAGACAGTGAGACACGCCACGATCTCCGGCCGCCTCGGGGGCTCGGTTCTACCACCCGTCACCATCTTCAGTCCAGTGCACAGCATGGACCTACCTTCTTTCAGCCACATCAGCCTACAAGAGCCTGGAAGGCTGCAACAGAAATAATCCATAACCTTTTACTTCTACCACACAATAAAGGAAGAAGAGAAACACCTTCGATCCAAGCAGTCAGCATGTGTAAAAGGGCAGAGAGCAGCTACCGCCTGCTGGGATCTCCCATCCAAGGGTGCCAATGCTTATCTACAAAGGGTCAGAGAAAGCTTCTCCTGATGAGGGGATTCTCAGGGGACCCCACAGGACGCAGAAGTACAAACGCCCAATGATTTTTCATGCAGCTTCTGCTCTAAAGGAGCTTTTGAAAATCCTGTCCCTTTCCCACTAGGCTTCAGTAGGAACTGGGTGTCTGGCTCCAGTGAGCTCCTTATGAAACCAAATCTAAAGAACTGGGATCACAGAGGCTGGGAGATGAAGCACAAAACCCACAAATTCCTCCGATGCTGTCATGCAGGGTTTAGCCCATACTATTCACCTCCTGTTTTTCAATTGATTTTTCCCCAGATCAATTCTGTCCCCACCAGAACAAGGATGATGCAAACTAACCTGGACCGAGCCAGTATAACGTGCAGTACGAACCTTCCTTCAGCTCTCTTACAAACAAAGTTTACAAAACTGCAGGTGCACCAGGAAAAAATCTCCGAGTGCACGGAAATTGTGTGCTGAGGGTTACAACAACCACTTTTTCTTGGAAGCAACAACCCTGCTTCCCTAGGGAAGAAAAGTTATTTCTGTACCGGGTACCGTGGCCCCCCCCCGGCCCCAGAGCTGCGCTTGGCGCCAGCCCACGTGGCTGCGGAGCGTGTGACACTGTCTGAACCCAGAGTCAAAGCTAACCGTTTTCCCCAGGGACCCAAGCCCAAGACACGACACCAGCAACAAGGACAGCGCTACATGTGCTGAAGCTGTGCAGCTGTGTCTTCGAGACCCCTCCCTCAGAGCCCGGCAGGTCACTGTGGAGCACACGACTCCCACCCCGCTGCTCCGCTGAGCCTGCCTGCGGGTTACCTCCGGGTTCCCGCACCAGCGCTGCGTGCGGGGAGCGCAGCCTTGCATCCCTGGGTCCCCGCGCTGCGCCGCGGCCTCGCTCCGCTTTGTTTTTTGTACTGATGCAAATGGTCCCCTCAGAGGGAGGTGTCATCTGGGGCCTTTGATTGTCTTCCCAGGCCTGGGGAGCACAGTGCCGTCCCAGTACGGCTCTTCCTTTCAACCAGTATCCCCTTGAAAGTGGGCCACAAGAGGGGAGGAAGACAACCTACACTTATGTGCTGCTCTGAAGAGCATAAAAGCAGCCTGGAACGTTTCTTTGCGGATCCCCTCGCCTTTTCTCTGTACTGATTTTCCTCTGTATTACAGAGCCATCTTGCTAGATACTTTCCTTGGACTCCTACAGAGATTTTTAAGAAAAAAGGGACATGCTTTCACACCCTGCCAGCCTGCCCCAGAAGACAGCACTGCCACGATACACTCTCAGGGTCCAAAATCATCCTACTTTTGCCTCAGCTCCTGCACTTGGTTCGGCCTGCTAACTCTTCCGGCAGCATTTTAAGCAGAGGACCAGGGCCTTTCACAGCTGTGTTTGCTAGTTGGTCTCTAATGCCCAGCATGGGCTGAATATGAGCAGGAAACACCTCACAAAACACCCACTGACATTCCACAGGGACCGTCTGAAGCCAACGAGCCCAGTATGGGAGCCTCCTGACTCTCTTCCTCCAGCAGGATGAACGGTTCCTCTCATATGCATGCTTGTGCAGTAACCTCACATGGGACCAATCCCAGCCTAGAGTCCTGATATGCCTTACGTTTATTTTTCTGTTCTGGAGATATCCCAAACGGGACATATCCAGGGGCAACATGAGGATGAGGAAGGCCAGAGGGCTGCAAAGGTGAGGCTGTATTTTCCTGCACCTGCCTGATGGAGCAGGGTGTTTGTTACCTGTGGAGGTGCGCTGCTGTCATAACACTTCTCCACTCCCATCTCATCGACGGGAGCGTCTCTGTTCCTCCTCATCTCCCGGATGCGCTCCAGCTGCAGCCGCCAGTCCCGCGGCTCCCAGCGTGGTCTCTGGGGCTCAGACGTCGCCTGCTCCACACCATCCCCCTGCCCAGCATCGTAGGCAATGGCGATGCTCTTCCTCCTCCTGCTGTGCCTCGGGACGCTGGCTGTGCTGTGGACCTGGCTCGCTGCAAGAGATGGGAGAGGGATTTTCAGGGCTGAGGCCAGGGGAAAGTAGCCTTCACCTCCCACCAGAGCCCAGCGTCAGCCCCGCGTGCTGGCGACCACCCGTGGGACCATGACAAGTGGGACCCTGACAAGGACTGAGCTCGCCTTCCCCATAGTCCCAAACCAGCAGAGACACCTCCATCCACCCAGCTGTATCTGGAGCCAGCCGTGGGGCGAGGAGCGGCTGGGAAGGACCGGGGGGAACAAGTGACAACAGTCGGGGGCACATGTCGCACAACGGGGACGCGTGTCCCGCACACACGGGGGAGGACAAGATGCGTCCCTAGGCCCACAGGCAGGACAGCCACCACATTCCGGGCTGCGAGGGGGACGTGACAAGGACACCGTGCCCCTGAGCCCCCGGCCCGGCCCGGCCCGGCCCGGCCCGGCCCGGCCCGGCTAGGCTGGGCTTGGCTCTCACCCCTGGCTTGCAGGCCCCCCCCTTCCCGTGCGAAGGCCGGGCTGGGCCCGGCCCGCACACGACCCCACCAACCCCGAGGAACACCGATCACTGCCCCCGTACCTCCGGCCGCCCCCCGGGCCCTACCGAGCCGCCGGGCCGCCGCCCGCCCCCCGCCCCCGGCGGCGGGGAGGGCCGCGCACATGGCGGCGGTCCCCGGGCACTACCGGTCCCGGCGTGCCCCGCGGCGGGCGCGGGCGCCGGAAGAGGCGGGACTTCCGCTGGGGGCGGGGCGCGGGCCGGGGGGGGCCGGCGCGGAGCGGGGCGCGGGCCGGGGGCGGCGGGGCCGGGCCGGGCCGGGGGCGGCGGGTGAGTGAGGGGGGGAGGGAGGAAGGGAGCGGGGGGTGGGGGTCGGTGGGCGAACGGCCGTCCCCCCGTGTCCTGGGGATGCGGGGGTCTGGCGGGGCCTAGCGGGAGGCGGGGCCTTGCTGTGCCCCGGGGGGTGTGTGGGGCTGCCCCCGGCTGGGGAGGGGTGTCCCCCCCGGGTGTCCCCCCGTCAGGGACCGGGGTGTGTGGGGCTGCCCGTGGCCTGTCCCCCGTTGCGTGTCAGTAAGGGGTTGTGGCATGTACCGGGGCAGGGGGCTGTGGGCTGTGGTGTGTCCCCTGGTGATGTGGGGCTACGGGCTGTGGTGTGTCCCGTAGTGATGTGGGGCTGTGGGCTGTGGTGTGTCCCCTGGTGATGTGGGGCTGTGGGCTGTGGTGTGTCCCCTGGTGATGTGGGGCTGTGGGCTGTGGTGTGTCCCCTGGTGATGTGGGGCTGTGGGCTGTGGTGTGTCCCCTGGTGATGTGGGGCTGGGGGCTGTGTCCCCTGGTGATGTGGGGCTGTGGGCTGTGGTGTGTCCCCTGGTGATGTGGGGCTGTGTTGTGTCCCCTGGGGCAGTGGGCTGCAGGCTCTGGTGTGTCACTCGGGGGGCTGGGCTGGGCGCTCTGGTGTGTCCCTGGAGTGGTGGGCTGTGGTGTGTCCCCTGGTGATGTTGGGCAGGGGGCTGTGGCATGTCCCCTGGGAGCAAGGGGTTGCTGCCGCGTGTCCGTGAGTGCGGGGAAGGCGGTGGCGTGCCCGTGGGGGCATGGGGCGTAGTCGTGGGGGCTGCTGGGTTTGTGCGGGAGCGTGTGCCGAGGTCAGGGTGCTGGGGCTGCGCCAGCATGCCAGGAGCGGGTGTCCCCCTCTGAGTTGGGTGCGGGGCTCCCCGAGGGGCAGTGGGCTGGGGCTGGCTGGGGAGACAGTTTCTGAAGGATGTTGCTGTCGATGTGCTGTTGGTGTAATGGGTGTGCTTGTTCTCGCTCCCCCTCTTTCTCCTTGCCATGGCAGCATTTGGATGATCGAACACCTAGATTTGTAAGTCCTTCCTCACACCTGGCTGCTTTCAACATCTGCTTTACAGTGCCCTGTGCTTGTGCATTGCTTTTGGACTGGGAACGAGTGCTTCAGCTCGTGCCCGCCAAAAAGTAGGGGGTGTGTGTTTATACTTCAGAAATCAGCCCAGGGGTTTGAAAATGGTGGTTGCTCTGGGCGGGCTGTGGTGGTGCAGGGTGTTCAGAGCTCCCAGAGAAGGGTAACCCCGAGCTGCCCGTTCCATGGGTAGCTGCAGGACACGGGTGCTGGAGGCAGGAGCAGCTCAGGCTCCACACGCCTGAGGGCTCCTCGCTGTTTCGTCCTCAGCGCTGGGCTTCTCCTTTGTTTGAAACTGTTTGAGACACCAGAGCTGTTTGTGAAAGCCGTGTTGTGATGGCTGTTAGTGGTGGTTTCTTGCTTATTCCCCTTGGGTCTCCCTTAACAGAAACGCTGTTCTGTATTTGCAGGGGCTCCGCGCTGCTTGCTTGTCAGCAATGGCAAAGCCTCAGAGCAAAGATTCGGGACTGAAGGAGAAGTTCAGGAATCTCCTGGGGCTGGGAACATCCCGGGGAAGTTCAAAGTCATCGGAGGGCAAGCAAACAGAGTTTATCATCACTGCAGAAATACTCAAGGTGTGAGAACTGACTGTAGTGAAGGTGGGGACAGTGCCTGGATTACCTGAGCCGAGAGGGTCGGAAGGAGGTCTCGCTCATTCTCCTTTCAGCTTTGGCATTCTTCCCCTCTCCAGTCATGCCTTTTTATGTTATCTCTCAATTCATTCTCTAGTGAAATGGGTGTAAAACTCACCTACTTTGAAGTTATGGCATTTTAGTTATTCAGTGTTTGAATACACTGAATAACTAAAATGCCATAACTTCAAAGTAGGTGTCATCTTCTGTTGGGTTACAGGGTGTTTCCTTAAAATATGTTGGTTTTTTTATAGCCTGAGCTTGATGAAGTTTGTGTGGTGGCAGTTAGCTCAAGCTGGAAACTTTCTATTTTATGAAAACCTTACGGGTTTGTGACAATTTAAAAAAAAACCTGATTCCAGTAATAGTTACAGCAAGTCTGTAAGGAGAATAGTTGGCATGCAGGGAGGAAAACACATAAAAGGAAGGAGGAGACCATAATCCCCTCCCGTCTGTGCTGGAGCAGCCAAGCTCTTACCTGCTGGAAGGCTGGGGAGCCAGATGTGATGTCCCTCTGTTCTCTGCCCTTCTCCCGGGAACTGGGCGAGCGCCACAGCCAGTGTGTTTCTAACTTTTCTGAAGAAAATGAGATATTTTGCCCTGGAGGTGAAAAGCTGCTTGGCTCCCGATCTGTGAAAGTTCTAGTTTTGACAAATCATTTACTAATGGAAAAAAGTTTTTGGAGAAATTCCTGAAAAGCTCCCGTGATGACTAATGGTTAGCTCATTTTGGACAAATGCGTAATTTATTTGCCAGTGGCTCACAATCCCCTTTGAGAAGTGGGTGTTTCTAGTAAGATAAACTGTTAACTTATTTCTACATTTCTTTCCAGGAACTGAGCATAGAATGCGGGTTAAGTAATAGGATACGAGCGATCAGTCAAATTTGCGAAGTGGCAAAAACAAAAAAAATCGAAGAGGTGAGTTTCAAAGCGTTCAGTGAATATTGGAAGGATGAGTATTTAAGCAACAGCTTTTAACCTATCATAAGAGGCTTCTGTAGTTTAGACTGCCTTTTAAAATCGGTAATCCCACAAACTGTTTTGTGCCGTCCAAACCTGCGGAAGGGCGGCTCACGTGCCAAGGAAATTAGTCTTGTCCAGCCCCCCAATGGTGGAGCAGGGAGGACACAGCTGACAGGCCTCCTGAACTGAATGGAAGGAGGCTGCTGCGAGCATGCAGGCCGGTTCAGGACGGTTCACGGGAGATGATGTTAATCCTGTAGAAGAGGTGTTTGCTAGCTCCTTCCGTCTTGTTAATAAGCACCCTCAGATTGGTTTTAAACTCATCTTGTATTTGCGTGAAGGTTTCTGCACAAATGTTCACACTGAAGTAAGTGTGTGAGGGAAGAACTTCAGTTACTGGGGTGCAGGTTGTCATGTAGGATGGGATTTGTGTTTCATCTGAGCTCAGGACGGGCAGGTGAGAGTGTCCCTCAGAAAAGAGAACTCTGGACATGAAATCCCTGGAGATCTTGTTCGTTAACTCGCTATAATTAATGTCTGATTTACTGGGTAAAGATCCCAGAAGAAGCTTAAAGTTTCCTACTCTTGCCTGTCTCCTGTGATTGTTTTCAGCACGCAGTGGAAGCAATATGGAAAGTGGTAGCCGATATGCTCCAGCCAGAGCGCCCCGTTGAAGCCAGACATGCTGTTCTTCATCTGCTAAAGTCAATCGTTCAAGGACAGGTGAAAACAAACAAACTGTAGAAGAAACACTACACTTAAACTAGGGTTTGTGCAGAGTATGAGCGTGAAAAATACTGGGTGGCTCTTCTCTGCAACTTTCCACGGTTCTTGCTTTGGTTGTGTGGGAAGAGGAAGCATTTAAATTTAGGTCTTGGTCTGACCTCATAGCAAAACTCTTCATACAGCTTGTAGGAACCTTCTCTGTTCTGGGGCAATGCTCTTGAAAAAGAGGAAATACTTTGGGTTAAGTTCAGCCTAGTACAGCAAATTTTATGTGGTCTTTGCCCAGACCTGCTAGTCCTAGTCTGCAGCTGGTTTTAGTGTTTCAGCATGACAAGTATGCAAGAAGTTCTGTATGAGATACTTTTCTAGCCTGGCCAAGTTAAACATACTACGAATTCTTCAGCTTTAACAATGTGCCATACAAACGTACGAATGTATCATACCAAAGTTCTAGTTTTCAGTATTCTGAAAAAGTAGGGGTAGGTGCTTAGTAAAGAATAGGCATTGATTCTGGTTTGTCGGCTTGGGTTTTTTTCAAATGCTATACGGGCAGTGCTGTCAGCTGCAGTTTCCATGGATTACTTTGTGTATTGGGTGTCTATGTGTTGCTGGACAAAATGCCTCCAGCCCTGAGTGCTGCTGTAACAGGTTGAGAAGACCTGAGCCGTTGTCAGGAGCCAGTAGAGGTTGGGGGAGACTTTCATAGCCCGTAGGAAAGGAAAATCATTTCAGGCATGAAGATCACTGTTACAGACCTTGAGAAGGTCCAGGCCTTAACTGTCTTTTTTCATTAGTGACACTGTTATTCCCCTCCCCTCTTTTTTTTTTTTTAAGGGTGAGAGATTAGGGATCCTCAGAGCACATATTTTTAAGGTTATTAAGGACTATCCCTCCAATGAAGACTTGCATGAACGGCTTGAAGTGTTCAAGGCTCTAACGGAGAATGGACGATACATCACCTACTTAGAGGAAGAGTTAGGTGAGTGTTGTCTCTACCCCACTTCCCTTTGGTGGGAATAAGTGATACGAGCCCAGGGTAGTGGTAATGCGTCTGGGTAGAAAGCATATTGTAACAGTTTGTCTTTCTTCTTTAGCTGACTTTGTACTGCAGTGGATGGATGTTGGTTTGTCTTCCGAGTTCCTTCTTGTTTTAGTGAACCTGGTGAAATTCAATAGCTGCTATCTGGAAGACTATGTAGCTGACATGGTCCAGTAAGTTGGGTTTTTTTTTTAACTCCTCTGTGCTTATTCTTGGTAAGTGATAGGAGAAAATTGCAGATCAATATACAGATAGGTGGAATCTTTTTCCTCCAATCTGGATCTGTGTCATTCCTGGTCATACGTGACATTTCTGACAAACACTAGATTTTCAGTTCCTACAGGGTTCAGATCTGGTTTAGTTTAGCTGCGTGTGCTTTCCCCATTTCATGGGATGGACCCGACTGCATTGCTTAGTCTCACAAAGGGTCTCTGCTGTTGCATTAGGGTGGGTCACATTTAAGTGCAACTTTAAGCTAACTTTATAAAAGAGGTTGTAGTGTTGAGTGTCTCTAGGAGTGTTATCAACAGTTGGGAATGATGAGTGAAATAATGTGCCAGTTTACGTCTGTTTTTGCTCTTTGTAATTTGCCTAAAATCATGTTAAGCAAACAATTGTAAAGAAATGTTCTTTCCTAACAGCAAGATATGCCTCTTGTGCATTCAGACTTCGTCATCGGTGGACATAGAGGTCAGTAATTTGAGTCTCTCTTAGTACTTCAGAGTTCCTTGGAATTCTTTGAAACTGTAACTTTTACAAACAAAATCAGATGATCAGACTCTCAGTTTACTCTCTTCTTACAAGAGAGCTAATACAATGTTATGAAGTGTTTCTAAGCCATTGAATCTCGTACACCAATAATCATTTTATTCTAAGACAAACAGAGCACGGATAAATCTGATAAGTGATTCAGTTTTTCAGCAGTGCTTTTTATGGTTTACTTTCCATTTGCAATTAAATATATATATAAAAAAAGACACATCTGCATCCCTTTTCACTTCCAGAAGATTTCCTCATCTGCCAGGTTAGGATTTCACCTGCTTTATTCCTAGACAAGTGTATAACTGTTTTGTCTTTCTCTTTCCCCAAGATTTCCTTGCAAGTCCTAGACGCAGTTGTCTGCTATAACTGTCTGCCGTCAGAGAACCTGCCAGTATTTATCATCACTCTGTGCCGTACCATCAACGTGAAGGAGCTCTGCGAGCCGTGCTGGAAGGTCAGAACTTCCCTGTAGTTTTGTTTTTTGGTGAGGTCGCTGGTTTGGCCTCATGGATGCAGTGTCAGATGTGCCTGTGCACATTTGCCATAAATTTCAGTTTGTTTTCAAGCGTAAATTAGTAATTGTTTCAGGCATTAAGGGGTGGGCACATTGTTAGTGTAAGTCTTGTCCTGTCCACGGAATTTCCCCATAGTTTCCTCTCAGCTAATGTGACAGGCTGCCTTTTCTCTAGGGACATGGAAATGGCCGGACACATTTACTTACCATGAGTGGGCATGATCGGCCAGCTAACTGCGGGTTTCGGCTAATGGGTGTTTTAACAATTGGATATTTAAGTGTTCTCTTTGAATTTGCAGCTTATGCGCAACCTTCTGGGAACTCATTTGGGACACAGTGCCATCTACAACATGTGCCGGATCATGGAAGATAGGTAAGGAAGGTGTATCCAAGGAATTCAGTAGAGGTCCCGCTGAGATAGGCAGGGAGTCACTGACCTCAGTAGAACAAGCTGAAGGTTCTGGTGCTTGGAAATGAATTCCCTTCCTAGTTATGTTGCTGGAGTGCTCATTTTTTGGCTTCTCTGAATTTAATTTTCTTTTGTTTAAAGTTGTACTAAACAATCTTCTGGTTTTAATGTTTGTAAATTGCTGTGCAAGGTTCTGATGTCTAGCAGCTGGGGATTGCTGTTTTCACAGCGTATATTCCTATTGACTCCTGCATGCTAAAATAATTATAGCATGGTCTAAGACTTTCCTTCCTTCTGGTCTTAGAGCTTACATGGCGGATGCAGCGCTGCTGAGAGGAGCTGTGTTCTTTGTGGGGATGGCTCTGTGGGGTGCTCATCGCCTCAATTCACTCAAGAATTCCCCAACTTCAGTGCTGCCTTCATTCCTCAAGGTAGGATGGGATGCTGGAGGAACTTTTTACTCAGGTATACAGCTGGACCTGTACAAATTCAGAACAAAAATGTGGTCCCCTACACTAAAGAGATCTTTGTATGTCTGAAAGATGAGACGCAGCAGTTGGGTATGGGGTGAAGCATGGGGAGACAGTGAAACAACAGAGGATTAAAGTTTGAAACTGAGACCTCCTACTGGAATTATCTTTGTTGGCCAGAAAAGCAAAGTCTGAATTCTTTTCACCAAATATCTACATTGTGGGTTCTTTAGCTTAAAATATAAAAACAAAGCAAAAACTTTCACTCTTTCCAGCGTGTGGTACAAAAAGTAGAGGGGTGGTGTCTTCAGGGACAGCCTCGGAGCTCTCTTGAAATTTTCTCCTCCAAGTGCATCAAGCAGTAATTCCCAACTTTAACCTCGTGTCTGCCCTGTAAGATGGGCCTGTATTTGGCGTCTGACGTGCAGCTGTTCGCAGGAGTGCAGACCTGCCCTTCATAGAATGGTTCTTTGCTTTGCCCTTTGTGTGTATGGACCTGAATATATTTATCTCAGACCCTCAGGCTAAGTTCCTAATTAGGAAGGTGTGTTTCATTTGAATTTAAGAGGGTTTCTGATCACTGCTTTTCAACTGTTACCTGACTGAAATGCTTTGTATTCCAGGCCATGACATGTCCCAATGCAGTTGTGTCTTATGAGATAGTTCTGTCCATAACACGTCTAATAAAGAAGTACGGGAAGGAGCTGCAGGCTGTAACGTGGGATATCCTTTTGGACATCATGGAGCGATTACTGCAACAGCTGCAGGTAAGCAGTGAGCCTGCCTTGACGTGTTTTCGATCGAAAGACCTTGCTGTAAATATTTTTTGCAAATTGATCTCCTGTTCTTACACTCGGGTGAACTTTGAAGCTGAATGAAGGTTTAGCCCAGTTCTCAATACTGTGCTTCTCAACCGAGTTTTCTATTTGTATTTAAAACTAGCACTTTCTGGTAAGGTTAAAGTCTTTTAGGAATGTTTTTGTCTCTGTTTCAGAGTCTGGAGAGCCAAGAACTTAAGTCCATTGTACATGATCTCTTGACTACAGTAGAAGAACTCTGTGACCAGAATGAATTCCACGGCTCTGAAGAGAGATTTTTTGAGCTGGTGGAAAGATGTGCTGATCAGAGACCAGTAAGACTTTCCTTATATTGTCTTCCTTTGTTGCCATTTGAATCTGTTTTGTGTTACTCAGTCCAGTTGAAAGTTGGGAGTCCTAAAACAGCAAGTGGTCAGAAAATCACAGCAAGGACTTATATGACCCTTATTCCCAGGGTGGGGGTTGGGAGAATGGATATATTGTATTTGCTTATACACTAAAAAAAAAATTCTTGATCTTTCTGTGAAAGGAATCTTCTGTATTAAACTTGATAACATACAGAGCTCAATCCATTCATCCTGCCAAAGATGGCTGGATTCACAACCTGCAGATGTTAATGGAGAGATTCTTCAGGTATGAAATATTAACTTTGCAAATACAAGCCATTTCAAATGTTTCCTGCCACCTTTTCATGTTAGATAATTTTGTTTCCTGAACTTCTAATGTTAGTAAATAACTGCTAAGAAGTACAGTAGTTCCAGGGGCACAGTACATGAAAGGATTTTAACAGAAGAAAAAACTTCCCGCTGAGTTATTTATGCTTTTTTTCCCCACTGTTGTTTCCATCAGACAGTGCTCTTCCAGTTAGCGTAGGCCGTTAGGTGTTCCACTCCACAGCACTTCGTAGCTCTGACACCAAACAAGACCTTCCTGTTAAGCATCAGGATTGCATATGGTTATCCAGTATTGAAGTAATCTGTTTTTTGAATTGCTACTCTTAAAAGTATTCTTGTGCTCTAAAATATCAACATACAGCAATAACAAACTTCTGTCTCGTCTGTGAAATGCTGCCAAAGAGAAACTCTTCCTCGGTGCCATATGTTTGGTTTTAAATTTGCTCACCAGAGCACTTGTTCTTCTGACACGTGCTGCCTAGTTTGGCTTGGAGTGGGAAAACTGCAGTTACAAGTCTCCAGAAGTAGTAAAAGCTGAATTGGAATTCCAGTTTCCAGTTGTTCTTGAATCTGGTTTTGTATGTAGAGACATTAACTGAAGGCTTAGCTGATCTCTAACAGTACTGTTGTAACTCTTCAGAAGCTTCTTAGTTTATTTTAGTTTTACTTTCCTTTTCCCCTCTCCCCCTTCCCTAAATATCAGCAACTTTATTTTATTCATCTTGAATTTGCTCTTCCCGTTTTAGGAACGAAACTCGTAGTGCTGTTCGTATTAAAGTTCTGGATGTCTTGTCCTTTGTCCTGAGTATTAACAGACAGTTCTATGAGGTGTGTGTTTATCTGTTTCTGGTGATCACGTGGGAGATCTGAAGTGGGTGGGAAAGGCTTTGGCGAGGCGTATTTTGTGGTGTGCTTCAGGTTGTCTCTGCATCTGGGGAGGGCACAGAACTGTGCTTTAAATGTTGCGCACAATAGACATGTTTCTTTAGGATGCTTGTGGGAGGACTTGCCTTTTAATTGTCCTCACTTGGGTAGAGGTATGTGCAGCTTGCAGTGGGAGCTGCTGTGTTTTGAGGACATACCTGGTTGTGTATTTGCTTCCCCGTTTTAAGGCCAATAATTCCGTATTCGTTTTGTTTTGGAAGAAAGAAAAGTCAGTGTGAGGGAGTTTATTTAAAAGCTTTGTAAGAAGGTGAGGTCTGGATTATGATCCGATGCGAGCAGATTGACTCGTCTTGGTGCTTGCAGTTTAACTGCAATCCAAGACAGAAGCTGTCTGAGAGAGGAGCTATGGAAGAGCTCTGGGTATGTCTTCAGCTCCGTGGAACATACCCAGAGCGTCCGAGGACAAGAAGGGACAGAGGTGCCTCTTGGATTCCTTCAAGATTTGTGAAAATGTGATGCTGTTGCATGTTTCCTCTCTCTCAAAAAAACCCAAGCCCTAGGGATCCCTTGTCAACAGTCTATTTGAGCCTGGCCTATCAAGTCTGTAGGATAGATGAAAACCAAAGCGTTGAATCCAAGTTCAACAAGAGTCATAAATATTTGGAGGGATGGCATACAGCAATACTTAATTGGATGGAAGGGGAAAGATCAAGGAACCAAAGAGTTAGTTGAGGAATAAGCCTGATATCAGAATATCAGTGTCCTATTGTTTGTAATTATTTGTCTCTTTAACATGCTGATTGAACAACTGACAGCAAAGTGCCAAGGCTTATTAAGGTCTGTCCTCTTGCAGGAAGAGCTCATCAACTTGGTTGTGATCTCTCAGCTGGCTCACATTCCGGAGGATAAAGACCATCAAGTCCGAAAACTGGCCACTCAGCTACTCGTAGACCTGGCTGAAGGCTGCAACACACATCACTTTAACAGCTTGCTTGATATCATAGAAAAGGTGAGGCGGAGTTTGGTCAGTTGGCAGTAGCATCACCACGTCTCATGCCAGATCCTCTTACCGTGTCTGAGGAGACTAATCCATGGCTGTTGCCACTTCCACGGTTCAGTAGGCTATTGTACAAGTGCTGGGTTTTGGAGGATGTAAGCCTGAAGTGCAGGGCGGAAGGGAGCTTTCAAAACCCTACCCACACACATCCGAGCTACCTGACGGGGATTGCAGAACTTCCTGCACGGCTGACTTGCTGTAGTCTTTCCTGACCTTCCAGGATGGAAATAAAGAAAAGGGGTTTTGCAGATTTAAACCATGTATTGCTTTTACTTTTTAAAAGGTGGCTGCGCATTCTCTCTCATCTCCTTCTGAACTGGAAGAGAGGGACTTGCTATCATATTCGGCTTCTTTGGAGGATGTCAAGACAGCAGTTCTTGGACTCCTGATAATTCTTCAGGTAAATTCTGCAGATCATTAAACACGTCTTCTTCAGAATAGGCTTCTGCTGGACTTGGCATTTTAGGTAACCGTTCTTCCACTATTAAATATTCCAATTTTTGTCCACTTAGTATTTTAACTCTTGTTTCAGTCACTTCTTTTGCTTTTGGGTACTGTATGGCTGTTCGCCAAATGTTTTATTTTCTTCATTTCCATTGTTCAATGAACGTGAGTGCGTTTTCATGTGTGGGGGGCAGATGTGGTCATAAACTAGGAGAAGGGGAGTGGTTCATAACCTTGAATAGATCCACTGTGCTTGGGTAGCGTGTCCTGAGATACGGTTAAGCCGTTGCTAAGAGCTGGTTGTTCCAACCACTGCCCTTCTGGAGCGGGGCAGATTTGCCCTGGAGCCTTTGCAGAGGTTCTGTGCAGCGCCACCTGTTCATCTCACTTTCAGGAGCGAGTTTTTGCTGCGTTTTTCTTGAATTCTCAGTGCAGATACACATTTCTGAATAACAAGTGTCAGTCTGCCTTTTGATTTGTGTTCCCGTTCCTCTGCAGACAAAACTCTACAGCTTACCCTCCAGCCATGCAATGCGGGTGTACGAGATGCTGATTCACCACGTCCAACGCCATTATATATATGCGTACAGCCTTGCCGTTGCTAGCAGCATCAGGCTGCAGGTATGAGCAGGAACCTGTGCTTTCAGGTCAAAAGCTGCACGCTGCCTTTGGAATTCTTGGGTGGCAGGTGGGGAATGTGTGCTCTAGAGCTTGCCAGAGGTAGAATTAAATGTTTCTTGGCTAATGGGAGTGCGCACGTGTACTGTTAACACCAGAATTGATGCCTCCTACAGAACTAGCCACAGCATTGATTAAAAATCCCTTTGTATTGCAGGGGGGATGTGGGAGAGTATTCCACTGGCTTGGGTTTTGAGTGATTCCAGTGTCCTCTCTGATACAGGTATTTGATTTCCTGCTGATGCTTCGAGCTGACTCCCTCCACCGTCTTGGCCTTTCCAACAAGGATGGAGCAGTGAGGTTCAGCCCTTACTGTCTATGTGATTTTGTGTAAGTTTCTCACTGCATTCAGCAAAAGCTGTTTTCCAAACTGTTCGGTATTTCTGCACAGGCCTAATGGTTTGTCACTAGCAATCAGCAGTTTTTCTAAATCTTCCAAATCCTGATGAGTCAGCTGCTAGACAAGCCTATCATTACAGCCTGGGATTGTCTCAGCTGATAACTCGTTGGTGAATTTGTCTTACAAATAGTTTAGCTACAGAGCTCTCAATCTCAGATGTGAAATTTCTGTTCCTGCTCACAAAACTTAACAAAAATATTGGCCATCTCCTCCCAGAAACCAGTTTTCACATAAGGTTTGATTCAATGATTTGTACAATTCCAGCTATTTTTAATTTTATAGTTTGGTCTGAAGTTTTTTGTGTAACATGCCCCAAAAAGATATCTTTCTAAATTTGCTAGGGGCCTGGTTAGAAAAGTCCTTCACCTGACCAAACTGGCTCGCTGCTGTCCGTCTACTGGGCAATCCTGTGTTTTTTAATTGAAAATGCAATTTATATTGTTGTTTGGTCATTAAACTGGCTACCAAATAGGGTAGCATTGTAGGTCACGTAGGTCATTGTAGGCTTTTCTGATCTGGATTTTACGTTCCATGTGTTTTTCTCCCTTTCCGTGTTGTAGAGAAGCAGAGAAGAGGGCTTCTGAGAAAAAGCCTACTGGTACGCTCTCTCCGCCTTCGGGAAGTCCCGGTGTGCCTTCTCAGAATGCCACGATTCGGATAGGGCATCTGCCCTACTCAATGGTCTTTGGTGTCCTTCTGCAGTGTTTGAAGCAGGTACGTCCACTCTTAATGACAGTCATGTGAAAAATGCCAACTTAAACCAGCCGGCTAGAGAATTCTATCCCGGGGTATCTAAACAACACCTGAAAAGCAGTAAGTAAATCCTCCTTCCTGGGCAGAATCTGTGTGTAATTGTGCAGCTTTACAACCACCAGCGGGAGCACCAGTTCAGCTCTTCAGAAACTAAGCAGAGCTTTCATTTCACTCTGCTTCAGAGCAGACGGGGCCAAATAATGTGTTTGTTAGATCAAATAAGTCATCCTGTTTCTGACAGGGCTTTTGAAACTAAAAGAAACCCTCCTACTGCTAGTTTTTGAAGTATTTTGAGAATTGATAAAATGTGTCGGTCACTAATAAACTGTAAATATACATTGTTTGTTAGTGTTGTACATCGTTCTGTGCTGAGGGGTTGTCTTGCTCTGGAAGTTAATTTGTGCTAGTGGCTGGGAGAGTTGAATTCTGGCTCTTTTTGAGCTCAGTCAGATCTGGGTACAAGTTGTCTTGCGGCTTGCCGTGCCAATATTGCACCTAGAGCTGGATGACAGGCAGGAGGTCACTTGTGACAGCTAAATGCTGCTTCTTTTTATGTAGCTACCATGACAAGACATATGTCTGCCTAGGAAATGGCTTGTTGTCTGAAATTTGATCGTTCTTACTTTGAAACTGAACTGAAATCGTACAAAAATTTTCCACCTTAACTTTTGCTTCCTTTCCAGGAGACGGACTGGAAGGTGTTGAAGTTGGTGCTCAACAAATTACCTGAATCCCTCCGCTATAAAGTGCTATTTTTAACCTCTCCTTGTAACATAGATCTCCTGGCCTCTGCACTGAGCTACATGGTAATGCCGTGCACCCTACTGATGTATAATCACCAAATCCTTAGTTTGCTTGAGAGTTGGGGGCTGGGGTGGCGAGGTTTTGGGGTTGGTTTTTTCCTTCAGTCTAGTATTTTGAAGATGAGCATGCTGGTTGTCAATCCTCACTCACCTTCTCTTTTTGTGAGGGTTGTTTTAGGTGCAGAATTAGGTAATAACAAGTGTCTTTCTCTGTGTATCTATGTATACATGTGAAAAGGGAGCTACGGGCAGTGCCTGTCTACTGCCTTTCAGAGAGTATTTTTAGTGTGAAGTGTTCCAACTTACTGTGTGATGTATCAGCTCACAGACAAAAAGACTACCGACAGGCTCCATGGTACCCCAGAAGGCTTTTCTCGCACTGATTTGCATCTGGCTGTAGTTCCAGTACTGACAGCATTAATATCTTACCATAATTATCTGGACAAAGCTAAACAGGTATGTGGAAAGCAAGGGGGTGCAGGGGGGACGGGGCCTGAGCCTGTATAGGAGAGCATTTTCTCATGCCAGCTGGTTAAGAGAGTCAAGTGCAAGGTAACGCTGCCCTTTTCTGTTATCAAAAGCTGCATTTGCTGTATTTGGGGTGGGGTCAGGGGTGAAAAAAATACTTGCTGACTTTGTGCAGCAGTAACTGTCCGGTCAGCTGGGTTCGGTGTTCTCCAACCATACCCGTCCCCCCTCGCAGGATGCTGAGTGACTTTACCCTCTGCTGGAAGACCCTGGTGAACATAAACATTCTGTTTCATCAGAAACTTAAATATTAGTTTCTAAAATGTCTGCTTGATTGAAGTCCAACCTTGAGATTTTGCCCTAGAACACATGCGGCAGTATTTAGGGTTCTGTGTTAGTGCATTTTGGCTAAGAATTGTTGTGCGTCAAGCAGGCCTTGCAGCAGCGACGCCTTGCAAACCATTCTGCCAGGCTAACTGAAGTCAGGAGCTAGTACATCAGAGGTTTTCTCTTTCCCTGTATTATGACTTTGTTTTCTTTTTTACTCTTCTAGCGTGAAATAGTGTATTGCCTGGAACACGGTCTTATTTATCGCTGTGCAAACCAGTGCGTGGTGGCGCTCTCTGTCTGTAGCGTCGAGATGCCCGACATCATCATAAAGGCGCTCCCTGTCTTAATAGTCAAGTTAACCCACATTTCCGCTACGGCCAATATGGCAATCCCTCTCCTAGAATTTCTTTCAAGTAAGTTGTAAAGTTCTCCTTTTCATCTTCTACAGTTGTAAATGTATTTGCGCTGAATGTGGGTATTTTGGTTATGTTGGTCCAATGGAATGCATTGTAAGGGTTTCTTGGGTTTTGGCGATGCCCTTGCATGTCCTCAGGATACAGATGTTTGATCATCTCTTGTTTGTTACTGGTTTTCTATGGAAAGCACCTGCACACACTGAAGGAAGAGCCGTGCTTTGTGTGGTGCAGCCATACAGCGATGGGAAATACGAAGCTGCTTTCCCCACCTTGCTGCTTATAACTTAAATAGCATGAAATTACACCATGATGTTAAGTTCCATGTCAGCTGATGATTTAGTAGGAGCCAAACAATTCAAATTAAACTGAGTTGTGATATTGAATAGTTTGTGTTTGCACCTCACCTGTGCTGGTTTTCTTCTTGCGCTCTTCTAGCTCTAGCAAGGCTGCCTCATCTCTACAGGAACTTCGCAGCAGAGCAGTACGCCAGTGTGTTCGCCATCTCCCTGCCGTACACAAACCCTTCCAAGTAAGTTCAGAGCAAATGTGCTTCTTCCTCATCTGTAAAATTAAGAGAATGAGACATGCTTTTTTTGTAGTACTGGGGTCAAGGTTATTTATAGGGTATTGCTCATTCTGGCATCGCCAGGCGTTTTCTGAAGGAGGGACATGTTCACCTCGGACAAAATATCTGTTCTTCTTGAAGAGAATTGAGCGTTTTTTTCATTGTACTTAGAGTAGGTAAAGGAATTGTTCCGTTTCTCAGGTTGAAAAGCCCTTCTGCTCAGTTCTGGAATGGCATCGTAATGCAGCATTAAACTGTGTGGAGATCCTTCTGCTGTTTTAGGTTTAACCAGTACATCGTTTGCCTGGCCCACCATGTGATAGCGATGTGGTTCATTCGGTGTCGCCTTCCCTTCCGAAAGGACTTTGTCCCCTATATTACAAAGGTAATGGGCGCTACTGAATCAAACAGTACGTCATAAAAACGATGACTTAAAAACTGGTTTGAGAAGTTTAAAGGTTCTGTTTGAAGCTAGAAAAATTCTCCTTTTCTTGTCGATATCTGGCTCAAAACCGCTTGTGAGTTCTTGCGTGTCTTTCAGCTGCGTGTCCTAGCCACTGAAACTGCGACCTGTTTCTCTCAATTGGCAGGGTTTGCGCTCGAATGTCCTCCTTTCCTTTGATGACACGCCGGAGAAGGACAGTTTTAGGGCTCGCAGTACAAGCCTGAATGAGAGGCCAAAAAGGTAAATTATATTTGACTCCAGCAGGGTCTGGTGTTCCCTGTTCTAGTGCTCACCCCCTTCCCTGTGTTTTTCCGAAGGAGCTGGGTCTGGGTATCCAAAGTCTGACTGCGTTTAAGCAAGCAAAGTAAACCTCTTTAGGTCAAGGGACTGGTAAAAAGACAAACTTAGGTTGGTAAGAAGCTGGAATCAAACCAAGGTGACAGCCTCACAGTACGTACGAGGGCACCACTGGCTGTTCTGTAAGCCTTTGCAGTAAGGTGTGGGGCTTTCTGATGTTAATTTTTGAAAATCAGCAGTTCTTTCAGGTTGACGTGCGTGAGTACAATGCTACCAGAAGTAATAGAATACCCTGTTCATATTGACAGTGTTAACTCCTTTTGATCTGTAACGACTATTTAAGTCATTGCCAGAGAAATTGTTGTGATTAGCAGCAACCTGTAGAAATTGAGAGCACCAGTGCTGTGTTTTCACGTGGTGTTATCTGTCCAGTCAGTCTGTGCTGGGTGGCAGACAGCTGTCTTCTACGTATCTGGGTGGCCTGATCCTTTTGTTTTTAAATTTTGAAGCGATTATGTCAGTTTTAAGCAAAGCCTGATGTCTGTAGGAGTCAGAATGTGTCTTGCCAACAGTCTTTCAAAGTAACATTTGCTGGGATAGGACAGTATTGCTTGGAAGGCATTCAGGGTTTCTTGAACGTCCTTTTACCTGCAGGGCTTACCTAAATTGGTTCACTTAACTTGCTTCAGTGTTAATGTGCAGTAAGCGTTCAGTGGCATTTGAACCCTGGGGAAAGTGCCTCTACTTTAACTGCAAGGCTCAAAGAGTATCTTGCAATGAAGAAACACCATCCCTGCCCTAATGCTGTAGCTGTAAACCCTGTTTTGTGTTTCATCTCTCCCATCTCCTCCTCTTTCATTCAGAACCTTGGAAGAGAAGCCTTTTGATGCTCATCTCTCAAATTAGAATTTCAACTAATCTTTTTTTTCCAAAAACCTGTTAAATTCTACCAGGTTGGAATACTACTGTATCTAAAGGCTTTTGCTAACACTGCTGGATCACTTTCTGCAGAAATCTCTGCTGAGGAGTGTGGGCTGTACTCAGGCAGCAACCCGAAACACCAGAATGGCAGGATGCCACTGCCTGTGAGTCTGTCTGAGCTTGGATTCTGGCTAAATGAGAGAGGAAATAGCTTTGAGCAGATATCTTTCCGTGCCCGAGAAGCTTGCGTGCTTGGTTTTCACTCCTTAAGCCCAAAGAATAAACGTTTGTGTGCCCTAGCTGAGGTGTGCTGGGTGTTCCAAGAGACCAGGACCCCAGCGGTTCCCAAGGTTGCTCAATGGCTTGTTGTCAGTGTGGGTGATTATCTCGGAGTATGGGCTCGTGCTCTCTGCAGTCACATCTCCAGTTGCGGCCTGAAGTGATCTGTCGGAGGTTGTTGGGAGAAGAAGGACAAATAAATTCAGATCCCTCCAGGTGGCTCTCCGAAAAGTAATGATTCACTGAAAGGAGGAGCAAATAAATCGTGTTTAGAAACAGCCAGGAGGGTTAAATTAGTGTCTGCATTTTATATATGGGGATGTGGACTGCTGGACCAACTGTTATGTCCCAATTAGTACTGAGCCAGGCTTGCATCTCAGCTGCGACTAATTAAAGTGCCTCTTTGATGTTAATTGCTGTCATCTCCCACATGTGGTTAGCGCATGACAGTGTAAAGGCTTATATTCCTTTCTGTTCCAGTTGAAAGTCAAGTGGGTTACCTCGAGCCACCTGAAATAAGATTGCTTGTTTGACAGAAAAGCCTCGCGCAGTCAGCAACAGCCAAGAGGGTGTTTGTCTTCTTGCCCTTCTGTCTGTGCAGCGTGAGAAGGATCAGGCTCGTATAGACGGGTTGAGTCTCCCGCAGTGTCTCGAGAAGAGCCAAGGGGCACCGCTGCCCAGCCCAGGGTGGTTTTGTGATTCAGGGTGGAAGCTCGGATTTGGGCCAGGCCTAACAGGGATAGAGATGCCTGACGTATTCCTGTGTCCCTTAGAAAAATGTGCTGCTGCCTGGTATTGGTAAAGCGTTTTAGGATCTGGTCTCTGTGGAAGTAGTCAGGTTTTCAGCTGTGCTGAAGCGGTGAGTTGGGGCAACGCAAGAGGTGGTTGAACTGCACAAAACTTCTCAGCCTGGAGAAATTTGTGCCAAATTAGCATTCAGGTGCTCTTGCCTTTGTTTAACAGCGCAGTATTCCAACTACCATTTCAATCAGTTTTTTGTTTTAACTTGCAACTAATTTCATTTGTTTTGTAGCACGTTTAAAATCTTGTTTTCAAAATGTGGTTTGTCTTTTTAATGCTTTCAGCTCTGCTTGTTTGTACGTTTTAATTTTTGTTTTCCTTTTTTGGCATTTGTTTTATTTTACATCACCCTCCGGGATCCCCCAATATTGACCCTGTGACCTGTGATCTTTCAACCTACATCCCTACAATGATTTCCTCCCTTCCTGTGACCTCTTTTGGGGCTTGGTGCTTCTCCACCTAGTAGTTTAAGACTAGCCAAAAATGCAAAGCAAGGCTTGAATAACTCTCCTCCAGTGAAAGAGCTGAAAGAATCCTCTGCAGTTGATGCCTTCCGATCCCGCAGCATCAGTGTGTCTGAACATGTGGTCCGCAGGTAGAGGCACTTTAAATGGGGAGAATCCAAGAGCAACTCAGCACTTGGAAATTTTACTGCAAGGGTGGGTGGAAGCAGGGTGGATTTGCATGTGGGATGCTTGCATGACTTTGTTACGCAATAAAAAACTGGCCTTAGCCACAGTCAAAGGTTTTGGGAAAGCAGCGTGGGTATCCCGTGGCTTCCCAACGCCGGCTATCGGGTTGTCACATCGCGCCCTGTGTTGTGTGCCATTGCTTTGCCCTATTCTCTGATGCTTTAGCAACAAAAATTTCTGTTTTCAAAGTAAAGTTGGTGAAGGGGGAAAAACAAACTCCACCAAAACATTAAAAAAAAAAGGAAAAAGGTTGCATTCTGTGCAAGTGAGTGTCCTGGTTACAGCTCGCTAAACCTTCAGCCTTCTTCAGTGACTCGCCCCAGGAGAGGCTTTTGATACTCTGCAAATTTATGTGCAGGCCCTCCTCCCAAACTATGAGGAATAGTTCTGGCCTTAGTTTAGGATTTGTTATTTGAGGCAGAGGGAGCGGACAGAAGTATTCTGGTCTGCAGTGCGATGCCATGAAAACCTTGATTTGTCTTTCTGTAGAGCAGTGAAATGTCTGCTCGGCCCATACGGAGCTATTGCTTTCACGACTAAAGAAAACAAGTTTTGATTGCAGACATTGATTTGCTGACTTGAAAGATGAAGCAATTGATGCTAGTTTTTAAAATGTACTTCTGGATCGCTTCCCTTGAGCCTTAAACTGCTGTCTATAACACGTTGGTTTGAAATCTGAACCTGAAGGCTTGTGCCGTAATCTGTAAGGGTTGCTGTCAGTGGAACGTTATTTTCTGTGGTTTTATTTTTGACGATAACTATTTGGTATCTGGGGGAAGGACACTGAAGTAACTGAGTTGTGAATACAATTCTGGCACTTCATTCTCTGATATCCCCATTGATCTATTAGGTGATTTTCTTCTCTTGCATTTGTATGTAAACGGTGGCAACTAAAAATTCAGATAATAACCCTTAATGATGCCAAAGAAGTTGTCATGTCATGAAAAACTTGGCTGTACCTCGGCTTAGTTTGTATTACAATGGCTTAAGGAGTCGTCTTTACAAAATATTGCAATCCAGCCTTTATTGCAGTTGTTTTAAACCACGTTGCTGACTTGGCCGATTTGAAGGCAGACTTGCTCTCTATTTGTGTGCCAACTTCCTGTTCAGAGTGCAATTTTTTTCTATTTCAAGTTAAATTAGGTTTTACATAGCTATTGAATTTGGAGGGGGGGAAAAAATCCATCTATGAAAGGGATGCAACAGATAAAAAAGCCGTCCACAGGATTATAGAGTTTTGTCTAGAGTGCCCTGATTTATGGCTCATGGGCAACACGTTGCCTGGGAAACCGCGCAGGTTGCGGGACGCTTGCCCTCACTGTAGATCAGTGAACTCAAAGCATGGTGCTGCCACTCGCTATTTGCTTGGTGCACTTGCCCATGGGCCACCCAACATCAGAGAGCGCTGGCCTGACCTAGTCAGCCGATGGACATTGAAATGTTTCTCAGTCTCTCAAGATAAACCATGGGCTCTGTAATGACAATCTGCAAAGCGCAACATGAGGCCGATCCAAAAATACTTGGATTATGTCCTGGGTTTAACGTCTGGCCACCTCTCTGATCTGGCACGTGCATGTATCGCAGGTTCTCCTGCATCGCACTGTCTTTCGGGTGACAGGATCAAGCATTTTGCAATGTGATCTGTCAGTTGGAAACATTCTTTTCTAGTCGGATACAAACGTCCATCACTAGTTCAAGCCTGGGCTCTGCAGATGAAAATTCAATGGCTCAGGCTGATGACAACTTAAAAAATCTCCACTTGGAACTCACTGAAACCTGCCTGGATATGATGGCTCGATACGTCTTTTCAAACTTCACTGCGGTGCCTAAGAGGTAGGGGTCAGTCGGTGATCGTGGGAGGGATGGTTTTGTTTGAGGTTCGTATTTCGCTTTATTAGTGGAAAATTACCGTGACACATTTGAGATTCTGGCAGGCCCCGGCTCTGAAGCCATTCCTTGCAGATAAAATCTGGCTTGGCTAAATATGAGCTTAGATGAGAGAAGTCCATTGGAGCCAACCAGCCTTTGCCTCAGCCTTGAACTGTCAGAAGGAGATGCCTTGAAGGCATGCTGTCTGTGAGCAGTGCTTTGCTTTGTGTCCTTGCTGGATAATTGCAGTCTTTGCTACAGAACTGAGTGTCCTGCCAGCTGCCCTCAGATGGAGGGCATTTACTTTTCTTGCTAGCCCTTCCCAGAAGGAGACACATAGCTCAGACGAGGCTTATTCCCTTCTGCTCTGTGATGTGTGTCTGGGGTTGAACGAGGCTGCTGTGTGATGTGTGTCTAGTAGTACTGCTATCAATTGACATTAAATTCAGCTCATTCCTTATCCTGATGAATAACCTGTATGTTGATGACCGGGGGTATGTTAAAAACGCTGTGTAAAGGAAAGCAGGCAGTACCTCCTGCGTAGTTCCATGAAACAAGGCACCTGCGTAGGCTCTGCGCTCTGCAGCCTGAGAGCTGCGTTCATCACAAGTGTGTTTCCAGATCTCCTGTGGGTGAGTTTCTGTTGGCTGGCGGAAGGACGAAGACGTGGCTGGTTGGTAACAAGCTGGTGACCATCACTACAAGCGTTGGAACAGGGACGAGGTCCCTGCTCGGCCTAGACTCTGGAGAGCTCCAAAGCAGCGCGGAGTCAAGGTGATTTTTGCTCCCATTTCTAGAAATTTCCACTTAAGTCACTTAAACCACTATTATGGTGTATCTTTTCAGATTTTCCTCTTACCAGAAGAGAAATGTCTTGTCCAGCATGACTGATTCCTCTCTCAATATCATCAATATCTCCTTTTTCCACAGCTCAGACCCGGTTTTGCAAGTGAGACAAACTAAAGAAGCGCCAGCAAAACTGGAATCTCAAGCTGGGCAGCAGGTTTGCAGAACCTCTCGCAACAGAGTCCGATCCATGTCTGGTAAATTCCTATCCTGGAGTCTTACTGCCCTTTCTGGGTCCATGTCACAGTGTTAAGGGTCCAAGTGCCTACGGAAGAGACCTGTGTCTGAACCAATTTGAGAATCTGGACCTGTCTGGTATTTAACAGCGGGCAGGTAGCAGCGGCTGCTGGCCTCAGGAGCGGTGGTGCTCCTGCCTGGCCCTCCTTGCAGGAAGGCTTTGGTGCTCGGTTAAGTGGTGAGCACTCGCAGCGAGAATCACCTGTGTTTAACCTCATGGTTTATGAGAAACATTCAAGGTAAAGTTCTAGGATCCTGGTATTGTGAGCGCAGCTGCTAGAGGAGCCTAAAAGACTTATTACTTCTGAGATATTTTTAGTAATATTTAGAGATATTTTAGTAACTAAGCATGGCTCTCCCTTCTGCTTTGTGTCTGTCTTGCTAGGTGGTCATGCCTTACGTGTTGGTGCCTTAGACAGCTCAGCCTCCCATTTCCCCAGCGGCTCAGCTTCCCAAGGGACGCAGAGTCCTCCCGCTCCTGCATCTCGGTCAGAGAAGACTAATCCAGCTCCACAGACACCTCTGCAGAAAGAAAAAGCAAACTTAGCTGCATATGTCCCGCTGCTGACGCAGGGATGGGCAGAAATCCTAGTGCGCAGACCCACAGGTATCTTTACTCGAGTGTGGAGTGAGCACTTTTGACTCGCTAAGGAACCGGAGCCTGAATGAAGAAGAAAAATCCATATTTAGTTGCAAATGGATCTCTTTATTGCTTACTGCCTCTTGAAACTAATACATCTGATACTTGATTCTTCGAAATCACTCTTCAGTGTTTTAAATCTGCAAAAGACCTGTGAAAAGATTGAAGCAAGGACTTAGATCTGTATATTAAGTACTGTTACAGAAATAGAGCCAGATAATATCAACCCTACTTTGCATTTTCCATTTTATCACCGCTGTCTGGTCTGTCTTGAAAATCTGTCTGTGCTGTGTCTTACCTTCCCGTGCGAGATTCGAGATGAATGAGGCTTATGGCTAGAGCAGCTACATAGCTGTGTCTGCTCTTAGGGAAGGAGTAATGACTCGTTCAAGGTCAAAATTCTTGCATTCTGGTATGTTACACAACATTACCAGGGAATTGTTTATTTCAGCGGAAAGTTGCTTCATGAGAAAATAACTGATCTGGTATCATTAATTAAAATACCTGAGTGTTTTGGATGCCTTTTGGGAATCTGCTGTAGTAATGAGTTGCCAGGGATGGTTTCTGAAGAGCTGGGAGTGGAGCACAGAGCATTGGGAGCTACTTACTGAAAAGAGGCAGCTAATCAAGTGATTCTGCCAGCTGTCAGGAGAACGGAGAACTCGGTCCGTTTTGATTTTTACTTGCAAAATCCAAAACAATTTATGCTTTTTTCAATGCGAGTTATAAACTTTCTGGAGTTGGGAGCACTTAATACTCTTCCCTAATTTTCTCTTCTCAGGTAACACAAGCTGGCTGATGAGCCTGGAGAACCCACTGAGTCCGTTTTCTTCAGATATTAACAATATGCCCCTGCAAGAGCTCTCTAATGCACTCATGGCTGCAGAGCGTTTTAAAGAACACCGAGAAACGGCTCTCTATAAATCCCTCTCTGTCCCCTCCTCCAGCTTGGCCACCGGGACAGCCAAACCATCGCTCCTCCAGCGTTCCAACACAGGTGAGAGATGTCAAGCCAGCAGTGTGTCCAGCACAGCTGTCGCTAGCCGGTTTGAAGTCTGTTGAAGTTACTGCAGGTCTTCAGAACAGTGAAGTTAGTAGCATGAGGAATAACGTAGCAATGAGAAGGGGAATCAGTTCTTGTCCGTAGGAGTTTTCAGTGGAAAATTCCCTTCCTCCTTGCTTCTGATGTTCGATCAGAAAAGTACTCCGCTTTCTAAAAGAAAAGTAAAAGGAGTAATGGAGCTTCTTTGTGGGAGTAACGTGTTTCATGCTGTTTCCTAAATGAAAATGAACAAGTCCTGGACCTTTTCCCTCTTCCACTTGTTTGGGGCTGATCTGGGCATCCCACATGTGGATGGATCTTCCCATGCAGTGTTTCCATTTCCATTTGTCTTCGGTGTGGGAGTTTGTGTGGGGCACTGAGAGCGCTAGGTTACCAGCCTTGCCAGCCAGGGTCGGTTAGCCGCCACCGTCTTTTAAAGCATGAGATAGCAGAATGCTAGTCCTGTTGGCTGTGGATTTATTTACCTCTTAAAAAGACTGTTTAGCCTTCAGACTGGTGCAGTTCAGTCATTTGAGTTTGTTTTGATGGCTTTATTTTAACATAGCGGCCAGGGCTTTTCACTATATTTGCTTTGGTGCTAGTTCACTTTCCAAAAGAGCTGCTGATGTTGGGAGGTTAGTGTTGACCAGCAGCTGTGATTTTGAAAGCTTTAGGTAACCCCTGCTCGGAGCTTTTATCAACACCATCTAAAACTGAGGCTCTGGGCACTGCTAGCGCTATCGAAACTGAGCAGTGGTAACGGCAGACAAGGCGCTTCTGGGGAGGTGGCATCAACGGTATGGATTGTTTGGAAATCTGGTAAAAATGCTCGTTTTCAGGTTTGTTTTAAACAGGGCAGGATATGATTTTAGGATTTCGGCACGTGTAAACACAAAATTAGTGCCGAAATCAAACGATCACCTTTTTAAAAAAAGAATTAAATACTTATCCCTGAACGCTGTTATCAGCTCCTTTGAATCCGCGGTACGTAGGTGCGAACCGGTCAGTCGAAAGAAGCACCCACCTGAATGCCACTCCTGGGGCAGGCCGAGAAACTAATTCAGACCGCATTCGTGTTAGCGCCGCTTCTGCAGTGGCCTCGCCGGAGCTGGCTGGGGAAGGAACGCTCTGAAGTTTTCCTGTCAGGTTGTCATATTGCGTGTTCTTCTTCCTCTTTAGTGGTTAAAGCTGTGTCAGTCTTTATCCGTGTTCCTCCTCTTCAGGCTCTTCCGTGGGTTTAAAAACGATCTTTTTGCCAAAAGCGTGCAGCTCAGGAGAAGCTCAGGCTGGTGTCCTGCGCGTGCTAGGACATCGCTAAGGAATTCTCTGTTCGTAAATCGCCCGAAGGTGCATTCTTCAGAGAGGGCAGTTCGAGTCTGTGTTGTTTGAATGTGTTTATGCCTCCTTATTCGTGCTGAGACCTTGTGCCCTTAAAGTATCCCTTTGGCATCTAGCGAGCTTACCCCAGCTTGTTCTTTCCTTTGGTTTCATTTATTTATTTATTTATTTTAAAATAGGCTCTTGGTTACATTTTAAACTCTGTGCTTCTTAATTTTTTTTTTTTTTTTCATATAGTCTCTCCTTCCTTTTGATGTAGCTGCTCACTTGATTTCCCTTTGCAGTGGCCTCTTTCTCTTCCATGTACCAGTCCAGTTGTCAAGGGAAGTTGCACAGGAGCATATCCTGGGCAGGTATATTTATATATCTTTAAGGAAAAAAAAAAAAAAAAAAGTATTGCCATAGAAGAACACCTCTGATTCATAGAAAATGTATCCCTCATACTTCATTTTCCCCTTCCATGTCTCCTGTCTGTACCCAGTCTCATTACTCTCAACAAATGGGATCTTGACTAGCATGAAGAAGTCCAAGCCAGATCCAACATTTGCAAGCGCAGACAATTTCTTAAAGCAGCTTCTGGTTTAGCTGGGGCAGATCGGGAGTCATGAGGCACAGCGTTAAATGACCCGTCAAAACGTCTGAGTGGCTTGATTAATTGAATTATTGGTTTTCACCTTCATTTTACAATTGGCTTTGTCTTCTGCTAAATGTAAAAGCTCCCACTTCTCCGAATAGCGCCGTGTGCCACAGGACAAGCTACCCTGAAGTGAAGTCCCGTGCTGCTCGGCCCACAGGCATCTGCCAGAATTGGACGCAGAGCAGATAAAAGGAGACAATATATATATACCTGATTATATATATGTGTGTAAAGTTTGACATTACAGTGAATGCTGGTTAAAAGTTTTTTAAATAAAAAAGAAGACACATATTTCAGGGAAAAACCTGCTAAATTCTAGTTCTTTGGAGGCTCTACAGTCATGTAAAATCTTTCTCTGCTTCAGTAAAACTGCCTTTGTAATTAAATGAAGTGGAGATCAAATTGCATACCTTGTGAGCACCCCACCTGCATTGCTTTGATAATCTGCAGTGCTTTGTGATTTTAATTAGAGGGTTGAAATGTCTTTCTGCCTTCTTTCCTTCACTGGAAAATTCTCTGCAGAGCAGCAGGGTGTTCTTACCTGCCGGTCACTGTTGACAGAGGCCTCTTAGAGCAACACAGAGATGCTGCAGTAAAATATTTTTCTGTACTTCTCCTCTCTGCTTATATTATTCTCTTCCCACCTAAAGAATAATTAGTGAGTTCTGGCGTTATTTAAAAACACCAGCAGTCTTGGCAGTAGTGTAAGAGCTAGGGATGCTTGGAAACACTGGATAAATGCAGGTGTGTTCTGGCTTGGACAGCTAACCAGATCAGCACGTTGTTTTGGGTTTGTTTTGGTTTATTTCGTTTTTTAGAAGGTATGTGTGTGCAATGCTAACTCTTAATTGCTTCTTTGAAATAACTTTGGTCCTGCGAGCTGAAATCAATCCAGGAAAAGCTGCTTTAGTGATTTTTTTTTTTTTTTTTAATTTTGCTGATTTTCTTTCTTTTTTTGTGTGTGTGTGCGAATTTTTTTTTTTAATTTTACTTTGGAAAACAAATCTTGGCCTTTCAGATTGGTCTTCCAGTCCCTTGTTTGCGTAATGGGAAGCCTCCTGTTCTCCAGCCTTTTCCTCAGGACACAAAAAGCAAGGCCAAGAGGAGCCTTTGGTCAGACTCATCCCTGTGGTTCAGGGTCACTGCCTGGAGTAGAGACAACGTTAAATGCTGCGATAACCTCCTCCACCGTAGGCAGGGCTTCCGAGGAGCTTTCTTGTCAGTGTGGTTTCTTTAACCATTTGTCTGCTCAGATGGCACGTGCAGGTTTCCCAGTGTTGCTGCAGTGCGTGTATTACTCTTGCTCTCTTGTCCTTTCACATGTCTAGGGCAGAATTGTTTTGCTTCTACTGAGACATACTAGGAAAACTGCCCAACTGCAAGTAAATGGCTCCTAGTAAAGTTTCTTACTGCCTTCTAGGCCGCTACAAGGCACAGGAGCATTGCATTTCAATACGAGAGAAAAACTTACTTTATTTACACACTTGCATAGAACCGATGTCTTCATTGCCTGGATAATGACGGACTTTTAATGCTAGTCTCGTACTTTCTTCCATCTCTGTAGTTCCTGTCTGTCCTGATAACCGAGCATTGATGTACAAGGTCCCATTTCCTCATTCTGTCCCCTGCTTGTTCGTCAGTAACAATTGGAAACAACTGCGCTTATTTTGACCAAAGCAGACGCAGCCCTTTGCTGTGAGGGTAAGGTGATCAGTTGTTCCATACAAAAGGGGAACCAGGAGCAAGTCTGACATGACAAGAAATCAAAGAGCCAGAGCACTCATTCAATATGGCCTTCCATTGAAATCCCGTAGGGAAAAGGCTGGTACTTCAGAGGAGAGGATGGGGGCCTGCTGGTCTGTGCCTCTCTACAGACTTCAGTTCTTCTGCCTTGTGTCTCGATAGAGTCAGCGGTGGTGCTGGAGGAAGGGAGCCCGTCGGAAATGGAGCTAAAGGAAACTGAGTCCCCGGCTGAGTCTCCAGAGAGCGAGGACATCGAGACTTCATGTTCCGAGCAAGTGCTGAGCGAGGAAAGGTTTGGAAAACCCCAGGAGTCTTATAGCAGGGTAAGAAGAAACAGGTTAACCAGTTCTGTCCTGTATGGCAGCCCCGTCTTCAGACACGGGGGAGAATTGTGCTCAGATGAGCCCCTCTTGGCACCCTCTGAAAGATCTCACTGATGACAGCAAAATGCACGTGGAGTCGTCACTGAGCGTGGGCGGCTTGTGAGGGCCTGCGTGCAGAGCAGCAGCAGTAAATGCCTGTTTTCTGCAGGGTCTTCCATCTGCCTTGCTTTGTACTTGGCACCTTTCCCCTCAGCTTTCACTGGAAGCGTCAGCGGGTGCCTCGAGCGTTACTGTTGTTAGCTTTTATTTTGCATGTCAGGAAAACTGTTCATCTTTGTTTCTCCCTCTTTAAGTCCTCCTCAACCTCCAGCCAAGAAGAAAAATCTCTGAAGTCGGAAGACCTGGTGGAGGGTGGAATTCCCATCGGGAGAGTCCTGCCGTCAGAGGACGGCCGAACGCTGGAGGAGCTTTCCTTCCAGCCGTCCCAGCCGCTCAGCAAGTCCAGTTCTTCCCCTGAGCTACAGACACTGCAGGAGGTCCTCAAAGATGCAAACGGCAGAGAAGTAACGCGGAGGCTGAGCACAGAAGTGAAATCAAAATCCCAGTCTGGGAACCTCGAAGGGGAAGGGCTGGGCAGTTGGCTGGGCAAGGGGGACGACGCCAGAATGACTGGGTCAGGCGGGTTGGATGGCACCGGTCCTGTCACCTCGCCTCGCTCGCCCTCTGGGCACCGGCCCCGAGGATACACCATCTCTGACTCAGCCCCATCAAGGAGGGGAAAAAGGATCGAGAGAGATGCCTTCAAGAGCAGAACAGCAGCCTCCAATGCTGAGAAAGTACCTGGAATAAACCCAAGGTGGGTGGACGGGCTTATCTGAAGCTAGAAACGGTGAGCTCAGAATTGTTGCAGCCATGGCTGGATTCGCTTAAAGTGCTCTGCTGGTTTTGTGGGACCTACAAAACAGTATCCGATTAAAAAGGAAGATTAATTGCCTGTTTTTTCAGTAGCTAATGCAGATGTGTTGAACCCACTACCACCAAATTAACTTTGTGATTTAGGAAACAGGTCTCTTAAATTGGCGAAAGAAATAGATAAATAGTTTCCTCATGTTTTTAGGCTATCCCAGTTCAGAATCCAAATGCTTGAGTGGAGGTCACCTAGAGTTAATTTTGCTGTGAACAAGAAGAATTACTAGCCTTGAAGTTCAGGAAACATAATGTGCAAAATACTAAGAAGGAAAATAGTGGGTTCTAATAGTTGCTTTTTGAACTTCAGATATTGGTAGTTGTCCAAAATTGCATTATGAGACAATCTTGAGGGCAGGTAAAATGCAAATGTCTGTAAAGTGCTTTATCTGCCAGCCTAGCGGTACCCCCATAGCTGCACGGCAGGAGCGCATCCCTACTCCGTTCTGTGCAAAGATTGCCTTCTGAACGGGGAACGTGTGCAGCTGCCGCTGTTTGACATAACCATTGCTTTTTATGACGGGTCTGCTACAAACTGCAGGCAGTCCAGGCACCTAAAGTGTTTCTAGAAGATGAGTAATACTCCGTTAGCATGTTAATTGCTCCTCTTTTTCTTCTGTACGTAACCTTCTTACATACGACAGATGAAAGTTGTCTTAGTTTTTATGGTAACAGGACTTTTCCCCCCCCCTCTCTCCCTTAGCTTTGTGTTTTTACAGTTGTACCACTCCCCATTCTTTGGCGATGAAAACAACAAGCCCCTTTTGTTGCCAAACGAGGTAGGCAAGGATTTTTTTTTTTTAATTCTTGTAGTTAATTTTTCTAACCTCATTACTTTTTTTGAACATAAATGGTAGTGATGAAAGCCCAGCTCAGGTGGTGCGATGTAAAGGTGTTTCCTACCAACAGTGCTACAGGCGGGAGATTTTCCGTACCCCATCCTGGTGGCTCCCGCTTTATGGCTCTGGATTGAATTTGAGATAACTGGGAGATTTTGCTGGTGCTGTTTCAGAATCCCAGCCAGAAGGGAGGATGATTTGTGGAGTTTTGGTTTTTTTGCTGGCAGGAGGAGTGCAGGATGAAAACTGAGCGTTAGGTGATACAGGCAGAAGGTCAGCAGACAAACCTGTTGGCTCTCCCTGTAACTGGGAGTGGCCGAGCAGATTTCTGTGGCCATATGACAAATTAGTGCTAAATTTCCTGGAGAAGTGCTGGAATGGGGTTCTTGTGAGCTGAGCACCACAGACCTGCCGATGGTTTCCCCTCACTTCAGGTCTGGGCGGTCAGGCAGTACGGGGCCTAGGTGAGGTGATGCCGTGTGCTAAAAATGTTCTCCAGAGCAAGAGACATGATGATTTTTCATGCCTGGAGCTTAAACGAAGATACGATGGAATTTGTCACGGCAAGTGCATGTAACTCCAGCAGTTTGCCAGATTAATCTCATCTGAAGGATAAAACCAAGCAAGTGTGGTGACAGGCACCGTACAGCACTGCTGTGTGCCTTGGCGTGATGAGGCACTGTGCCCTTGCAGAAGAGAGCAGGGCAGCGTTCGTGCGGGAAGACGCTAGTGAAGGTCAGGAATCTGTGCTTACATTGTGCTCTCGTTGTCCTGACGGGGTTTTGGGGAGGGCCGTGGGTGTGCGGAGGTGAGTTTTTAAAGATGTGACCAATGTTTTGATCGTAGACATTTGAAAGATCCGTGCAGCTCCTGGATCAAATTCCTTCTTACGACACACACAAGATTGCAGTGCTCTATGTTGGAGAAGGCCAGGTGAGCTGTGTGCAGATGCGTTCGTCCTTTAACGCTCCCATCTCAGCAGGAGGCCAGGCACCACTGCTTCAGCTGCGAGATTTGTCCTGCTGCTGCAGTGTTTTTTGAAAAGCGGGTCCGTTGCCCGGTGTGCCATGAGCACGAGCCAGCAGTGCCCGGGTGGCCAACGAGGCCACCAGCCCCCGCGCTTGTGTCAGCACTGGTGTGGCCAGCAGGAGCCGGGCAGGGATGGGGCCCCTGTGCTGGGCCCTGGGGAGGCCCCACCTCGAATGCTGGGCTCAGGTTTGGGCCCCTCGGGACAAGAAGGGCCTTGAGGGGCTGGAGCGTGTCCAGAGAAGGGCAGCGGGGCTGGGGCAGGGTCTGGAGCACAAGTGTGCTGGGGGGCGGCTGAGGGGGCTGGGGGGGTTTAGCCTGGAGAAGAGGGGGCTGAGGGGAGCCCTTCTCGCTCTCTGCAGCTGCCTGAGAGGGGCTGGAGTGAGGGGGGGGTCGGTCTCTGCTCCCAAGTCACCAGTGACAGGACGAGAGGGAACGGCCTCAGGCTGCGTCAGGGGAGGTTTAGGTTGGGTGTGAGGGAAAATGTCTTTAGTGCAAGAGCGGTCAGGCCCTGGCACAGGCTGCCCAGAGAGGTGGGGGAGTCACCGTCCCTGGGGGGTGTTCAAAACCCATGCAGACGTGGCACCTGGGGCCATGGTTTAGGGGGCCTGGGGGTGTTGGGTTGGTGGTTGGACTTGATGATCCTCGAGGTCTTTTCCAACCTTAATGATTCTGTGATTCTGTGATTCTAAAAATCACACACTCGGGAGAGACATCGCTAATTTATTTCAGGGCTGCGCAAGCCTGGGTGCGTGATCGTTTTCCACAAATCAAGCACCCTGAAGCCGGCTACCTTATCATATTTATACAATAAGTCCATACATATTCTGCCTAATACATGTTCATCCTAACCTACATAGGTTGTGTAATGGCATTAAGTCACTCCTCTTGGCTCTGCTTCAGGTTCTTCTGCGCGTGCCTTCCTCTCTTCAGGGGTCTTTGGTGGCCTTTACAGACAAAGTACCCTAACTTCTTTTACCTGTATATGGCCGCGTGTTACTCAAGGAGAATTTAAGGCTATTTTCTCTTGCCAGCTCTCCTTAATTTTCTCCTAAAAGGAACGCTTGTTCTTGATCAAATGGATGATCGCTGGTGGCCAAGATATCCCGTCCCTAAGCTTAGGTTAAATATTAAAACATGAAACAGCGCTTGATCAAAAAGAAAGGAGTCTAGATTCGTGCTAATTAAGCATATACAATATGTGTTCTTTCCAGGGAGGGGTTGTTCTCTTACAGCAGTAACCTTGTTTTTCCTTAGTTTCTTGCCCTAAAGATCAGTGCCTGCACGAAGCCCTTCTAGGAAAGTGATAACCTAATCGGTCGTGCTGATTGAGTGCTCTTAGTGTTCAGTGTGGGACTCCCGTCTTCTTATTTCCTAGAGCAACAATGAAATCGCAATTCTGTCAAACGAACACGGATCCTACCGCTATACGGAGTTCCTGACTGGCTTAGGGAAGCTCATTGAGCTCAAAGACTGTCAGCCAGATAAAATTTACCTTGGTGGCCTGGACGTGTGTGGGGAGGATGGACAGTTCACCTACTGTTGGCACGATGACATCATGCAAGGTAAGGTGGCTCCAGAATTTGGAAGGATGGTCTTTTCTCATCTTAAGACTGACCTGCCTTCTACAAACTCTTTCCTTTCCAGGGATGTAGTAAAGACGACCTGGGCTCTGTTCCCCTCCCATTTTTTCTCTGCTATCTCTGCAAGCCATGTGTTAGAGTCTGGGAGAGGTGCATATCTGCCTTATTAAAGCAAAGAATAAATCACTGACTTGTAAAATAGTCTGCTCTATTAAAGGTCACTATGGTTTGGTCTAGAGGTTTGTAGAATAAGCTCTTTGTTCTTGAGCTGCTACGAAGGCTGTTAACGGAGGGTAGCGTGTGCGTGCCAAAGCTCTGCTGATCATGCCTCTGAGGAGCAGTGCTGAAAGGGGAGGGTTGTCATTACTGCGGTCGTTCCTAACTGAACTGCAGTGTCACGGAGCTCCTGCAGCACCAAGCAGTGCAGGTATCATCCAGGATCCAACCAGCTGGAATGAACTTCCCAAATTTTTTCGTGGAGCTCTATGCATCCCAGTCATCGTATCATACTTAGTCCGGTTACTCACCGTGGCCCTGGTGCTCTGCAGAGCTCAGTTAGGGGAGGTGCTGGTTTAAGCTATTTCACTCTTCCTCCTCAAACCAGATGCTACTCACCGTGCTACTGTGGTCACAGAAAAACTACCCAGAAGCACTTCTGCAGGTGCCCGTTCGTTCTCTGTGAACGGATGGATGATACCTACCCCAGCGCGGTGAGGACGCTGCTTCCAGCGTACGTCCGGCACGTGCCGAAAGCCAGGCCCTGAAATCACTTTGCTGAGCCTGGTGCTGGGGGAGACTCTGCAGGGGGGTACCAAGGAGCAGAGCTCTCAGAGCTGCCTTTTCACTGCCCGCTGCGCTCTGTGCCTCCGGTACCGCTGGAGCAGTCCGGCGGGACTGGATTCAGCTATCGCAAGTGGGGACAAACCCACTGAGGGAGCACAACTCCTATTTTTCCCTATCGTGATGCTGGTGCTACTTTGTCTTCCAGGCGAGTGCTGCGTGCTGACCCTTGCTGCTCGCAGCACTGCTTTCCCAGGCCAGCCTAAGGGCTTTTCTGTTTCCCCTTCAGCCATTTTCCACATTGCTACTCTGATGCCCACAAAGGACTTGGATAAATACCGCTGTGACAAGAAGAGGCACCTCGGGAATGATTTCGTTTCTATCGTTTACAATGATTCTGGAGAAGACTTTAAACTGGGAACAATAAAGGTACAAGATTTTACTTGTGGCTGTGCTGTAAAACGGGCCCGTGGCTATTTGTAAAACCTTAATCTGATGCGTGGTATCTTAGCAAACAGTGCTGACATCATGAACGGAGGTTATTTGCCTTGGTGGGTCCACATGTGTCAGTTGATGGCATTCACAAGAATCACGATGGCTGCCAGTAACGCGTAGGTGACTCTTTTATTGTTTTCCCATTAGGGTCAGTTCAATTTTGTGCATGTTATCATCACACCACTGGACTATGACTGCAACCTGGTGACGCTGCAGTGTCGGAAAGGTAGGAATCCCTCCAGCCTTTGTTCTCAGTCTTTCCTGTATTGGTGGCGCAGTAACTGCCTTCACTTTGCTGTGTTTTTATGTTTCAAAAGTAAAAACTTCCAGGAGAAACTCTCTGAAACCGATTTGCTGCTCAGTTATGTCTGGCTGTGTCCTGTTTGTGTCTCTTCCCCAAGATAAGGGTTATCTTCCCATTGTACCACTCATACTGTCTTCGAGCTTAAGACAAAGTACCGGCAGAGTAGAGCAGGTCCCTCCAACAAGTGCTTGGGGACACGGGAGGAGGTACGAGGTGGAGGTGCCCGTGGCTCTGGGCTGTCCTGCCCAGCACTGCAGGAGCTGATGCTTGCGTGGCTCCGTGCGAGCTCAGCAGCGCTGGCGCAGTGATCTGCAGGGGCGTTTGCTTTCCTCTTACCAAAGGGGCACTTGTGGGGTGTTTTTTTTTTTGCTTGCGCTTTGGTTCATGTGATGAAGAACCCAGCAGGCTCTCCTCAAACCTGTACAGAGCAGCCAGAATTTGAGAGGCAGTTGTGTTTAGCTGCAGTGCAAGCTGTGTTACAGTTGGAGCTGTAGAGCTCGATGGGACCTTCTGAGATTGTCATGCAATTCCTCAGGCTTAAATCAATTACCTATTTCGTTACTGGCAACCTTTGGCTCGTTCTTCGCTGTCTTACAAGAATTTTTTTCTTATTCCTTGAAAACAAAGACATGGAGGGTCTTGTAGACACGAGTGTCGCGAAGATCATCTCCGACAAGAACCTGCCGTTTGTAGCCCGTCAGATGGCCCTGCACGCGAACGTGAGTACCCCTGAGCTCCCGGAGACTTCCTGTCTTCTAGCTGGCGTTTTGGTCCATCACCAGCTTCCAAGGAGATGAGTAGGGCTTGCTAAAGCAAGTCCGTTTTTTGCTTCAGTTATTGCTGCCAACCTTTAAGTCAGAGTTAGCACATGAACAGCTTTAACTTAGGGCTGTATTTCAGTCGCTGTCAAACTGAAACGTTCTGTTAATTTTATTGTCGTGGTTATGTTCACGTGCCTCCTCTCTTTCCCTGCTTCCCCCGCCCTTCCCACATCAGATGGCTTCCCAGGTTCATCATAGTCGATCCAACCCTACTGACACCTATCCCTCCAAATGGATTGCAAGGCTACGTCACATCAAGAGGCTGAGGCACCGGGTAAGTAAAGCTCTCTGTTCCTAGTGTTTAGAACTGGGCTCTATCTTAGACTCTTATTACAAATAAGGCACATAAAATCAGCTGTCAAACCCTGCTGAGTAAGAGGAGGAACATGTGTATGAAGGCTAGAATCCAGCTATCGTGGGAATGACAAGGGTACCGATGTCGGTCTGGCCTTGCGAGCTTCCAAACAGCTTCCCTGGTGGCAAAGGGTCTGGGAGCCCTAATGTCTGGACGCAGAGCTGCTCCCCCTCGGCACCCTGCTAGGGATGGTAGGACAAGCTGCCCTGCCCTGCCCAAACCATGAGTGAAAAGCGTTTCAGAGGGAATGGAGCTCAGCTGTTCTCGTTTGACTTTCAGCTACGTGAAGAAACCCAGTACCAGACCCCTGGCCTTCCCCTGCAGATGCATCCGTCTGCTCCGACAAAGCCCCCTCCCCAGATCCCTCAGGACCCTCCACCCACCTACGAGACAGGGCAGAGGAAGCGCCTCATCTCCTCGGTGGACGACTTCACAGAGTTCGTGTAGATCCCAGCGGGTCGGTGCGTCTGTCCTGGGGCGGACGAGGCGGCGGAAGCGTTTTACCTGCGTGCTGACTCCGTGCGGCCGCACGGACGTAGAGGAGCGGGGTTTGGCGGCGCAGCCTGGCTGTGCTGCTCGCACATGGACTCGGCGTTGAACCGTACCGGGAGACTTGAACGTTTCACTGTCTCGGCCCGCCTCTGTTGTCTAGTGAGGACGCTGTATCCCCAGCAGATGCTCCAAGAGAGGACAAACTCTACCTGTTTTTGGTTTTGTTTGGTTTGAACTGTTTCAAGGCTTCCGTCTCTGATGGGACCTTTCTTGCAGAACCTTTCTTTGGACTCCTTCCACGCCAGAGTCTGGTGGAAGCAGGCAAAGTATGATATTCTGCAGTTCATCACGTAGTTGGAAGGTGCAGATTTTGACGACTTTATTGGGAATGAAATATGAAGTATTGAAAATCCAGTCACTATTTCTAAGCACCCTGGAATCCCAGCTCCTCTCCAGGCCTTGGTACCTCTCAGCACTTCAGGCTCTCAGACTTGCTCTGCTGCCAGCTCTGGTAAGAGCTAATTTGGGTTCTCAAGTGACCTGCCAAACACGCTGCTTAAATTCCGAGGGGTCTGTCTCGATTTCGAGAGATGCACGGCACACCCTCCCTCAGTCGGCAGGGATGATTTTGCTGCCAGAAGTCACACAGAGCCGGGAGGCGGGTGCCGCTCGCCGGCGCAGCGGAACGGCAGCGAGCTGGGGCACGAGCCGCTTGCGATGAACAGGCCGACCCACGGGGCTGCCTGCAAGGGTTTAGCCAGAGGCCAGACCTGGCTTCTGGGTCCAGCTGCAGAATTTCCGCTGGTTGCAGCGATGCTGGGGGTAACTTGCCCTTCTCTGTGCACCCAGTAAATCCCTTTTTCTGAAAGACTGTTGACATGTCTTGAGGCATCACCTCTGACCGAGTTTTGCCTGTTGCACTAACGCATAGCGCCAGTCTCTCCTCCTGGGAGCGCGGCCGTGGACGCGGGTAACACGCGGTCCTTTCCGCGCACGTGTGTACAGGCGGAGTGGGATCACGTCGCCCATCTTGCGGTAAGATGGTCATCAGACACTACACTACCAAACTGGGAGAAACCATGTAAGCTGGACTATACTGTGAGTACTTTATCTCCTGCTTTGCCAATAAAGGGGAAGCGTGGCTTTTTGGTACCGGGTACCGGCAGCGCCCGTGCCACGGAGATGAAGACGAGTGCAATCTGCACACGGAACTGTGAAGTGACGGGCGGGGGGGACAGAAGTGATGCTATTAGCTTGTGCAGAGCTGTTTCGGAACTCTAAGTGTACGTTGTGTTTTGAGTGTTTCTAAGTCATAAAAGAAATAAAATATTCGTACGGTCAGTGGGTTCTTGCTGGCCTGGGAAGAGTCAAACTTTCATAATAATGGCAAGTCCCTCTTTCCCCCTTTCAGTTTTCCGCTCCGTATCGCTCCTATGCCAGTGACCACCAGCCACGCCTCCGAGCGCTGGACCTGGTGCGATACGTGGCCGCGCCGCAGGCCCTGTACTGGGGCTATTCCCTCTGGTTCAGCTTCAGGTAACCTCTGCAGCGGGGAGAAGTGGGGGGCCTTTTTGGGCAGTATTTCCCACCCCAGGCGGGCCAGAGCAGCCCATGTGCCCCCGCCGGGCCTGGGGCCGAGCGAGCCCTCGTGCCACGCTCTGCCTGGGCTGAGGCTCCTTTACGGCAACCACAGCCCCTTCCCTGACAAGCTGAGGGCGTTAATTACAGCCTGGACTGGCGGATTCAACCAAGTGTCTTGTAGAATTCCGGTCACACAGAGGAGGACAATGGGGCTGGGAGGAATGGCTCTGGCAGCGCTGCTTTGCCCTGTGCCCCTGCCGCGCTCTCGCTGGTAGCGCTGAGGGGCTGGAGGGAGCGTAACAAAGGCACCAGAGCCAGGTCGTAGCAGTCATCTTTTATTTGACCTTGTCATTTTTTTTTTACGAAACATCCCCATAGTTACAAAATAGGATATTTTTGTTTGCAGTGAAATGCTGACCAGACAGTAACAGTTGGCGTATTGGTCACAATCGTCTGTTCTTAAAAAAAAAACAAACCAAAGTAAGTCCCTCCCTCTCCCTTTTAAACTAATGGATAGAATTTTTTATTTAAGCAGCTTGATACTGTTGCATCTTTGTGAGACTTAAGACAATAAATAAGAAACCATCTCTCGGTGACTACAAACACAGACATATACATTCAGGAGTATTTATTGGCTGGGGCTGCAAGTCAAGTTTATTGCTGTCGAGGGTATAACTCCAGGCCTAGTAACGCCGGCTGCAGCTAAGTGCCTGTGTACGCGGTACCTTAGCTGGGACAGTGAAGGAACCCTGTGAGTGTTGCTATAGTTTGTACAAATAAACGCTGCGATATGAGAACTGTGATGGCCCGAAAGCTGTCAGTGGTGCCCACCACACCCGTGGGCCCTCGCGGAGGTGTTTGGCTTTTCAAGAAACAACTGTAGGTTCCAGAGCTGCTCTCCGTACTTCAAGTGAAGGAAAGAAGTAGGGCAGTTGTCTTGTCCTGTTTCTGCTCCTCTTTGATTAGAAGAAGCGCTTGGTAAGTCACACGCATCACGTCGCACTCACACACACACACGCAGAGGAAGCTCGGTAAGAAACAGGCACTTGGGACCAAAAATCCTGCCGCTTCACCGGGGGAGCGTCCCCGTTACACCCGCCCGCTCGCCTCCCGTTAGCTTATGGACGGCTGTTCGAGCAGCCGCGTCCCTGCCTGCCCCTGCCTCTCGCCTCTGTCCTGCCTGCACGGCACTCCTAGTAACACCCTCTTTTAAATGAGCACACGCGAGCTGGGGGCATCGGGAGGGGCTGAGGACGGAGCTGGCGTTCTTGACCGGAACTTTTCGCCTCTTGACACTGCAAGGGATTTCCAAGACCTGCTTGGTTCATTTTACTCACGGGACGCTCCCGCCTGGCCCTCGGGGGCGGCTGGATCTGCGCGCGTTGCTCCGCGGCAGCAGGGAAGGGCCGCCCTGGGTGCCCAGAGGTTAAAAGTGGCGGTTCTGGTGCAGTCGTGGTTAGGAGATCTCCCACGTAAGAACTCGAGAGAGAGTAAGAGCTGGTGGCCCGCCCAGCAGCACGTGCCAGCGAGTGTTTTCCTGCAGTAACCCTCCTTCTGCCGGCCAGAACAGCGCCGGCATGCTTAAGCAGCACTGTTAGAAGATGAGCAACCTGCTTTTTTGTCTTTGGAGGTAGCTGCTGTTTACGCAACTAAATGCTTCTCCAGTGCCTTTTCTTTTGAGGCATAACCAAAGAGCCCCTTTGGGCAGAAGGACAGAAGTAGAACAGAGTTCCTGAGTTTCACCCAGGGTCTGTGCTTATCTCTCCAAATAGGGTTTTGCTTTACAAGCACATCCTTCCTAGCCCCAGGGAGGCCACAGCGGTGGGACGCTGAGCTTAGCAGCCGGCTGCGACTGCAGACGTGTGCCCGGTGCCGTTGCCGGAGCTGCAGTGCCCCATCCCAGGTATCCTGGTGCCTCTCACAGCTGCTCCTTTTGCTGCCTTAGGGGTTTTTGGACCAGCACTGTGCCTCTCACCAAAAAAGAGAGTCACGGGCACCTACCGGCGTTGAGCCCAGGGGCTGCGCGGCTCGGCTAAGTAAAAGGAACCAAAAAACTACAAGGCCAATAGTGTTAAAACTCAGGCTTGAAAACTGGTTTTAGATACCAGCAGCGGTCTGGGGAAGACGGAGCTGTTTGGAAAAGGTGTAACAAATCACAGCTGCAGAGAGCACAAAGCTTGCTAACCTCAGCACCAGCGCCGCGCTCACAGGACCTCACTGCTGGCTCTGCCTGCCCCAGGCACCTGCTGCCTCCAGGCTGGGAGCCTCCACCTCCAGCCGCTGCTCCTGAGCTCCAGCCACTTCCCTGTCATCTCCTTGTCTACCTGCCTGTTCCTTCCCGTTACGAGAGCCTCGTGGTTACCAGTATTAGTTTTCTCCCCCCTGCATGCTACTTCCCTCTGTGCCATCTGCTCTTCCCCCACCTCTGTGGTGCCCAAGCCACCATCGCACTTAATCTTCAAGCTACAGCACACTTGTTTTCTCCCACCCTCATCCTTCTGCAACCTCTCCTTCCTGCCGAGTCCTTCAAAGGCAACGTACACCAGACCCAAAGCCATCACGAAGAGCACCCCTGCGTCCTCCTTCAGTCACCCATAAGGGCCGTGGGCAGGTGCCTGGAGCCAAGGAGCACGTGGATGGGCTGGAACAACAGCCTTGGAAGCATTTAACACAGCAGGGCAGAAGTGCCGGGAGCTGGGTGGGGGCACTCGGGAGGCGACGTCCAAGGGGTGTCCAAGAAAATCCCTCTCTCTGCCCAGAAAGGTCTCCCCAGCCAGGGCTGCGGGAAGGACGCTCCCAGGCCCAGCTGCCTCAGAGGCAAGACGCAGTCTAACCCGGGGCGCGCTGCTCGCCTGGCCTCGCTGCCCGCCTGGCCTCGCTGCCCGCCTGGCCTCCCCTCCAAGCCTCCTTCTTACATTTCCAAAGCACGGAGCAGGTTTTTGGGAACACACCAACTCGCACGGCCCTGCCACGCTCCGCTCCACCTGCAGGGACTGGCCCAGAGCCAGCCCGGCCGAACCTCCGCCGGGAGGAGAGCACACGCACCACATGCACACAGACACCTAATACTTTATATACACGGGACATTCCCAGGAAGAAGCACTTAATACATCCTTTAAATAACTCTGACAATAGTATTCTGTCTCCTATCTACATGTTTCAAACACGTTACCGATGCTATGAAAATATAGCAAACATACAAAAATATATACATTTTAAAAAGAAAAAAAAACAAACCCCACCATATAAATTACTTACAATATACATAACATGAAATGGCGATGACGAAGCGAACGCAGGCCCTGGGGAGGCTTCAGCCGCCGCTCAGCACCCCCGCGCTGCGAGCAGGGGGTGCCCCGCGGCGCAGCCCCTCCCCAGCCGGGCACGGCGAGCACAGGCCAGCTGTAGCCCAGCGCACGGCGCGTCCCGGGGAGCTGCGGGGCGCCAGGGCTGGAAGGACCCCGACGAAAAATAACCTCCGTTAGGGCTTCACCCGTCTGCCCCGACACCTTTGTGCTTCTCGTAGGGAAGATGCCAGGAGGTACCGGCCCGGCTGCCTCAGGCGGGGGCGTGCTGGGGGCTGCGTTCACCTCGTCAGCGCTTGCTCATTTCAGTTTATGATTTAAACAAACAAAAAATACTGCTCTTGTGATATATTATCCCGTTCTTGTTAGATCGCATGTGTCATTGTTAGCCGAGGAAAGCATTGTTTAAAGTGCTGGGCAGTACATACGAACAAGTAAACCAAAAAATAAAATACATATACTTACGTCAATACATTCCTTGGATTAGAAAAGCCAAGCAGCCAGCAGCGCCCGCGCCCCGTGGGCCACGGCGCGGGGGGCGAGCGCGGGCGGGCAGGGGTGGGTGGGGACCGCAGCGAAGCCAGCACGTTGGCAACCCCACGCTCAGCGACGGCTGAGAGCAGCCCCAGGTCTCCACGCCCCACGGGCTGAGCCGCTGCTCATCCTCCCCTCCGAGCCTGGCCGGGTAGCAGGGCTGGCAGCGCGCTGCAGCTTGCAATGTCATTTCTTTTAAATATTGGACTTTTTTTAAATACAAATAATAGTACCAATTTCGGGAGGATAAAAGTAGCCAATACTGGAAATTAACTGCTCTGGGTGTAGATATTATTTATCTATATCTATATATATTTATGCTTAGAAAACACAAACAATGGGTTAAATATCTTCTTGAAACCTGTAGCTTTCCTCCACAGTGTGTCTGGTCGACAAAAAGCCAAGACTCAGTTCAAACCTTCAAGGCCTGGGGCTCTCCTCTCCCCCTTCCATCCGGCACAGCCAGCAGGGAAGGGAGGTGAGCTTCGTACCGGTCACCCTGCGCCAGTGCCCAGTAAAGTGTCCTTGTGACGGTCGCCACACGCGGGCTGTTTGCAACGGGGCCATTTAACAGAAGACGGCTTTTTTTAATACTGCCCTACCCCGGCAGGGATTTCCCGCACGCTGACCGTACCCCGCGCAGCCTCCCCCAGCTGTCCCCGCGGGAAAGGCTCAGCCTTCTCCAGCCACCCCTTAACGCTGGGAAGCGCCAGCCGGGCACGGTCAGGTCTGTGGAGGATGGCGGCTGTGGCAGCCCCGTTGCAGGCAGCAGCCCCGCGCGCCCCGGCAGGCGCAGCCGCCGCGGCGGGAGCTATCAGAAGCGGCAGCTCCTGAGGCTCCAGGTCTGCACGGCAGGCACAGCCCACCCTTCGCAAACCCCTTCGCAGGCGCTCTCTGCCCTCCGAGGGCGCTGCTCCCCACGACGCCCAGCGCGCCCCCCGTTATTTGACAGCGGGGTGTACCCTGTTCTTGGCCCGGAGGGGCCGTTTCTTCTTCACCGCCGGAGCTACGGCGGCACAGGGTTTGTGTGGGGGCAGCACGGAAGCCGCCACGCTGATGCCTCTGCTAGCTCGAAGGAGTCGGCTGGGCACCGAGCCCCTGCGGCCTGGTGGGGCGGCAGGAGAGTGGGGGGACAGTGGGGCGTCCCGCGGGGGCTGCAGGTCCGTGTCGGAGGAGATCTCGGGCGAGGGCCCCTGCTCTGTGCTGCCTGCACAGTACCTGCTCAGGACATCCTCCGACAGCTGGGTGTACCTCCTCCGGGAGCGGCGGCTCTGAGAGCCCTCCAGCTGGTGCTCGATGCGGTACACGTCCTCCGTCACCTGGTTGACCCGGTCAAATTGGGCGAGCAGCATCTCAAAGAGGGAAAGGAGGCGCTGGATGTCAGCGTCCACTTCCAGGCTGTCGCGGGTGCTCAGCACGAGGCTCAGCCCGTCCAGCTGGCTGGAGGAGGTGGAGGCCCTGGAGCTGTCCGAGGCAGCGCTGGGAGTGGGGCCCCGGAAGGATTTGGAGTCGCTGGAGTCTCGGGATGGCAGCGGCTCCATCCCTTCGAACCTCACCTTGTGCCGGAACTGGAAGAGAAGAGGGGAGCAGGAGGCAGAGTTATTTCAGGAGCTGGTGAGCAGGAACGCTGTGCTGTGGCACTGTCCTGCTCCAAACAGCCCCAGGGCTGCTGCCGGCCGTTCCTGGTGGGTCAGGCCACGGCCCGGACCTGGGGACAGATCCCAGACAAAAACACGTGGAACTGTGGGACTGAGAACTGGCAGCAGATGCCCCTACAACGCCCCATCACCAGCCCAGCTCATGGGCCTCCAGGAATGGCCGCTGCTCCAGCCCTCACCTACCAGAGGAACCCGACTGCGAACAGCAGCGGGAAGCAGCCAGAGGCAAAGGAAGGCTGAGGACAGGGGCTGATTCTCTGCAGGTGTCTGCAGCCTACAGCCCGCTACCGGGCCCCTTCTCCACGGCGTCTCCCAGGCTACACTCACCTCCTTGGCTTTGCTGAAGCCCATCCACATTTTCAGCCTGCGCACGAAGAGCTCCACCATCTCGTAGTCCTGGGGCTCGAAGGCGGGGCGGTACAGCTCAAAGTGCATTTCCCGGTAGCTGTAGATAAGCACCGCGGTGAAGAGCCTCAGCACGATCCACACCTCCAGGATGATGTAGCTGGTGCAGAACAGGTAGTAGAGGCCTGAGGACTCAGGCAGGCAGGGGCGGAGGTTCACGCTGCCCCGCAGCATGGCAAAGAGCAGCAGGAGGCTGCTGCCGACACTGCGGAAGGACTCCGAGGAGGAGGAGAAGAGCTGCAAAGGGGACATTGGAGGCGCAATGAGAAGGGATCAGCGGCACAACGTCCCTTTGACCCACAATACTTAGTAACCCAGGGCATGAGCCCTGAGGAGCGACCCACGGATTGGCCGGGACAGGCCACAGACACAGCCCCCGGCCAAACCCGCCTGGCCTGTGGCAGACAAGAGCACCCTGCGCTGGCTGGGCATCGGAGCACCCCAAGCACCCGCTGGGCTTTGCTCACAGTCGTGGCATGGGGAGGGACGAGGGACAACGCGAGCCTGGGCAGCCCTTGCTGACGACCGGCCGCTCTGCAAGGCGAGGCGGGGACAGCGGGTAGTTACCAGGAAGCCGAGCTGAGCGTAGGCCAGGAGGAGGACGGCGAACGCCAGCCCCGCAGCAGTCAGCTCCCTCGCAGACTTCTGAAAGGTTTTCCCGAACACAGACCACTGCCTGACAAAGCGCAGCTGCTGGGCAGCCTAGGACCAAGAGAGAGGGCGGTGTTACGACACGGGCCCATCGCAGAGGCTGCTGCGAGATCCTTCCAGCCCAGGGAAGGGTCTTTGAGACATCTCTACAAATCTGAGAAATGCAAGCTCTGGCAGAGCAGAGGACATCCTAGTCAACGGGCTCCTTGCAGACAAAATCATCCCATCAGCCACTCTAGGCTGAATTCCCCAAGGGAATTGGGAGCCCAGAGGCTTTAGAGACCCAAACTCCTACAGCAGAGACGCATGTGGCGTCACTGCCCACCACCTCTGTCCTGCGGTGGAGTCTGGATGTGGCAGCAGCCCCGCTGCATTTGGCCAGTGCCTGGCGCAGCAGGACCACAGTCCTTGCATTTATTTTTCCTTCGGGGCCCTTTGCTACCCCTGCCACGGGACTGCGCGCGGACGACAAGCTGGCACAGGGGGGACCAAAGCACGCACCCCTGCCCACGTGCTGCTCCCACCCAAGCCTCTCCATACCTGAACAGTCAGGAGGAAGAGGAGGGATGCAGCCAAGGTGCTGAAGACAGTGTTGAGAAAGGCCACCTGGTAGAAGTTGGTGAAACCCTTGCGGTTGTTGAGGTACTTGAGCCACTGCTGGTCGGCAAGGGTGGCTTGGCTGAGGTGCACCACCACGGTGCAGGTGGTGAGGAGGATGAAGACCCACTGGCCGTAGTTGCCCCATAGGGTGAAGTAGGATCTGCCTTCCTTCTTGATGGACAGTGACTCAGACACCACGAAGTAGACCACAAACATCATGAGGAAGACCTGGGCGAGGAACGGAGAGGTCACCAGGGAAGGAGAGGGCAACACTTGACTGCTGTGCTGCAGCGGGGGACCCTGCAGCGCCCCAGCGCAGCAAAAGCCCCATGTGTGAGGGCGAGTTGTGCCAGCCCACAGCTGCAGCCCACCCCCGAGTCCTTCCACGCCTTCCTCGCTCACTCAGTGCCCCCCTCCCTCCCGCCCTAGCAGCGACGCTCCCCAAACCACATCCAATGCAGGGTGGCAGTGTCCAGGGGGAGCGAGCTCTGCTTATGCTGAACCCTGGCCCAGGGGACAGGGCTTGGCTGGCCGATGTCCCCACAGAGGACAGAAGAACACAAGCCTCAAGTTCCAATAGCGACAGGCATGAGTTCAAGGAAACAAAAAGGCTGAGGCAACACCAACAAATGCTGCCAGACATGAGGAATCTCCTTCCCCTCAGCGGTGCCAGGGATGATTTCTGTGTGCTATCCTGGCCTGGAAGCGGAGTGGTGACAGGCATGGGGACAAGTGGCCTCAGGCAGGGGAGCTTCAATCCCTTCTGGGAGCCCAGGCGATGGGTCCCCAGAGCCCTCTGTGCAGTGACTGGGAGGAAAGAGGAGCGCAGCGGTGAAATAACACACTGACCATCATGAGAAGCTGCAGCGTGACACCCCCGCTGAGCCGCAGCAGCGGGAAGGGGCTGATGGTGACAGCGGCGATGGCCTGGCCGGCCCCCAGGAACTCCAGCTGGAGGGTGATGGCAGCGTGCAGGTCCACGCTGGGGTTATACTGCATCAACTCCACAAAGACTGCCCGGCTCCTGCGGAGGGGAGAAGAGCAGCTCAGGGCACCGGGACAACCACTCTGGGCTTTGGTGCCATAGATTCTCTACCCTGTGACACTCCAGCAGCACCCCTTAAAAACCCGAGTGACAGCAGAACATTTCCTCGCCCCTGCCACACTTACATGTTGTCGATCCAGGTGTGCTCCTGAAGGAAATTCAGCTGAGTCCTGCTTTCCTCTAGTGAAGCCCCCAGCTCCTGGACGTAACCGCTGCTATCGTAGAAAGAGATGTAACCCCAGTACCAGACCCTGCAGAGGAAGAGGAGCCACAGGGTGAGAGCGGAAGGACAGAGCAGCCACTGGTATGCTCTCCTACGTCGCAGGCCAGGAGTAAGCGTGCAGCTGCAGACCCCGACCCCTACACTGCACATCCAAGGGCGACAGCTGCCCCATTATTTATTTCACAAGACTAATTACAGAAGTGCATTGATCCACCTCTGTCTTCCCAACCTCAGAACAGCCCCAAGGCCTGTGGTGCCCCAGACTTCCATGAAGAAGCATCCAGGAACAAACCAGAGCAGAAACCAACAGTGATTTAATGTCCAGTATGCTGGTAAAGGCCAATCTCCCATAACCCGCTTTCACAGAAACCTAGTGGTGCTCTGTGCTCTCTGGGGGTGGCTGGGTTACCTTGTCTCTGCCCTTGAAGACGGAGAGTTGAACCCTCTGCCCCTGGGCCCCTGAGAACAGCATTATGCTGCTGTTCAGACAGCTCAAGGTGACACACACGTCTCCAGGGAAGCTAGGTGAGCGGCAGCTACGTGCCTCCCACCACCCATGCCGCCAGCGTGAACACACTCAGGGGGAGGCGTTTGCCATTTCTGTATTTATTTGCACTTTGCCAGGCTCAGGGGCTGCACTTGGGCTCACTGAGGCGAGGGCTGGGAACCACCCCGGGCACCGAATCAACTCTAACGATGCGACGGCCTTGGCAGATGGAGCAGGGGAGGTAGGTGCAGGCTGGGCAGCTCCTTACCCCGTCAGGTCGGGTGGCGAGTAGGACCATGCGGCCGTCACGTTCACAGCCGCCCTTTCCCAGCCGGCTGCGTAGTCAGCGGTAGAAAAGCTGTGCGAGTCGGTGCAGCTCCTCCTGGCAGCCATGCCCACGCCGTGGAGGACGTCCTGGGCACTGTGCTGGCACTCGGCTGGAATGAGACCAACGCTGTCACTCCAGTCAGGGATGGGGAGCCCGGCGCGGCACTGGGGCACACAGCTGAGCTTCCACACTTAGCAGCTCCCTCCTTCCCAAGCCCCCTCCGCATCCTCGGTCATGCCTACGGAAATCAAGTCAGCCTCTCTCTTTAGTGCAAATGATCGATTGCCCCAGTTTATCTCTGCAGGAGCAGAGCCAGAGGTACACAGATATATATGCTGCCAAGAAAAACCTGCCTCCACAACCTCTGCCTTGCTTCGTTCAGCCCCAGCTGCATCCAGACCTGGTCATTTCAGCCCCCCAGGAGTGTCACCACCCAGCCCGTGCCAGCAGAGCCATGGGCCCTTGCCCACCTACCTTCCCGCAGCCTGAGCTGGCGCAGCCGGGCTGTCCCCAGCGTCGTGCTGTAGCTCTCCTGACCCGACCGGTTGTTGTAGAGGTAAGGGAGGAAGACCTGCGACATCCAGACCCAGAACTGATCTGACCTGCCGTGGGGGAAAGGCATGAGAGGCAGAGCTCCCGGGGCAGCTCTGCTAGGGCAGGCTCTGCCTGTCTCGCCCGTGGCCATCTGCGTTTCACCTGGAGCCGGGGGCTGAGTTTTTCAGAGCTAACCCGGGCTGCTCTCCTCCCGGGCGCCTGGCCAGCAGGCAGAGGCAGCATCTCCATCCATTCCAAGAGGGCTGGGGTCAGGGAAATGCTTATTTGACATGCAAGACCAAAAGGTGATTGAATCCACTTGGCATCCGGATGAGGATCAGACCAGTGGGTCTGTGGCAGCACAGTGGAAAAGAGAGGATATTTAGGACTGGATTCTGCTCTGCTCTCCCCCTTTACACCACTTTCACCCCAGAAACTCCGCTGAGTTCACTGGAATCTTTCCCGACTCATACTGTGGGGAATCGAAGTCTCTGTGACTTTGTGTGGCACAGACAAGGCAGGTCTGTCTGCACAGAAGAACCGAGGGGTCTGTCGCGAGGTGGGTGCAGAGGCGCCGCCAAACCCAGGCAGCCGCTCCGACGGCAGTCGGGGCTGCCCGAGTTTGCAGCAGTGTGGAAACTCAGCTGGGAAAACTTGATCTAGTTAAACCATATGTGCAGAGCAAGGAAGGGGAGGGCTCTGTATTTATATGAGATGTTATTTTTGGTTCTCGTGACCCTGTTTATGGCTAAACCGTACAGCTGTAAATTTTGAAGACAGAGCAAACTTGTGTCTTTTTGACCAGATACAGAAAGATAAACATCTGTAATTCACACAGTCCCTTCCCACTGAGGAAAAAATTACAATTCAAAGAAATTAAAGCTTTCAACCCCTAGAAAACCCTCTGTTCTCCAGGGGAGAAGCAGACCCACAGGGACAAAATGGGACCTGCTCACTGCCACGCCGTGCTCGTGTGCGAGTGCCCAGCTCCACTGAGGCACCAGCGCTCCCCGCAGAGTCGAGAGCCTCTTTGGGAGCGACTGCGGAGCACGAGCCCGGCAGCCAGCCCCAGCCTGCTCCCTGACTCCTTGCTGCGGCCCTCCACAGCTTCTCTGATATAAAGCAACATCTCATTCTTCCCCATTCCCAGGGACTTTGCAGTTACCTCTTGATGCGGAGGAATTCGTTGCTGCCCAGCTGCTGCTTGATGGAGCTCTGCAGAAGGAAGGCCCTGCTGTTGCGGGAGGCATCTCCGTAGTTGGTGAGCAGGATCACCAGCAAGAACATCATGTAGATGAGGAAATTCTGGCAAGCAGAGAGTAGAAAGGGATTGCACCCGAGCATGGGGGCAGGGGTTGGTTCCCAATCCTGCAGCAAACCACTGCTTTCCACTGATTGCTGACTGCCATGCAGCAGGATCAGGACCCAGACCGCGCTCTTCTTTTTCCATATGGGAAGCAGCTTAAAATGAAACCCAGACCACAGGCTCATAACAATATTCTTTGTTCAAACCGGCCAGCCTGGCACCGCATGTTTCAGTTGATAGGCATTGCACAACCCCCCTGTACGAGCTCCTATACGCTGGCAGCTCAGCTTATACGACAGTTATTGGGGGTTTCCATCCTTTAAAGGGAAATCACTCAGTTAAAAATAACTTGACTCGGTTAAAGCAGCTGTGTATTCCCAGCACCAGCGTGGAGGATTAGTACTGAATGAGCTACAAAGAGATTGAACTTCTGCTCCTAGTTGGGAAGTTACGTGTTTTATAAGACTCCACTAATGAATTTTCTTGTGCAAGCTGCTGTTTACTCCACACTGCAAACTTCACCCTAACCTCAAACGCCTGAGTTATGGGGTCAAACGCACCAGCTGCTCCAGATCAACCCCCTTAGGGTTCTGCTTTCCAGCCACCTCAGATCACAGAATCACCGCATCCCAGGCTGGGACGGACCTCAGGGACCATCTAGTCCAACCTTTCTGGGAAGAGCCCAGCCTAGACAAGACGGCCCAGCGCCCTGTCCAGCCGACTCTTGAAGGTGCCCAACGTGGCCGAGCCAACCCCTTCCCTGGGGAGATTATTCCAGTGGTGACTGTCCTCAGTGTGAAAAATTTCCCTCTCGTGTCCAATTGGAATCTCCCCAAGAGCAGCTTGTGTCCATCCCCCTTGTCCTCAACATGGGACTCCGTGTGAAAAGGGAGTCTCCACCTCCTTTGTAGCTGCCCCTTGAGTACTGGTACAAAATCTGGTACAAGATCTCAGAGCCTCCCAGAGATGAATGTCACTGCCAGTCTTTCACAGCTGGGGAAATGGAGGCAGAAACTGGAGACACTTGGAGGTAGAAGCTGGAGACTAGCTCAGGAGATCACAGCTGGATTGTACGGACCCGCACAAGGATGGAGCCACCGCTCCGCCCCTGCCCTGGGCAGCACAGGCACCAGGAGATGTCTTACCTTCAGCATCCTGTGCAGCAGTTTGACCTTCCTGGCCTCTTCCTTGGCCTGGAAAAGGGCAAATCCCTGCGGGGGGCGGACTTTGCTGATCTTCTCAGAAACATGCTCAACGAACGGATGCTCCACCAAGGTGTCATCTTCCTCTGGGTGCAAGCGCTTGGCAACCAGTGAGAAATAGAGGGCTTCCAGCAGAACCTGGGGGGACAAGCCGCATCGTGGGCCTGCGGAGAGCCGTGCCGCCAGAACCGCCGTGGGCAGCAGCTCCTGCGGGCCTTCCAGCACCGACAGCGAGCGTGGCACAGCTGCTGAGCGCTCTCGTGGAGCAGCCAGACGACCTCTAAAACAAATTGCCACCAGCTCTGCCTCTCCTCCTGCTGCCAGTGCGCACACCCTTCCCCTCCTCCAGGCATGCAAAGGTGGGAGAGAGCATCCAGTCCACTCAGTGTCCGGTACTTCCAGATATTAATCAAGTCAAGACGTTAATTACAGCTAATTTGTACAGATATGTGTGTGTACTCCCTCATGTTTTCCTTACCTTCAGGGGCTCCCAGACCAAGAAGGATGCCAGAAAGCTGAATATCCCTGAGATGAGCCACATGAGGGCAACGCTGGAGGAAAAGCCCACCCCGATCCACACGGACACCCCTGTGGAGGTGGCGAAGAGGAGGAGACTGATACCATGAGCCAGATAGGAGCACCAGGGTGGCAGCAAGCGCTTCCTGAACGTTTGGTCTGCAACTGGAAGGAGGGAGGAAAAACCAAGCGTAAACATCACTGCAAAAGGGTCCCAGCGGGCTGAGCATACCGCTCATCCCAGCAGAGAGCTCGCCACCGCTCCTGGGTGAGTTTGGAGGAATTATCCCAGACATCTCCCACGAAGCAGCAACACAGACAGCACATTGAAACACAGCCAGCCTCAGAAGAGCAGCCTCCCACCTGCAGACAACAGGGTGGGCAGGAGAAGGAGATGGGATCCTGATTTGCATAGTGGGATGGGTTCCCTGCTTTTTCTCGGACCCGCAGGGCACTGGGCATGCCCAGCCTAGCTGGAGGTGCTGCTGTCAAACCCATGAAAAGCCACACAGATTTGCTGCTCTGGCTGCCTTCAGACTGCCAAGCCACCCTGCCCTGGGGCTCGCTCAGCACCACTTCTTCCACCCACCCATCCAAATCAGTGCCTGCACAAAGATATTACAACCATTCATCAACCAAGACGAAATGATGGATTTTAACCGACCCAAGAGGATTGCTGCTGTGCCCAATTTTCCACGCTGCAGCCTGCCCCAGGGAGGCTGCGCCTCAGGAAGCCAAGAGCTCATGCTAAGAGAACAGATGCTGAGCTTCTCTGCAGGGCACCGGGGCACTTATCACCCCCCAGACCTTGAGGGGCCTGACAGCTTGCTTCCCGCCTTGTGCACGCCCAGCTGGCCGGCTGTCGTGTTGCATGACCTGGGAGGAAGCATCTCTTCTTTGCTTTGTTTGTTCATTTGAACTTTGCTTGGCATCGGACTCCCTTTCCCCTCTGGTTATGCACAGAGACTCTCACTCTCTCATGCCAGACGGATGAAGGGACCGATGGCTGCAGGGGGGTGCAGGGAGCAGAGTAACTGGGGAAGCAGGGAGCAGAGCTTCCCCAGGGTGCACGGTAGGGACTGTCACAGCACAGCTGGTGGCCCAAGGCTTACTGAGGTTCAGGCTCAAAGAGAAGCTGGCAGGAAATAGCAAATAGATGCCAAGCAGGGGAACAGCCTTTCCTAAGGCTCCTTTTCTGTGCCCCCCAAGTCTTGCTGGGTGCGACCACCCTTCCTGCCCCGAGGCTGGCACAGCCACGTGGCCCTGGTACCTGTCCACGTCGACTTGGCTGATCTGCTCACTTCCCTGGGAGGGGCTGCCATGCTCTGGCCTTTGTCGTTCAGCTTCTGCATCATGACAGTCTCCACCTTCTCCCCGAACACGCTGGACCTGCCAAGGCAAAGGGGTGATACTGGTGAGCTGTGCCACTGCTGGCTCTGCGGTAAGCAGGCTGGCACCGGGGTGGACTCAGCTCTAGCGCTAACACCAGTGCAACAGCCCCAGACCAGTTAGAAGCGCTTCCTTCTAGGGCGGCAGGCCCAGGCTGCCGAGGCACGCAGACACTCTGCTCTGCGTCTCGTGGAAGAAGGCTCGAAGTCTTTCCCCTCCCTTGATCTGCCGCTTTGCAATGGCTACCCAGCGGTGAGCTGACAGCCCCGCCGGGTGGTGCTCAGGGTCCCAGAGCAGGGTGCTCTGGGCACGATAATGCAAGAGAAGTTCAAACCCCCTTCTCCCTCCTGTCAGTGCCACGAAGCGAACCCACGTCCCCGCACTTTGTCAGAGTCCACAAGGCTCTGGAGACACAACTTTGGCTGGGGATTTAAGGGGATATTCCAGGCGGCTCCTGGAAGGGCAGCAGCGCCCTCCTGGAGCTCTGGCCCTGGGGGCTGCAGGAATCGTGGCCAGCAAGAACATAGTGACTTGTGACAAGGCTGACCAGGGCATTTGCAATGTTGCAAAGCCCAGCTGAGCTCAGCTCACTGTGGCTGGGTACCAGCAGCTGCTGCAGAGCTGGGTGGGAGGGCAAGGGACAGGAGGCACTGGCTCAGCGGCCTTGTCTGGGGGACTCTGCTCCCTGAATACTTACAAGCCTGATATCAGATCTGTTTCGGCCCTCATGTACGGCCCTAGGTCCTGGGAGTGGGAGATGCCACTAGCTCCATCTGCCAGGATCTGCCGGATCAGATCCTCGTCTGGGGAAAGAGAGAGTACAACGAGCATTGGTGGGAGCACAGCACACAGTGCCGCACCGGGGTGGTTCTGCTCCGCTCTGGCTCAGCCACTTTTGTGGAGCTGGGAAGGAGGGGAGCCAGGGTGAGGTCCTTCTCCATGAGGCAGCCATCTCCTCCTCCCTGTCTTCCAGCTCCTGTCTGTCCCCAGCTTGGCTATGGAGCCTAGCATGAAACTGCTGGTATGGGCTGCCAAGTTCTCCTTCTCCATCCGTTTACAGAGTTCAGAGCCACACTGCGGCCTTGCAACCAGTGCAGAAGTGCTGGTTGCTTGCAACATTCAGAGCCCATGGGAACACATCTCTCCTTGCTCCCAGTACAGAGCTGGCAGCACGGTGACCACTCACTTCAGACTGATCCACATCAGGATTTCTGCTTTCCCGGACGGAAATCTCCATTAAGAAAATACACCCCTCCTCCACCACCCTTCAGATTGAAGCCAGCGGTGATGGCAGCAGGCTCTGCTGTTCTGCCTTTTCCAGCGCTGAGCCAGGGCTCCTAGGGACCAGATTGCTCCTCCTGCCCTTCCTGGGGCATTCAAACCCTGGCACAGAGCAATGCTACTCACACACCCACCTGAGGCAGAAAAATATCGAGGCTGTCCCTGGTGAACGCCAAGCGACAAGCTGTCCTCCTCAGTTGCCAACGGCGCCTCGAGTCCAAGGTGGCGGCTAGCCCGGCCTCTCTTCAGCTTCTGGATGGTGTTTCCCATGATGGAGGGGTCGCTGAGGAGGTCCGGCCAGCTGAGCAGGGCCTCGCTGGAGGGCCACCGCACGAGGCTGCGGGAAAACAGAGGAATGGGTGCGATCAGGTATGCGTGAGGAATGGGAAGCGTGAGAAAAACAACTGTGCTAGTGCACAGAACTGTCTAGAAGGGCAACAGCTATGGGAGCACAAGCCCCAGTCTACCAAAGCAGCTAGCAGACCTGCTTTTAGCAGATGCTAAACTCCTCCTTGCTCCATTCCCAGAAACCTACTTACCTTTTGGAGTCCTCCAGGAACAGATCTGTTTTGGTTTGCTCAGAGAAGGCCTGTGGAGGAAGTGGAGACGTTTCAGGCACATGACACTGGTTTGTGCCTGGTTAAAACAGCAGGTTGTTAACATCAGGGGTCACTGGAAACCTGGAGCCTGAGCTGCTGTTAGCCCAGCTAATTAAACCAGGAGCCTGCTCTCCTCCAACAGATAATGCCCAGCCACGCTGAGATCCATAGTCCCAGACACAGAGCAGTAGCTGGAGACTGCTCGTGCTCAGTACCTGGGACTGGACGGGGCAGAGATGCAGGTGAGAGATGAAGGGATGTGGCTCTCCACCACCATGGGTATTTGCTAGAGGCACTTGAGTGCATCAGTCCTTGCTCCGACAGCTGTGGATGGACACTGCATCCGTGCAGGGGAGCACACAGACCCATGCAGCCTGTCCAGCTCTCAGGTGTGAAGCAGCTTACCTCTGCCCGGAGCCCGGGGAAGGTGGGGAAGGAGCTGTCGAGGATTGAGGAGTCCAGGTAGTTGTCGATCTCCAAGGACTGCTGGTCTGAGTGAGTCAGGGTGTGGTTGATGGAGACCTGCAGGACACGGGAAGGCTTGAGCAGAAAAGGCAGGGATGGAGGTGACAGTGTCATGGTGGCTCAGAGCCCCGCTGCTCAGTGGCTCCCATCAGCTCACTGCTCTGCTGAGGAGCTCCACGGTTGTGCAGGCAGGGCTGGGGGATCCCAGGCTTGCCCAGCAGGGCTGAGAGCAGGCACATGCACGTCCTCCACTGCCTCCCAGGCACCTTGGGTGCATGTACCCACGTGTACCACAGCCCAGTGCCTCCTAGGCTGTCCCAGGTACAACTTTGCAGGGAGCTGTATGAGTTTGCAGCCTCCTGCAGAACAGGGAGTGCTTACAGGAACAAGAAATATCAGGCACATTTGCTGCTCATCAGTCACTGAGCAGCTGGCTACAGTTCTTCATGGGGCTGCTAATTGTGTCTAACTAGTCATTAAATCCCCAGCTAATCCTTTCACAGCTGCCTAACCACAGCTCTGCTCAAACAGCTGAATTTGTACCCAGGGTAGGCATTTCATTAGCAATGCTCCACCAAGCACCTCTCAAGCTCCTGCCAATGCAGCAAAGGGTCATGCTTTTAAATGGCACTTGGGTACCTATCGCATACTGAAATCGAGCGGGAGTAAGTGCCTAAACAGCTTTTAAAATCTGCCCTTTTGCTCTCTGGGCGTTGTCAGAATCCAGGCAGCCATCGGCTCCTCTAAGGTCAGGGGCTGCTCCCAGCTCAAGAGGGAGGCAGAGACTCACTAAGAGCAAGGGTCTGGCCATGGTGCGGGGCAGCCCAGAGGCACAACTGGGAAAAGTGCAGAGACCAGCTGGAGAAGTGAGGTACCACAAAGGGCAGAATCTAGCCTCAGATGAACAAACCCGGTGGCATCACACCCATCTGGGCAGCCTGTAACTACTACTCCTCATTACCTTGCCACGAGCCATCCGGAAGAGAAATAAAATGACCAGGTAGAGAGGGTAGACCACCACGCTGGACACCAGACCAACAGCCACTGTGTCCACATTAACAGGGATCAGGTTGGAAACGGCCCCATTGCTGGAGAGAATCGAGAGAGATCAGAGACCGGCGTTAGCAGGAGCACTCAGGGTTGCCAGCTAAGCAAGGGGTGAGACAAAACTGCACAGCCTGGCATTTCAGACGTGCGGAGAAAGAAAGGAGCGTGGGCTGTGCTACCGGCCCGTGTTACAGATTATGCTGTGATAACAGATGACACAGCAAAACCAAGGGGGAAAGCTGATTAGGTTGTCCTTGGTCATCCATCATCCACGTCCCGGTCCCAGGTTCTTTGGAATGGGAAGGGCACACTCAAGGCCACAAGCAAGGCACCTCTTCCCAGCAGACGCAAGGTCTGTCCTGCCCTATGTGACGGGAAGGGCAGGAGGAGCCCTGCGGAGGTAAGGGATCGGCTAAAGCACCAAGGGACACAGCGCACCTGAGGTGTACGTTCCCCACCATGCCGTACCACACAGCATTGGCGCAGAGGAAGAGGAAGATGAGGAGGGAGCAGCAGGTGGCTCTCTGGACACGGGTGAAGCGGCTGCGAGGCGGGCGGTCCCACATGGACAGCCAGACGTGCTTCTCAAAGAATCCTCGCTGCAACTCTGCTATGAAGATCCGGGAGAAGCTTCTCAGCTCTGTCTCACCTGAGCACAAAAAGAGAGAGACTCTCAGGGCCAGCTGCACCACGGTCCCGCCTTGCAGACTGATATTCAGAGTATCCACACTGCATCTATATGGTCCCTCCTGCACAGCTGGGTCCTTGCCATGCCTTGTCCTCTAGCACAAAGGACGCAGCAGAGCACTTGGCTGCGCAAGGCATCAACGCAGGGAGGGAGAGCCAGTGTGCAGGCTCTGGGGTCTCTCCGCTGTCTCCTGCTGTGGGCCCTTCCCCAGGGCAGTGAGAACTGCCATGCTGCTCAGCCATCCCCGCCCCACGCCCCAAGGGCTGAGCACTCACTGGCCGCATACACCTCCTTCTCCACCATGCCATCGTTCTCTTCACTCTCCACTGAAAGCCAGTCATTCACCAGGAAGAAGTAGCTCTTGCTGCTCTGCAGGTCCCGGACTATGACGTGCTGCAGGTACCAAGATGGGCTGAGTCCTAAAAGTTAAGAGATGAAGAAATGCGTTTCGTGGCAGACATTCCCTGCGTGGACCTGCAAGGCCGAGAGAGCAACACAGGAGCCCCTCAGCGGGGCAGCAGCAGTAGTCCCGTGACAATGCCTTCATCGGTGGAAATGGCACAGTCCCCAGGAGAAAGGCTTGGCATAGCCAGGTCGCCTCCGAGGCTGTACGGACACTTACAGACACCGTCACGGCACACTGCAGCGTACGTGTATGGGACTACACCTGACCAGTCTGCAGACTTCCCCATGATGGTCACTCCATGTCCACCCCCCCAGCAATCTTCCCCCAAGCCCGTGGGTCACCGTGATCTCCCATCAGGGTTGGTCCGGACTGTAGGCCCAGGTACCCTCTCCTGGCCCAGGTACCAGGCGGAGCAGAGGCTGGTTCCGACCTGGGGTATGCGACGGCTGCCTCAGGCCCACACACCTGCTCCCGTCTCACCTTTATTGTCGTGCCAAATGCGGATGCGCCAGATGCTCCCCAGACTCCGCTCCGTCGCGATCTGAAACACGTCGAGGCTGTTGCGGTGGAAGGCGTTTTCTCCATCCAGATGCCTGTGACCACTTTTGTTGTCCACACCATACAGGGCGATCCCCACGTGGGCCGTGGTACCTGGCAGGGTTAACCGGGCTCGGTTAGGGAAGCCCACCCAAGGTGGAGCTGTGACCCAGCCCTGCCTTCCTACCAGTGACCTGGTACCAGATGCAACAGCCCTTCAGACCTGGACACTCGGAAGGAATGTGCTCAACAGCCATCCCACACCCAGGGATAGTGTTACACACAGCCTGGAGGGCAGCCGCTCAGGTTGGCCTGGTGCATGGACCTTGGCATGCTCATGGTTTTCCTCTTTGGAGAGGGCTGAATCCGACATTCCTTGCCTTGCTAACACCCCAATCAGAGGAGATGTTTATTCTGGATGTTTTTTCCACCAAGCAGTGGAAAGACTTGTTTTCTTTGACTTCTCTCCGGTACCAGTTGCCAGGTGCAACTTGGTCCACCTGCTCAACCTGGATGGTCCCTGGGGTGGCTTCAGGAGAAAGCTGCTGCTGGTGAAACCAGTGGTTATACTAAGATCAATGAGAGCATGTTTCGGTCAGTGACATGGTGGCACTCCACTTCTGTCCTTGCTTAGAGCTTCCACATCCCACCTGCCCAGATTTCCAAGCCCAGGATGATGTTTCTGGCAGCTCTAGCTACAAACCCAGCCTCAGGTCAGAAAGCCAAGCTTTCTGCCTTCATGCCACTGGGAAAGATTGAGACGGCAGCACAAAGTGACGGATGCTGGTGGACAACAAAATAGTTCCTCTGAAGGGCCCGCAAGGCCTGGATGCTTCATGCAGGAGAAGGTCAGCAGTGAGGAACAATCACTGTCTCTCAGCTCTTCCTGCAACCACAGACCAGCAGGTGTGGGGTGTTTCTGTACTGGGTGGTTCCTTCCAGCAGCAGTTGCTTGTCCCACCCCAAGAGCAAGTGGTGAGGCAGCATGCTCTTCCCCAGAGCTCCTGGCCTGCCCCATCATCACACAATAAAAACTGAGTGCTGTGGGAAGCCCTGAACTGTCTGCTCAGTGCTGCTCCAGACACCAGCTCGGCTCTGGGCCCTGCAGGGGAATGTTTGGTGCATGACGGGCTGAGGTGAGATCTCAGGGGAACTGCACAGATGTCACCCTAGGAATCGAGCACAGGAATAGACCACGGACTAACCTGATCCTCTGCCCCAGCCAGTTTTCACCAGGATCTCGTATTTGTACAGCCCGTTCTTCCCGCAGAAGGGAATCACCCCGACTCGGTTAATGTCAATCATGTCCAGCTTGTGCACGATGAGGGCAGCCACTGAGTAGGTCACAAAGCAGACGGCACACGTCAGCAGAACGATGTAGTTGAGACCTGGGCCTGGAGCCTAAAAGAAAAGAAGTATGTTGCGAGGCATTCTCCTTCCCCAGGAGGACCCCCCCCCTCCATTCCCCAGGAGTCAGGCTGCTTCCTCCCCAGCTAGGATCATCATTCACACACACGATACCACACGCAAAAAGAGAGAGACCTGTCCCTGCACAGGCTGTGCTTGCAGCCCTGCGGAGCGACTGCAGGAGCCGGCTGAAGCTGCTGTAGCAGCTGCCGAGAGCTCTCTGCTCCCACTTACGTCACACCGACAGCTAGAAAAAGCCAGAACGCCCCTGGGAGGCAGGGAGCAGCTGGCAGGTGCAGCTCGCTGGGATAAAACAGTGCTGGGTGACAGCTGGGAGGAGCATTTGGCATCTCACTAAGAGGTGAACGCACTGCGAGGTGTCCAGAATAGAGAATAAAGCCATCTGCAGAGGTCCGTTTTTAGCAGCAGCAGCCAGGATTCATGATCACAGGACACAGCCCCTCTGTGAGCTGTGCCCATCTGCAGCTCCCAAAGGCTCTCAGGTACTTGTGCTGGTCTGCCAGCTGGGCACTGGTCAGCCAGGACCCAGCCTGAACGTGAAGCCGACGGGAGCCCGAGGCTTTCCTCTAGGTGACAACAATCTGCTCAGTGTGTGGCAACGCTGCACGGTCTCTGCTGTGTTTTACTCACAGGAAAGATGAACTGGACAGAGTTTGGGGGGACAAACAGACTGGCCCCAAAGGCGGTGAGGTGCTGGGTTAAGCACACAGCTTGGTCCGGCCTGGTCTCTTCCAGTGGGATGATGCCTTCTGTCTTCCACCGTTTCTCCTGCTCGCTGAAGTACTGGCAGAGGGAGGTGTACAGCCCCAGAGTCACCTCCACCGGGGACCAGCTGAAATGGTTTGTGATGTTGAAGTAGTATTTCTGGATGGTGTCATCCGTTCTGGAGAAGGGAAAGACAGCAAGGAGACATTATTAACCCACCTGCTGAAGGGACACAAACCCTGTTCTGATGGATGTGTGCCCACGGAAAGCACCCTGCTGCAGGGACAGGTAAGCACACTATGAGGAGGGAAAGCCCGGTGAAGGTGGTGTAATTTACACCAGCCTTTGGCTGTGCAGAAACTCTGGTGTTCTACAGACCACTTTAATTCTTTATCTTCGTGTTATTTCAGCACCTGGAGCACTATGTTGCACGTCCTTTTCTCTGTGCTGGCAGCCCAGCACAGCTCTCCCACCCACCCTTCCCTGCGTCCCACTGACCCCCACGACACTTCCATAGCAACTCTGTGATTCTTGGCTGCGAGCAGATTTGCTCATTAGGACGATTAATCCCTCTTCGAGCATCTCGTTACCAATAGCCATGGAAGCTGTGTCAACTTACACAACAGTGGCTCCGCTCTCGCCCCACCTATTCCCAAGCTGCCTATCTTTTCTTCTCAGATAATGCCTAGGAATGGCTCATAAATAACACAAGGCATGAATGCGCACGCTCCCGGGCAAGGCAGCAAGTCAACAACTGAGGTTACAAGAATGACCTCTCTGATAAAAAGAAGAGAGCTTTGCTGCAAAACCCAACAGCACAATGGCAGTGCTGAATGAGCCCCGGCACGCTCCAAGCAGGAGGCAAGCAGGGTGGATGGGAGCCCACGAGGAACCTGCGTTCTCCTCCAGTCAGACGTTGGGAAGATGAGCTCTGAGGATAGAAGTGCTTTTGTGAAGGTTGCACTGCAGTTCAGGAACTAGGCTAACGTGCGGTGCTTTGCTCCGGGAAATGGTTTCATGAGCTGCATGGAGCAAGCCCTGAATCTGCAAAGGTCAGTGTTGAGTCCCCTGGGGAAAGAGTCCTGGTACAGATGGGCAGCTCTGGGATCACTAGGGCACAGAGGATGGAAGTCTGGACAAGCAACAAACGGACTAACGCAGGTATCAGGCAAGGGAGCAGAGGAAAGGGCAGCGAGGGGAGACTCATCACCATGAGGGTTGTGGTACTCACAGGGAACATGATTTACAGCTCTGAAAAGGGGAACCCTCCCTCACCCGCATCAGAAAGGCAAATCACAGAGCACTGAGCTGCTCTTGCACCACCAGCAGCAGCAGGCGTCTGGGAAGGAGGGAGTGCTGGGGTAGAAGAGGTGGCAGTGTGGGGTGTGGGAATGGCAGCCTGCAGCTGCCTGCCCAGGAGAGCTGTCTCCTCCAAGGACGGAGGAGCACTGCGCCTACTGCAACAGCACCGGCCCCGAAAAGCAGCCTGGCATTAGCCATGGCAAGGCCCTGAGCATCCCTCTCGTGCATCCATGGGACAGCCTAGGGGTGACCGGGATTACAAGGGAGGCTTCTCCTACCTGGGTGAGGTGAAGAAGGTGTAGAGCTTGTGGTCACTTCCAGCCAGGGCATCCAGGCCAATTTTCTTAGAGGCACTGCAGTTGTGCTCGTTGGGCTCTGGTTCGTGATGGAGATAAGCCATGATGAACGGCTCAGGCTCGCCTGCAATGTAGTGATCTGCGTGGGGAGGGGGAGGGAAAACAGAAAGTACTTTGTAAACACCAGGGAGAGCTCAACCACAAGCCTGCTGCCAGCAGTGGATGTTCGGGGAGGAGTATCAAGAACACAGAAAGTTGGGAGAGATGCTTTTCCAGATCACACTCTCAGTCTGCAGTTCAGAGGATCCCTGAGCAAGAGACTCTGGATGCCATTGTACCTGACGCACTCCCTCCTGTGCTACTGTGGCCCCACAGAAGGGCTGGGAAAAGCAAAAGGCTTCTCAGTGCCAGAATCCACAAGCAAGGGTTATACTGCAGACTGGATAATGCCCGTGACCGCCGGAACCTCGACCAGGCAGTGTGGAACTTGCTAGCCATACCTGACATCCCCTCCCACACCGGTTACCTTCTGACACAGCTCTGCTTGGCTGCAACACCCAGCCCTCCGCTCCCACGGGAAGAAATAGCGAAGAGCATAAAGGGTTGCGTTACCGTTCAGGACTCTGTAAGTGAGCTGGAAGTGCAGCCCTGCTTCTCTGTTGTTGCTCTCCATAGTCACAATTAGGTTCACAGATGTTCTTGCCTCAATGACTTCAGTGCCAGCAGAGAGATTGTCGGCATCTGTGTTGTTTGACACCATTACGGTGATGGCTTTCTCTGAGTCCAGGCTCCCAATGGGGATCTGCACCCCGTTGTGTGTCTGAAACTCCATGGAGGCCACCTTTGTGGACACAGTGTAGTTGCTGATGTAACCAAAAGGGAAAGGATTGGAGTCCACTTGGAACATGACTTGAATGACATCCGTCAGGTTGGAAAGGGTGGTGTTGAATGCCTGGGGGATGGAGAACTGGCAGTTCGGTGTGTTTTCGTAGCAAAGCAAGTTAAAGGGATCAGACCGCTTGCCTGTCGCCTTAATTTCCCCTCCCACCAGCTCAAGGGGCTCTTCATTCAGCACTCGAGACTTCATGAGGATGCGCATCAGGCTGGAAGACAGGTTGTAGGCTTTGGGAGCTAGCAGCAAATTGTGGGAATCAGCAAGCAGTTCCTGGGGCTTGGATTCTTGTGAAACCGTATTGACAAGGTGAATTAGGTCACCTGCCAGGAGAGAAATAAAGGTGCAAACAGAGGAAGCAGTGAGTAGTCTAGACAACTGCTACAGTCTAGAAAACATCTGACACCTTCCCAAAACAATCCGACAAGTCTTTCCTTATTGTCTTCTCACCGTAACTCTACACTGTGCACATGACCTTCCGCACTGGGAAGTGTTCAGTAGCCCATAGCTAAAAATAGAGCTGTCAGCAATTCCTGCAGGCTCTCGGCTAATCTAGAGCTCGGTGGTGAATACTTAATCACAACAGGCTTTAATTTCCTCCTGTGAAGTGATTAGAATGGCAGACTGGGAAACAGGGAAAGAATGGATAAAGCAAACATATGTTACTAAGTTTTTGCTCTATAAAGTGCAGAACACTCAGAAATACACAAGTGGTGCAGAGAAGGTGCCTCTGCCTCCTCCCAGGGTAACCAGGTGGGGATTTCCGCACAGTGTCCATGGGTGCCCCAGTGAGGTTTGGCGGCCTCCTCAGATTGCAGCCAGGAAGGCACGCATCTGGAAGCCATAGCTGTTACTCACTGTTTACTAAAAAGACAATTCCCTGAAGTATTAGTGAGTTTATTAACAACTGTCATATTTAAATGCACTCAGAGACAGCTGCCAAAGCCAGGACAGCCCTGGGAAAAGTGCAGGGAGCAGAAAGTACTGGGATGCCACACTCCAAATGTTAGACGCAATCTCCCTAATAGCTTGAAAAGGCATGAGCCAAACCCCTAACGGTACAGGAGAAAGCCTGCAAAGCTTCCCCCAGCCCGCTTCTGCCCAGCACCTTGCACGGGGAGACCCATGCCCCCAGCGGCGCCCGGTCAAACGTCACCCGTTCCTGCAGGAACAGAACTGACCTGTGATGTTGAGGATGTTGTCGGCGATACCAGTCGGTGTCACGGTGCCCTGGGTCGTTTCCCCTTGCAGAATGGTCATCATGGTCTCCAGCTTGTTCAAGGTCCTTGTCAGGCATGACTTGCAAACCAGCTCCTTGCTCACCACCTGCAACGGGAAACACAGTTTGATTCAGTAGGAACACCCCCAGGGAACGACGAAGGCAGCTGTAGGCAAGTTCAGCTGCCTCAGTCCTGCAAAGACCTGAGCACATTAGATCAAACACCGTTTCCACGGTGAAAGTCACCCCTGCTCTCTGCAGCCCCAGGGAGGTGACTGCAGGGCTGCTCTGCTCACACTGAGAGATGCCAAGAAGTCGCTGGTGTCTCCAAGACTCTTCCATCCGCCTCCCCTCACATCACAATCTGCCCGCGTACAGGCAGGCATGCCGGGAGCCTGATGGAGGATGCATTAGGGTTCAAAGAGCAATAAAAGGTAGCATATTCACATTCCCTGGAGCTCACTTGTAAGGACCAAGCACGTCTCCTGCTGCTGCATCTCCTGAGCACCCCTCTGGGGCCACACACTATTTCCACAGAAATCCACCAGAAGGAGCTGGATAGGATTCCTCCCATCCATGCCGCTATCTTCCATGGAAGCAAGAGCTAGCCCTAACTGAATCCATTTCAGTGTCCAAATACTCCTGCAAGCTGTGGGAGGGATCCTGCCACTCAGGCATGATGGATGTCCCTCCCTCTGCTCCCAGATGTGTCCAAGAAACAGAATGTTCTAGCCATGGCCTGGAGCTCCCGGCACTCTCGAGGGCTGGATGGGAGGGACTGAGGCAACAAACACATGGAAGCTGTTACCACAATCCCGTTCCTAGCTCTTATTCATCTTTTTTTCTTGTAATCATTATAGGATTCAGACGTGATTCACCGTATGTTTTGTTGAAGAATCAAAACAGCATCTGCATGTCTAGAATTCCCCCTGTTCTGCTGTTATCTGTAAGCTACGAGAAGCGAGGACATACTGGGGTCCACAAGGCAGAGTCAGGTATCAAGGAGGTGGGGAAGACAAAGAGTTATGGGGAGGAACCACCCAAGGAGCTACTGCTTAGGAAGGAGGACCGACTAAGATGACTGAGATTCTTTCTTATCCCTCCAGGAGAAATTAATTCTGATTTTTCCTCTCCCCTGTAGGTGAAATAAAAAAAAAAGTATCAGCACTGATTGACACTTCTACAGGAAGGGAAACGTGTGAACTCCGTGCTAGTCTCAACCTCTTGGGAAATTCTAGATTACTGGGTTTTTTAAGGTTTTCATTCCAATCCCAAGCACCAACTAATCCTGGAACGTCAGCTTTTCCCATGGAACAAAGATTCTATTTCTAGACTTAAGCATCCACAGCGAGATCAAGTCACAAGGCAGGAGCACACGGGAGAGAGAAACAAACCGATCTGGCATCAGAACGGGATGTGCTGAACCCCAAATCCCTGAACAAAGATGAACAGGAAGAAGTGATTTTTAAGGTTTACAGACTCTGAATCAGAGAAAGGAGCAGCAGAATAGGGACTCTGTGGGTGGGATGCAGTAGTCTGTCCGTCATTTCAATGGCAGCCTCTTCCTACTGAGCGAGGTTGCTGACCTGGGGAGACGATGCGCAGCCGAGGCCAGGGTACCCGACTCCAGTCCTGAAAGCAAGGATTTGGGAGGGCGGGGAGGAAGAGCATGCCAGAGCCGCCTGGCTGACCACCAAACCCCAAGCACATTATATAACTGGGCTCTCTTCCCTTTGCCCATCTGACAAAACACACAAAGCCACTCCTCACTCAACCAGGCAGCAGCCCTAGCACCGGGGAGCTGAAACTGCAAGCTGGCTGGGGAACACGATGCTTCCAGGCAGCAACTGCTTCTCATCTTGTATGGTAGAAATAGGGCTGGAAGGAACGCCAGTCCTTGGCGCTGGCCCCTGCCTCAAGGCAGGTCCGGCTCTACTTGTGTTACTCCTGATGGGAGTCCAGCCTGTCCTCGGAGATCCTGCAACTCCCCCACCAGTTTATTCCAGTGCCTCTCCAGTCTGCCAAGGCCTCTCCTACAGTCTCCACCTGCAAGTGAAGGAACCTACTTGCTAGCAAGCTGCCACGCCAGGGCCAGAACCAGAGAAGAAACACAGAGTTCTTAGATGCTGTCCTCCAGCTCACGAACACATCACCTTATCCACGCCTGCTAGGTGGCGGCACGGCGAGGGGCAGAGCTGACAACACTTAGGACATCACCACAGAAACCCTAATGATGTCAGCAAGTCATACCCGTCCTCCCTGTGTGGGGTGTGTGCGTGGGAGAGAGAAACAGGGAAGCGGAACGAGAACTGGCGAGCATCTCAGCTGCACCTGGAAGAGCAGGAGGCTGGAGGTGGTGATGGGGAGCGTACCGTGCACTGCGCCAAGGCAGCTGAGATCTGCTGGATATCATCAACCGTGTTCACGTTCAGCGAGTTCAGGGTTTCTGTGATATTGTTGCGAGTCCAGGTCCGGAGTTCAAATTCGTTCCCAGTCTCAGGTTCCAGAAGCATGGACCGCTCGTACTGGGGGGAGGAAAGCAGGTACAGTGAGGAAAAGTGTCAGGGGGTTTCAGAGGATGAGGAGCTGTGCTGAAGCCACCGCTTGCCTCCACTGTGTATCTCCCTGCCTGCGCTCCTCCCCAGAGGGTGATCTAATGAGCTGGTTTTTCAGTAGAACTTCCTCAATGTCACTTGTGCTCTCCGAGCAATTACCTTAACAGCCTTGCACTTGATGGCTAAGTAGTACACCAGTGTGCAGTCCTTAGCCAGCTAAGCACAGTGCCTGTGCTCAGGGGGATCACCCCTGCCTGGCTTCCAGGCATGCAGCAGGCTCTAATTGGGCAGGAAAGCATGAATAGAGACCAAAATTCCTGCCCTGCCTGTAGAGATGCACATGGAGGGACTGGGCCCTACTTTAGGTAGGTGTGAAAGGGAATGCTGCCAGGAGGGTGATGCTCCTGCACTGTGGATTAAGAGCCTTGTAGGTGGCCAGAAGATCCTTCTAGCTGCACCAGCTCAGCAGTCAGCACAAGGAGGTCCCCTTAGCACCCAGAGCAGCACCTGAGCAGCTACAGGGAGTTCCCAGCCCTGCTGAGTTGGAGTGGGGTGGATGGCTCAGGGGAAGCATGAAGGAGGTAGGGGAATTTGGGCTAAGATTTCTGTTTCTAAATTCAGTGTTTAGACCTCAGTTTGGCAGTAAAGAGGAAAAACTATCTGCATATGAGGGCAAAAAAGGCTGCATGGGAGACACGCAGGCCACTGCTTTCTCTAGGGCCCCTGTTTTAATTTGCAGCCCCTCTGCTTTCCCTGGTCATTGTGTGTCTGGAGCTTGTTACAGTTTCTGATGTGTGAAAATAGCTCCAGCCCAGCTCCCAGCATGCATGTGCACTGATCTACATGAAAAACTGCAGCTTTAGTCATTTCCCTACACTGCTGTACAAAATCTGGCCAAAGACCATTACTGGTGATTGCAAAGCCTTTTGGGGGCCCCTCTTGGGCAGAGTGCACTGCTTTACCTCATTTAGGATGGTGATGAGGGCCAGAGAGTACTCAATGACCTGCTGAGGGTCCCCTTGTTTCACTAAGCCCTGGAGCACGGTGTCAGTTTGATTGTAGAGCCAGTGGGAGAGGCTGGGGAACCCCTCGGGTAAACCAATCTCCATGGAGCTGCCAAGGGAAAGAGGCATTTGGGTTAAGTGCAAACTATCAAATGGGGCTGGGGGAAAGGGGCCAGAATCTGCCCCTTAGCTGGGAAGGAAGATGAAGGGGGAAGCAGGTGGTTAAAAAACACAGACAGCACTGCTGACGCCTGCCCTGGTGCCCAGTTTGCACAAGCTGTATGTAGGAACATCAGGGACCTGAAGCCTGGTTCCTCACTGGTCCAGCTCTGCAAAGCTGCAGATGGAGGATGCAAACAGGGTCTGCCTGCTGGGAGGAGCTGCACTGCTTTTGGCATCGTTCCCTGGGGTCTGCGGAACAGCTGGGACACAGATCCTCCTCTGCAGGCACTGCAGGACCATGCGCTCCAGCCTGGGAGGCCGGGACCACATGAACAGCGCAGGGAGTTTCAGATCAGCCCCAAGAAGGAGCAGTCACATAGCTCGGACAGGCAGCATAGACCAGCTCAGGATGCTGCCCAAAGACCTGTGGCCATGGAGCACGCTGGAAACCAAGGGGCGTTTGCAGACAGGATAACTGGGCTTTCATAGCACTGGCCCTGCTGAGACTTGAGTTGCAACCCCTTCCACCCCATTCAAATGTACGTGCTCGCCACATTGGCTACGTGAGGCCTCCCTTGGCTCTGAGCAGCGGGACACAAGGCCACCCACAGCACCAGGGCTTGCTGCTGCCAAGTCTCCTTTGAGGGCTCCTGATGCAGAGAAGGTGGCAGAGCACAGAGATCTTCCGAGAAAGCGGCATCGTGCCTTCAAAGCAAGGTGTCACCGGGGAATTAAGGAGGTGGTCAGGAAAGCAGTAACTTATACGAAAGTCTCTCCCTTGAGCAATGATTCACAAAGACTGGAATCCTCTGTATTGCACTTCTGAGCCTCCCCTCGCCTCCCTGCCAACAGCCTCTTCCAGGAGGCAAACGTTTCACCCAGGATCTGCCAAGCCCTTCAGGACAGAGAACCAGTGGGTAAGCCATAAGACTGTGATTCAGGAGCCTAGGCTGGACACTGGTGCTGCCACGTAAGCCCAGCCTGCGCGCAGTGGGTCTTACCGGTTAATGGCCACCACGGTCGCTCCCAGCTGGTCCTGAACAAGGACTGACACGGACACCATGAAGCCACTCTCGTGAAAGCCCGGGGGCAGGAAGGCGCTGTGCTCGGCACGGCTGCCCTTGTACACGCAGAACTCGTGGAAGTGCCCGGCCCTGTGGCGGGACGCCAGGAGGATGTACACCAGCGGGCCCTCCGCGTCCTCCGTGTCTCGCCAGCCTGCAAAACAAACCCGAACAGGGGGTCTGACGGGGGCAAGGGCACGGCGGGGGCTACAGCCACCGTCCCAAAGCCCAGCCCGTCCGTCAGAGCTGGCACTGCTTTCCTCCCCTGCTGTGTCCCACCCCGGTCAGCCCTTCAGCATGGCGTCTCCCCCTGCTGCTGTCCCCAGCATGGGGTCACCCTGCTCTGGCAGAGGGACAGGTTGTCCCCACCATTAAGGGACGGCTTAAGGACTCCACTGGGCTGGAGGGACATCTCCAGGGCCTGCAATGTAAAACTCTGACCCTCTCAGAATTTTTCTGATGCTTAGGGGTTTCTGCCTTGGTATTTGGGTCCTGTAACATGTAAAGGGATTTGTGAAGAGTTCATCAGCAAAATAAAAATGGGAATAACACTGCTGGGAACAGCACTGACCCAAGGCCACAGCTTCTACACAAGCCCTGCAAAGCCTGATGTAAGACAGAGGCTCCGTACAGCCCTCAAGCAGTTCAGCATCTCAGGATCGACTGAGTCTAGGATAAAACTTGCACAAAGGTTTCCTTGGAGCTCCCGGGTATTATGGGGAGTCCCGTGGGAGTCGGGCAGTTAGGGAATTCACTGCATACTTGCCAGTGAGCACCAGCAAAGGTGCTGGCTCTGCCAGGGCTTGCTCCACTGGACGTCGACCAGTGGGTCTGTATCCTGTGTGTTTCACTTCAGCTTGAAAACAATCACTAAGAGCTAAAATTCCCATCACTCCAAAGAGGTACTGATTTCATAATTATTCTGGGTAGTTCAAAACTTAACAAAGTTACAACCGTATCATGCCAAATACACTTCTGCTTCTCCCCCAGCTTAAGCTGGGCTTTGGTGACCAGCCCTCCCCGAACCAGAATTCATCAGCTCCTCCGCAGCACGGCTTCCCAGCATTTGTGCACAGACAGCATTAATCTCTAACACTAATCATTTGGGGAAATATGGTTTTCAGAGGTACTTATTCCTTGGCCCAAGGCTACAGGACGTCAGCCAGGCCACTTTTCCAAAGCTAGATTCGTTGCTGCTGCCTTTGCAGCTGGTTGAGAAGGTAACTGCCAATGGGAACATCCAGCCCACATGGCAGAGAAGACCCCAGTGCTTTGTCTTTTGTCTCTTCCCACATACGTGTGACTCAGTTTTGGGCACCTATCTTCTTTTTCCCGCACTGAAATACCAGTTTCTTCTGCAAGTACTGCCCTGGCCTCGATATCACCATTCAGCTACATGAATTAGGACTAAAAAAAGTGCCTGCCTGCTACCATGAGTTTTAGAGCTCCATAATTTGGGCACACAAAACTGCTCATAGTCCAAGCTTTGGGGATCACAAATGGAAAGATCCATTTCTGACCACAGCCCTGGCCAACAGCATCCTGGGGTAGGAGCTCGGGGGACAGAACACCTCCTCAGTGGGAGGAAGGGCAGCTGGTAACACACTGGACCTGAGAAACCTTTGCCCACGGGGAGCAGAGAGGGCTGGCAGGTGCCCAGCGGTGTCCGTAAGCTCTCACCTGCACACTCAAAGTGCACCTTTGCCATCAGCGCCCTGAGGGGCCCTTTGGGAGACAGCCTGCAGGATCCTCCAACGGGCGGCTGGTTGGGGAGCAGATCGATGGAGGCGAATCCTTCCTCCCCTGTTGTGAGGTCTGTGATGTGAAGGGTAAAAGTATACCCCTCCCCGTCCTTCAGCGCCCCTTGCCTCAAGACCAGGTTCATTCCCGTGTCGCCAGTGGAGGTAGTTTTTTTGTCCAGGATGAGAGACTTGTTTTTGAAGCTGTGTGCTGCCCATCTCTACAGAGACGAAGAGGGGAAAGACAGGAGAGGTTTTGTTTAAATCCAAAGTTATGTCCTTAAAATGTTTTCAGATTAAGCCTCTTATAAAAAGTAACAGATTTCTAGTGGGAGCGTCTGCCAAATTTGCAGTTGATAATTCAGCTTTAGTCTTGTGTGCTACAGCAACAAGAACTGGAACCTTTCCAAAATGTCTGGTGGGAATATTTCCACCGTGAGATCTACTTTAGTCTCTGGGATTACATCACCCTCCGACAGAATATTTCATAATACAGAATACAAAACACAGGAAATAAATTAAGCACTGGTGGAGTCTCCACGGGATACCATGTTTTATACGCTTCAAGCTGAACGTGTCCTGGATGGTTACTGTTAATAGCACAAACATACAATTGCGATAGCAAGAGCAACAGTGAGACAGCCAGCCAGAAAATGCCATGCAAGTGCATGTTGGGCTTGCTGGCAGCAACGCAGACTAGCTCTCGCAACAGGACTTCCACTTCTGCTCCATTCAACGGGTTGCAGAGATGCTGCGTAGGGCAATCTGTAATCAGAGGAGGGCGCGAGGGACTCGGGTGATCAGAAGAGACTGAACAACCTCTGCTTGAGCCACCAGAATAATGCGCAAAATGCTGATCAGCAGGGAGAAGAAAACACTTTACAGACCTCTTCCAGGGAAAAAAAAGGGGGCTTTTGTGTGAAAAGAGCTGGTCACTCAAGGGCTTGGCTTGAAAATGACCCAGCAAGGACTTGCCCCTGGGTAGGCTGAGACACTGATGGAGGACTGACAGGCCATGTGTCCTGCAGGCACAGCCCAGGGCAAAGGAAAGCTCTTGACACCTCACAGGGGGGCCAGCGGTTACAGGGCACGGGGAGCCTGCTTCGCAGGCCCTCCTAGGCTCCTCCACGCTGCCGAGACACGGCACGGCACGGCACGCGGGAGCCCCGTGTCACACCAAGCAACCTCCGTGCCGGGCCTGTTTTCCACTTCTGACCCTGCAAGGCAGTCCTGCAGCCAGCTCCAGGGACTGTGATGAAGAGTATCAGCCAGCCTTCATCCTCCCCTCAGCCAGACCCAGCCTGCCACTGCATTTATGGTCAGAGACTGTTCCCCCTCCTTGTCTCTACGGCAGGACTTTATTTCTCACACAGCTCTTTCCACCCCGTCCCCTCTGACTCTCCCCTTCTCCCTGAAGTCCAGCAAAGGGGAAGCAAAGAGCAGCGTTGCTAACGACCTTACCCCGAGCTTGGAGTCGTTGTGACAGTTCTGGCAGGTCCCCTCCAGGTAGACGTAGGAGCTCTTGCTGACTTCGTAGACAGACTGAGCCTTGCAGGAAACGCACTCCAGGGACACGATAGGGACTCCCCCCCTCTTGATGAATACCTAGGAAAGGAAGAGGCGCCGTCAGAAGATCTGAGGCAAAAATACAGGTATCGAACAGGGAAGTAGACACCCCAGCACCTGGTTCTGCAAGGGAGGAATCGCTCTGCACAGGCCCAGCGCTAAGGAAAGAGCAGAAAGGGATTTCCAAAGGATTTCAGGTCAGGCTTAAGCTACATCACTTTTCTTACACTGACCAGGGCAAGTCACTGGTTTTCAAGAGCCGCCCAATACCAACCCGGGCCAATCCAGGTAATTCTGGATTTACATGATTTACACTTTTTAACAACAGAAATCCCTTTCAGAACGTCCCTCTGGTGCCCGGTGCTGAATTCCCAGCAAGTCCTGCTTGTGCTCTCAGGTGGGGATGACACTAACTGAAGCACTTTGCTGTACTGGCCGCCTCGGAACAGCTCTTAACCCTACCAAAATGGGATCCGTGTTAGAGGTTGGAAAAGAGGAGCAGTCTAACTGGGAGGAGGAAGGCCTCCATTACGGCACAGACCAAACATCTGGTGAGCACCTGCCTCGGGAAGCAACTGCAGCTCTCCTCTGTTTTCTGTGGGCCAGACTCTTGGCCCTGCCTCTGCAGCTGTGGAGCGCCTGACCCGGTGGGGTCACAGCAGATCTGCCATGGACACAGGAGTGGGTCCCTGTCCTCAGCTTGGAAGAACGCTAAATGGGAAGCGTTTACAGTCCACGTGCCACGTTTCAGGTCCTGATCGCTCAGGCTCTCGCGTGCACTGCCTGTGCAGAACCATCGTCATTTCTGGCACTACCTATGTCCCCGAGAGACAGGAACGACGACAGAAATAGCCAGAAAACCCAGCCCCTGCTGTGCATCAAATGCATTTCGCTCTGCAGCCTGAGAGAACCACCTTTTCCAGAGCGGCATGTTGTTCCAGGCTTTTAGCTTGGATCTAAGCGGCCCATCTCAAGACATCTGCCACACCTCCCTGGCAAAGCGCTCGGGGAGAGGAGAGCTTTAGAGGCACCAGTGGCTCAGACACAACGGCTATTGAGCTCTGACCCCTGTACTTTGTCTAAATTCCTTTAATCCCCTAGGAAACAGGGCTGTCCAGCATTCTACAAAGCCCTCTGCCCTGGCATAATTAAGATTCTGAATTCAAAGACAGACAGTAATGAAGACATTGTTTAATATGGCAGACTTTTAAAAAAGCATAAATATTCCACAGCACTGAGCCCGAGCGCATTGAAGCTTCACTTATTCCTACAGTATTTGCAAATTTCCTGCAACACTGGAATCATTGTTTTGTGCTCATGCATGGAAACCAGATAGTACGGAATGTCCTTGAAAGACTATCAATTTAATTTTTTTTCTTTTTATCCTCCAGCTTTGGTTTAAAACCCAGGCGGTAAGAGTTTCCACTTTCAGACTAACTATATCCCTAATTGCCAAACGCACCGCGATGAATGGTTCTGACATAAACCATAACTGCTGTCCGAGTGCAGATGCATTCAGCGTTAGGCTTAGTTTGACATAAACAACATGCACTTAAAAAAAATCCTCCCTTAAAAAAATTCGGAAACAGAAAAGAGCGGAACTGTCGACAGTAAAATGAAGTCCCAGGTCTTAGGAAGCTCTCTCTGGGCAGAAGTCAGGGAAGAGCCCGGTGCTGTGACACGTGAAGGGCCTGGGACTGCACACAGTGGTGGAAGAGCTACTGACCACGGGCCCCTCTGCTGTCCTACGGCAGATCTGCGGTCGCAGACTCCCAGTGCAGGAACGGTGGCCAGTACCGTCCAGGGCTGGGTCACTAACGCAGCCCCTGCACAGAGAGCAACTAACGCAAGGTCTAAAGGAAGGAAGAAACTAAAAGGACTTGGCAGGACAAGCAAAAAGCACCGCTGAAGCAGTGTAAGATGAATATGTCATGGTAATACCAGTGTCTCTTCCTGTCAATGACCTGGACAGGACCAGTTATGGAGCCCCAGTGATGCCCTAAAATCTGCTTCCCCTGCTTTCCCTTGCTGGGTGGTGCAGTTAGGCAGTGGTACCTCCACACCCCCAGCTGAACTGGCACCGGCTCTTGGACCGGGCCAGGGGACGCAGCCTGGGGAGTCTCCCCTGGCTGGGCACCGTCCTGAGCCAGCAGCGCTCTCCTCTAGAAACTTCCCTAGAAAAAGGGCTGGAGACTTCCAGCTCGGCTGTGTCCAGCAACAGGCACACAAGAACAGAAAGTGGCAGTTGTCTGGGGTACGTACGGTTTGATTTGTTGCCTCGGGACTCATACCCTCCTTCCTGACGGTGAGGTCGAACGTATACTCCACATCTGCTTCTAATACAGCTTTGGAAATTGTGACAATTCCTTCCTTGGCACTGAAATTCAGAGAGCACCCTGCAGCCGAGCTCTGCTTTCAAGGAGAAAAGAACTTTCAAACCCTCCTTGGTACGGGTGCACATCGGGTTAGTCCACAGCCAAAACATTCAGGTCCACACAAAGTCACTGTTACAGATCTTACTGTGCAATGCCACCGCTGGGGTGGGAGAAACGGGGTGGTGTGTGGCCATAAAGCACATTATCCTATTCTTCAGGTTAGTAAGCAGTACTTGGAATACTCCTGCATTTCATCTGACTTCATATTCTTATTTTATAGCAATTAATTCTTCATTAAATAGCTTACAGACATTGCCAAACAACACAAAAAAGTTCACATCGAACTCAAAAGTCTAATCCACGCACACTCCGCATCTTTCTATTCTGAGGTAAAGATAGAAAACAATGACTTTTTACATGCAAAACAATCCCACATTCAATCAAAAAACGCTCCTGATCCAAAGAATCTGAGGGGCAGTCCTCCCTTGCCCTTCTATCGCTGTAGGGTCAGACCATTTCAGTGTGTGAGGACAGTGACCTGCTAGTGACCACCGTGACCGTGACCTCGGGTCACTTGACTCCTCCAAAGTCTAACTTTGGCCCCTGCTGAAATTGGAGACATTTAACCATTAACGGGAGAGGGACCAGAGCCCTCGGCCCCCCGGCCTGCGGTCAGCAGCTCCATAATGGAAGCAGCGACGCTGAAACGGTGAACCAGAGGCCAAGTACAAAGGCAGCAGCAATGCGAATGCCCCAGCTCCCAGCGCCGACACCCCCGCCCGGCCCGGGGACGCTGCGCAGCAGCGGGATGCAGCAGGCTGCGCTGCACAACTCTCCGCAGCGATATTTGTACCGTCACCCTGAGCTGGGGATTGGGAAACCTTTGCAACCCTCCTTCCAGAGCGGCTTTGTTAAAGATGCTCACAAAAGCTCCCCTCAACACCATTCCAACCCAGACATGTGCTTGTAGTGGAGCTGACGTGCAGTTGGAGCTCCCAAACGATCACCCTCTCTGGCTGTGCAAAGCTGCTCTTACCTTGGAGGAGAACGTACAAGACCAATCGTATAACAACGGAGTCTGTTCACCGTCATCCAAGTTCGGGTCATAGGATTTTTCTCCATCCAAGATTAAGTCCTGAGTGTTGGACCATACCCGGTACGATCCCCCATCAATGATTGGGACCAGCTTACTTGGTATCACAGTTACATTGGCAAAGATGCTTTTGGACAGCGGGGTATCTCCAAAGGAGACAATAAAGATGAAGCAATAGTTCCCAACCTCCAGGGCAAGCTTCGGTATGACTAACTGGGGCCTGTTCACATCAACGTTTGGCAGGCGGATCCTGCTGGAGTCATCCAAGTTCATGCAGCTGGGTGCTCGGTAGATCTCCCATAGGTGCTCTGTCTGGTACTTGATGCATCCTCGGAGGTCAATCTGTGCCTCTAGGTAGTTCCTCTGGGACCGCTTCATGACTACTTGTGGGGGCAAGGCTAACTCCACCTCTGGCTCCTCACACTCCAGGACTTTGACAGTGACAGTGAGGTGGGCTATGAAGAAGCTGATGAGATTGGTGGCATTCACCTCCACCAGGTAATCCCCAGGGCTCAGGTAAGAATAGTTGGCAACTGCAACCCTGGTCATTTGAGTGGAAGAGCCATCCCCAAAGGTCCACAGGAACTCAACACTCCTGCTGCTGGGCACCACTGCTGCTTCAAACAGTGCCGTCCTGTTGACAAAGGCATTGGAGGCAGCGAGGGAGACTTGGACTATCGGGTCTTGGACCTGGATGGTTCTGGTGATATTGACACCTCCCAAGTCATTGAAGGCATTGAGGTGAATCTCGAGCAGCCCTGCAGCTTCTGGCGTGTAGGAAACACTCTCTCCTGCCACAGTGACCACGGATCGACCTTGCTCTTTCCACAGGGAGAACTGCCAGGAGAATGACACACGCGAGCCACTTCCCACCTGGGCACTGAAGCTCTTCTCCGTGCCCGTGGGCATGCCTTCCTCACAGCAGTTCAGGAGCCTGACATCGCGGATGGCCTCCAGCACAGAGATGAGCACCTGGGCGTGCGCAATGCTGATTTGGTTCTGCACTGTGACGGTCACCAAATAATCACCGCTCTTGGTGAACTCGTGCGTGTACTTGGACCCGTTGAGCACCACAGAGTAGTCCCCGCTTATGCTCACCAAGTAACTCACAGAGGTACCCGACAACATCCTGATCACAAACGTGACCTGTTCCCCTGGCTCCACCACCTTCTTGCTGGCAAGAACTTCCAGTCCTTGAATCCTGTCCAGCACTGAGATATTCCTGCTGGCCAGAGCCCAGCTGATGTCATTCGATGCATTCAGGTAGACTGTATACAACCCTGCTGTGGGGAACATGACTGCCACGGACTGGCCCGTCAACGTGCCATTTGGCACCTCCCAAAACCATGTCACTTCAGTCCCCTTCTGCAGCTCTCCCTCGAAGACCACCGTGGAGCCTGATGAGACATACCTACAGTCCAGCTCTGCGGTCCCTATACTCAGGCCCTCTATGACCTCCTCTACACAGATATAAATTGTTGCGTTGGTTGAATCCAGCTTGTTTTCTGCTCCAATGACAACCTCTATTACTCCAGGGCTTTGGAAGGAGTGTATAATAAAGGGTTCAGAGGTAAGAGGAGAGAAGCCATCCTCTAGGTACCAAACATACGTGATGCCAGTGCCACTGGTTATGGTGGTACTTATGTTAACAGAAGCATTAATTGCAACTGGGTTGGGGAAGGCATAAGGCTTTAAAAGACCAATGCTTTCAATGAACTCCAGTGTCCTGTTAGCAGTTGCGCATCCCAGCATATTAGTGGCTTTCAGATAGACAGTGTAGTTTCCAGCTTCTAGGACGCTCAAGGAGAAGGTTTTCCCAGTGAAGGTCTGCACAGCAATGCCATCTCTTTGGGCCACCCAGCTGTAAGAGATGTTTGTTCCCTCCCTTACCACAGCCTGCAAATGGAGTGTTTTGTTCGTTGGGAAATAGAGATCCTCCACCAGGTCACTGCTAACCACCTGCAGGCCTTCAATCTGCTCCAGGACGTAGATGTAGATGCTGTCCTGCAACGAGCTGATCTTGTTCTCTGCTGTCACGATGACATTGAATGTGCCCACGGACCGGAAAGTGTAGGAAATTGTGGAGGAGCCTTGGATAGGAGTGCACCGGTCACAGAGGATCCACGAGTAGCGGGTGGCACTGCCAGCTACAAGCGTGGCTACAAAACTCACCGAACCATTTAATGGCACCACGGTCCTGCTGGCATTGATGGTCAGCCCATGGAGCCGACGTTTCACTGTGACGTCAATGACGGTCTCATTAATGCTCACATCGTTCTGGCCCGTCAGAGTAATAGTGTAATGGCCGGTGTTGTTGTAGGAGTGGGTAGCGATTTGGCCAGGCTGCGTAGTGCCATCTCCAAAGTCCCAACAGTACCTCACTTTGGTTCCGTTCATGCTGGCGGAGAACAGATAGATCTGGTTCAGCTCCAGAACACTTGTCCCGTTATATTCAATCTTTGCTACCCCAACTGGTTCCTGGACTTCCACAAATGCTGTGTCGTTGTTGAAAGAGACATTGTTGGAGACGGTCACCGTGACCAGGAAGACCCCTGTGTTCTTGTAGGTGTAGGTCACTTCAGTCCCACTCGATCTAGTGGACTCATTGTTCCCGAAATCCCAGCGGTAGCGGTACTGGTAGAGCGGCATGGCGCTGACCTGGAAGCTGCTCTCTTCACCGAGCCTCACAAACTGTTTGGAAGGGAGAAGGGTGACGTTGACTATCTCTGGCTCCACACAGACGCTGGTGAAATAGTGAGCCTTGTTAAACCTGCTTGAGAGAGTCAGGGAGAGGGGGAATGTCCCACTTCGGGTGAAGTTGTGCACCACCACAGGGTCCCCACTGATTGTGACATTGGATGAGCCGTCTCCAAAAGTCCAGTCAAAGATGTATTCATCAGGATTCCCTGTCACATATGCAGTGAGCCGCACATCTGGGTGCTCCGGGATGCAAGAGGTAGGCTCTATTTTGAGTACTTCCAGGACAAATATCCGAACAGGGACAGTCTGGGAGACAGAGTTCACAGGATTCACAGCTGTCACGTTCACCGTGCAGTTGATGTCCTTTATGTACACATGTTCTACCACTGGCACCTGACTCCTCAGCACCGTCCCGTCCCCCATATCAAATATCCACGTGATACTGTCCCCCGTCTGCACTGAAGCATTAAGGGTCACAGACGCTCCCAGCTCTGCTGCCTCATCTGCGGAAACACGGAGCCCAGTTATCTCTTCAAACACTTGGTAGCACTCAACTGTCTCCACGCTGCTGATGGTGTTGTTTGCTGTCACGGTGATGTTGTATACCCCTCTTCTGGAGTAGCTGTACGTCACTGCAGACTGGCTCTCGGTGAACGGTGAGGACCCGTCCCCGAAGTCCCAGGTGTACACGACGCCGTAAGGAGACGGCAGTGGATTGGCTCTGAAGGTGACTGGATGGCCTACAACCAATACTTCCTCCTCTGCTTCCATCTTCACATCAATCAGATAACTATGGATGTGAACTGGGGTCAAGTGGGTGAGGTTCTCAAACTGGTTTGACACGAGAACCACCAGGGCATATTCGCCTGCACAGGAAGAGAGCAGAAAAAGACCGGTTGTGAGAACATGCTCGTGAAACAGCTTCCTCAGTCCTGCAGCAGTGTGGGGAGCGTGGCAGGGGACCGCAGTGCACACACCCTGGGCTTCCCTCCTCCGGCCCAGGCCAGGCAGGAATTACAACCAGGCCATGCACATGACGACCAAACACCAAGAAAGAAGCCAGTCCGACAGATACAGAGAAAGTATTTTCTTTCTGTTCGCTCACAAAACAGAGCCCCTTCCCGCTGCCGGCAGCAGAGCTCCCCACCCCCCTTCCCATCGGCAGCTCCCCTGCCGCTCATCTACCTGCTGGGACTGCCCAGAGAGGGGCCTGTGTGTGGTGGACCTGCTTCTAACAGCGTGGACAAACTTCTACAGTTGCAGAGGATGGCAATTGCTGGAAGCTCCCAGCCACTCTGGCTGTTTGCTCAGGAACGAGGTAATGACTTTCAAGCCTTTGTTTTATTGGAAGGTGCCTTGTAACCCTCACACAACAAAAATAGCTGAGCCCCTTCTTCCCCAGAGAACCGTCCTGAGCCTACCTGGGTCTTGATAGACGTGTGAAACATTGTGCTCAATTACAACCTCATGGACACTGGGATCAGGAACGAGGAAAGACTTGTTGTAGGGAGGTCGGAAGAGGTATGTCTCCTGGGCGCCATCTCCAAAATCCCACCTGGAGAAACATGCAAACCATGTTACACTGCACTACAGGACAATCATAGAAAGCCCAGAGGAACCCTGGCCCGGTCTAGGGCTGTCTTTCAGGCTCAGGGCTGGGGTTTTCAGAAAGGCTGTAGGAAATACAACGCCAACTATCAAAGCAGTAGCTGTGCCCAATGCTGCAGAATCATTGCTGTGAGAGGAGTATAGCACTGGTAAGAAGAGGAGGAATCCAATATCAAAGCAACGTTGCAATCCTTTAAAGGAAGAGTATTTCAGCCTGAACTACAGGTCCCAGCCAGTGTGACAGAACCTCACTTGCAGGGATTTCAAATTAACTAGACAGCAGCTGAGAAATGGGCTGTTTGACATCAGCTGGCCCTGGGAAGAGAAATAGTGCAGGCAAGGCTGGTAAACTATGCACAGTATGTTCCTAAGTTCAGGAAACTTGCGAAGGACTCACAGGAACATAGCATCCACAGCTGAATCAACCCGAACTCTTGCTGTAAGCTCCACGGTGCTGTTCTGAGGGAGGACCGGCAGGACACCCAACACAGTCAGGTTCTTCATCTTATTCATCATCTCCACCGTGACGTTGTAATTGACCGTAAAGTTACTGACGTGGTTGGAGGCGGTGAGCTGGGAAGGACAGTGGGACAAAGAATGCATCTGGGATCTCCTTGCCGTGCCACCCTCTCCTGAGAGCGGGGCTTCGCTGTCTGAAGAGGTCCCCCAGGCAGGTGAGAAGGTTAGGTCAGAGAAGAGTAGTGGACAGGGAGGCAGGGGCAATAGCCTCAGTGGGCACTGAAAGCAGCACAGACTGGAAGGTCACCTAGCCGGCAAAGCCACCTCTTGCTGGAACCACATCTCCACCACTAAAGTCAGTCCAAGGAAGGACTGGTTCTACAGCAAGAGGACAAGGAGAACAGCCTCTCATCCTGAGACTCCTCTGGCTCCAAACTTGCCGGTTACCCTTTTGCCTGCTCCGAGGTGCCCTGCACACTGTCTCCAGCTGCTAAGCACAGGCACTTGCTGCCACCGAGGGGGCAACAGCCACCCATTTTCCTTAGGACAGTGGCAGACGAGTGGCTCCAAGCACAGAGAGCGGGGATGGGAGAGAATCGTAAAACCAATCACGCCAAGTGCAGCTCCAGCATCCTGGACGGTGGGCACAGAGCAGGAGAGCAAAGTTGGGCAGAGGAGGGAAAGGAAGAATGGTTGGGCAAGAGACCGAAGAGACATGACAGTAGAGCAGGATCCTCAGGATTATCTAGGCATGTAACACTGACACGGCACCTAATGGCGAAGCATCTTGCCACCTCCTCACCTGCAGGAGAGCTGAGCTGCTGACAGAAGGGACCCTTCAAACCTGGTTTAATAGAGACCTCCCACCCCAAGAGATAAAAGAAGTTTGTGCCTAGGCTTCTGCAGATCTGTTACACTGAAGCCAGTCAACCCCAGACTAATGCCACCTTGTCAACTCTGTAAGTAAAAGCAATCCAGGCTTGTCAGCACAGTGCTTCGCCCAGCAAATTAGTGCTACTCAGCATAGTGCTGCACCAAGCAAGTTAGTGCTAGCGTGCCCTCGGAGCTAGGGCTGGTGTCGCTTCAGGAAGCCAGCAGTTACCCTGCAAACGGATCGAGCAGCTCGGAGCCAGACCAGGGCTCTGCATGGCAGTACAGGGCATGATACTGGCCAGAGATAAACTGTTCCACAAGAGATGCCTCCCTCTGCCCAGACTCTCTCCCCTGTCCTTCTTCTGGGGTCATGACAAAACCCAGCGTCCCAGTCTGCACCAGTAGAAAGAGAACAGGACAAAGACCAGAAGAGCTTGTGGCAGAAGCTCTGCCCTGCCTGTGAAAGCCTGACGTTTGCATCCTGCCTCTGCCTGGTTCTTAATCCACACCTCCTGCCTGCCAAAGCCGGGGCCAGCACCCTGCAGCAGGGCTCCCTGCCTCATTCCTGCTGGGGAGGAGTAAGGACAGACGCTCCAGGAACAGAAAGGAGAACATTGGAGAAAAGAAGAGAAAGTGAAGACAGTGAAGTCGGCTGTAATGGAAGAACAGGAAGAAACTTACTATTTGCATTTGCAAGAGCAGCTCAGTGAGAAATAGCAGACGAGCTCATTAGGAGCACAGCAAAATCCTCCCCAGCTCAACTCTGCCTTCTCCTCTCCCTGCTGCTTTTCCTGCTTCGTTTGTGGGCTGAGATGGAACCCCCGGATTGAAATGGTATCATGGGAAAGGCCTTGGCTTACCGAAAGCTTGTACACAGCTGGGCTTTGGTAGATAACGTTGAAGACAACATTGTAAAAAGTGAAAGATGGCTTATCATCTACTGTCCACCGGAAAGTCACATCTGACCCAGCTTCCATCACAGGGACGTAGCTCTGAAAGGCATGAGGACATTTTATACCAGTGCAAGAGAAAAGCATGCACAGTACTTCCCAGGAGATCTCCAGCTGAACTGGAGAGGGAGCAGAGCCAGACTGGGAGGCATCACACACGTGTAAGACAGCGCCCTCAGAGCATGACACAGAGGTGCAAAATCATCTGTGGCTTTGTTGCTGATAGAGAAATGCCAACCCTGACTCCATAAATCCACAGCAGAGCTGGGAGCAGAACCCATGCTGCCTGCTCCCACACCCTAGAGCTCTGCCCTTGTGATCAGGGCTCTTTCTTGCTGGCTAAAAAACTTTCCGGTACCTTTGCGGAAACAACTCAGCTTTAGCTACACCAGTAAGCTGAGTCTCTGACCCTCGTCCGTTGACGGAGCCTGACCCAAAGGCTAAAATGGTTGACCTGCACTGGGCAGGGCAGGCTCCCTGCTCACTCCTAGAGTGCCTCCTGAGCAGGCTGTGGTAGCCAGGAAGGGTGAGACCAAGAGGCATTGCAGGCACAGGGTTCTGCTATTAGCAGCCAGAGATTGAACAGAGCATCTCACAGATCCCGATGGGCAGTTATGGAACAGGTTCCTAGAGCTCGGCTGTAGCTCTGAAAAAAAGACTGCAAACACCAGAGTAACTCCGAGACTTGGAGGGATGGGTGGATGAAACATTTTTATAGCTTCAGCCAGCTGATGGAAAGATTTAGTATAGTAAATCTGAACACCTAAAGGAATAACTACCATGACAAGCCGAAAGAAGGTAAATACTGGCCTTTCATGAAGCCTCCGCTTTTCTGTGGAACTGGAAAGCCAGTGTCCCCCTCAAAGGAGGTGCTGCCTTACCTCTGAGGTAATTAAACACAGGGCTGAGCTGCTGGAGAGCATCAGTGCTTTCTGCCACATGCCTGTGTCTGCAGCAGCGCTGTCTGCATGGCCGGGGAGCTGGCGCCTAGCAGCAAGCAGCACTACACCTGACCAGTGTGGAGCTGAGCCCCAGCCCTCCTCGTAAGCCAAACCCACGTCAGCTAAAAACACTACCAACCAATTGAAAGCAGCAGACATCACTCACCACTCGTGTATTTAGCAGGACTCTGCTCTCAGGGTCAGGGGTGGCCCGCAGCCCGCGGATGGGCTCCTCCACTTTCACCGTGACGGTGATGTTCTGGGAGCTCACAGCGTTCTCCGCAACGAGCACATGGGTGCTCACCCCCTCCCTGAGGCCGCTCAGGCTGACCACAGCAAACCAGGTGTCGTTGGTCTCCCTGGCACAGTCTGCTACGAGCGGTTCGACAGCCACTGGGCAGGACCCCTTGAAGGGGAAGGTGTGGTTGTCCCCGAACCAGCTAGCTGTCGCGTTCACCCCTGAGGAGAGTTTGACGACCAGGGTGGTGTGGTTGGATGGTAGGTAGACCCTGCCGCCCTGAGGAGCGGGATGGATGACACGCAGGCCTGACACCCAGGAAGTCACCCAGAAACTGCAAGACAGATTGGCGCTGAAGACCCCGTTGTCCACGCTGGCTCTGACCGTGTAGCGACCCGGATGCTCCAGCCCCGCGTTGTGGGGGCTGATCACCGGGACCAGCTGTTCCTCGGCGTAGCGAACTCGGAGAGAGCAAACAGTGTTGTTTATCCAGGTGGCACCGATGGAGCTGTCGGACAGGCCAAGTGCCCACTCTGAAGAGTTCGTGATTAAGACGTTGGTCCTGTAAGGGGATGTGGCACTTGGCTGGCACTGGAGGAGTAAGCCCGAGCCTGCGTTGTGCTGGATGCTGAAGATGTCCTTGGGCCTGACAAAAATGTTTTCTTTTCTGAATGTGACCTGCAGAGAGAGGAGGTGTTTTTTGATTAATGCCTCAAATCAAGAGCACTCAGCACCCAACTCTTTCCTGGGCAAGACAGCTGGATTTACTGCCAAGTGGAAACCAACAGAAAAGCCGCAGATCCGAACGCAGCATGGGGAGACATTTCGCCACCCTGCTCTCCTTGGCCACTCTGAATTACAAGTGTTCACACGGAAGGCAGCTTTATGCTCTACCTCCACTTCGTAAGTGCAATGGGAACAGCCCAGGAAATCTGCACAGCCTTTTGACCGTCTGCTACTGCAACAGGTTACTGCAGGAGGTCCATGGCTTAGAGCGGGGAAGACAGAAAATGGTGGCATTTGTGACACTGGGCAACTCCTTTCACTTGAATGGACTTCAGCATCTCCATCTGCAAACCAGGAACAATTCTTTATTTCCCCAAAGCACTCGAGAAAACTGCCCCACCTACTCACTGGTTACAGCAGCTAATAAACACTGACCAGATACTGGGAAGATGGGCCAGCTGGTATTGAGAAGAGAAATTCCTTGATGAGTTCATAGCTGAGCTGGCTCTCATCGTACTGAAGGGAAACGGGGGTAGGGCTGCTGGCAAGAGAACTGTTGGCACACTCGGTTGCGTTGCAGCAATTGTTTAGTGACGAGCACAAATTAGTCAAATGACACCACTGGAAACCAGGAGGACATTCAAGTAGAGTCCAGTTCCCGTCATCCTGAACAGTGTGGAATGGTTCTGTAGCATTTTTGCCCTCTTGGTCGTCTGGAAGAAGTGAAAGAGAAAGCAAAGATCACCATTCTGACCAGTACCACTTCTGGTGGACAACTTCACTCCAAATTCACTGTTTTTCCCCTCTCTTAGTAAAAGCTGCAACTGCAATGCATCTTGGTACTTCGTAAGACAACTGTCCTGTTTTACAGGAAAAGCTCACAAAGGCACAAAGATTGTTAAAAGCAGTTAGTCTCTTTTCCAGCGAAAATGCACCGATTCGCAATCTAAGAGAGATCTATGCTCAAGCAAAAGCGAGTCCAAGTAAAAGCAGAGCTGGCTTTGACACTGAAAACACATTAAGCAACTTTTCTGAAGTTAATGTTTCCATGTTAAAGTATCAGCTTTTCAGTGTCAAAAAATATCCTTTTGTAACCAGCCAACCCCATGGCTAGAGCAAACATTCTGCTGCAAAATTAATTGTTGCCAACACTGACTATTGAGCTGTTGTACAAGGAATAATGGGCTTATTAGATTATCTCATCCATCAGGAAGAAATGGGCTCAGGAAAACGTTCTTCCTTCTTAACCTGTGGGGCCAGATGGACCAGAAGACATTCCCTTTTGACATGTCCTGTCTTCCCAAAGTAGAAAAGAATAGCTCAGATTAATTCACTTCTACACATGTTCCTAAAACTTACAGTTTCTTCTCCAAGGCAACCTCAGGCTGTCCAATCATGCCTGCAGATTTGCACTTGAGTCTCCTCAAAAAACAGAACCAAATCTCTGAGCCTTCAAGGCTTCAAAGCTTCTCCTTTGAAGACAGAGGGGCCACAAGGCCACACACACCCAGTTTGACAGGGTCCTGATGGTGTCAGCTCTAACAATACCACAAGTATTGAGAGGAGGTGCCTCACCTTCTCCATCTATCGGTCTATGCACCTGGAACCTCACTTGAACAGGTTGATGCAGTTCCTGTGTCACAAACTCCAGGGCAGTCAAATATCCCTCATGCCTGAATGCCAGCTCAGGGAACACCATCACCTGCAAAACAGACAAGGCTCTCACCCGCCTGCGTCTCCCTGGACTCCCTCTGCAGCCGCAGGAGGAGCAAACTCTTCTTACCTCCACAGCTTGCCACGGAGCTGACAGCACATCTTCTGTCACATTTTTCACAGCCTCATGTGTGTCAAACATAGGGTCTCCCACAAAGAAGTTTTCGGCATTTAAGAGAACTCCTGTTTACAAAGGGAATATTTGAGCCCGTGAGACTCGGCAAGGCCTGAAGCTATTCCCCCACCCTGCTCATGCTTGCTCACACCGTGCAGCAGGGCTGTAGCAGGGCTTGGACCACTCAGGAATCTGTAACTCCAGCTTTACTGGAGAAGCAGCTGCCATAATCCTGTAGTTTCATTTTTCTTCTTACAGGTGTTTTGATTTCTTTCTCTTCCTGCACAAGTAATGTTTGCATTTGCACCTCTCAGCAGCTTTGACTTCTAGGAACTCTGCAAACACTTCTCCCTTCCAACACCCCATCACTTGCTTCGAATTTTTGAGCACAAGGTACACTCCACATCCTTCCTGTCCCCCTGGACTTCATGGGGAACGTGGCCAGGACCAGCTGGTTTCCACCAGTGGCAAACGCCTCTGGCTCATTCCCATCCAGGTCAGGCTCTGGGGATGGAGCGCAGCCCGCTGATGCTGTCCCTCCTACCAGGGCCAGTGGGCTCTCTGCCTAGCGCTGGCTTTTCCTTCTTTCCTACATCTTCTCCCATATTTTGTGTCCTTTCAGCTTCTCTTTCTTACTCCCTACACCGCTTTGGCAGGTCTGGGAGGCTGCACAAACACAAACCTGCACAGCGCACACTACATAAAAGCTCACCTCAGGATCTCCAAGGCCCTATACTCTTTTAAGTCACAAGACCCCAACATCTCACAAAGTACAAGGTGCCAAGGACAGCAGGAGCCGTCGAGGCAGCACCACGGCCTCAGATCCTGGCAGCAGCAGAGACTGCTCAAATAAGAGAGAAAAGCTATTTCCAAAGCTCTGCCTCAGAGCTTTGCTCCTCCCTCTCCTCCTGTTGATGGCAAAGACTGCAGTGGGCCAAATTCTTCCCTTTGGGCCGAGGCCAGGTTTCTGAAAGTTTATCCGTCAAGCCCCTGTTGGGAATACTGGGGTTGTTGCTAGTCCCGCTTGATCTGGGGCGATGCTTTGGATGACCCCCTCCACGCAGCCCTATTTTTCCTTGGCACACGCCAGTGAGCAGGACAGCCGCCTGCCCACGCCGCCAGCGGACAGCAGGAGAGGAGCAGAGCCCACCTTTTGGCTTGTACTCGCAGACGTAGCTGTGCTTGGCCATGCACAGGTCTGTGTTACACTGGCCCGTCGGGCCCATCCGGACACAGTGGTCAGCGTTTGACGGATGGGGTTCTCCTGGCAGCCAGTTCTGACAGCTCTCCAGATTAAATCCTTCGCCTCTTTGCTGCGCTCCGGTGCTTGCAAAATCATTGAATCCAATCCAGACATCGAGGCTCCTTCAAAAAAAAAAATAAAGAAGGGGGAGGGATTTCAGGAAATCGTGAATATTAGAAAGATCTGGGACAGGTGCCATCTATGGTTCTCTATGAAAATAGTCATCTTAGCAACAACAGCTTCATCCGGGTGTCACAGGCTGTGTTTAATGGAGCCTTTTGGTTACTGAAGGATGTCAGTATCTGTTCTACCACCAGAACCTGGCTCTTCGGTAAGAGCTCCTTCACGGCACACCATCCTGCTATCCACTGGCCCTTCAAACCTCTGTCCTACAGAAAGCCACCTGCCCTCTGACGTGCTGAGGGCACAGCTGAGCCAAAAGGATGCAGAGAGAGCAAGGAACACCGTCACTGCAGTGCAGCGGAGCTGGGAGGGAGCAGCAGCTCAGGGGGTCCCTGTGTGCAGCTGAGTCAGCCCCTTGATGATCGCCGCCCCACAGCTTGGGTCACCCCGTTCCCAAAATGCCAGCCTCTCTCGCTCAAGTTTCACGAGGAGCCGGTTAAAGGTTCCACCAGCACCACAGAGCTTGTGACATACTGGTAAGCACTGATTCATGCCAGCCACAACTGGTACAGCACAAAAATATCAGAGAGGATAATGAGATGTCATCGGTTGGCGAGCAGAACGAATTTTTATTGCTTTCAGAAATTCCCAGCACCCCCTCCAATTGCACATCTTCTGCTTCTCCAGGTTGGAGTTGCTTCCTTCATATCAATATGTTTATCAGTATCACCTTGCTGGCCCTCCCCGCGGGCATGGGGGGCCGACGGCCACCCGTGGGGGCTGGAAGGGCTGAGACCAGCTCTCCCACGGCAGAGTAAACCCTGCACGATACAGGGGAGTGGGACTACCCGCAGACTAAGGGGTATCAGCAGGCTGACTGGAAGCTCGGACACCTCTCAGGAGAGCAGTTTGTCGGAATGGCCTGCCTGCACTGCGGCTTGAATGACCCTCACAGACCCTTTCAAGCCAGACTGAGTCATCGCTTGAGAGGAATGGTATGGTCGAACAAAACTGTCTAAAAGAGCTGCATCCTTTAGAAATCTTGTGCTTCATTTGCGCAGACCTGTGGAGTTTGCCACTAGTCAATTCTCCACTCCAAGTGGAACCAGGACGAGTGCAGGATTAGACCTCGGACGGTGCCAGGTCCGCGAGCTCCTGTTCAAACCGGGGCATCCCTGATGCGGCTGCTGGGGGATCATCAGCTCCTCAGCCACCACTGAAAGGCAGCAGCCGCCTGGGGACAAGGCACTGGCAGCAGAGGCCAAAGCACTGCAGGCAGATGAACCCCACATACAAAAGGAACTGCCAGGATCATTTTAGGAAGATGAAATGTCCCTTCCACATTTGTAAACTGGCTGAATCCCAGCAGAGATTCTGGTGGAAAGTGCTGAGCGGTCTTTCATAGCCACAAACAGCCTGGACAACTGTTTCTAATTGCACCCAGCAGAAAGTGAGGCATTTGTTCCATATTAACTTCTGGGGGGTGGGGGGGGGAACAGCCTCACCATGCACCCTTCAAAGCCCCCGGCTCCTTCCCCTCGCTCCCTCCTGCAGGTTGCAATAAACTCTGCCTTGCCCCTTTGCTCCAGTGTGCTCCCAGGGTGGTACAACTGCTCTGCAAAACAGCAGACCAGGGAGGTAATCGGTGTCTCTCCACCAGTAGGCTCAGGCCAGATGAAATGATTAATGAGGTCATGCTGAAAAACGATGACAAAAATAACTGTTCCGTGAATCAGTAGTTTTCACTGCAAATAAGATTAAAAAATAAATAACCGCTATGCTCTGCTCCCGAACCACTGGCAGGGGATTAGGGAGACCAGGCTAGGAAACCGCCTGTTTGCTGCTGTTAGTAAAACTCGATAGCGATTTTCCTTTTCTAATTCCAGCTATGATCTAACTGCAAGTCATCAAAAGGGAAAAAAAAGTAGGCTGGCTGGCTGGCTTCCCACCTCTGCCCCACTGCCTGGCCCATTACCTTGCAGAGAGGAACAGGAGGGGCCACGACACCCTCTTCTGAAGCGAGATGTGAGCATCCCCCTGCCTCTGAGGAAGGAACGAGCTGCCTTGCTCGGGGCAGCAGGAGCAGAATGAAGCCTGAGGAAGCCTGGAAGGGGAGAAGGGCTCCTTGCACTGCCTCAGAGGGGAAAGCGGGGTCCCCTGGCAGGGGTGTGGGCTTGAGCACTCTGCTTCTGGAGGTGGGGAGGGGACCAGCTCAGCGCATGCTGCTCCTGGGGAGGCCATCAAATGACAGGAGTAAAGGAGAGGAGAGAGTGGTCCTCGCCGCTGCATGATCTAATGGGAAACAGATATCTGCTTCTGTCATTTTCCCACAAGAAACTATGGGGGTTGCATATTCCAAAAACCTGCAGCTCGGTTGATTTGTCTTTTATCACCAGGGAAATCGCATCCTGGAACTGCCTCATTCATGTTTATCTGAATGGATTAATAAAACAAATACATGAAATAAAGGGGGCTGGGAAAGAGAGCAACGTGAGGCAGCAGCTGGGAAACAGCTTGGGCGGCTCATTCCCTTCTGAGGTCTCATGCTTTCTTTGCACTGCAGTCCATCAAAGCCCTGCACGCAATGCCTGATAACTCAGAGCACCGACTGACCAGCCCCTAACCCGCGGGAAAGGACAGACTCCTCTTCCTGAGAGCAGGGACCACATGTTTACAATCTCAGGATAAATCCCAGTGTGAAGGGAACAGGGCAAGGATACAACATTTGGGGAGAAGGGGCTGCCAGACCTTTGGCAGGACCGTTCAAGGCCTACATCACCAGCAGCTGCTCCCTTTGCATGTGCTTTCTGGGCCGTCTTTATTAAGGGGCCATCTCCAGCATCTGCCTCCGGGAGCGCTGACAAGAGCTGTCAGACCCCTGAAAGCTCTCCTGGTCGTCCTCCCCCCCCAAGACGGCTGGTTGCAGAAAGGACACTCAGAGGGTCGGATTTAATCAAAGGCTGACGCTTTCAGTGCTCTCTGTTTATAAAGCCCAAGCCCTGAGGTGGAGCAGATGCTGCTGGAGCCTGACACTCGGAGATGAGCGCTGCTCCTTCTCAGGAGGCATAAGAAGGGGAAGAGGTCTGGGCTTCAGGCTGCAGCCATGCCTGGGAGGGTGCAGGATCCCAGCTGGGAGGCAGGATTGCAGCGCTGGCTTGGGCTTTGCTAGAGCAGCTGTCATGCATGGGACAATCCGGCTGTAATTCTGCTGATGGAGGGAGCTGGCTGCGAGGTCACCCTCGGGCCCTGCCTGGCAGCCAAACACCCTCTGGACACGAGCGCCTGACCCTCTCCACGTGAGCCTGCAGATTTTGCTGAACTGCCAGGTGGAAGGTCTGCTCACCCCAGCCCCGTTTGCTCCCGACCCTGCACCTCCCTGCACCACGTCAGATGCACCCACAGGCACAAACACAGAGTACAAGATGCCCACCAGCAGCAATCCCACAGTTCCCAGTTCTGACTCCCAGCCTTCCTGCCCTATTCCCTCCACAGTCTGTAAGCAAAGAAGCCAAGTTCAGCAAGGGCTCAAGCTCTACTTTTCCCTCCTCTTTGTTCAGCAGCACCACCCCTACCATCTCCCCAGCCTGGACCCGTGTGTCTCTCCAGCCTGACTGGCTGCACAGGGGGCTTGGCGGGACCCTCCCTCTGACCCCTCTGCAGATGTGACCCCCCAGAACACAGGACCTGACCCTAGGAAAGCTTAACCCTTTCCCTCCTCGCTTACCTGATGACATGAGCGACCAAGAAGCTCTGGATCTCGGGGCTGCTCACAAAAGCCAGCTCTCCATTGCCATGCTCCTGGCAGTGCTGCTGGGCCTCCAGCCACTCAGCTTTCTCCACCACCAGCTGGTAGCAGTGGTTATTGCCCAGGAAAACCAAGCCATCAGGGGGGCACATGGGGTGAACTGCTGCATGAAGTAGAAGAACACAAGCATGATGTCCCTTCTGTGGGCCCACACACCCCAATCCAATCTAAGGAGCGAGGCTCCAGGAATGTCCCGTCCTTCTTGAAGCCCATAAACCCCCGTCGGTGTTGACCTGCACTCTGTGTGGTCATCTTCTTGGCCCAGGACAGTGCAAAACACTGCCTGGTCAGACAGGGGGGCAGGAAGTGGCCAAAGAAGTCACCCTTTACTCCTTATTGAGAAGGAATGGAAAGGGCCCAGGAGGCAGTGCCACCCCTCCCTTGGCCAGCACCTACCCAGCCCACCCCGCTTACCTCTGCCCGGCTCTCCAGCCTCTGCGGTGATGCCGTACAACACCGTGAGGCCAGTGCCACCTCTGTTGCTGATCCGTATGTCCAGACTCTCATTCGTCTTGACCAAGGAAGGACATTGCAGTTCTAACTGTTGGGGTGAAGCCACCACCTCAATTTCTGCCAGCACAGGTAAGACCTTGGCGCCCACGAAGACGGTGGCAGTGACATTGTACTGCCCAGGTAAGGCATACATGTGGACAGCTGCATTTCCAGTGGTGTTGAGAACCTCTGTCTGGTCCCCAAATTCCCACAGTAAAGTGCTGACAGCAATGGGAATACTGACATTGAAGAGCACGGCCTGGTGCAGGCTGTACCGGGGCCGGAGTCCTGTGAAAAAAACAGGCAGGTGTGCCTGGAAGGGAGAGGGGACGAGTGATGGGCCACCACAGGCCTGCCCAGACAAATGCTCAGTGCAAAATGGCAAACAACTGGAGGAAGAGTTTGATTTATGGGCAGTACCACACAAACACTGCCCCTCGGCGCTGAAACCTCCATATTCCTGGTGTTCGGCAGAGCAGAGGGCACTGCAGGTCTCCTTGGTGAGGTTCCCGGGGTGAACAGACGTGAAGAGGATGACAAGTTCAGCCCCTTCTGTGTGGTTGCTTGTCGGACACGTTATGTATCGAGCTCCTGGGGAAAGAACAGAAGAACCTCTTGCAAATTGACACTGTGAAGCCGTGGCTTGGTGAAACCCTCCAAAAAACACCACCCCACACCCCTGGGAACGGACTTCTCCTGAGAAGCTCCTACTCCAAGCATTTCCTTCTTGAGACTGGCCTGGGAAGTCTTTAATCCCTCAGCAATGATTTCCAAACTCTTTATGCTAATTAATGATGACAGAAATAACAAGCCAGTCACACAGATTTATGGAGCAGCAACACTTAGCACATAAAAGGGGTCTTTCAAGAGCCTGGCAGTCCCACGGGACACGGAGCCGCTGAGCCTGACCCTCAGAGGAGCCCAAAGGACTAGTCACCAAGTGAGACCAGGAGAAAAGGCTGTCCCTTGGCTGTCCCTTGGCTTGCTCCGGTGCAGCACGTTTCAGTGCATGCTGCCTCGGGCTTCCAGCAACAAGTCTGTAACCAAACACAGCTGGGCAGAGCGGCACATCAGGGGCACGGGGGAAATGCCACCGGATTCCCCACCAGGCCCACGCTGGAGGTGGGCAGACACTGCAGCCGCCTTCCTCCACGGAGAGAGCCAAGAGTTTCCCACCTACCTGCAGGCAAAAGCTGGTGCTAGGAAAGGAGGCAGTGCCACACCCAGCCTGCACCCGAGGGGTGTGGAAGGATGCACGTGTATGCGTTCGTGGGAAGGATGCAGAGAAACAACACATGCCTGGCTATAGCGAGCACACACACACACATGCACGGACACGTACAATGATGGCAGCCGCAATGGCCCTATTCTCAGAGAAACAGCTCATTCCCTGGAGTTTACTTCCCCCTCACTGGTTTGCAAGGGCTGGGACGTTTCTCTGCCACAAACACACAGGCAGGGCCCCTGCCACGTGCACAGCCGCAGCCCAGCTGGGACTGCCTGGCCTCCTCTCCAGCTCTGCCCACGCAACCGAGCCATGTTTGCTCCTCTGTTTCTGCCGGTTGCTACAACATCTCCCCCCCTGAACATCTCAAGAGCTCTGGCCTTGTGTGATCTTCCCATATCGTATCCATCCAACCGTCCGGCTTTCTCCACAGCCTTCCTGCAAATTTTGAGCCACTTAAGAAAAGTCCTGTGAGGAGGACCATGGCATGGGAACTGCTTTGCTTTTTAACACCAGCCTGGTCGTACTTCTTCATTCCCTGGCGGTCAGTAACAACTGTCAGTAGCTGGCAGGCTGTCCCCAGCCTACTACCACTATGCTGAATTACCCAAAAGACAGCCTCACATTATTGTTCCCGCACTAACTTAAAGTAGTTAAAGAGGGGAACAACTAATTGTCAAGAGGAATAACAGTGCCGTTGTTATTTCCCTCGGTAATTCCAGCACCAGGCAAGCAGTGTACTACCGAGGTGCTGCAAGGCTGGCGTAACTGCTGGGGAAAGTGGAGCAACCACCACCTGGGGTTTGGCCCTGCGGGAGCACTGCACTTCCTCAGGCAGCTCAGCTGGCACCCACCAGCTCATCACTGCATCCTCCCATCTTGCACTAAAGGAGATGCTCGATGCCTGCCGTGGGGAGTACTTGTTCTCCCTCCCTCTCTCTCTCTTACTTAGAGTTAGCTGAGCATCCAGGGGGCATTAGTTTTCTTAGGGCTCCCCTCCTACTCTCCAAGTAAACACCTCCCCACGTTTCTGCTAGCCAAAGCAGTCAGAAAAACACACCCAGAGCAGGCAACAGGCTGCAGATCAGGGCAGTGTTCATTCAACGCTCCCGACATGGAGCCCTGTCACCTGCAAAGATTCAGCTTCGCGTGTCCTCAGGTCCCATCAACTCCAAGAGATTTCACTGCTTAAAAGTCAGACTGCTAAATCTTGAGAGAGTGAAAGCCTAAGGCTGGAGGTCATGGAGCTAGTGCCCTCTGATGGCTGCCTGAAGCTTGGGCTGCAATGAGTTTGCTCATCTCAGCCCTGGTGTGACTGACTCCAGCCTTCAGGCATGAGGGTATAGTCATACGCTACCATTATTTGCTTAATTAGATTAGAACTGGTGACTTGAGGAATAAGGAGGTCTCGATATGATCCCAGCACCCCTTGGGCCCATCATTTCCACTGGTTTAGTCATCTCCCCCGCCACAGCCCGCAGCGTTTCCTTACCACAAGTAGCATTGACGAACGAGACGTCGAAGAGGGAAAGGTTTGCCACCTCGGCAGGGTGGGCACATCTCGTATCTGACGCCTGAATAACTTTCACTTTTCTGTCTTCCACCCAGTGGGGCAACCAGGAAAGTTTGCAGTCACAAACAAATGGATTCCAACTTAAGTTTCTGTAACAGGGAGATCAGGCGAAAGTCAGGCATTAACGTGACATGTGCTAAGTGCTAATTACAGCAGCGTGCCGATCCCTCGCTGTTCCCATCTGCGCCGCTCCACCGAAATGCTTCAGAAAGATTGGCGAGGGGAGTTAATGAATAGGGAATCAAGCAATAATTAACATGATTTTTCTAGAGGCTAGAATTAGGCGAGTACTTCAAGTACTTTTTCACTCCACAAATAATTGTTGCAATTAGAAGCAAATTACAGACACAATCTTATATTTAAAATAGTCTGCCATCTAACAGCCATTGGATGTAATGGCAGCCTCTCCAGCTAAGGGAGACTATTTACAGCTCCATTAAAAAATAGCTGAGAATAAAATTGATCTGTCAAAAAAGAAATGCAAAGTCAATGATAATCTTTCCATGTGGCAGTTTAATGAAAAGATGGAAACTTTAATTGCAGCTAAGCTTGATCCAAATTACAGCCTTTGGCATTCAGCTGCGAACGGGACAGAGATGGAAAGCTGTTTGTTTAGCTGACGCCAGCTGGGCTGGGCTGCCACAGGGGCTGAACCCAGGATTTTTATACTGAAAGCACCACTTTGCCGACCAGCCTTAGCAGGGACAGACTCACTTGGTCCTAGCCTGGATCCTCTGTGCCTTTTCAGTGCCACTTGTAAGCAAAAATGCAGAGCTGAAAATGCCCTTTGTGTCCTGTCCTCAGGGAGAATGTGTGGCTTAGCTTTCTTCCTGCTTGCCATGAGTGCCTGTACGGGGTTAATCCTTTGGCTCATTCACATACAGAATGGCCATTCTGTGCTGTCACTTCATATATCTCTCCCAGAAAAGCGTGGCAACCCCTCGCCACCCTTCACATAACAGAACAGATTTTAATCACTTCAATTAAAAACCACTACAAGCCTAAGGACTTGAATCGCTTAGGGAGAACATCTTCAAGTGTCTTCAAGTGACTTAGACACCTCTGCCAGGGCCTCCCACACTGCAGGTCAGTGCCCTTTTCATCAGGTCCCCCCGTCCCAAGATGCGACCGTACAAACAGGAACAGCACGTGTGACCTGGAGCACGGCCGGAGATGAGAACCTCAGCAGAGCTGCTGTGGGAGAGAAGCAGGGAAGCCAGGAAGGCAGCAGCAGAGGTTGGAGGTATCCAGGAGACAGAAGCAAAGTCTGGGAAGAGGTTATGCTTGAAGGGCACCAACAGGACCCGGGCCCAGGACACAGCTTGAGGAAGAAACTGGAGAGAGTCCAAAAGGCAGCTGCTTGGATGGCTACATGCCCCAGATCTCCCTGGGACAGCGCTGTGTCCCACCCCGCCGGGAAGGGAAGAGCTGATTCGAGGAAAGGTGCAAATAGAGAACTGGGAAACAAAGAAAATTAACTTACATTTCACTTAAATTAAATAAATTATCAAATATTCCATCTTCTAATGTAGAAATCTTGTTGTGGCTTATATCTCTGCAAAAGAGGGAAAATGAAAAGGAAAGTCCATCAGGCTGGTAACAACTTCCTGGCCAACACACAGGATCAACCTCTGTCCCAAGCTCTGCTTGGGTTCCAGTTACTCTCTGAGTACCTTGAGTCTCACCAGCCACAAACATATGATAGCAAAATGTCCGGTCAGGCACTAAGTCATGGCATCACAGCGTGGTTGGGGTTGGAAGGGACCTCGGGAAGTCATCAGGTCCAACCCCCCTGCTCAAGCAGGGCCACCTACAGCGGGCTGCCCACAACCATGTCCAGCCTGCATTTGAGTGTCCCCGAGGTCGGAGACTCCACAACCTCCCTGGGCAGCCTGCTTCCGTATTCAAGTCCAGTCCCTGTGCTCCAAGTCCTTCCATGAGCCCTTCTCCTTGTAGGAGATTTTGAGGTGTAAAGGTGGCAGGCTGCCCAGGCAGCCAGCTACTCAGCTGGAACTGCCAAAGCAGGTTTTGGTGCTGGCTGTATTGCTGCCTTTTTTGTTCTGACAGTCCAATTTTTCTTTAAAAAAAACCAGTTTATCTTCTCTATGAACCATCAGCAAGTAACAGTGCCAACTCACCTGATCAGCAGCTGAACCAGTGAGTTTGCTAATGGTCAAAGCTCCCCTCTTCTGCTGGCCCACAGAGTCTGGGCAGCCTTTGGGACAGCTCAGGGTGTGGGGAGCGATGGCACACTGGGGCCCTTCCCCCACCAGGGCCGGGCTCCTCAAAGGACCCTCAGACTCAGCACCCAAATCCCTCAGAAGATAAGTGGGATCCGGACACCGCAGCTTTATCATCATTTTCCATGTACAGACACACATCTTGCAACAAGTCTCATTCTCTTGCCTTGATCTCCTCTCCATCTAGCAGTACAGCGGGTCAAACCCCGCCAAATTCCCTGCCAACGAGGGAACCAGTCATCGGCCGGACTGTGCAGCTAAACGCCTCGAGGAAGGAGCCCGCGGACACATCCATCTGGGCTCGACAGATGAGGTCAAGCGAGAGCAAGGCTAACTTGTGAAACACAAGCATGCGTTCTAGGTACCAGCTCAGACGTGCACGGTGAGCGGGAGGACGGGAAGGACACAGCGTCTACTTACAGATTTGCCAGGGAAGTCAGGCTTTCGAATATCTGGACATCTAAACCACTGATCTTGTTATTGGAAAGATCCCTAGGGAAAGAAAACACAATTTTCACTTTTCCTTCAACTTTCATTTTGTCATTCCTCCATTTCCAGACCTCAGAGGAGCCTGTCTCCAAACTCCATCCAGAGCCCAGACTGGAAGGTTTTGGTGTGCTCAAGCGGAGCGTTTCTCCCAGCTGTAAAGCATTTGCTGCTCAAAGCTTTGTGTAACGTGTAGATACAGATTAGGACTATCATTATGTGCGTACCGTTCTGCGGCGTGTCTAGAGTAATTACAGACGTGACAAATGTGTTACTAAATTTGATGTATCCTTTAAAAAAAAATTCAAGTCCAATATATATTCAAAGAAGTAATTAAGAAATAACTTAGACCAAAGTAGTAATTAACTTGGAGAAAAATTTATGAGGAACTTCCAAGTCCATTTCTGGTGCCTAAGAAGTGATCATTAATTACACAATTGATGTGTTCAACTTTTACGTTTTAAAGATCTTTTTGGAAACACTTAAAAGGGAAGAAGAAGTAACAAAGCCTATTTTCCATTTTAAATCAGATTAGATTGTCCTTATAAAAGCAACACTGTTTTAAAAAATCTCTAATCGCTCCCTGTAACACCAATAACCTTCAACTCATCCAAAGCAAAAAGGTTTCTGTCCTCTGGTCCAGCTCTCTCTTTCCACCCCATGTCCTCTTCTTCAGTTTTAAAATGTCACTCAGCTAAGAAGTGAAAGTTTCGCTGATCGGTCTCCGCTCATTCCCAATAAACTTCACTCTTGGGTTTCAGACTAATTTCCTTTGGCCAAAACCTTCTTTTAGCAGTGTCAAAATACTTATTCTGAGCCCATGCAATGGTCATTATCCTTCAAGGATTTCTGGCAGAGCCCAGGGAGGCAGACAGGGCTGGAGTCTCTGCAGCCACGGCCGTGCCGTGTCAACAAAGGTGCTCTCCTACCCGCCTCCTTTCTCACCTTTCTTCCTAAAAGCATCTCCCGTAATTTCTCCTTGCTGTCTCACCTCTCATTTTTATCCCCTAGCCGATTAATTCTTGCTTTGAGCTGACATTTAAACTTAATTTATCCCAATGAAAAGAATTCTGCCAAACTGGCAGGAAAATTACGTACAATTCCAGGAAACTCTGGGGATAAGTAACAGGGATGGATGTCTCTTTAAAAGGTTTATTTTCCCTGATTTTGCTGTCCAGGATTTCTTCGCCAGGCTGAGAGTGGATTCAGAAGAGTGCACCAGCAACATCAATAAAGAAGTCCAAGAAATGTGCAAAATAAAAGCTCAACAAATACACTTTAAAAAAGGATGCTAGCAAAAATACCCGACCAAGCCAGTGTTCTTTTGTCTCGGGGAAGCTGGGACGATAGTTCAGGAATACAGAGCACCCGTTGCTGAAGTGTCACAGACCACATGGGAGTCACATTCTGCACAGGAGACGTGAAAGTCACCTCCAAACTCATTTCCAGCTCCCACTTGCAATACAAACACACAAGACAGCTTGGACTGGAACCCCAGCTGCTGCCAGCCAGGTCAGATCCCGCCTCAGGGAGGCTCCTGCTCCACTTCTCCATGAGTATTTTCTATAAATTGTACTCCTCTGCCTCTGCGCCTCCTTCCATTACTTGACTAGTTTTGGAAAGGACCAGACCACCAACCAGCTACCTTATGGGGAGACCAGTAAAGCTATTTCTCTTCTTTGAAACATCTGGAAATAATCCATTTAGTTCTTAGGCAGCACCTCAAGCCCACAACAGAAGGAAATGGTGTTTCAGCTCTGATGCCTTCTTGCTCCTTGCCCAGACAAGAGAGGCCTCCAAAACAAACCATTCTGCTGCTACAAAACCAGGGCTTTGGCATTTCAAAGAGCGTCCTCAGGAGCGCGGCTTGGCTGCAGGGGGAAGAGAGCGCGCAGGGCAGGGTGAAGCTCCCGGCTCCGCAGGTGGCACAGCGAGCCACGCAGGGTGCCGGGGCAGCCAGCCCCAAGCCCAGCCGCCTTCTCTGCAGCTCTCCGCGGCTTTCTCTCCAGCCACCTCCCTCCTTCCCAAGTAGGAAGTGGCCAACCCCAGCGGGGCAGGTCTGCTCTTCTCCATCCCTCTGCCACAGTGCCAGGCATGGAGGGGTTGGTCCTGAGCCTCCCCCAGGCCCTTACAAACATCCCTTATCATTGTTTCCATTTCACCTCAAAGCAAGCTTTAAACTTCAGGTAAGTGAAGGCTAAGACCCCAAAACCTCGACTCCCAGGGGTCAGTCAGCTCCATTCCTCCCCAAGAGCAGGACCAGGGACGGCTGTGACCCGGCACCTGCTCCAGGAAGATGCGCAGTGGCAGAGCTGCTCCCACCAGCCTCAGCAACCAGGTAAAATGCAAATACAGGCAGTAATTCCCCACGCAGTGCTGCTTCTCCACAGTGTGTTGGACTGACACTAGATGTCACTGCCTGCTGAGCGGCACGCACGGGGGAAGGAGCTCTGGTGAACAAGGGTGATCCAGCGGGGACTCAAGGGGTGCAGGACGCCCGGTGCCGTGGCTGCGGCCAGCGGGTTTTGTTCAGGAAGGGCCAGGAGAAGCTGTGCCTCACAAACTAAGAAGTGACAACCCTCAAGCCCCTGATTTGCTGAAGGGACTGTGCTGCTTTGTATGGCCGGGACAGCTCGTGGGGGCCTCAGGCCACTCGGATGCGTGTCTCTGGGGTATCGGCACTGCCATGCCCCAGTGAGCCTCCACGGTGTCGCAGCGGATGGGCTGGAGCAGGCTCCTGCGCCTTTTCCCTCTTCTACTGATAGTACAGCTTGTCTGTCGTTCCACACACACCATCACCAAGCTGATGCTGCCAGATCATCTGAGCTCATTCATCTATCCTGCACCCAAAGCCAACATTGACCCACGGCCCTGCAAGCGGAGAAGCTCCACCAGCGGGCTTTGAAGGTGAAAGCTGGGGCTCATTTCCCAGGCGAGGCTGCTTCAGAGGCTGTGAGATGCTCTGAACCCTTGGAGCTTGTAATTACCCAAGCTCTGTCTATACCCTGACACTTTGTCACTTAACTACAACCCACATGCCTTCCAAGGGATCCCAAGACCATCCACCGGTACCTACAAACCAGAGCCCAATTCTCTTGCTATTTTCTACCCTTGGCTTCATGATCTGATGAGGAACTGGTATAAAACCTCCCAGCTTTCAACTTCCCCAGACCTCCTCGGTGCAGAGCCTCCAAGGGAAGCAGAGCTGCTGTTGACGGGACAGCTTGGAGAAGCGAGGAACGGCAGCAGATTCCAGCGCCTGGCACCTCCAGCTGCGAGTCAGTGAGCTGGGCTCCCAGCCGCCTGCTTGCCTTCTCCCACTGCTCCCCCTCCAACTTGTATGGAAAATCACATTATGCCTTCCTGGCATGGGAAAGATGGCTGTGAACCAAGCTAGGTTGCAGGAAAAAAAAAAAAAATATCAGGAAATACTGAGCTATAAAACCCAAGGCAAAGGCTGTGGGACAGAGCTCAGCCTCTCGGTGCCACAAACTGCCACGACTGTATTTTCCCAGCCCACTGCCAGGCTGGAGGAAATTCGGAGCAGGTTCAAAGCAGAGCTGAAGCCAGCAGAAAACAAGGCTCTCCATTGAAACGCACTGCGCACGCAGACTGCCACCCTCTCCACAAGAAGAAAGAAAAATTTCATTTATTTTTGCAACAGGGGATATTGAGAACAGTCTGTGCTGCTGCCTGGAAGAAGGCAGCTATGGGCAAGTCACAACTTCTCGACCCTGCCTCAGTTTCCACACCTGTAAAATGGAGCCACGTAATGCCAGAGGAGGCTGGGAGGGCTGGCCCACTTCTCCGCAGATCTCTGTGGGACAAGGGGCACCAAACCCCCCCAACGACTATGGTACAGAACAAGCAGTGTGTGAAAGGTGCCTTAGAGAGCATCTTGCAGCTCCCTAAGTGCCCCAGCAAACACTCACACGTTTAACTTACATGCCAAGCACAGGAAGTTTCAAAAACACTTATTCTGGAAGTGGAGTTGGTCATGGGGGGAAGGTGAAGCTTTGGATAAGGGAACATTTGGTAATGAGGGCGTCAACCTGAGCCTTGGGAGCCTTCAGCTCCATCCCAGCTCTGCTATCGATTCCCCGCGTGATGCTGGGGGAGCCACCGAACCTCTCCAGAGCTGTGCGCGCCGCAGGGCTAACAGCAGCCCGTCTCACGGAGAGCGTGAGGATGGATGAATCACAAACACTGCCAGCAAGACCTCCTGCAAACAGGGTCGGGTAACGTCTGGGGGTAAAAAGCATCGAGCACTGGTGTGCCCTCACCTAGCTGCTGCCCTCCAGCAGCCGCTGATGGAAGCGAGCAGCAGGGCTTGGTGCCGCCCGCTTTGTCCCCTCGTGATGCTCAGACGGGCTCCACGGCCCGGCAGCGGCGAGCCCGGGGCAGCAGTGGGGGTTATTTCTGTAGCGCTGTGGTGGACAGGCTTTTTTTGGTGCACTGCTGTTTTTCCCTTAATTCCACAGAACATATAATGTTAAGCAGAGTATAGCACGCCTCTGCCTGCCAAGCCTGATGTCATGCTCTCATTATGTCATTTGTGGGCCCGCTCTGCCTTCATTTCACAAAAAAGGGAGGGAAGGGAAGGGGGGGCAGTGCTGGCTTGTGCCTTCCCCAGCCCTTTTGGTGCGTGGAGCCCAGCCAGAACAGTAATGGGAAAAGCATCCGCAGACGGAGAGAAGCGTCTGTGCAGAGAGGAGCCTGTGTGCAGGCTGGGAGAGCCGCAGCGGTTCAGTAGAACTCCAGGTCCGTAAGCCACAGTAAAAGCTAACGTTTTTGTGGGTCAGCGAAGCTCCAGAGGTGCTAGGGAACGATGTCGGCTTGGGTTCAGTCATATTTCCATCCAGGGTCTGCACAGGAGCCTCTACAGTGGCTGCTAAGGGGCCTGCAACAGTGCAGGAGGGATAAAGCATCCACCCTCCAGGCTGCCGGCTGCAACTTGCAGTCAAGGGAAAAGCTTTTCTACCTCCCAGCCCATCCTCCTGAGCTGGGCTGGCCTGACAGGACACACAGGGTGAGTAAATGCAGCATCTGCGACAGAGACACCATGTCCTTGGGGGAAAACCACTTTCTCCCCGTGGATCAGCCAGGCTGGGCTTTCCCAGCCAGCCAGTCTTCCCTGATCCAGGACAGACCCCCCCTGCAAAATGGAGTTTGCCTCATGTCTGTTTGACCAAACTAACAGTAACAGGGACAGGCTGGGCCCCATTTTGGCCCAGAAACTGTGTTTTAACAGCAGGAGTGGTTGCAGGGATGTAGGAACAGCCCTGTCCCTGGGATCAAGGGTCCATCCTGCTCCATATCTCATCCCCGCTGTGGTCAGTACCAGGTGTTCAGGGGGACGCACAAGCAAAGCTCCCAGCGAGCGATCCTTCCCCAACACACTTCCCAGCTCTTGGCAGCCAGCAACAGAGCATCTTCAGAGCCAGAAACTGCACCAGACTGTCATATTTAACAGCCACCAACAGACCGATCTTCCACGACGCCGTCCACCCCTTCCTGAGCCAGCCTGGGCTCCACAAGAACAACTCCGTAATTTACATAATCACAAAAAAAGTACTTTCTTAGGTTTGCTGAAACCTGCCAGAGGCATCACTTCATTGGATACTGCCTAATTTTATGCACCATGAACACTGAATAATTGTTCTTATTTATCTTCTCTGCCCCACTCCTGAGTCCAGAGCCTTTCCCAGATTGCCTGAGGCTTCTCTGTCCCAAGCACATCTTCCAGTGGAAACAGTTCCCCCTTTCTGATCTCAACAAACTCCACATGCTTCACCCAAGCACCCACCAAATATGAAGGTGCTCAGTCCTCGGCAGTTCCTGTGGCTAAAGCCTCGCAGCAACCAGGGAGGAGAGGCAACCGCCAAAGCGAGCGGCAAACCGAGGCACAGAAAACGCCGCCGGCGGCAGCAGCTGCCCAGCGATGCTCCCAGCAGCGCCCAGCGACGCTCCCATCGCTCACCCCCACCAAAAGCCGGGCCGCACCGTTCCACACCTTGCAGCCAGAGAGGACAAGTGACAGAGGGACATGTGAGACGGCTTGCGAGACACGGCGAAGCCCACTGCTTCCAGAGCCCTCCGTCAGCTGCCAGAGCAGCAAACTGCCCGAGAGGTCGCCTGTACAGCCGAAACGCTGTCTTACGAGTTACCGTGGCTAGTACATTTCTAGTCTCCAGGAATAAAAGGCAGCACAGTGCCCCATGCAGCAGTGCTGTGCTGATACTGCCTGACGTACATAATAGACTTTCCAGAAAAGAGGAGGAAAAACCCTATGTGTTTTTGCATGTTTGAGCCAGGAAAAATTATAGGTTTTTGCTGATCTGATTCCTTTTTTTGTCTTTTGGCTTGCACCTCTCCTAGGAAGCACAGTAGAAGTAACGGCGCTTGTGTGCGGAGGGGGGAACAGAGGTTCTTGCCACAGTGGCTATGGAAATCTGAAAAAACACAGACTTCTCCGTGTGCTGGGCGCAGGAAGCAACGCTGTCATCCTGCACTTGGTGCAGGGACACCCTGGCTGGCAGGCTGGGAGGAACAGCTCTCCTGCACGATGAGCTCTCAGCCTTTCAGCACAGACAGGAGGGCAACGTCATATGGAGATCTTCATCACCAGCTACTGGTTTCAATCACGCTGAAGCAGGGACTTTCCAAGGCAAAGGGATTCCAGCTCCACCGCACATCACCTCCGAGAGCTGCAGCTGACGAGGGGCCTTTCGCTAGCGGGCTTCACCCCTTTCTTTCCCAAAGCCACTCAGCAGTGGGTCACTGTGAACTGATGCATCCCACCCCAGCGGAGGCTGCGTTTCATCCACGTGCCCTGGGACTCCACTGCAGAGATCGGCCCCCGAAGAACGGTGAGGCTGTTAGGGAGCAAACGCACGAGATGGAGGGCTGCCCAGGGAAAGGCTTAGGGAGACACCAGCAGCTGCTGAGAGCGAGTCCTGAGCAGAGCGCTGCACGCTGGCACTGGCAGACGGCGGCGAGCACCCTCGTCTCCCCGAGGCTGTCACAGCACGATGACAATTTATTTGTTCGCTTTGAATTTATGAGTTTCAAACGCTGGCCTGAGTCTTAGCTCTCTCTAAGGAATTTGCCCCAAAAGACTTTTTCACAAATACACATCTAAAATCTAAACGGTTTTTGTCCCACAGCAAAATTGTAATTGTTGATATGAAAACGTAGGGCAAGGATAAAAGCATTTTTGCAATGTCCTGTACACTTTGCGCTCTCCTGGGAGAACTGCAAAGCACTCTCACATATGCCCTTGCAAGGCAGCTGTGCCAGGAGATGGCTGGGTTTGACATGAAGCAGACTCAGATGTAACTCCCAGCTCCGCGGCAGGAGCACGAGCAGGTCACCCCATCTCTGCGGGCTCCCCTCTGAGCAACGGGAGTGAAGCAATGCTCCTTCCCCGGCTCAGCCTGCCATGCCTCGTCCTGCCGCAAGCCTCTCCCAGAGCACCAGCACAACGTGACCCTCAGATTTGTATGAATAAATCCTACTTGTCTTGCTGGGTAGGGGCCACAGGTTCTTCATGATCCTGCTGAGAAGCAGGCAGCTGCCCACAGGGCGGTGTAAAACACTCCCTTAGCTCTCAGCAGAGCCCGTGAGCTCAGGGTTGAAGCCGGGCAGCGGGTGTCTGCGTCCCTGCTGGTGGCTGGGGAAAAGGGGCTGTGAGAGCCTGTGCTTCAAAAGCAGCGTGGGAAAGACTGGTCCCTGAGCCCTGCACAAGACCGAGCCGAGAGCTCGGGACACCCCAGATGACACGGCAGTCCCTACCCAGCCACTGCTCACCCGCACTCCCTCTGCTCCTGTGCCTGTGCCCCATTCCCGGAGCAGACAGAGGAGGTGATGCTGCGCATGCCTGCAGGGTGCACGGCCAGGGCGTCCCAACCACGGCCAGGGCGTCCCAACCACGGCCAGGGCATCACAACCACGGCCAGGGCATCACCACCGTGGCCAGGGCATCCCAACCATGACCAGGGCATCACCACTGTGGCCAGCGCATTCCCACCCTCCCAGGTGGGAGCTGTCTGCAGGGCAGCTGAGACTCAAAGCACAGCTCCTCGGATCCCCACAGCCAGCAGCTTTCCGCAGACTTTCCCAAATATGGTTATAAAGTCAGATCAGGGATGAAGCCATTCAAACAGAGGGGACGTGTTACCTCATGGAGCGACGTCATGTTCTGGCAGGGCTGGCTCACAGGCAATGGCATCATGCGCTCCATCCCTCTCGTCCCCAGCTGGGAGGGCTGGGTGGGGGCTTTTTCACACAAGAGGCTCCCAGGAACCAGAGCGCTGGTGTCTGCGCAGGGACCCACAGCACAGCTCATTTTACAAGTTATTCTTAGACTGCCACTGACTTCATCGCCTCATTCCCAACACCGAACAATGGAGCCAAAGGCGAGGGGGGCACTGGGGAGTCACCAGGGGCCTCCTGTGCTTGTGGAGGTCACCAAGAGCCTCTGCAAGGCGCTCCGGTGGGATGAGGAGCTGGCTACAGGGATGGCCTCCATTATGAGAGAGGCTTTTCATGCCAGGTCCCACCTTCTGAGCCACATGAGTCACCAGGAGCCAGCAGTGACCGGAGCTGGCACTGGACGTGGTCCTCCCCTCCACTGCCAAGAGGTGACTTAATGTGGCATCAAATAAGGCTTGAAACATCGGGCATCACCCAGCCCTGCTCTGCCTCTGTAACATCACACTTAAAAGATGAGAACAGAGAAGACCTTCAGCTTGGGAAAGCAGCAGCCCAAATATTTAAATAAAGTTAATGTCCATAATTAGTGCTGCACATAAACAAGCTGTCTGCAGTTTCATCCAGCTAAATGTCAGCCCTGCAAATATACATTTGTTTCATGGAAAGTTTGCAAGGAAACCAAAGATTCAATAAAACCAAGTATCTTCCCAGCACACATGGCAGAGTTCAAGAAAGCAGACCATGTTAGATGCCTGCAGCCCAAGTCCAACCACTTTCCACGCAGATACCCGCTTCTTCCCCGAAAAAGCATCCATCGAGGGAGCGCCCGGGTCCTGCGGCATTGCATGCCAACACACCGCTCCTTCAGTGCCCAGCTCCGGTCTCTCGAAAACACAGAGTGTTTCCAAGTCAGCATGTTCGGAGCCCAGTGATATTTTACCATGAAAAGTGAGCCCTCTGCAAGCTGTAATTTAGGAATTACGCAGCTGAGCTACTCAGTGCTTACTCTTCCTCACAGAAAGTCAAGAGTTTTCAATAAATGTTTAGGTAATGTTGATATTAATTCTCCACCGGGACAGGGGATGGAGTACATAACCTTTAGGTCCTGTTTTTTTATTATCCTATTTTTATTTATTTTAATGTGATGCCTTTGCTTGAATAGCTATCCTTTAGGGATATTATTTCTCTGTGAGAAATAATAAAACCACAATGCTATTTTTCCCCAGCACCGTAACTTCTGCTATACACAACAATCGAGAGCCACAGGCAAGGTTCATGGCATGCAGGAGGCTCGGGATGCTCTTGAACCGACATTGCTGAGCTGACACAGGAGCTGGAGCCGAGAGACACCGAGAACTCCGAGAAAGTCTTCTCCAAAGCACACGTCCAGTCTGCAAACACTGACACAGTATGAAAAAATATTTGCATAGCCTCTTCCTTGGAAACCTTCTGGGGCATCCGTGTTTTGTATCCCAAAAGGAACAGCGGAACAACTGGGCATCAGTACAGCACGAGAACTGTGAACCAGGAACCTCCTGATCATCTGAAATGCGCTGGTGAGATCTGTAAAAAACTTAATGCTGCTTCCTGCTTGACTTCAGACCGCGAGCCAGCTGAGCGAGAGCGAGACTGATAAGGCAGCACCAGATCAAAAGTAATTTTTTCAAACGGTTGGGAAATACTTCTCTCATTTCTCACACTGGGAGAATAGTCAGTGCGTTGTCAGGCCCCGCATGCAAACAGGGAAACAAAGCCACGAGGGAACAAAACATGGCATTTATGGGGATTCACAAAGCATCGAGGACTTAGGAGTAACATCACCTACCAGCCAAAGCCACGCACGCGTGGCAGGTAGAGCGGACACGAAGAGGGCACCCCGGATCCAAACCAGTGTGAGAACAGACGGGGAAAGTCTCACAGCCAAATGTCACAGCGTCGCTGTGTCCCTTTACCCCTCCGGGCACGGGAGCAGCCTGGGGTGGGCACAGCACGCTCCCCGCTCTGGACCTCCCGCTGTCGGAGCAGCGCAAAGGCGACGTGGACCTAACAAAGATTTTGCAGCCATTTCCTCCTCGGGCATTTGCAAAGTTTGAGCTCCAGCTCCCAGGGTCCTGCTCCAAAATCCCCCAGCCCATAGCTCCCGCCGGGCCCGGGGAGCGGAGGTGAGCGGCGGTGCCACCAGCCTGGCTCCCCAGGCTCTGGCACAGACCCGCCGGCATCGCCCCGGAGCCGAAACGGACCCGACTTTCCACCCACCCTTGGTAACGCCGGCCCCATAGCCAGATCTCAACAGTCACGTCCCGTGGGCGATAACACTCCCCCAAATGCTTTCCCTTTTGAGGCTGACGGTACAAATTCCTTTGACTTTTAACTAACAGCAATCTCTAACAGACAAGCAAGTTTTCCAAGTTCCTACGTGGTTGCTTAAGAAAAACATTTTTGTGTGTATTTCAGCCCTGTCTGTCCATTGATTTTCATCTCCGATAGGTTCTACCAACCACGTTTCTTTTCATTTAAGAGACTCCCTATTCCAGGCTCTCACCAACACCCTTGAGGGCAAAGCACGGGATGCTAACTAAAGACAGCTGAGATGGGGAAAAGGCCAAGTAAAGACGAGGAAGACTCAGCCAGGTCCAGGCCTGGCAGCGTGTTGTTAGCGATGGAGAACAACTTTCAGCAACGTGTTGCAGCACAGCCTGTGCTGGAGAGCTGCTGAGCCCCTCACTTATTTTCTTCTTCTCCAGAGAGGAAACTTTGGGATTTTGGGCAGTCACATTAGCACTTGAAATGTGTAAAAATAGCACAAAGTAAATGGTGCCGCTCTGTGAAAACAATGATGCTGAGCACAACCACAGAGTTCACAGCCCACTGCCTGCGACAGAAAATCCACAAACCAGGGGAGCCTGAAGCAAAAAGAAAAGTGCAGCATGTTCAGGACACAAGACCTGGCCAAACCACGGCTGCAGCACAATCCGGTTTGTGCTTTCCTTGCAATCCTGGTGTTATGTCTGCTTTCTGTGGTCTCCTCAGTGAGGGACTGGCTCTCCAGATGTTCTGAAGCCCTGGGACCTACCCAATACATGAGCCAGTTTTGGGGAAGGGGGGAACAGGACACAAAGCTACTAACCCTTCCCTTTTGGCAGCTGCCTTCTCCCACTAACAAAGAGCAACGGGAATGACTCACATATTAACGTGATCATTCACCCCAACAACTCACGTACTGCAAACCATCGGGCTCCTCACAATCAACTCCTGCATGAAGCCTACGCAAGCAATCCCTCATCCTTCTAGAGAACGTTCCCGTCTTCACGTAAAGACTCCCAGGGGCGGCTCGGCCATCACCGCCTCTGGCAAGCTGTTGGGGGTTAGTCAGTTAGGCTTATTTCTGGTCTGAATTTGCTTAGCTTGTCTTACCAGGTACAGGATTCACTCTGCCTGTCCGCTAAACTGAGGGTGTCCTTCTAGTATGTTTTCTGGGTTTAACCACAATTAACCCTAGGCTGCAGTCACCTACCACATTCCTGCCGGTGCAGCAAACACCAGCTGCCTCCCACGAGACAGCCCTTCAGATACACTTTTGGCTGGATTCTGTAGGATATCACTATCTCCACGAGCAAGGCCACCAGGAAATACAACCCCTCTGCTCCACAGCTCCCCGCTTACACATCCCCGGGTTGCACTAATCATTTTGGTGGCCGTATCCTTCATCCCACACCACCCCTTCCAAGACCAAGTCCTTGCCTTCCGCGAGAAGGTTCCCATCCTACACACCAGGCCTGCCTTCCTTGGTCCCAGATGTACGATCTTGCACTTGGCAGCATCGTTGCTCTTTTTTGTGACCGGGTCTCCAACCAAAGCAGAGCCCCGTTTCCTTCTCTGCGCTTTGGCACTCTCAGTACGGCATCGCTAATGATTTTTGTCTTCCTCCAGCCTCTTGACAAATACACTGTGGAGGCAGCTGGCAACCAGTCTGAGACACCACACTGCAACACAGCTCTTCATGACGACTCCAGTTTCCCCTTACATTTTGAAGCCAGTGTTTAATCCCTTCAATATATGTAGTGCTGATTTTTTTCATTCCAATTTCTGACAAATATATGCGACATTGAGTCAAATACCCTACAGAAGTCATATGTGTATTACATCAACGTCATCATCTTCATCTACTCCATCTGTAAACTTACTTAAAAGGCAGAGGTTCGTGAGATCTATTTTCCATAAGTGAATTTTCCATGTTGATTGCCACTAATTACACTATCCCCTATAACTTCCAGCTAATGTCCATGCTATGTACTGTATTGTTTCTCCTTGGGCTAGACAATCAGGGCACCAGGCTAACTAATGTTTGTACCATCCCATTTACCTTCTGCTAACACTGGCACCGTGTTCATTTTGATCCAGTTCTTGGGAATTTCCCTGCTGCCCAAAACCCCACTGGAAGTGCACGTTAAGAGCCCAGAGGGCTCTTCAGCCAGACCTTTTAAAGTTCTTGGATGCAAAATATCTGAACTTGCTAGTTTAAGAAAGTCTAACATTAATAGCAGCTGTTTAACATCCTCTTCAGTTACTGCTGGAGTGGAAAGTGTTTCATCATCCTCATATGATACAAATACATCATCTGGCTTTTTTCCAAATAGAAAATAGAAATATTTACTGAACAGTCCTGCCTTTTCTGTATTTTCATTGATGATTTGACCAAGTCCATCTATTAAAAGACCAGCATCATTTAATTCCTTTAGTTCCCAATACACTTGAAAAACTCTTCATTCTTCTCACCCTCACTGGCCACAGACTTTTCCTTGCGTTCCTTTGCTTATCACCGTTCAGTGGGCTTGAGCACCCAACCCGTACTCATCGCTACCAACATCTCTCTTCCCCAGTACTGTATCATCTTCTACATTTATTTTCCACAACTGCCTTCATTTCTCCTCCAGGCCCCACTTGGATTTTATGCAGGGTGTAAGGCAAGGCAGCCCTGTATACTGATTAATACAGAGGTGCACATCAGGATCAAGGCAGACCCCATCGCCAAAACCTATCCAGCACCCCAGATGAGGTTCTCCCTAGAGATGCTGTGGGCCCAGAATGCTCTCACTGCATTAGAGGCAGGGTTTCAAGCAACACAGCTCAGCACAGATTAAGATAGTCCAGATATACCATCTGGAGCTGCAGAAGGACGGCACCCGTCCCCAAAAGGCTGGCCTTCGTGAGCTGCAGACACGGGAACGGCCGTGCAGGAGGCACAAGGCTGGGAGCGGAGGGGAGCGGCCAGCGTGGGGCAGAGCGGGAGGACTCCAGGAGCACTGAACAGCAGGTCTACTGCTGTGTCCACGACAGAAAACCCCTTTAGGGGTGCCGAGGACCTGCTGCCCCTAACAGCTTTGCTCTCCCATCCCACGTAGTAAAGACGATACTGAAAGAGAAAATTACACAAGTAATGTGTAATCTCACATTCACTTTCACTTGATTCAATCAGTCACAAGAATGAGTGATCTCCTGGATCCTCCTAAAAAATCAGGATCAGCCCCATAAGATATTCCTCAGGGGCGGCTACAGCCTTAATGTCAAGTCCCAGCTGCTGGTGTTCCCGTCTGCCAGTGGCTGTTCCATAAAAACTGTATTTCAGCGTTCTCCACTCTCCATGCAAACTTTTTTTTTTGTTCAGTTAAATCCCATCTCTCCATTTTCTCTAACTCTGGCGCATCTACAGCAACTCTTCTTTGTCCTTGGCGTGCACACCCTTGGATACCTGCGGGATGTTATTTTGCACCCCGCAAGCCAAAGTTCTCGTAGTTCTTCCAATCCGTCTCCAGAAAACAGTAATATGTGGCACTGTGTAAAAGCCGAGCTGCAATAACAACACGCACAGCTCCCGCGGGCTGCACAGAGGCACCTCTCCGCGACCAGCACACGTGTCCCTGCAGCCCAGCAGCAGCCCAGCCCAAAGCCTTCCGCAGCTCCAGCAGAGACGTTGGGCTTTTTACATCAACAGGGCTTTGAGCGACATGCCCGGCCCGGGTACAGCTCCACAGGGCTCTGTGTGTGTGTGTGTGTGTTTGTTTGTGATTTTGTGAATAGGGCTGCTTAGCACGTTGAGTCCTCCCCGTGGGGACGATGTGTTAGTGCGGATTGGCTCGCTATTCCCCGAAGGAAACATCTGCACATTCCAGACACATTTTGTAACGGGAGTGAAACCCATCCTTGAAGTGAAATTTTACAGCCTCCACAGCGCAAAATAACGATTGCTGGCAAGGACCAGTGGAAAAGTAATGTTTAAAATATTATTACAGGGAAGTGGCTGCCAGAGCCTCAAATTAATCATTTGACTTGTCTCTGGAGCGGAGCGGTGCGTTATGTAACGCTCGTCCAGCTCCAGCCCGGAGCGCAGCTCCTCTCCGGCCCCGTCCCGGTGCCCTGCTCCCCGACACCCACCGAGAGCCAGGAGGGACCGAGGGACCCGACACCCGCTGCGCTGCCACGCTGACGCTGGCCACGAGGCCAGCCACTCCGCTCTGTGGGGTCTCCTTCAAGAGACTTCAGCCGGTCCTGGGGTCCACATTTCTTCCAGGTGCCCGATTTCTTCTCGTATTAAAGAAAACCTCAGGAGAGACAAGGACAAGGGCCATTTCTCCAGGCACCTCTGAAAAGCAGCGTGAGAGCAAAATGAGCAGCAAAGGAGCCAGAGGGGGGCTTGGCTGTTTCCCAGCGTGGCCTGCAAAGAAGGGGAAGCTATAGGTCTGCTGGTTAAACCCTTTGGGCACTGGTCTTCAGCCAACCTGGTCCGCTCCTGACAGCCACAGGGCAGGTGACAGAACAGGGACGTTATCTGCACAGCATCCTCCTCCTCGCCCCATGCTGTGCAGTGATCTCTAACTCGCAGGATCCAAATATGATAAAAATGCAACTGATGTTCAAAAAAAAAACCAACTAAGGCCTCTAAAGGAAAGCAGGAACACAAACAGCAGTGGATGCAGACACATCTGTGGGGTGGAAGAAACAAAATGTTTGGCAGCCTGTGCCAGCACCAGGAAGAGGAGAAGTGAAATGAGTACGTGAGGGACGCGAGTCCTGCGCTACAGCAACCAGGGAAAAGCCTGCAGGCCCTCAGGAAGGGATATTCTCTCAGCAGTATCAAGGGCAAAGCTCTGTTATTCATCAGGCTGAAGTTACCATGAACGTAGCAAGAAACTGGGCTGTTGAGGACTCCTCCGTCTCCCCTAGGCTGTAGCTGTGTCCACGCTTTCCAGGGGATGAGGGCTCAGCCCAGCCTGTGCCAAATCTCGCTGCCTCCCCGCAGGTACGCGGCAGGACCACGGGGGTGGCGTGACCACAGCGGTGTTTGCTGGGAGCTGCGAAGGCAGAAGAGACACAGGAACGGATGACTCCTTTCAGGGAAGGCTGTGGGGAAAATGGGAGGTGAGGAGCAGCTGTGCGAGAGCGGGGAAGTCAGACCAGTGCAAGCCATGGGGCCATCACTGGGACGATTCCAGGTGGCCCAGGGAAAGGTGCCACGAAGCTGCTGTGACCCGTGTGCCGACGGGGTTCCAGCAGAAGGGTTGAGGGTCTGCAGATGACAGCTCCAGAAGCCCTGATCTCCTCCCACTGTTTCAGGCTGGGCATGCAACATCAGGCGTGACTTCTGAAAGGCTGGCCAAGGTTTTAGGTTTGCAGCATCTCTCCTACTTCTGATGGTCGCTGAAATATCTGCCAACAAACATCACCTATGCCAGTCCCTGAAGCACATCTCCTTTCCTCTCCTGGCTCACTTCCACACTCCCTGGATCCATGGGTGTTACAATATTCTGGGTTTGAAATTAGACAGATAGCCAGACAAACAGACATATACACACACAGACACAGAGCCAAACAGATATTTTATCCCCAAATGGACTTTCTTATTCAAATACATTTTATCAGATACAGAAACAATCAGCGACTGTTGTTTTAAACACCTAAATATGTGTTTCATTAAAGGATCCCAGCAGCAGTTCTGCAGGAGCTGCTGTGTCTATCAGCTAAAGAAAACACTTTTGGAGAAACTGCCTAAATGTGTAGTTACCATTCTGGTCTGCTGGGCAATAACAGATTTAGAATCAACCCTAGAGGTTTTCTCTAAGCATAAAAAAACCCCGCAAACCTCATTAATTAAGCAGCCTAAACCAAATGGAGGTGTGCAGACTGACCAGAGACTGAGGTGCTCTGCTGCCAGGTGGGGCTGCACCTCGGGTGGTCTCCGTGCACCACAGTTCCTTCCAAACCTTGACATAACAGTATTTCCACGATTCCCAGGAAAAAAGGCTTCCAATCTACTGTTTTGTTGTAAACATCCCTCTAGCACAAGGGCACCATAATTCAAAGTCAGGCCCATGAATCCCTGTTGGAACAGAAACACTCAAGGAATTCATTAAACAGCAGTTTTGGCTGACATCATGTGCCATAAATCACAGGGCATGGTAAAGACCCAGAACCAGTCTGTTCTGCAACTGGACAGACAGACAGAGAAAAAGGGAATGGTTTAGAAGATGCCGAAGGACATTCCCTGTGTTCCGGTGCCGATACTGATACGAGATCCCCTGTGTTTTTTCAAATGTGGTTGTTTGGGTTGGAGGGCTCTGCTCTGAATGTTTTTGGAACATGTTCACCATAGATCCTTAAACATCCTCCTTCTGAAAACAAAAAACAATTAGAACCTGATATAGACCTGCTGGTTCCAGTGCAAAATGCATTTGCGTGCTTCTGGCATTAATAATCTGTGTGGTTGGGTTGCTTCCTTTTAGCATTAGAAAGCCTTCTGTGATGCAGTCAGAATATTTCTACTCAAAAAAATGCTGATGTTCAGAGGCCCCAAAGTAGGTACAAAGGAAAATGAGCAGCTTGCTTGGGCCTCTGCAGGGCCCCGAGCTCTGCGGCAGAGCCGCCCCCTCTACAAGACCTTGTGAACAGGCGTGGGAAACAGCAACCGATTTGTCCCCTGCGCAAGATCTCCAGAAGAACGTCGCTTTGCTGTTGCAGCAAAAGAGCTGACACTTCCTCGCGCTGCTGTAGCAAGAGGGGACGCGGGCACCGCAAGCAGACAAACTGTGGAACGACACAACGCTGCTCCTCTCCTTAGCACTGCCTCCACTGCCAGGATCGGAGCGTGGACAGGCTGAGGAGCCCCCGCCATTCTCCTTATCCTCCATCACCCAACCGATGCGGCGTTAGGTCCAAGCACAGGGGCTTCAGCAGGAGCTGACCACACGCTCCACAGAAACCGCCCACCCTTCCCTCTTGGGAGTTCCAAGGAAAAGCACGAAGATGGAAATCTCCTTTTTCTTGAGGCTCCTCCAGCAGGCAGGACAGACCCATCACCCTGAAGCCATCAGAGGAGGCTTGCTGTGGTCCCTGGCCACGCTTAGTGCTGCTTCAGCGGGCTGTCAGGCTCAGTGTCTGAAGGTACTGCTCCAGCGCGGCGGCAGTCCTCATCAAGTCAGATCGTGCGCCAGGCTCAGGTGTAGGTGACGTACATTCCTGGTTCTCTTCTGGACCGCTGTGCACAGGAGCCTGCGCAGTGTCCTCCTCTGAACCCACCCTGGATTTCGCACTCTTGCATCACTATCAGCTAAGCTCTGGGTTTTAGTCATACCTCCCTCATCAGAGAAGATGGGCCATTCCCTGCGCAACCCATCAAAAAAGCCAACCAATGTTCCTGCTAAGAAGGGTGAAGGACAAAACCACAAGAATAATAGGGAATTTTAGGACAAAACTTGTCAAGCAGCCATGGGACAAATCCAGCCCCGAAGCCAAGAGATGCACCCCAGGGATCCACTCGTTTCTACGCGTTGTACGTCAAGAGATGCCAACAGCTCCTCAACGTGCAAAGGGCGTACATGGCACAACTGACACGTTAGCAGTGATACAGCTGGCACGATACGAGCCTGACGCTGCAGAAAGGAAGGGTTTGGATCTCACGGGTTAAACAGGACTCGCACATCTAAAACTCTACCCATTGCTTGGAAAATTTAAACTCCAGATAGGAGAGAGCCAAAGCTTTAACATGATCTGCCTGGGACAAGTAACTGCCCACACTTCTGCCAAATATTAATGGCTGATAAATCCACTATGCAACATATCTGGAGGTATGGGGTGGAGAGCAAAGGACAAATCCCTGGAAAGAGCTCTGGAAGAATGCTCCGGTCAAGTCATCAGTTTATCCTGGAAAGATGCAGCTGACCTCCAGATAACCTGCTTTTACACGGCTCCCCTCACCTCAACTCTTCCCCTTGGCATGGACTGACCTCCACCTGTCCAGAGCAATGAAAATAATTTACCTCCAACCTCTGGCTCACGCAAAGACCCCCTTGGGCTTGCCTCTGCCAGCTGTAAGCCAGCTTCTGTGCTGCCTTACCGCAGCCCACAAGGCCTTCAGCACCTGCAGGCTCTTCCTACTACCTGCTGCCTAGAAGGGCTCAGCTGCAGTCCGAGTGGACAAGCTGGGCTGTGCTCAAAAGCCACCACTGGCTGAGGAAGAAGAATGCGTGTGCTTCTGAGGGAGAAATTCCATGCTGCCTTGGGGAAAGGCACCCTGACCCTTCACAACTTCCACAGCTCGATGCCAGGCATCACCCCCTGTCCTGGCACTTCTACTATCCCTACATGTATGTAAGTCGCACACGCTTTCAGGTCAAAACCACGTTATCCCTAGAGCATTTGTTTCAACTCAGCCTAAGGAAAAACAGGCGGAACTCACAGCAGCCATTCCACAGCGCACAGGGAAGAGGCTCGAAGGTCCCAGTCTGCTTCCCAGAGGAACCACAGTGGGCACGGAGCTGGTGCGACAGGCTGGCTGTACCCACATCCCTCTCCTCACGAGGAGGGGCCTGTTTCTGCAGACTCCTTTCTCTGATCAGCTTTGGAAAAGGGATGTGTCTCCCTCAAAGCAAACACATAATGGAAATGCAGATGGTCTGGTTTTGTAGTGAGGGAATCACAGAAAAGATAATTCCATTCACTTCAGACTACAGGTCATGTCGGTGATCTGTTAAAGGGAAGATCGCGAAGGTGTCTGCTCCCTTCTCCCACAGGACCAACGCCTACAATCCTCTTTTTAAAACACCATTATGAGGAATAAACTGTCCAGGGAGGGGAAAAAAAAAAACAAACCCTTGCAACTCTGCTAATCTTCCTAATGATTTAATACCTGTGAATACTACTGGGAGGTATTCCTTTCCTGATCGCATTAAAAGCTGTCGTATTACACATCTCACCATGCTTCAGCATCCTACTGTGGATTTTTTTTTTTTTTTAAACAAAGCCAATTTCTCTGGAGAGTGAGTAGGGGTTTTAGCTCCCACTGCCCCCTCCAATTTTAAAAGATCTTCTAAATGCCCGCCCGGGGGATTCCAATAAGTCCTGGCACAGATCCTCCAAATAGTAGCAAAGCTAAACAGGGTACGGCTGTTATTGTAGAGATCGCTCACTGCCAGCACAAATACACAGAGCGGACCATTCAACCTTTTACAGCAGGAAAGTCACGGACAGTTGATGATTCACAATCAGCATATTTTCTTCTACTACAGCACCCTTTTTCTTTAATTATTATTTCTTTCCGGCAAGCATCCCTTCCCTGCGCCTTTTGCGATGCTTTTCCCCCCAGTTTCTTAATCGTATTAGCAAGAACAGGCATGGGACATCCCAGAGCCTGCAGTTTGATTTCTGCATCTGCTCAAGACGCCGTGTGCCACAGCCCTGGTGAGAAGTCCCAGGCGAAGGCTGCTGTGGTTCAGCTAGCCAGGGTTAAGCATTCCCCCACGCACAAGACCAGAACAAGGCCTGCGAAACACTCCTGTCCCCCTCAAGACCTCAGAATAAGGCTGAAGTGGTTTCATGGGCCGTGTTTGTGCTGGCTCTGTGCCCGGGGGTGAACCTCACCAACGGCAGCCTATGCTATGTACTTTTTCCCTTTTCATACGCAAAGCCAAGAGACATTTCTTTCACAGGTCAATATATACAGGCACGTCAAACTGTAAAATCTGTTAAATCATTGCCTACTGCCCACGCCGGCGTGGGCTGGGACTGACACAGTGGCTGAGGGGCTCAGCACCCCGTGGCGCTCCCAGCCCCCCCAGTCACCGAGGCGGTGCCAAAGGCTCACAGGGGACAGAGCACGGGTACCCGAAGGTCTGCCCCAGCACAGCCTGGCCCATCTCTCCTCCGCTTCAGTTTCAAACGGCTGCAGCAAAGGGGTTTTCCCCAGGAGCTGATTCTTCCTCCCAGAAATCTTTACTTGATTAGTCAGCTTAAATCTTCCTCAGTTCAGGGTTTCCCCAAAGTTCCCAGGCACAGGTCCTCTGACGACTCACCTTAATGACAGGCTGTCTAACACCCACAGCCATTGCACATCACACAGTTGTCAAAGCACACACCGAGAAAGGAGAAAGGAACCATCAGAGACCCAACAGGGCACACGTCACCGGAGCAGGCACAGACAATTAGAATAAAAAAAAGTTACACCTCTTCAACTTCACAGATTTATTTTCTACTGTAAATGAATTGATTTTGTTGTTGTTTCACTTTCTGTTGAGTCAAACAGAACCCAAAGTTGCGTCCCGTCTCTGGCACAGCGCTACTCAAAGTGAAACATGGTTGAGGGGCCTTTGGGGAGGCTGATGCTTCGCTTCAGGTTCAGGCAACTGTCTTGGGGTACGTCTTGATTTAATGATTAAATACAAAATTACTCTACCCTATTCTTCTACCCTACGCTGAAGATAAAAACCACGAGGGTGATTGTGTAAGAAGGTGTTAGCGGTAAATACAAACCACCAGTAAATTTGCTTTTTTTAAAATGGAAAGAAGAGCATGAACCGAAGCAAAGCTAAGCCCAATAAAACACTAAGGACAGAGTGCCCCCAACAAGTGGAGGCTCGTGGCCCGCTCTCCTGTGCCGTGTGGCAGGCGAAGCGGGCACCAGCGTGCTCTGCGCCCTGCTCGCACCATCCACGGCCTCTGCTCCGGGTGCCGCAGAGACTGGAAGGTTACCAAGAGCAGGCTTGGCACAGCAGGACACGTAAATTCAGTCTGATCCCTTCTTAGGCTCCATACGGAGACTCTGGGGAGTTTCAGTAAACATCCCTGGTAATCTTTGGATGCCACAGCGATGTCAAGAAGTATCACATTCATAAATCAGACCTTACATCAGCTCTGCTGGCAGAAAGAACATTTGCCCCGTTCTCGAGGCGCACCGAGCCTTAGACGGCACCATCATTTCTCAGGATTTATGGTAGACACCGAGTTAAGCTGCATTTTTGGTCTTATGTTAAATCACCTTCTTGCCAAGGCTAAAAATTGCTCCATGGTGTAATCACAAACTGAGGCAGAAGAACGAAATAACAAATTTCATTCCCATATAATAATAACAAGTTACGTTTCCATAGCACCCCTCTTCCTCTTGGATCCAAAAGAACATCACCAATTTAACTCACTGCAGCACGCTCTGTGCACAGGGATTATGCAATCCACCCCTGAAATACAGCCACTGCTCTTTGAGGGTGAAATCAGCATTAAAGCAGAGTTTAAGATGGAAAGAGGAATCGCCAGTGAACTAGGCAAGGGACGCCGTGGAGCAAGAACTGAACCCTCCGTCGTGCTGCTGATGTGAGGAAAGGTAGACCAGGACCCACGGCCTGCCCTCTGCAGACCTGTCAGAGGAGATGTGCTGCTTTTTGCTGACAAGACTATGCCCAGATCTCTCCGGGACAATGACAAGCGCTGGAACCCCCCCTCTTTAGCAGCCAACGGGGGGGCACGTCTGTGCCATCCCCAGCTCAGCTCGGGGCCGTGCTGCCCCGACAGACTGCCGGGCACCTTGTGCGTGCCTGGGAGAGCAGAGCGGCTGGGAACGCTGCTCTCCAGCAGACAGGGAAACCACGGCCCAGGCACCTGTGGTCAGAAAAGGTCCTGGGTCACGCACTAAAAGACAAAACCAGTCCCTTATTTGGCTAAGTCATGCTGGGATCGCTGCCCAGTCATGCCTATTCAAACAGTGTCAAGCCACGCTGATTGCACCCCTCCCTCTGTCTCGCAACACAAACAGCAGCTTAGACTTGCTGGAAGCTGTGCTTTGTGTTAGTCGGTGGGTTCAGGAAACAAGGACCCCCAGGCTTCTCCCAATAAGTAGTCTGTCTGTCCCATCTCACCCCTTGGAAGGCTGTCAAAGAGCTACTGTTTCCCTCAAAATAAATTAAAAAAATAAAATAAAATTACGAGCGTGTAGGGAGTCTAAGTATAGCAGTGACTGAGGAGGGACTTCATGCAGGCAGGGGGACCACGGAGTATGCGATGCAGAGCTCCCCAGCCCTGCGCACATGTCTGATCTCAAGGCAGGCTGAGCTACAGACTGCCTTTGCTCCATTTTCCCTTTCCAACATTTTCCACACCCTCCTGCCAAGAAAACTCCGAGAGCTGCCTGCCATGTCTGGCAAACGCTTCCTCCTGCAGAGTCCTCCCAGCGAGCACAGGCACGCACACGGAGGGACCTGCACCAGGGCTGGCCGCTGCGGCACTGCTCAGAGGCGCCGTGGGACATCCGCAAAGCTCCGTCCTCCCTCCTCACCAAGGGGCTGAGACTCTTCTGGTAGCCTAGAGAGGAAAGGCTCGGGGAGAGCGAGGGGTGACTCTGAAGTATATTAGGCATTTTGGGTCCTTCGGAGGGAGGCCAGCTGCCCAGCTCCTACGGGGTTTGGAAGCTTTCTAAGACAGAGGGACCATGGAGAGGTTTACAGCAGATGAAGTGAAGAGGGAAGGCAATGCACTGGAAATGAGACAGCCATCACTTGCTCATGCACAGGCCTGGGCTTTAACGCAGGAAGGGGTTTGTACTTGTGACTAGTGTTCCTCCGTATCATGCAAAGGCAGACCTGGTCTCGGTGGCCTGAGCATGGATTTCATATATTTTTATTACATTCAGAATCATCAAATACCATGACATGTCTGTGAAGCTACCTGGAGTCCCAGCTCCTACGTTCAGCATAATTTGAGCAAATAAATATTTGCATCTGTGTCTTGTGAGTTTGGGTTTTTTTAATTTCCTGCTGCGTGAAATAGGAGGAGCAATAAAATCAAATCCTTGGAAACAAATTACAACTGTTTAAAGGAGTAAAAAAAAAAAAATTCCCAATGCCTTCCTAGCCTGCTTATACCACAGCTACTACACACATGGCTGCTTACACAGGTAGAAGAACAGGCTCCAAGTCCGGATGTCCTCACTTTTATGGGTTTAAATTGGATCCCACTAGGTGTTTAACGCCATTGTTGAACTGCTAACGCCTTCTGCAGCATGACTAACACCAGCTAGGTTATTTTTCAGTCTCATTTGGCTTTTTTTTGGCTGTCATAGCAGACAGGAGAGCGGAGCAGAGCAGCAGAGTAACAGGCGAGTGACAAACAGGGTGCTGGATGTGCAGGGATAAGAGCTCACCAGCAAATCTGTGACTGAAGAGGTATAGGGGCAAGCTGCTGCATTCCCTGACTCGGCGACCAAAAGCAGCGTGCAAATATGACTTTCTCTCAGATAGAGGGCAACTGCAACTGATGTAGCAGAGTAAGACAGGATGGCAGAAGGAAAAAGATGAAGACCTACAGGCCTGTAGTCTGTAACAGAAGTTAAAGGAGGAAGGTGACTTTTCCCATGAGGCTGGCTTCAGCCCTCAGCAAAGAGCTGCAGGACCTTTCCTGACTTAGTCAGGCTCTTCTGTACTTGTACTGATGCTCCTGAAAGCAATATTCTGCCCTGTGCTTAAAAGAGGCCAGCAGACTCCGGTCAGCTGCACGCACTAAACTGGCCAGGACCTGGCAGCAGGGGCAGAGACGGGCCCAGGAAGCAGGAGGCAGGCAGTGGCTTACGAAACACCCTATGGAACCAACACTTTCCCCTACCAGGAAAAGTCTTTCGCAACTGGATGTCTCTGAACCATGGATTCGGGTGATTTCAGAATTCTCCCTCCATGACCTCTCCCCCTCCTTGCCAGTCTGTGGCTTCTTCTTAATGGAGGAGGCAAACTGGGTTGGGAACATCACTAATAGCATGGAAAGAAATGGGAGAGACTTCCCAAGAAATGCAGCCACCGAGCCGGTTCCAGGACCCCCTCCCTGCACAACAGCAGCTCCCAGAGGATCCTGGAAACGGCCAGCATGTTCATCTTACCTGGGGTCTTAGAAGTCTCAAAAAAAGCCCTGCAAGAAACTAAATTAAATCCACCCTTTTCTTGTAATAACCTACCTCTCTAGATGTGAAAACAGCCCCTACCCTACAACTGCTGGCTCCTAAGAGGGGAACAGAGCTACAGCAAGATTTCCCCATCTAACGGCATCTGTACTCTTAGACAAATCTTCCTTAGTTCAACATATCATCAAACACACTTGAAAATGCTCCCTCTGCTCTCCCGCTAACTATGCTGTCTAATGAGATTCCACGTGGGGAGTCTTGGTAACTTACAGTGAGCAATTAGAGGGTGTAGTTCCAAATTGGAAACAATCAGCTACACAAGCAATCCATCCACGTCTATTATGTGCAGACACCCCGGGGGCTAGCACGAGCCGTTAGACTTGGCATTCAAAGGCTCACAAGTTCTACCGGCACAGGAAAAGTCGGAATCTGCTCTCCCACCTATGTACTCCTGGCATGGGTTTACAGCACGCAGCTGAACAACACTGTGATCTTTGCCACGACACAGATCAGAATCAGGCTTCAAGACACAATTTTTCACCGGAGTCCTGAGAAGGAGTGAGAAAAATATTGGTAAGATATCCCTCTGAGGCTGGAAGAACTGAAGAGACCTCTGAAATCAAAGAGGGAGCTGGAGGAACTTGCCCTTCCCATTAAATACTTTGTGGTATTTGAATTTGATGCTACCCACTAAAGAGATCCTGAACCTGCAGGTCCCAGTTACAGTCAGACCTCTCGGGTCCAGCCAGCACTCTCGAGGAAGACAGCAGATCTGTCACAGTTGGGCACATCACATCCCCAACTCTGCAACCACCCTGTAACCACCCGCCCCAACTCTACAGAGGCAAAAGCCACAAGCTCAGGGATAAAATTTCTCAAGGTCTCAGTGGTGTTTGGGAGGTGAATCAGGGCTGGGAGGAAGAGGAAGGCAGAGTCAGATTCCTGGATCGAAGGCCAGCTCCATCTGGCACAGTATTCAGTTCAGCCTTGGGTTACCTACAGATTAAATATTTACCTCTAAACAGCAGAAATGTCATACAATCCAACTGATCACATGATAAATCCTCTAAAAATGACCCTCCACATTTCAGCTGCCTCTTTACCAACCTTGAATCCTAACCAATTCCAGTATCTAGTCCTATGGTATATGGCTCTAGATGTCCCACTTTTACCCCAAAAAAGGACTTAGAAGATATACTCAGCCTTGCTGTAAGAGAAGTGGTGGGTTCCCTAAAGTTGTCTCCTGCAATCATGACATTAAATTATAATCTCTGCTTCTTTCCTTCCCTTTTATTTTGCTGAAGTATTTTTTCTTCCTTTGCATCTCCTTATTGAGAAGTACCGATGCCTCCAAATATCTCCTACGTGGGACTTCAGGCTCAAAACTGAGACGGCAACAACATTTGGCCTTTTTTGGTTTATTTTTAATCTCAAGATTTATGAGAGGTAGCTGACTCATATTTTGGCTGGCAAGGCCAGACTCTGGTAAGTAATTACATCCTCACTATTTTATTAAGGTAAGTTTTACCGTTTCTGTTTGAGGTGTGGGCGATGCCACCGACTGCTGCAAGAAAAACACAGATCTTTGCCTTGGGTCTCAGGCAGGTGAAAGGCCAGGCACTTCCTTCTTCCATCTCTGGCCCAGGCATCCAAAGTGAAAGATGCAGATATATTGAATTTCCCAGCAGTGCTCAGCTCTATCAGGTTATTTAAGCATCTCCTGCCACAGGGGAGCTCCACCCTCAGCAAAAAGCAAGAAATCCTACACACACCAGGGCTACTGTGACTTGTTAAGCATGGTTTTGCTTCACATACCCGGATTTCCTTTCCAGCAATGCACCAAAAAAAATGACTGAGGAGAGAGTTTGTAGCTAAGGAATTCAGTGAATGATTAACTCCATCCTACCTATTAACCATTGCTCTCCATGCCTTGCAGAAACCCCAGTCCCAGGTAGCAAAGCCATGCCAAAATCTGATACCGGGTTGGTTTTGCTTGCAGAGTGGTCAGGTGATGCAGATGGTTCTAGCTTTGAGTTAAAACACATAAAGTGCAGTAATGATTAATCCAGAACCCCGGCAAAAATTCATGATGAAATGTTGCTCCTCTTGTCACAATAAATTTACCTAAATGAATCCTGCTTCCTGGAGGTCACCACGGAGGAACAGCCTCTACGCAGGCCTGCAGAGGCAGGACCTGTGTGCACATCAGGAGCAGGGGCTAGTGCAAGGATAGCTCTTTACAAGGCAGCTAAAGGATACGATGATAAGGTGTTGCTCTCCCCTTTCCAAAATGAACCACATCTCAGCCATGCCGTGCTGCCTTTGGGACTAGGACAAGAGAGAGAATGCAGCTCTGCCAGTCTTAAGATGCTGCAGACCAGTGGCAGCTAGATGCCTGTGCACCCCCAGCAAGTCATCTCACGCGGCAAGATCTTCACGTCAGATTGGCCCCATGTGCACGTGCAAGCCCACGTGTTTATCTCACTCAGCTGCACCCCAGAAGATTGGGAGGGCTCCGTGCCAGGCTCAGTCACAAACTCCCTGTATGACCTCAGGCAACTCCCTTACTCTCTATGAGTTAAAGCTTTTACAGCCTTACCCAGCTGAAAAACAGGAAGACTTCCTTCTTCTTTTGCCTTGTCTATTTTTATTACAAGATCCTGAGGATAGGATAAGGTCTGCTTTCAGTACACTTGCGTGCGGTACGCAGCGCTATGAGGTCCCAATCCTGCCCAGGACGCGCAGCACAACACATGTAAAAAACAGTTCCTAGAGCTTTGGGTCTTTTCTGCAAACCCACAGATACCATGGTACCATGCAGTAGAGATACAACCGAATTTCTGCATTTTAATTGGGCTTTCTGGTACCTTCACATACAAAAAGATGACAGCACTGCTGACATGTCAGGAGTTTACTCCCCTGCTGCTTCTTCAGCACCCAATGACTAGCAGTAGGCAAGAAGCCTGAAAGTCCTGCTCTGCTGTCAGGACAGCAAGTCTTTGGGTCTCACATTAAAAGTTCATAATTTCCTCCCACTAGGAGAAGAGGGACTGTACAGTTTCGCAGGCATCTGCTGAAAGCCACTCACCACCAGAGCCTGTCACCAAAGTCCCTGGCATGGAGAGCAACACGTGAGTAAATGGCTCTTGCTCTCCCACTGCTGTGCCTGGGTTTCATCAGTGAGTGACACTGAGCCACCCGTGCAACCTCAGCCAATGCACCACAACAGGTATCTGCTTGGGCTTTCAACACCAGGACCTTCACGGTGCACACTCCGGACAGGGAGATACCAGCTAAAACTGTACATTGAGGTCTGAAATACAGGGATTCCCATTATCCCAAGACCCAGAAACCTGTTCTTGAAGTATGGCAGACAGGGTACTTCATAGCGTGCACACAAGTGGGATTTAGGAGCAGCCCTTGCTCAGCACAACATGGTGCATCTGGAAGGGTAGGTGGGAAGGATTAAACACTCCTGTGCAGAAGCCAGGACCTGACGCTGCAACGCCAAGACTCCCATCTGTCTGTGGCCCATGCAGAAACAGTAAAACAACACAAGTTCCCCACGCTCTTTAATTCTGTAGATTAATTCAGTAATATAAATCTGACGGGACCGTTCTCATGGCCACACCAGACACTTGCCCTTATGCTGATCCTCTTCCACTCACACTGGCACCAATCGCAAACTCTTTTCTTCCCCATAGATGGCCAACCATGGCTTCGCTACTGCCAGACAGCCCATGAGCCGGCAAGAATTAGGACCCCAAGAAGTTAAAAGAAACAAGTGTAAAAGTTGAGCTGCAGCCAGGAGAATTGGGACCCATCCCTGCCACAGGCCTGTGTCTCATCCCAACAGTAAGCTCAAGCTCCTGCTGAGGGCTTTTTTGCTCTAGATTCAATAAAGAAAAAAAAAATGCTGCTGCTGAAATGTGTTTTGTATTGTAAAAGACTGAACCCCTCCCCTCTGGAAGGCCGTGCTCCAGGCTGCAGTGGCAGCAGGGCAGCGGAGACGGGGCTCTTCATGCCCTGCGCTGAGTTTGAATAGGCAGAGGATCAAGACATCCTCAAACTCCCAGTCGGAATACCGAAACGCACCCCCTAAGGAGGAGGAAAGGGCTAGTCTCCTCTCCCTCTAATCAACCATCATTAAACAAACAACTAACAGCGGGGATCTTGTAGTATGCACTACAGCCAAGAGCTACCGACCGCCTCATCCCAAACCCGCACCGCGGCGGTGTCAGCAGGGCCAGCTCTGCAGCCCCCCGGCAGGGCAGCCGGCTCAGCCCCACGGGGTGCCCAGCCCGGGACGCGGGGCAGCCCACGGCACCCTTCCCCGCGGCCGAGCCGGCCCCGCTGCGAGGCGCACGCAGCACCGAGGCCCTGTGTGCCCGACAGGTGCTGACCGTGCAGGGGACACAGAGACAGCAGAGGTGCGAGGCAGGGAAGGAGTTGGGGGCGCAGGGGCCATGACGGGCCCCGCGGTGCCACGGTGACTGCGACAAGCAGCCGGCTACAGCCCTGCTGGGTGAAGGCACCCAGGAGGGCTGCACAGGGAGGAGAAACAGGGTTGGACTGCTAACAGCACAGCATCCTGCCTGCCAGATCCCCTGAGCTGTGGGCTGGCTGACCTGGGAGGGGTTAAATGGCACAAGAGAACAGAAACTGCCCCACAGCTGTGGGAATATGGCAGCTGCTGAGACTAAAATGGCGCCTGGCTGAGTTGAAGTGGCGCCTGGTTGAAGCAAAATGGTCCCTGGCTGAGGGAGGAAGAGTGGAGGTGCTGCCAGCACTGGAGAGCCACCCCAGTCCTCGCTCTCCGCCAAGGGGAGGGAGGCCCATGAGCATGGCCGCAGGCTGTCCTGCCCCAGCAGCACGGCCCTGGCCCTGCACATCCATCTCTGTACCCACAGCCTGGGGCTACACGGTTCCTTTCTCCAGGCTGCTCCTGGTGAGGAAAACACGCCCAGCCCCATATCCTTCTGCCCCGAGGGAGCAGCCACATCTCTCCCAGGAGCTGGCGGCCCGGGCAGGAGGCAGCGCTGCCTTCCCATTTGGGGCTGGGATGTCTCTCTCTGGGTAACTGATGGCACTGCCACGAAACAAAAAATAAAGCCGGGCAGAAAACAAAGCTTTTTCAGATGCTTTAAAAGAAAAACGGATGGTTCTCCAGCTACAATATCACAGCGAGATCCTGCCAGCTCCGGTACCTGCCACACAGACGTACCAGCGAAGCACAAGGTTGTCTGTTTAGTTCAGAGGACGATGGCAGGAAGGGGTTGAAGCACAGGCAGGGGCAGGAAGGCAGGACCAAGGTTACCAATAAGCCTGTCAAAACAAGTATACATGGGTGTTTTGCTGCCTGCCATCTACCCTGCTCAGAGTCAAGGTAATGATTGAAAAAAAATTCAATCAGGAAGATTCAGCTTCCTGACAGTTGGTATAGGGTAACGTTTTGCTGCCTTCTCACAAGGATGGCAGAGCACCAAGCAGCTAGGAAGTAGAAATCCAGGGCATTTATCCAGCAGCCCAGCATTTAAGCCCTCCACAAGCATTTCATTCCCATAAATAACCACTACAATACTCCCACGAGGCAAGGAAGCACCAGCCCCATTGCTCAGACAGGGGAGACTGAGCGCAGATGAATCAATGACAGCCCAGCCCACACAACCAGGGTCAGAACTGAAAATCAAATCAAGAAGTCCCGCTTTCCCCTCTGTGTTCCAGCTGTTAGACAACACTGCCCCCAGTAGCTCGGCTTTCTTCCCAAACTAAGGTATGCACTTCAGTCCCCTGATTGTGGAGGGGAGAAGGACAGAGGGGGAAGCAAATCCCAGCCTTAAGCACGCTGTACGCAGCCTCCATGGCTGCCGCAGAATTTAGCAGCTTCCAGGAACTGCACGGAAAGCCAATGAACCATCGCTGCTCCACTGCCACTTCCCCTCTCCGCGGGAACGAACAGCGGTTGTGGTCAGTGCGCACAGGGAGATAAAGGTGCTCCGTGTTGCTGATCAGACCGATCACCTGCAAGAGGAGAGGATCTGGAGTAGGGCCACATGCCCTCAAAAGATCCAGGACTCTCTGATGACTTACGAAACGTCTTTCCCAAGCAGCTAGCGAGTGCATCTACTTCAGGGGAAGCTTTGCATCCTGTGGGAGCGGGATGCAAAGATTAATCTCCTGTTGGAGATGAATTTCCAAACTTAGTCTCCTCTCCCAGTTCTCTCTGAAGTTCTGGGATCAAGCTACAGGCTTGGACGTGCCACAGCTAATCTGCAGGAAGACAGAAGGCAGCAGTGGGCTTTGCTGGCTTGATTTAGAGATTTGATGGCTAGCTGTAATTAACCCTTTAAATGCTGCCAATTCTAAACTATGCCAGAAAGTAATACTCCAATCTGACTGGCTGCATAACATGGGTCACTACACTCAGCGCAAAGCAAATCCAAGGTAATGCAACTTAAATTGCTGGCTGTATCAGATGCAATCTGTGCATGTAAACAGAAACTATTTTGTCCAAGGACAGTGACATTGCTACCTTGACAGTTTACTCTCCTGCAGGCACTGGAAAGGCAGAAAGCTTTTCAGGAAATGGCTACTTGCTGGGTGCAATGAGTGACAACAGGGGCAGCAGTGAGGGCCAAGGGTCTCAGAGTTCAGGGTCTGGCTGTTGAAGTTATTTTGTGTTGATGAAACACAGATTCAGGAACCAGCGATGCTCCTGGCACTCCCTGCAAAAAACGGGGTGTGTCTTCTCTCTAAATTCATACTTGGGAATTGTGTTGTGCCAGTCTAGCAGAGCCTCGACTACCACCCAGACAGCTTAAGCTTTGTTTCCATAGTGCCATCCTAATACGAGCTATGCCCTATAACAGCTTTACTGCACGAACGGGCAGCAGTTTTCTTTTTTCCCTTTTCTTAAGTAAAGCCGTTACTGACTGCTGGTATGAACCCAATCCACATATATTAGCTACAGAGAATTTTCTTAAGGCAACTGAAAGACTAACACAGTCTACCCCTTGGCCTCTTCTAGCTTTTGTCTTACCACCTCAGTTTTGTCTATGCTAAATTTTTTTAAGACTTCTGATGCAAACTTTGCACTGATCCATGCAATCTGGGGTTGCAAACCTAGGCAGAGTTCTGTTCATAAAGCCAGTGACTTCATGTTTTCCCTCTGTAGGAGTAAAATAACGTTCCCACACTCTGATAGAAACCTTTGATCTGCACAGATTTAATTCATTACTTATGAATCTCTGGCCAACATCACTTTGTTCATTTCAGTGGCTCTCTATTTGCAGTTGCCTCCTGTGTCCGGGAGGACAGGGATCTTTTTTTCTTTTTACCATGTAGTGAAATAGCTGCGAAGGGATCCTGACTAAGGGCTTTGCCAACCAGTTGTTTATATAACAGTCCCCTTCCAGAAAATCACCCAGGTAGCGATAATGAGCCACCCTCTACAACTGCTTTACAGAGGGTTGGTCGAGAGCCAAGATATTTTCCAATGGAAACTCTTCTCCCAGGGAATCACCCTGCATCGTATTTCAGAGGAGTGCTTTGGTTTGTTTTAGGAAATAGGAGAAGATTTCTTTTTAATTGTGCTATGCTTAGGTGCAAGGGCAGGTTCATGACACAAATCACTGAGAGTCTACTACATGGCCTGCTGGAATCATTTACAAGAGCGCAGCAGCAGCAGCTCTGCTAACACCTCAAAGGCAAGTGCCCATATTCCAAGCTTATGCTTTTGCAGGATTGCTTGGACCACCTGCAAGGTCTCGGGTAAGAGCTGTCTCCCTGCTGCGCCTGCACTATGCCTAAGCGATGAGATCCCAGAGGTGGTACAGCAGTACAAAATATTAAAGGTGCCAGTTGATTGCTCTTCCCGTATCCAGACTCCTCCTTTGAAAACTCACTCTTTCCAAAAAGCTTTCCAAACCTTTTCACCTGGGGAGGGGTGAAACACAACCCTCTGCCGAGGGCCAGCTCCACACCCAGGTAGCACACGATGCCGGCTGCACAGGCTCGGGCAGAGCACGGACCCTTTCACAAGGGCTTCACAACGCTCCTGTGCAAGCATCTGTCTGTGGGTGACGAGGCAGACGCTGTCTCCAAAACCCTGCCCCACTCCTCCTTCTGAGGAAGAACTGCAGCTTACGCAGAGGTGTCTGAGGGAGTGAAAAGCACAGTTAAGTAGAGGGAATGTGGCTGCAACACTTTTCCTGGAGACTCTACTCTGCATCTCATTGTGGTTTCCAACTGTTCCCTCGGCTCTTTAAGCCCCAGGAGAGGAAATGCGGCGCACACGCTCTTCGCTGGGAGCACGCATCACAGGATGGAGCCAGTGATTATTATTCTTATCACCCCACAGACTGCCTGGCACTGGCTGAAGTGTGGCTCAGATGGTTCTCTCTGCTCACAAACAGCTATGCAGCCTCGGCATGTGAAAGCCATTAAGCAATAGCACAGAAGCAACCCCGTGAGGCTAAACCCGTGAACATTCCCGTACCGACAGCACGCCGGCCCCTGCTGCCAGCGAGACGCCGGGGTGCCGGCACCGGGCTGCACGCAGGTGCTGACCAGGAGCCATGAGTGTCCCTTCAAAGTTAACACTCGTCTGGCCAGCTCTCCTGACAGCTCCACAAACGGCAGAGAGACGCTGGAGAGCTGAAGAGCCCCACAGAGCCTCCCCCGCGCACAGTCCAGGGCCTGTGTGCCAGCACTGATGTCCTGCTGTTGGAAATGTGGCATATGGAAGCATCAGCAGTGGAGACGGGAACCAAAACATCTGGTTTTTCCGAGCCACACTTGGAAAAGCTAAGCTGTATTCCACCCCTAAAACACAACCAGCCCAGCTGTGAGGCAAGCAGATGAACAGAGAAGTATAAAAATAGCTACTTCTGTAGTGCTCTGTCAAGCAACACGAGGTTGCCCTACAAAAATAAATACACAAAAAGGAATGATCATGGGGTTTTTTCCAGCTGTTAGAGGGACACGTGCGCTCACATCGCTGCAACAAGGTAAAAGACGCATCCCCTCGACTCACAGCTCCGTGTTCACAGTGCACTCCCACCACACCCCAGCTAGAAGTTTGCAGCGCAGCAAGAGTCACACGCAGCTTCCACGCAGGGTCCCTGATGGGACTAGACACAGATGCTATCACCAACCTGACCTAAACCAAAATCTGCATGCTTCAGGCCGGACTCACTCCACCCCCTTCCCGAGGCGTGGCTTTGAGAGAGAAACTAACAACTTTGGCCAACACAATTTGTCTGGGCTCTTGCTTTCCCAGGCTTAGCTGTTCCTCGGGTTCCTCCCTCAGGAGGACTCAACCCACACCCTAGATCCTCTTTTTAGAGAGCCACTCCCACCTCTCCCTGACGCTGAAGCATTTGCTCTAGCAGAACCTACTTAACCCATTCCCAGCAGGATCCATGCCCCGCGATCCAGCAGGGAAAGGTGTTTACAGAATCCCACGCCAGCCCCCACGCCAGGGAGAGGAAAGAGAGGTTTCACTGTCCATCTCAACCAGAGCTGCAGGGGAAAACTGCTCTTTTGCTTCTGGATCTGCAGAAGTCATCCTCCCTGCTAAAGGAGCCCAGCGCAGCGCGGATCCTGTGGGAGCCAGGGCCGAGGTACTGCCAGGGGTTGTTGCAATGGAGCTGTGAAGGAGCCATTGCTGGGGATCTGCAAGTACCATTAGCCATGTCTGTCCAAGGAGGTGGGCACAGGCTCTAGCCAGGGCTACAGACTCCACCCTGGAAATCTCAGTTTCAAACCAGTGATTAGACCTCATGACTTCATCACAGCCATGCAAAATACTACTGCACAGAGCCAAATGTGTTTCTTGATACACGGAGCTGTCTGTACGGGCGGGCAGAATACCAGTTGCACAGCTGTCGCGACGATAAAAAAGGGCATGGTATGGTGTCCAGGTACAATTTCCAATGAATAGCAAACGGGCTGACTGAACCCTGGCTTGGATGCAGAATTCATGTCACTACAGATCGTCCCGCAGGCTCATCAAAAGCAAGAGCTGCTGCAGACTGCGTCTGCTGTCCGAGCATGTACAAGCCTCCTCCCGGTGATGCTCAAGAGTATATGCCAGCACGACTGCAGCGGGAGGAGAGAGTCCCATCGCCTCTCAGCACCGCGCTGCCGGAGGGCAGCCTGTAGACCCCAGACTGGAGGTAAAGCAGGGCCACACGGCCAACACACATGCTCCGCGACTGAAAAATGCCGTAGGTGGGAGATTCATTACCACAAAGCGAACATCGTCATTTCCTTCCATCACGTACTGTTACCAAACCAGCGCATTACACTACCTTAACATGGGTTGCTAATGAAATTAAAAATGACACTGGATTAAGCGGAGAAACATGAGACCGTATGCCACATCTGAAACTTCGTCTCCAACAGCAGCTTATTAAAGTTTTTATTAGGCCTGACGCCAGGAAGGGATGTACTCGTTCCTAACCTGAGGGGAACTATTTTTAATGTCAGGCTGGCAGAAACAGATCACTGAAGAATATTACGCTTTGTTTAGATTACCTCTGTTTAAATCCAGTGGTAGCACATTATCGAAATGGATGCCATCTTTTGAGGGAAAGGGAGGAGCTGGAAAGCAAGGACAGAATCCGTTTACTGGTCATGGCTCCTATAATAGACCACAAATGCTACAGATGAGGTCAACCTGCATGTTGTTGATGCCCTTCCCGAGGATAGTTATCCCTTAAAAACATGGGAATGGCTGTAATCACATGGTTTTTTGCTTTTTGTGCTCTTTGCAAAGCAAAAAAAATAAGGTTATGTTTCAATTCAACATTTGTAGTTTTGGCAAACAGAGATGCCAACTTAGCTTCAGTGTCTAAGTAAACAACAGTCCTTCGGTATGAGAAACAAGGTAATTCTTTACTGCAAAGACAGGTTAATAAATACGGGCTGGGGAGGTCTGATTTGAAGCCCTCATCCTGCTGGTGGGACAGGCAGCGACCTTCAGCAGAGCACGTTCGTGTAGGTGGCAGAAGCTGCAAGGGGAGCGCGGTCGGTAGCTCTGTGCGGTCGGTAACTCTGCGGCCCTGCAGTCTCAGTAGCTTTCCTGCCTTTAAGCCTGGTCTCAGCAAAGCCTGGAGAGAAAGGTGGGATGATGCGGGGTGGCAGCCATTCCTCCAAACAGCAATAGCGCCATAAGCGCAGCCCACAAACGGAGCTGCCAACTTTCCACTGTGGAAGAGACAGAAATTTTCTCTTTGAGCCTGACAGTGACTGCCTAAATTGTGCTCATGGCTACGGAGGGACTAATTCACAAGTGCCGGGTCCCCCCCACTCCCCCGTGCACTCTCCTCCCAGTAAGAGCAAGCACCTCTGCCCGTGCAGCTCCCAGCCCGCTCCACCCTGGCACTGGAAAGCACGCTTCTGCTCCTGAGCTCTCCTTCTTCACCCCTGCTCACCTTCTTATTACAACTCAGAGAAATGTTTGGGGACATATGGGGTAAATAAGAGATGAGATACAAAATCAAGCTGAACTGCAACGATCGATCAAAGGACAACAAAGCTTGAAGAAATGAAGAAAGAATGACGCAGAAACACATTATGGAAACCACAGTGTGGAAACCGCGGCGTGACAAGAGATAAAACAAGGAATCCCATTAAATGGCAGACAGGGAGAGAAGCATTCGCAAACCATATGAGTTGTTTCACCCCTACCTTCTGATTTGAGTGATTTTCTTTTTAAAACCCTTCTCTGTGGGAGCAGAATGAAAGCAGCTGGGTGAAACGTGAGAGAGACCTGGCGGGAGCTTGCCAGCAGGAGAAACTGTTCGCTCCAACAGGGAAAAAGCCACACACAGAAAGACACCACCAATAAACTTAAAAATTGCAGGAAATACAGGGAGAAATCAGCGCAAACAGCACCCGGCAAAAAATGCACCAGGTGTCAAAGGAACCCCAAAAAACGAGGTGAGCAGAGACATGGTCTTCCTTTCTACTAACGTCCGACGAGGCCGGCAGCGGGCATTCAGCCAGCAGGTCTTCCCGCTGCCCAGCCGGGCTGGGAGATGTTCGGCTACGGTTTCTCAACGCGTGGTTTCCTGTCACTACCGGGGTTTGTGCGTTTGGCTGCACCAAATTGCAAATAGCAAAAATCTTTAAATGCTGGGCTAGCATCGAGGAAGCGAGACACCTTGGTGCTGCTCGGGATTATTTAATCACACCATTTGCCAGGGAGCAGGAACGCCTTCAAACGCCACCTCTCCGGGGGACGCCATTTCTTACCCAGCAGAGCATTTTTGTTCGGACGTTTTTAACCACCACCAAAAAAAGCCCAAGTTTTAATTTTAAGAAGGGCGACTTTCTCACTCATGGGAACAGCACTCAAATTCCTCCAAAGCTTTAGGAAGGAGCACAATAAACAACGCAGACCTGCTCGTGCCACTGCTGTAACAGCATTACAGTGACACTTCACTCACACCAGAGACCGTTATGCTCTGACAGAATAACACAGAATTGCCTCCTTGTTTGGTGCTTAAATTATAGTTACGATTTGCTTACGCGATTGGTCCCTTCCATAGGCTGAATGAACCTCACTTGCAAAATATTCACCTGGCACCTCATTTTTTCCCCCCTCCAAAGTTTCTTACAAAAGAGAAACACAGCCTTGTTTTTGCTGGGGACACGGCTTGTTATAAAATGACATATCAGGCTGGTTAAGTTTTTTCTAGGAACAGAAGTAAAGCTATTTTGCCTTTGTGGGCTGGAGACTACTGGACACGCCACTGCTTATGATTTTACTTGAATTGGATTTTCGTTTTGTGCTTTTTTTTTTCCCCCGACAGCTTTTGAAGATACCTCGAGCCTTGAAAAGGCTTTTACTGCATCACATAACAATACCAAAATCCACCGATGGCTGCCAACTCTTGAATTTTAAAATATCACAGACTGTATGTTCCTGAATCACAAAATCTGTTTATTTTAAGAAGATTTGCTTAGGTGAAGTCACCGGCTAGGCAGTGCAACCCCAGGGCTCACTGCCAAATCCACAAAAAAACCCCCGCTGGGCTTTGGATGAAAGTTATCACCCCCAAATCTGCAAAGCTTCTGCTTCTGCAGGAGTGTGGTGATAGCTGAGGTCCTCTGATATTTTCCCTTTCTCCTTCTTAACCATCCACAAAGAGTATTCCACATTAATGAAGGAAAAATAAGGGAGTTCCAATTCTAGTCTTATAAATCGAGACTCTAATCTCCAGTTCAGAAGTACCACGACACTGAAGATGTGTCAGAAACAGTCAATATTTGCACGGGCAAGTCAGAAAATCTTTGAGTTTACTCCCAGCTGGGGAAGGAGAGCAGCGATACCAGCTCACGGAACAGCTACGTCCCAAAGCAAATGGGAACAAAATCCGGTAGCCCTGCGAGCAGAGCACTTGACAAGAGATCGGATCAAAGCATTTCTCAGATGGAGAAACCGAGAAGTGCAAATGCTGCCACTTGAAGCGCGTTACCCTTGAAGTATAATATTTTCTTTTTTTAAGTTGCACGCTGCAGATTATTTGGAAAAATACAGGCTTTGGTCTCAATTCCAGCCAGACTTTGCATTACACTTCAAGAACCCGACTCTGGCGATGGGAAGGGGCCAATATTCCCATTCGGTCTGCCTGGAGACTGCTTCCAGCTAGGTATGTAGCGTCTGCAAGCAGCAGAGCTTATTTCCTTAGTGATTCTTTGGATGTGGCATTTCTTCTGTACTCCTAGTAACAGTGCTGCCGAAGTTGGCATGTATTCCTTCAAAGTTGCTACATCTGTCGTGTCGGGTACGAGAGGAATTCGTTTCCTAGGCCTTACTTCTACAGCTAGAGGTACGGGATCACGTTTGCTGAGTGCAACTGCTAGCACACACGCCTGCCGCGGAATCGAGGAGCTTTGGCGCTGGTGATTTTCTGAACTTGGCCTTCTTAAAGGCTGTTTTTCATTTCAGACTAATAAAAAATAAGTGTTTTGTGGAGATATTTAAAAAAACCTTCCCTCTAATGAGAGAACAAACAGCAAATCATTAAAAGCATTATTTACTTTATCTGTCAGTGTTCAATAAAGGGAACATAAAATGAATAGACAAAACCGCTTGCGTAACTTTGCTGTGTCATGAGCCAGAGTCCCTCTCATCCCGACAGAAATGAATCTGTAAATCCTTCATGGTTATAACAACAACGTAAGCAGACGTGCCTTCCCTCCCATCGCCAGGAGGTTAAACAGGGCAGTAGACTTCTCCCGAGCAGAAGTCCCTGTGCCACAGCCGACTGCTTCAGCACATCTTATACCAGTCATCAGAATATTACCAGCACAGACTTTTTCAGCCGAGTCGTGACCGTACACACAAGACGACCTGCTGGCTGACAAAGGCAACTCTACAGCCCTAATCCCAAAGACAATCATCCCTCAGCAGAGCGAAGCTCTTCCCCGTACCGCGCTGCTCTCAACAGTGCTGTAAACAAACATTTCTCCATCGAAATCAGAGGAAGATGTCAGTAACACTATCCTGCCGTTTCAGCCCATTTGCTTTAGAAGATTTCCCCTTCCCACATTCCAGGCACGTTTTTTTATTGACCTGCAAGAGCTTTATGTCCAACTTCAATTTGTCATTGCATAATAGGATCTAATCCAAAACGTTCTGGGAGCTTTTACAACTCAACGCCTCCAAACAACAATAATATAAGTGGTCTCAAACGCTTACTACCAAAATTAATAATCCTAGAAACACACTGTAATAACCCCAAATCCTGAAAAAGCCAAATGAAGGACTTCTCATCGCAGCCCTTCTGCTCACGCTGCTCTGCAGTGACCAGCGAAGCGCTGGCACGTTCCACCTCCGCCGCAAACGGCACATTCGGTCTCCTGAGCTGTAGATCCCCATGTCTAACTGACGACAGATAACGCAGCCTTAGAAACCCCTTAATAAAAATCAGCCTTTCCCAGTTAGGGACTTTCTGCAACAAACAATGGAGAGTTTGTTTGGAAAAGCCTAAACTTCAGCATCTCGTAAGAAAACAGCTGGAAAACACCTTGTCTGCTGGACTTAGACGCGCACATTTTGCTGAAGTTAGTCTAGATAGAACTTGCCGATCTACACTTCAATGTTTACTGTGCAACTTTGCAACTTTGTCAATATCTCATCTATATTGATGCTAAAAACCGGAAACTTTGTTAAGAAGATCCAAATAGAAAATCAGACCCTTAACTATTGAAATACCAGTAGAAATTAGTTCATATGAGATTTTTCTACTGTGCCGGGCCCCAAGTCATCTCTCTTACATGAATCACTGGATGCTTTTCTCTCCTCAAGAAGAAAAAAGTTGCTCCCTAAGGAAAACAAATTTAGGTTCAAAAATAAATTTTAAAAACCCCCCACCTTTCTCCTAAATCTGTTTTTTGCATCATACAGTGACTTTAAGTGACTGAGGATACGGACCGTTCTAATGCCCCTCCAAGAAACGCACCTTTCTGACTGATTTTTCCCAAAACAACAGAATCAGCATCAGGACACAAACACAACCATCATCCCATCCTAGCGCTTTCACAGAAGAATTTTTGATTTTAACTTGTTAATTGAGTCTTTTGGATTTGCTGTTAACAGGACAGTGTTTAACGGCTCATCTCCCAACACCATCCTCTTCCTGCGATTTCCCCCTGAACCTCAGGAATTAAACTCGCGGCACAAAATCCTCCTGCTCCTCGGGGAACATCACCCTCGGGCCTGCCCGACATAGCTGCTGGGGTGTCCCTGACCCCGCGCACCACCGTACCTAGTGCGCCCCGCAGCTTGCCAACTCTTGGCAAGACAGAAGCAGCATTATGGGATGACCCGGTTTGGGCTGAATCCTGAAAAACGCTCCTCCAGGTGCGGAACCGATCGCATTGCCGCGGCTGTGACTTTTGGGGGGCATTAACGCAGCCGTGCCAGCCCTGCCCCAGCAGCAATGCCACGCTGGGCCGGCAAGACTTTGCACACAGAGGCTGTTCTCCCTTTTGCTTTGCTCGGGCCACTCCTGCCCGTGACCAACCTGCTTCTGCCCGTGTCTAACCCACTCCCGCCCGTGACCGACCTGCCTCTGCCCGTGTCTAACCCACTCCCGCCCGTGACCGACCTGCCTCTGCCCGTGTCTAACCCACTCCCGCCCGTGACCAACCTGCTTCTGCCCGTGTCTAACCCACTCCCGCCCGTGACCGACCTGCCTCTGCCCGTGTCTAACCCACTCCCGCCCGTGACCGACCTGCTTCTGCCTGTGTCTAACCCACTCCCGCCCGTGACCGACCTGCTTCTGCCTGTGTCTAACCCACTCCCGCCCGTGACCGACCTGCCTCTGCCTGTGTCTAACCCACTCCCGCCCGTGACCGACCTGCCTCTGCCTGTGTCTAACCCACTCCCGCCCGTGACCGACCTGCTTCTGCCCGTGTCTAACCCACTCCCGCCCGTGACCGACCTGCTTCTGCCCGTGTCTAACCCACTCCCGCCCGTGACCGACCTGCCTCTGCCTGTGTCTAACCCACTCCCGCCCGTGACCGACCTGCCTCTGCCTGTGTCTAACCCACTCCTGCCCGTGACCGACCCCGCAGCCTCACGGCAAACTTTCTGCCGCGTCTCCACGTTGGTCCCCGCTCTCACGCGTCCCACCTCCATCGCGGCGCAAGGCACAACAAGGAAATACCGGAGGCCCCCGTCCAGCTGCCGGGCAGCGGAGCCTCCCGCCGCAACCCCCCCTTCCCGCCCCGGCCCGCCGCCCCCGGGCCCGCGGTACTCACAGCGCCGTGGCGGCGGGAGGGATGCCGGCCGCCGGGTGCTCCATCCCCCGGGCAGAGCAGTTGACCAGGCAGGCGGGGCCGGTGCAGGTACAGCCGGCGGCGCAGGGCTGGCAGGCGGGGGCCGGGGCCGCCGCCAGCCCCCCGCACAGCAGGGAGCAGAGCAGGCACCAGCCCGAGAGGGGCAGCCGCGCCGCGGGGACGCCATGTTTGCGCTGTGATCCAGTGTCTCCATTTCCAAAAGGCATCTCTCCCTACGGGCATGGCATGGCCCCGGCCCGCCGCTCCCCCGGCCGGCCGGCCGGGCCCGGCCGCGCCCCGCCCCGCTCGGCCGCTCGGCTCCGCTCCGCGCCCGCCTCAGCGCCCGCCCGCCATGGCGGCCTCCTCCTCAGGGCTGGCGCTGCGCGCTGCTGGGCGGCGGCGCCCGGCCCGGCCCGGCCCGGCCCGCTGGGCTCCCGGCTCCCCGCGCTGACAGCCCCGCTCCGCCGCCGCCGCCGCCGCCGCTCGGCTCTGCGCTCCGCCCGGCCCGCGGCCGCCGCCGCCTCCCCGCTCCGCCTCCCGCCCGGCGGAAACCCGGCGCCGCTCCAGCCCCGCCGCCCGCCCGGGCCGCCCCCGCCGCGCCCCCCCCCCCAACCCCCCCCCACCGCCACCCCGGGCGGCGGCGAGAGCTCAGCTCCGCTCCGCTCCCGGGCGCGGCGGCTGCTGCGGCGGGGCTCCCGGCCCGGGCCCCGGGTACGCGGCTCCCGGTCTCTGTTCGGCGAGGAGGAGCAGCGGGATCCCGGGGGACACGGGCATCTCGGGGAGCAGGGGGCATCCCGGCGGTCAGGGGCCATCCCGGGGGGCACGGGCCTCCTGGGGGACAGCGGCATCCCGGGGGGCAGGGGGTATCCTGGGGAGCAGGGGGCATCCCGGGGGACACGGGCATCCCGGGGGGCACGGGCCTCCTGGGGGACAGCGGCATCCCGGGGAGCAGGGGGCATCCCGGGGGACACGGGCATCCCCGGGAGCAGGGTCATTCCTGCAGAGCAGGAGCATCCCGGGAAGCAGGGGTCATCCCCAGGGGACAAAGCCAGCCTGGGGAGCAGGGGGGCATCCCGAGGGGCAGTGGCATTCCTGCAGAGCAGGAGCATCCCGGGAAGCAGGGGTTATCCTGGTGGGGGGCATCTCAGAAACGGCGCGGGACAGCCAATGCAGCATGGAGTTCTGCTAGACGGATGCTTTGGTTGTCTCAGAGTTACCGGGGAGGGCTTTCCCTCGGCGCACACATGGGCGGTGGGCAGAGGGGAGGATAAGCACCTGCACCCTCCCCAAAGGGGTTTGGTGCTCAGTTCCTGTGGCTGGTGCCCGTTCCCGAGGCTGCTGGGTCCGATAAGACTCGCAGGGTCCAGTGTGTGTTACATGCACACAGCACAGTAGGTCATTCAGGTATTTTGGAGAGAGGTGAAGAACAAGGCAGGTACTTTTCTGGGTGGTTTTTAGTGCTAACCATTGCAAAGCCATTGGGTTTCAGTGCCACTTGCACCCTGCGCTGGCCCAGGCCGCTGGCTGTTGTTCAGACCCGGCTAGACCCGGTGAGGTCCATCCTGCCAGCATATGATGGCTCCTCAGGGATCTGAACTGGTTCTAGTTTAAAGTGACTGAAAATATGACTAAAATAAAGCAACCAAAGGAAGCATAACTCTGTCCTTATAGAGGGCATCTCTCCAAAACCAAACCCAGCCCCGGCTGAAAGCAGTGGAGAAGGTGTGCTAGCTGGTAATTTTACAGGGACCCTAATTTGTTAGTGTTTAACACATGCTGTGTTACTGTGGGATGGTATGTACGGAACATGGCCCCAGCCATCAGCCGAGGGGAAGACACAAGGAAGCTCAAATAAAATATGGAAGAAGTTCTTGCTTTGAAGCACTCATCTTGTTCCGTGCCAGATGGAAGCTCTGCAAACCAGTGGCTCCTGCCCAGCCGAGCAGGGATTTCTCACCATAAACACCACAAACGTGTACGTACGTGGTCTGTGCGAGAGGTGCAAGCCTGGCACTAGGCAGCAAGCTGCTGGAGGCCTGACCCCCAGAAAGATGGAGATTTGGGGGGAAGCAGTGGAGCAGCGCACCCTGCCCAGTGCTTCCCTGCAGTGAGTGGCCTGGGAAGGGACATTGGAGAGGCACAGACTCACAGAGTGGTAAATCCTGCACACGCTCCAGAGACAGGTGCTGTTTTGGTCGGTGGGGGCTGGTACCTGAAGTGCCAACCAAAGGCACGTTCTCCTTCTGAGATCTGCTGATCCGGACAAAACTTTGAGCAGGGTTTTTGCTGAAGGAAAACAAGAGCGTCTCGCTCTTTGTTTATGCAGTTCCATTAATTCTTGCAGCCATTCACACATTTTAAAAAATTCATATCCAACATTTAAGTTCAGTGCAGCACATCGCTCCCGCTCAGCCTTGCCATCAAGCACACAAGTGTCCCCGGGAGTCCCCGGGACTGCCCTCGTGCAAAACCGAAGCCGTGGTCTGTTCAGTCACGGCTGTTGCAGCAATTACTTTTTACAAAAACCTCTGGAAGTGCTGCCTGACAAGCAGCTCTGTGAGATGGGCCGCTCCCTCCGCCGTACGGGTGAGTAACCCACCCACAGAGAGGCTGCACCCCTCCAACAGCCAGCCGCCCCGCTGCCAGGCTGAGAGGCGTTTTGTACTTGTCGGAAGCAGCTTGCGCAGCCGAGGAGAGCTGCCTCCCATGCAGAGCTCTCGCCTCCGCCAGCTTTTGCAGCTCCCACGTGCGTTCCCCAGTGCTCCGACGGCGGGCGTGCTGGGGAGCTGCCGCCCTGACGCTCTACAGCAGGCGCTGTGTCAGTGGGGCCCTGTCAACTGGTGGGCTCAGGAAATCAGCCTGGCAGCTTTCAAGGGAGAAACCACAACAAAATGGGGTGGGTGAGAGACATGCTAGCTGTCCGCAAGCATCCAAAGAGTGCAAGCAGCGGGGAGCCAGAACAATTGTTGAGGGTAGTACCAGCCGAACGTTGGGAGCCTCAGAGCCTATTGCCCTGCCGTTCCTCTTCTGAGAACAGACCTGGGGGAGAGGAGGGCCGTGGGGGCATGTCTGCCTCTCTCGGTGGCTGGACTTGCCTAAACCTTGTCTCTCTGTCGGCGCAAAACGCCCTCGCTGGCGTCCTCCCTCCCGCTTCGGGGCCAGGTCACGGGTTTTCACTGTGTGCCGCGTGGTGGCTGCGGTGGTCCTGCAAGCCCCAGCTCCTGCAAGCAGGCAAAACACGGGCATCTCTCCTTTGCCTAGGAGAAAAGAGCTGCTCCTTGCTGAGCTCCTTCTACCTCGGGCACAGCGTAACCTTCAAACGCTCGGGAAAGAGGAGGACAATTAGCCAAAGGTGACGGTCAGTTTGGTTTTGAATCACGTAGGATTTTTTAAGCCGCTTGTGGTTTCGGACATGCAGGATTCTCTAGGGAAGAAGGGACTGACCTGCTAGCACAGGGTGTGTGTCCACTGCGGGTTATGAAGCCTGAGCTACACCTCCAGAGCCGCTGACCGCCTCCCTGCTCTAGTGGGATCCAAGACGGTCCCGATCCAACAAAGTCCGCAAGCACCTGCACGAGCACAGTGTGCCTTGTCCTGCCGAAACTGAAGGACTGATACCGGTTTATATCAGCTGGGGCTCTGGCTTTCCCTATCCAAATGCTGTATGAACCTTAAATAAGAAGCCTGAGGGCATCCGATCTCACTCCTTGGCACGGTACTTAACGTATGTGAGAATTTACTTTCTGAAAACATTTTGTGCCTTTTGGACTTGAAATCTCCTCGAAAGACATCATCTTTCGCATGATGTATTGTGCCCAAAATAGCTCAGCAGTTACTACTTCCTCATGTGACTGCAATGTATTTATTTCCGCTCCCTCAATTGCAAATTGCTTTTTGGGTTTTTTTTTCCCCTTTCTTCTGTACTGATGCCCATATTTTTTCAGATAACAGCAAGGAGAAAATATCCTGTGTATGGACTGTAAGCAGCAGATTAGATCACTAATGTAATCCAGTGCATGTAATGAAGTTAAGGGCTCTCCCCCAAAAGCTCGGGCTGCCAAGCTGTAATGAGGGCAACGAACAAGGAAATAATTGAGTGGGAAAGGAGACAGCAAATCTCGATACAGCTGCAAGAGACTAATTTGTTCACATCGAATCACTATTTTTGATCTTGGAGGAAGGTCTTGTCGCTGAGTTGGGATGGGTTTTAAAATGCGAACTGCAGACAATTATGGAAGTGGAAAATGTACTCTGGGGCTGGGAGGCTGTTGCTCGCTGTGAGGCTGGGAATGGCTTCTTGTAGGGAAGGGATTCTTCTGGTTCCTCCTACTGGCAAGCAAACGGATAGTTTCTCAACACTGTTTACTTGAAGTAGAATTAAAACCCCAACTAAGAGGGTGTTAATTCTCCCTGTCCCACCAGTCCTGCAGGCTGAACGCACCCAGAACATCAGCAGCGGCAGATACACTGTGGTCAGCAAAACGTGATGGAGCTGCGGCCGGCCGGGAATGTCGCTGCTGCCTCTGGCTCCGACCAGATCCCAACAGCACCGCAGATGTCTGCAGTGGCACCCAGACAGCCCTGAAATCCCGCTGTGCGTGGCCAGACCCTGAGGCTACCCTTCTCCAGCACTATATTTCTATATATTAAAGCACTGGTTTTGCTCACGCCTGCAGTGCCCCGGTGCAGAGGGCCGTGAGCAGCTGGTACGGAGCAGGCTGTGCTCCCCGCTGCCATGTGCTGCAGCCAGCGGGCTCTGCAAATTCCTCTGCACAGGCACCGCACCGGCCTTCACGTAAGATGTGATGGCAGCTGCTTTTAAAACACGTGCTGGGAGCGAGTCTCTTGGCTGCGTTGCCCTCCCACACTGCTGCTTTTTCTCTCGCCCAGGAATCCTCTGGCACATTCACGCGTGGGGCAGTGGGGGCGCCTCGGCGCCCAGGTGGGTCCATGGCCCATGGAAGGAGAGCAATGTGCGGGGCGAGGTTGGTTGGGAGCTGGGATAGCTGGGCCAGGACAGGGAGCCTTCTGCCCCCAGCAGCACCTTGTGTGTCCGCTGTACCTTGTGTGTGGTTTGAAGAAGGCAGGAAAAAAATACCCCTCTTGACCTTTCAGCACCTTACCATGAGCTTTGGTCCCTTTGGAGGGCAGCTGTATTCACGGATGGCCGTAGTCCTCGGTTTGCTATTATTTCCCTGCTTAGAAAGTACTCCAGCCTGACAGAGGGAGCACAGCTTGCCCTCAGCAGGCATCCAGGGGGGAGAGAGCTGTTCCCATGTCTTTTTGCATGGGATACGGGTACCCCAGAGGAGGTGCGGATCCCTATTTCTCCTGGGAGAAAATGGCCATTTCCATCCCCACCGCCTGTTGCTCTGTGGCTGCATTTGGCGTCCCCCCTCGCTCTGCAGAGGGGCTGCGCTGGCGCGATGCCGTGACCCATCCTGCAAAGGGGGGACCTGCAGAGAGACCCCCGCAAGAGCCGTCTGCTTCCACCCCGGCCTGGCTCCTGCTTCTCCTCCCGCTGCGAGCAGTTTCCCAGCCGTTATCCGCGACCCAGAGGACCCGTCAAGATCCATCAACTCCCCATCGCCCCCCGAGCCCCCCGGCATGCAGCAGACTGCTCCCGGGAGCACAGACCGGCCCCGGGGTGGGGTGGGGGGGGGAAGCTGGGGTGGGGAAGGTGCTGCCCCGGCCCCGGGGAGAGGGCCCCCCGGTGGGGCGCGGTGGGCTGAGCCCCTCACCGCAGCCTCCCGGCGCGGCGGTGCCGGTTTGCGGGCCCCTGGCGCCCTCTAGCACCGCCTCCCCGCGCTCGTCCGCCACAAAAACCGGGGGGGAAAAAAAGGCTTCAGCGGCCCCACGAGCAAACGCGATACAAAATGAGATGCAAAGAGAGCCCCGGGCCGTCCCTGCCGCCGGTGTCGGACGCCGCCGCGGCGTGAGGGTGATCCCAGCTCCTGCCCTCGCACGGGTGTGCACGCACCGAGAGCGGGACGAAACCCATGTGGTCAGCACCATCGACGTGCGATGGAGCGATGGCCCTGCGGGGACATTGTCCCAGCTCGACCATAAAGAGCGGAGCCGCTTCACGCCCTGTCCCGAGCAGATTTAATCGGTGCTGGATGAATTAAGCAGCAACCTGCCCACCAAACGGCTCCCAGCTGCGCGTCTGCAGTCGCGTGGACAAAGCAAGGAGGCATTGGCTCATCACAGCCGTCCTGGCAGCACGGGGTGCCCACAGCCAGGTGGGATGGGTGCTACCGCCCGGCTTCTCCCCAGCCGGCTGGAAGAGGGACTCCCCAACCCCTGGCTCCGGGCTGGGGGTCGGTGCTCTCCAGCGAGGCACACGGGTGTCTTTTGATGCTGGGTTTTCAACTGCGTGGGGCTGAGCTGAGTCATCAGCGCCGGCACAAGCCCCCCTTGGGCTTTTTCTGGATTTTTTTTGTGGACAGTTTCAGCTCAGGAAGTGAATTTATTCACGCTGATCATTTCCATCCGTTTGACGTAGTGTGAACGCAAACCAGAGCCCGGCGGTTTTAATGACAACACTTTCTGCTCAGTAACTAATTGGTGACGATTCCACTTTTATTTGCCAAACACTCTTTCAAAGCAAACGAAACGTCATGATTTCTCTCTGGATATTTTTCAATGTTCAGGGCTTTCGGGGGTCCTTGGCTGATGGAGGGATACTCCCATCAGGCTGAACTTGCTGACTCTTGGTTTGTGGCTGTGGGTGCTCTCTGCCCGTTCCCACCCGGCTCTCCCCTGCATCAGCTCCCCGGGGAGCACCGTGCACACCGGAGGCATTTATAGCTGCTCAGGATTTTCCTATATGCAGGTCCCTGCCCGCCAGCAAAGGCAAGGTCAGAAGGGTTGCTTTGACTGGAGTCAGGATGGATGGAGAAGGGGTTTGTCCTGTCCATCAGAAATTTCCCAGGGGTGTCCTCAGTGCGGTGAGGCCCAACCGAGAGCCAGCCACGTGTCGGCAGCGCTCGGAGGACGCCATGCGTGCCCGGGGTGTAGCACATGCCACTGCTTGGGGAGGACGTGAGCTTTGGGACAGGGGCCAGGCGGCGAGGCCAGCACAGCAGGGGGCTTTCAGCCACGGGGCTGGCCTTTTGGTACCTTGGCCACCGTGTACCCCAGTCCCCCTAAGAGCTGATGCTGCTGAAATCCCCTCTGCCAGCTGCAGAGGCATCAGCGCTGGCAGCAGGGACAAAACAGCCCCAGTTTCTTAATTCTTGTGTTCCTGGAAAAGTCCATAGCACAGGGAGGTAATAACCAATTCAGCTGGGAAGATGCTGGTGAGCGCTGGCTGCAGGAGCCGGGAGGAGGGCTGCTCTGCGCGATGGGTGCCCCGCGGGGGTCCGGCCTCGCTGCACTGGGGCTGACTGTGGGACGGGACAGCGGGCAGTGAGGGGGCAGCAGTGCCTGGCCGGCCACAGCGTGGTCCCCCCGAATTGCTGCTGCTCTGGGCCCGTTGCTATAGCAATGCTGATGTCGCAGCACTGTCGGGAGGCATTGCAGCGCTGGAGTTGGCATCTTTGAGATGAGTTGAAGCCATCTTGGGTTTTAGCTGGGTAAAAAGTCACGGAGCAGCCAGAGGCGCTCATTTCCCCACCGTGGGAGCTTCAGGAAGCTGCCCCCCCTCTCCCTCACCTTTTGCACCCAGCGTTGTGGCATCACCCTGCCCTACACGAGGGGAAGGCTCCCAGCCTGCTGCAGAGAACCCAGGAGAAGCATTGCTTAGTACCAAGCTTGGGGCGTGATGGTCCCATTTCCACTGCAGATGCTGTGGATGAGAGGAGGTGGAGGCTGAGGCTTCCCCTCCCCTCTGCAAAGGGACCCCTGCGGCCATTTGCACTGAGAAAGCGGGGTGCAGCAACGCGCCGATGAAGCTGAAGCTGGAGGGCAGCCGGCGAGAGGCACAGAGACAGAAATGTGTGTTCAAAACCTTTAGGACAGGCTGAGTTTAAGGCTCCTTCCAACCCCTGCAGCCTGGCAGAGCCCTGGGTACCAGCATCCCGGCAGGGTGTTCACCGAAATGCTGGTGGGGCAGGGCCCGTTGCACAACGCATCTGCTTTTGAGAAGACAGCTTGGAAAAGTTGCTTGCCAGCAGTTTTTTTGGCTTTGAATTGGCTGTTGCCGGTTGCATGTGGCTGTGCCTCGCTCCCTGCCTTCCCCAGGCAGGGCGGATTGCTCCCACGCGTGCTCAGCTGCGATTAGTCCCTCTGCTCGCAGAAGGACAACTAATGCAAAGCAAATTACTTGCAGACAAAATGTTTGCAGGGCTGGGACAACCATTAGCTTCACCGGGGAGGAAGATGTTTCCAGCAATAAAGAAAATACACTTTTAAAGAGACCAGGAAATTGTAAAATCATGGAAAAGGGAAGGCAAGAGGAGGCTGCCTGAGCGGATCTATCAGGGCTGATTGCATTTCAGAGCTCAGAGCACCTGGAAACGTCGGGCTCTGGGCTGGCCATGCTGCTCACACACTGTCATCTTGAAGAAAAAAGTAATTGCCTGAACTTACTAGAGTTTTGTTAAGACAAAATGTTCAGCCTTCCTTGGAAAACATTAACAAACACCATCAAAACTCTAAGCTTCATCTTCATCATCCCTATTATTAATTACCTGGAGCAGTGCCACTTGCTAACAGCTCAGACGGAGCAACATCATTGCAGGTGTGTCAGAGGCCGAGCAGAAAGACAGAAGCTATCGATCCTTAGGCGGATAAATATCACCTGGTGCTGCCCATGTCTAATCAGCCATCTGCCACCAATTTGCTCTGATGAATAACTGAACAAGCTGCGGGCATGGCTGTGCATCTCCCCCCACAAGCAGGAGTCCAGCTCTTTATCTGCCAGCTCTGCAAGAGCCACAAATGGTCTCTGCTTCTCCCCAGCACCCGTGGCTTTCTCAGGAGGTGGATTTGCTTTTCCTGCCCTGAGGGACCTGCCCGCAGAGCAGGACCCCTGCCCAGCAAGGGGCCGGCACACGCTGCCAGAAGGGAAGGTGCAGGCAAGCCCAGCAGCGATGCACCGACTCGCCCCGGTGGGAGCTCCTTCCCAGCCTGGCTCTTGGCGGTTGACTTAGTCTCTGGAGGAGCAGCTTTATGAGCCTCTGCACATTTCCATGCTCACTCATTACTACTGATTATTTTACAGGGCCCCAGGCGGAGTGCTGCATGCATCCTGGGGCCGGCCCAGGCAGCTCTCTAGCCCTGCAGTGCCTAACTTGCTGTTTCCAAAGACGAGGGGTTTTGGGGGGAGTTCATCTGCTCCAGCTCCTTGGGCTCTGCTACGGTGACTCCGCAGGCAGCGCCGTGGGAAGCAGCCAGGCTCGGGGCCACTGGCCAGGCTCGTGTTCCCAGACACGGTCTGACTGGTCTGAACCTATCTGGGATGGAAACGGCTGAGTGTGCACGAATAATGGACGCACCCTGTGACATTTCTATGCTTGCTTTTGAAACCATAACTGTGCTCTAACCCTTCCCCATCTCAGAACATGTCTGTATATGGCTATAAAATATCTTGGATGGTTTTAAGCTGACATGTTACATTTCTAAAATATTTGATGCTGCTGAGGCATGTCTGGAAAGCACTTAAAATTTACCAAATAGACTGAAAAATAACTCATTTTTGGGAAGCTGAGCGTTTGTAGCTTGGCCCTCCCTCTATCTCAGTAGGACACATTTCAGAGGCCCTTGGGATATCCAACTCTTCCTCACACTGGAAAGCTCTCGTGGGTGACTGCTGGAGCTGGGGACTTTCCTGCGCTCGGTCCTCCGCTGGCTGAAATCTTGGCTCCTTTTGATCTCGTCACAAGGAAAATTAATTTCCTGGCCTCAGCCCAGCGTAGGCTCATTGGGATCTGGCACAGCCAGCCTTCCATGCGCAGGAGGGGATGGTGGGGGCCTGGGGCAGCACCACTCTTCCCTGGGGATGCCCCTGGGGATGTGCCAGGGCTGGAGGATGTGCCAGGCACAGCCCGTGTCCCAGCACGCTGCTGGCGGGGGTGTGGGATGCTGACCTGCAGGGAGCAAAACCCTTCAGGGACAAGGGGGGTCCCTGGGTTTGCTGGGGTCTGGTTTATTTTACAGTCAATGTCAGCAGCCACACCGTGCCCTGCTCGGCCCCGGCTATTGCGGCCACCTCCCCGTGCCGTGCCGTCGGTAATCCCGGAGTGCCAGCCCTGGAGCAGGGCAGAGGAGCGAAGCCATGCTCCACGTCTCATTTGCCAGCTTGAGCCCAGGACAGCCAGCTGGTTACACCGAAAGGCTCTTGCTTTGCTCCGGAGGAAGGGACCGAGCCACCTCGGCCGGACGCTGGAGCCAGGGAAGGGACTCAAACCCGCAGGGCTGCACTTGGGGCAGGGACCCCGTCCTGTCCTCCTGCCACCCACGGAAATGATGTCTCGGCAGTGGTTTGGGTGGTGCTTTTGTTGCTGGCATAGGTCCTCCTCTTGAACACTGCCAAGGGTTGCAGAGTGCTGGGAAAGATGTTTTCTTTGCTTGACTGTGCCTTTTGGAGGCAGGGAAGGGGCTAATGGGGGCAGTTCAGTGGGCGAAGGAGTGCTCAGGCTTTGCCCCTGGGCTGCACATGCTGAGACAGGCCCTGCGCCGAGATAACAGCATCTAACCGGCTCCGTGGTTTACAAAGCCCCCTGGGGAGCCGTTTGCTGCGATTACCATAAATTTCTCCAAAAGCAGCAACTGCTGCAGCGCATTAACGTGCCTGGCTGGTTTGCAGCACACCGGAGCTGCCCCGTGCAGGGGTAGGCTGCACCCTCCCGACCCCCAGACAGACTTCCCGGGGTCCCACCGGCGTCGAAAGGAGCACGGAGCCCTCCGGCACTGCTGGGTGAGCCGGGCCTGCCGGGTGAGAGCGCTGGTGACAGCCCCACAGCGCGACGCGTTCAACAGGGTTCGCCTTGCAGATAAATTACAGATTTGAATGCCAAGAAGCAAAGACCGAGTAACGGGCTGGGCTCTCCAAACCTCCTGGGTGCTTTGCAGGGAAAACAGCGGCGATGACGGGCTGGAGGGAGCTGCAGGTGGAAGTTGCCCCTCAGCAGGAATCAGAGAAGCTGAGAAGCCCGAGATGGAAACAGAGGGACTGGGCACAGGAGAGGCCAAAAATGAAATAACTGGACAAAGGAAGGAGGGTTGCAATGCAAGGCTTGACTTGGCAATACAAGAAAGGGAAAAGACAAAAGCAGTCTCCCAGCAAAATGCTGGAATTTCACTTTCACAGCTGCAAAAGGAAAACAATCACTTCCCACACAAAAATAACTGATGGGCTGCGTTGATGAGAAGATGTCTGAGGAATTTCAATTAAAAGCCAGTGACACTGACAAAGGCAACGAGATTGAAGTGTTCAAAGGTAAGTGAGCAATGGGGAGGGAAGAACAATACCCTGCGAGGGAGGGAACAGTGCCTACTCAGCACTGCGTGGGCTGGGCCCTTCCCAAGGCAGCAGAGAGAAAGCCCTCGCCCGCTGAGCATGGCAGGGTGCTGGGACCCACCTCCGGCACGTGTCCTGCGCCCTGCGCACGCTCCCGCTGCCTCCCCGCGCCCCCGCACGGGCTCTGCTCCGCAGGGGGATGCTCGCTAAAGCAGGGCCGGCCCCTCCGCCTGACATCTCCGGCGGATGTCCGATGTCTGCTCACGTGCAACGTGAAACCGAGCTCTCCGTATTTTGGCCAGGCGACGAGTCAGCCCCATCTGCGTGGTGCCACCTTTGTCCCCGGCTGCCCTCCCGCGCCTCCCATCCAGGTGATGACCCCTGCCTTCAGGCCCTTTCTCCACAACGTATGTAGGATTTTGGAGCTGGGGCCATGTGTGTGCCCTTGGCGAATGGCCTGTAGCAGAACAGAGAGTGGGAAGAGCGGCAGGTTCTTCCTCAAAAGTCCCCTGAACTTTGGCTGCAATAGGTGACGGCAGAGGCAAGCCAAGCCGTCTTACCAGCAGCACGTGGAAAGAGCCTGCACCATTTTTCCTGCAGCCACCAGGCACAGAAGATGAATATCTTCCAAGGCGGCACAGCTGACATCGTCTCTGATGGGAATAGCTCGTCCTTGCAGCCTGCCTGGTGAAGAGGCAGTTCTGCTCCATCTGAGCAGGCGACAAGAGCTGGAGGCAGGAGGGCAGCAGGCTCGGCACACTCCCGGCCTCCCAGGAGAGGCATCACCAGAGCCTGGCCGGGACAAGGTGAGCATCCCTGTCCCGGGGGACGGAGCAGCTGAGGCCAGGGAAGGTGGGGGCAGCCGCAGCACGAGCCAGCGACGGAGCAACACGGACCAGCGGGAGGAAGGAGTGACGGCCTTGCACCAAAATAGCTCGCTTGGCTCCGAGCATGGCATGCAACTTCTGGCACACAGAGAACCCTGCAAATTTCCATGCCGAAGAAGACAGCTAGATTTAAAATCCCAGAGCGCAGTGTTTGTGGAGAGCAGCTGGCCAGCGCCCGGTGCTCAGCCCGGGCAGGCTCTTTGTGTCTCCAGCCCTGCGCAGAGCTCTGTCCCCAGGCGGGGGTGGCCGAGCCAGGGGCAGGTCTCGGGCTGCTGCTCGGCTGTTGGCACGGGCCGAAGTGACTGGCACCAGCTGCCTCTTAGTGCTGGCGCTGACAGTCCCCCATACGCTGCAATAAAACAGACCTCTTGGGTTGACAGCCCTGGTGGGGACAAGCTGATTTTCTGCCTTTAAAAACAAATCTACTTATATGTAGATGTGTCAGAGTAACAGATAGCCGCTGTCACGGCCAGCCCCGCTCAAAGCCCTGCCAGATACCGCAGTCCTGCTCCCCCAAGGCACGCTGTATATTGAGGCATCTGTTGTTCCATTAATATATTTTTAGTAAATATATCCCCCTTAGTTCAGCTGCAGTTATCTCATCAGTTCCTGTAACTATATGGGGAGCAACATCTCCAGGCGTGACTGTGATTTCTGAGCAGACTCTCTCTGTGCACACATTTGCTAAACGAGAGAAACTTGCTGAAGATGCTTCTCCCTGCAACGTTCGTGGAGATGGTGCTCTGAGCTCTGGTGCTGCACGAGGCTGAGTTTCAGGAGCTGGGGACAACAGGCACCAGCACTGCTGCAGGTGCGGGAGCACACGACCTTTGATAAAGGCAGAATTACCCAGGCACACTTCCCTGCTGCTGCCCCTGATAAGGGGCCATCCTCCTCTGGTGTTGCCCTGATGCAGTGGCGATAAGCAGCTGGCTTTGTTTGCTCCTGAGCACGAGGCTGTTGATGGAGATTTCCATCATCATCATCACTGACTGTGGCTGAGAGAGGGGAAAAGTCCCCATGAGTCAGTGCTCACAGCCTGTGAGGAGGTGCACCCCGAAGGCATGGGGCGCCGGGGCTGTGTACCCCCCTCCTCCGGGCAGGTAGCACCGGGGAGAAGCTCCACCACAGCCTTCTTGCTGCGCAGGGATCGGTTAAAAACCTTACAGACCCACAGATGGCTCCACCATCACACTTTGCTTCGAGGCCTCGGTCTCTATTGACTGCAGCTGTCCCGGAAAATCAGATTATAGTGCAAAACCCTGGCATTGAGTCTGCTCTGATGAGCCAGGTCTTTCATCTTCTGGCTAGATCGTCAGGATGAGGAGAGTGTGATGGGGAGTGGGGCGATAAGCCTCCACCAGGACAGCTTTTCTCTGGCCTCAGCTGTGCCCAAGGAGTGCTGTGAATCCAGAGCTCCTCAGGGTTCCCTGGGCCTGTGAGACTTAGGGTGGGAGAAGGGGGATCTTGCCCAGGAACCATGCAGAAAGCTCCTGACCTGGCTTGCCTCCCTTGTCAGTGGCAAAAGCCATCAGAGCTCTGCTGCCCACCCCTCCTCCTCCTGCCCCTGCAGTGCTTTAAGAGAGTTGAACAGTGATTAACTATAGATGTAAATGCTGCCAGGGCAGCAAAGGGAAAAGCTTGTCCCTGCCCACAGGGAGAGCAACTCCTCGGTGTCACCGCAGCTGGTACCTGAGCTCCTGTGCTGCACCTCGGCATCCCCATGGCTGGTACCCGAGCTCCTGTGCTGCACCTCGGCATCCCCACGGCTGGTACCCGAGCTCCGGTGCTGCACCTCGGCATCCCCACGGCTGGCACCCGAGCTCCTGTGCTGCACCTCGGCATCCCCATGGCTGGTACCCGAGCTCCGGTGCTGCACCTCGGCATCCCCACGGCTGGTACCCGAGCTCCGGTGCTGCACCTCGGCATCCCCACGGCTGGCACCCGAGCTCCTGTGCTGCACCTCGGCATCCCCACGGCTGGTACCTGAGCTCCTGTGCTGCACCTTGGCATCCCCACGGCTGGTACCCGAGCTCCGGTGCTGCACCTCGGCATCCCCACGGCTGGTACCCGAGCTCCTGTGCTGCACCTCGGCATCCCCACGGCTGGTACCCGAGCTCCTGTGCTGCACCTCGGCATCCCCACGGCTGGTACCTGAGCTCCTGTGCTGCACCTCGGCATCCCCACGGCTGGCACCTGAGCTCCTGTGCTGCACCTCGGCATCCCCACGGCTGGTACCCGAGCTCCGGTGCTGCACCTCGGCATCCCCACGGCTGGTACCCGAGCTCCGGTGCTGCACCTCGGCATCCCCATGGCTGGTACCCGAGCTCCGGTGCTGCACCTCGGCATCCCCACGGCTGGTACCCGAGCTCCTGTGCTGCACCTCGGCATCCCCACGGCTGGTACCCGAGCTCCTGTGCTGCACCTCGGCATCCCCACGGCTGGTACCCGAGCTCCTGTGCTGCACCTCGGCATCCCCACGGCTTGTACCTGAGCTCCAGTGCTGACCATGGCTTTGCCAGCTGCCTGAGCCCCACCATGTTGGCCACCACCTCCCCCCCCCTCATGCCAGTGCTGTTACTTATTTACATCTCCATTGTGTGCCTGCCTGGCTTCTCACCAGAGCGACTTATTTTCTGCTCCTACTTCCATGTGACTGTTCAAACCCCCTTTTCCAGCCGGGATGAGGCCGCGCCACTGGAAACGTGTCACCCAGTGAAGGACGTTTATCTCAGTGGAGAGAGTCGCGAGCGTCGCAGGTGACGCTTCATTTGCAGTCAGAAAGAAAGATGCCAAGTGTTGCTCGGCAAAACCAGTTGCTGAGACAGACCAGGGATAAGGTGGTTCCCATCTTAGTAAAGATGGGAACCTGGCGAACCGAGCCTGGCGCCCCGGCAGCCCCTGCTCCCGCCACCCCACGGGCTGCCCTTGGACCCAAATTCTCGCCGGGCCGCTGCCCGCGGCAGATGGTCCGTGTCTGCCTCGAGTGATTCCCCGTGCCCGCAAACCCGGGGTGGCGTGGGGTGGGGGAAGGCCCAGCTGCTGGGGATCGGCCCCCAAACCTGGGGAGCTGCCCCCCGACCCCGCCGTGCACCCCCCCGCGGGGCGCCTGAGCGGCGACGAGCACGGCGTGGGGCACCGGCACGCTGCTTCTCCCCGGGGTGCGAACACCCCCCCCGCGGGTGGGTGCGGGCACACCCCCCCACCCGTGCGGGAAGGGAGCGGGGCGCGGCCGCTCCCCCGGTGCGGCGGGAGGGTCGGGGCGGAGCCGGCGGGCGCGGAACGGAGCGGCCCGGCCCCCACCGCCGCCCCCGCCGTGCTGCCATTGGCGGCGGGGCCGGGCCGGGCCGGGCCGGGGGAGGCGGCGGCGGCGGCGGCCGGTCCAAGCCCGCGCCCCCCCCCCCCCCGCCCCCCCGGCGCCGCGGCCCCGGTATGTCGCGGAAGAAAGCGGCTCGTAGCAAGGGCGGCGGCGCCGCGCCCTCCGCCGCGCTGCCCCCCGCCGCCCGGGGAGCCGGCCGTGCCGCCCCCGCCGCCCCCCCCGCCCCGCGGGGCGCCGCGCCCCCCCCCGCCGAGCTACCCCGCAACGGCGGCGCGGCGGCCGGGCGGCCCTCGCTCAGCAGCAGCGGCGAGTTCTACGACCTCGCCTTCAAGGTGCGGGGGCTGCGGGGAGGGAGGGGGCGGCGGGGGGGGTCGGGGTTGGGGTGACGGGGCGGGGGGTCCGCTGGGTGCGGGTCCGGGTGCAGCATCCCCGCGGCCGTCGGAGAAGTTCCCGGGGGTCAGGACCGGGCGGGCATCCCTCCCTTCATCCTTCCCAGCCCTGCCTCGCTCCCGGCCCCGCATCCCTGCCTCGCTCCCGGCCCCGCATCCCTGCCTCGCTCCCGGCCCCGCATCCCTGCCTCCCTCCCGGCCCCGCATCTCTCCCTCCCAGCCCCACATCCCACTGCCGCCACCGCCCGGGTCAGGTCAGCCCTGGCCGGGGTCCCGGGAGGCTGCGCCTTCCTACCCCCCTCCCCCCCAGCAGCAGGGCCGCTTCTGCAGAACTTTTGCAAATGATGACAAAAAGCTTTTCTGCTCAGAGGAGTTATTGTAACCTTCTGGTTCCTCTTGAACCACGTACCAAACGTGGTTGTAACGCGGGGTGATGGTATTCCTTGAGCCGCATCGAATCTGCTCTGGCTGCTGTTGAAATGCCTCTCCAGCTTGTGCTTTCTTCTAAGGGCTCAGATGGCTTCTTCTCGCCGCTTCATGTTCTGGCAAGCGAGTCACAGATCAAACGCATTTGCAGCCCCCCCCCTCCATCACACGTCCCGGTACGAGCCCAGCCCGGAGCTCGCTTAGCAGTTAGGGCCGAGGCTGCAATTCGGCGTGACCTGTCTGACCGCGTTTCTAACACAGACCTTCCTAGCCGAGCACGGGGGACTGAGCTTTGAGAAGATGGTGTTTGCTGTGGCAAGTCCGACCTTGGCGTGCACTGTGTCGGAGAGCCCGGTGGCTGTGGCCATTGCCGTGGCCATGGTGTTGCTAAGATTTGAGATGTAGATTAGGAGGGGAGGGGTGTTTGGGAAGTGAATTCAGTCGCTTTGGTAGGCGGTTGGTCCTTATACAGCTGGGCTTCAACAGCTTCCCCAAAATGGAGCCACCTCCGTGTTGGTGCTGGTCCCCTGCTCCTTGAGCTCGCCTCTCCGTGCCCAGGCTGGGCTTTCCCTGGGGGTTGCCCCCACGGCACAGGAACGAGCTGAGCGAGGTCTCAGATGAGCCCAAACGCGCTGGTAGCCAAAACTGCTAACGGGCTGGCTGGTTTTGAACCAGTGGCAGAGAGGAATTTCTTTGTATTCAGTAAAAACGTGGTTTATTAAACTTTTTCTTTCCCTTACCCTTCTCCTGAGGCTCCCGAGCTCTGCCAGAGGCAGTGGCCAAACACGAGTCCCAGGCACGGGGCCAGATCCTGACCACCGAGCCCTTAGTGTGAGCCTGGCCCTGGGTGCTGTTGTGTGCCCCAGTGAGGCTTCAGCGGTGCTGGGTGGGGAGAAGCTGCTGAAGGGTCCCCCTGCTCTAGAACAGAGGTCTGGAAGGTTAAAATAAATCAATGCTACTGTTTTGTACTAAAAATGACCTTTTTTTTCCCCTTCCCTTGGCCTCGCGCAGATACATCCATGGGCTCGCTGGCTCCCTTAACCCTGTTGTGCCAGAGCTCGGTGTGCGGCTGTACGTGGTGCTCCCGCCGGAGAGCTGGTGTGGGGCTCTGCACCATGGGCAATGGAGCACTGTGGGTGGATGCCGGCCACCCGCTCCCCTCCCCAGTGGTGCCCCCCTGCCCCAAAACGAGTTATAGCTGTGGCCAGGGCTGCCGCCGCCTCTCGGGAGGCTGAGCCATGTGGTGGTGGCGGCGTTTGCTGCTTCTGATGGCTCCTGCGTGGGTTCGGTGTGACCCGGGGCAGTGCCTTCTTAAAACCACTAAAATTTGGTCATGGGCTAATGGCTTGCGGAAGGCTGATGGCAGCGTGTTCGAAAGGGAGAGAGGGAACCCTGCCGCGGCAGTGTCAAGCCCTGCAAATCAGTGCAGGTGCAGAAGCTGCTGATGCAGCTCAGCTGCATGGTCCGGGATTTCTTGATGGCGGGAAGCCGTCATCCTGCCAAGGGGAGTGGGGTCGGCAGCCCCGGGGGACAGGAGAGTTCCAGGGAGCTTGTGGTTTGAGCACAGGCTTTGGGGAGCTGCATGTGGGAGCAGTTTTAGCTCTGCTGTTGTTTTTTTTATGTCAGGGTGGGTGCCTGCCCCATCTACACCCAGGGCTGCTGCTGGGTGGGGAACCGAGGCAGGTGGCACCCAGAGCTGCTCCTGCAGCACCCGCTGAGGACCTGGAGGGCGGCCATGAGGCTGTGTGGGTCCCGCCAAAGGAGTTTGCTCCCAGAGGGCAGAGGCACCCCTGGAGTTGGTGCTCATGGTTTGGGGCCCCCCTGAAGTCTCCCCGTGGGCAGTCTCACCCTCCCAGAAAGCCCTGCACGTGGCGGGGTGTTCCGTGGGTGCGCTGGGGATGGAGTGGGCCCTGTAGCTGTGGGGTCGCCTAGGCAGCATCTCTTGGTTTTCAAGGGGTGTTTGTGCCCCCATGGGGAATCTGTTAAGTACTGGAGGGAGGAAGGTGTCTCGAGTTTGGCCAGTGCTCAGGGACACGTGTGGTGCAGGGTGGGGAATACTCCCGCTGTGGGTTGCTCCCTCTTCTCCCCCACCCTCCCCTGGGTCTGAGGACGTCGTTCTTGGACGAGCTTTTCTTCCCACTGATAATACAGGACCTGCTGCCTGCTCCCAGGATGGGGCTTTTGGGATGCAGATGGGTAACAGCTACAGTGGGGCTTTCCCCCTGAAGCCCAGTGCCTAACGCCCCCTTCCCCTCCCTCCCTCCCAGGTGATGCTGGTGGGCGACTCGGGGGTCGGCAAAACCTGCTTGCTGGTGCGGTTCAAAGACGGTGCTTTCCTCGCCGGCAGCTTCATTTCCACGGTTGGGATCGACTTCAGGGTAAGTGCCCGGGGGCCTGCTCCGTCCCCGGCGGGGGTCCTCGGCCCCTGCCCGCAGCCTCTGGCAGGTGAGTGACAGCTTTTGCAGAGGAGTAACAGAATATTGCTGCAGCAACTTAAACCTCATCATCCCAACCCGTGTCAGCTCCAGCAGGGCACCTCGGGGCTGAGCAACCGTCTGACGGCGGCGGCGGAGCCTCTTCATTACCGCTTTGCACGAGGAGGAGGGAGCGCATCCTCGGCTCTGGGTCCTGGGGGTGAACAACTGCTGAGGCCTGAGCGTCTGGCCAGTGAAAATAGGCCCCTAAGTTGGTTTCAGTATTTCTAAGAGTGTATTTTTTAAAAAAAAAGAAAAACAAAAAACCACCAACCTCCTCCCCCCCACAAAGAAAACCAACCCAAAACTGATACATACCCAAATCCCCTGGAAACATCTCCTGAGCACAGCTCTGGGGTGCTGATGTGGGGGCGCGGTGCCGGGGTGGCCCTGCTCCCTCTGGCACGGAGGGGAGGCATCGTGCTGAGGGGTCTCTGGGCTCTCAGAGAAGATCTGCTTTGTTGGCAGCGACAGGAGCCTCCCGCTGCCGGGGCGGGGGGAGCCCCAGGGGCCGCGGAGGGGGTAATATGGGGAATGGGGGGGAGAAGGGGAGGCAGCTCATGTCCTGCAATGCCCTGGCGTGGGCAGAGCATCTTTTGCGAGGTGGGAATGTCTTAGTGCCGGCTGGGACCCTCAAAGCCTTTTCTTGGCTGCGTTTCCCCAGTGGTACCTCCCTGGGGCTGGGGGGCTGCCCGGCAGCTCTGTGGTCCAGGCAGCCCCTGGTGAAGGGGGGGCTGCGGTGCTGCCATGGACACCCTGGGCTGAGGAGTGGGCGCCCCGGGGTGGGACAGCAGAGCAACGGGGACGGTGACTTTACAGGGATGGCATCAAAGAAACCTTACAGCTGGCTGCGAAGGGCCAGCGAGAGCCCTGCGGAGCTGCCAAGGCCGCGGTGGCTCCTCTGAGCTATCGCTACCAAAGCAGCAGCACTCCTGGCTTGGGTCTCCGGCACGAGGATCAGGTGTTCCCTGTCCCCCTCCAGTTCCCCAACCGTCTGCTTCCCCCAGACCACGAGCTCACCACCCCCTGAGACGTCTGGCCGGTGCCGCAGGCTCCTGGGGGAGGCTCAGCCCTCGGGACCGGGGACGTGCCCGGTGGCTGTGCTCTCCCTCCCCCGCTGTCGGGGCACCGGCTGCGCCGCCTCACTGTGCCATGGCTTTTGGCTCCGTTTTGGCGCCGCGGTGATGATGGGTGGGTGCGGTGAAGAGCTGCTGGTGATGCCGCACACCAGCGTTGCACCTTCCCGACCGCCTGTTCTCAGCAGGATCTCAGATCTCCCCCTTTCTTGGAGGATTTCTGGGAGATGGGTGCCTCTTGCAACCTGCTATTTCGCCAGGGTGTGAAGAATAACTTGCTGGTACAGTGACAAGGGGAAGAGAAGAGGGACGGCTCAGAAAGCCTTTGGAGAGAAAGGGGTGTTCGTTCCTGCAGATAGGCTGGCGGTGCAGCGCTGCGGGCTGCGGCAGCGGCTCGGTGAAGGTGGTAAATTGGAGCCTATAATTTTATACAAAGCCAGTTACATGGTATTTCAGGTGTTCTTAGAATGAAAAGTGTTTTATTACTGATTGCAATGATTGATACCAAGGGCAGTCATAAAATCCTGTGACTTATTGATTAGAGCACTGAAACGACTGCTACTGAGAAGTAATCAAATTAGGGTTAATTTGCTTCTGTAATAGAGCTGCTAGAGCTACCTCGGTTTGAAATGGGCAGATTATACAGCGGGGAAGATCAAGTGTATGCCCTAAAACTCATTATTATCACCTTTGTAAGGCGCTTATAATTTTTTGGGGGACATGGAAATAGTTTTTTGACTGCACATCTCCGACTCCACGAAGATAATCAATCCTCTTTGCTGGCGCTGTGTAGTAGTGCCCCTCTCGCTGTTTGCATCGCGATGCGGATGAAGCTCCGGGGGGGTAACGCTGGGGGCTTCTGCTGCGAGACCGCGCTTGGGTTTTACTCTGTGCGTATTTAACAGCAAAACTGTCACATCGCAGCTCCTTTCGTCTGTAATCCCAGAATTTGGCGTTGGCTTTTCTGGCTGAAGCAAGGGAGGCTGTTTGTGGCCGCGGGCGATTGTGGCTGGGGAAGGCGGTCGCTGGGTTTTTGCTGTGTCCGCCTTGGACCGGTGCAAGAGGTGCTGAGCAAGCGCAGGGCGTTATTTCGGTGCGTCGGGCTTTCTCGGCGGGGTTTGTGGCAGTCCCTGAGCCTCGGTGGCGGTGGAGACCGCGGGGACCTCCCCAAGGCCAGGCCGTGCGGCAGCTGCGCTCCTGTGCACGCGCGACCTTGCTCGGCCGGGGGAGCCGCCGGGAACCTGGGTAAAGCCCGGGGGCGTTGCAGGGACGGAGCTGCCCAGATCTTGCTGTTGTTTTCAGGGCTGTGTCTGCTCCTTTTGATGCCGGCTGGTCTCTGCGAAGCACCCTGGGATGGGACGGAGCCGCGTTGGGGGGCAGCTCCTGCACCCGCCCAGCCGCTCTCTGCCTCCTCTCCCAGCCCATCCACTGGTCCCAGTGGGCTCCAGTATCAGCCGCTCGTTTTCGAGGATGTCAAACCATCAGATACACACAAAGCTACGGCTAATGGATTATGTAGGCCTGAGCGAATGCAAATGAATAGAAATCCATTTAAAATTAATCTGGCATTACAATTCCTAATGGCCCCCTAGGTTTTTTCCCTCCTACTGTTTTATGTTGCGGAGAACGTCTCATATTGTGTTTGTTTATCATTATCTCTTAAACAAAGAAAGACATTGATCTAAATATATGTGGAAAATAAACCACTGATACTAGGGAAATAAAGATGATTGTAGTATTAAAAAAGGCATCAAAATGGTACTCTAAAATGGCTTCTAGCTTAAGTGACGCCGAGTCCTTTGGCTTTCCTTCCTTTGAAGGTTGGGTTTAGTGGCAGAGCTTCTTTAGCTCCTCGGGAGCACTCCAGCCCTCCCGGTTCAGCAGGGGCAGTGCCGACACGTCCAGGGTGCCCGGCGGAGGGCTTGGCTGGGGGTGCACTGCTGGGCGTGCTGGGGCGAGCCCCCCCTGCTGTGGGTGCCCCTAAGGCAAGGCAGAGCCCTGGGGCGAGGGGTTCTGCTCCATTGGGGGCTTTAACGGAGCCGGGGACTCTTTTGGAGCGACAGAAACTTCTGTCCAAGTTACTGAACTGCTTCCCCCAGGGGGAAAAACACCTCTCTGCCTCCGGCATCTCGGTCGCAGGCATCGCCTTTGGGGTTTCCAGCCATCACTGGATAGCGAGGGGCTTAATTATCTTAATTATTCCTTCCTGTGAGCCACGGTGTGGTCACGGCTGTGCCGAGCCATGGCAGGTCTTCCTTCTCATCTTCCCCAGGGCTGGGGGGGTCTCAGCGGATCCCTCTGCTTGGTGGGGGCAGCGGCGGGGCCGGGTCTCTCCCTGCAGATCCCCGCTAGTGACGGCAGGACGGGTCCTGCCTGCGCAGGCAGAGCCGCTGTCGGGGGCAGGTGGTGCGTGCTTTTCTAACTTCATATGTTAGGACCTCAGGGAGAAGGGTCTCCTGGAAAAGAGCAGGTTTATCACTCGGAGGTGTGAATCCCATTTTTCTCGGTGCTACTGAAGAAGCTGCCTTTGCTGTAATTTTGGGAACACGGCAGAAACCTCAGCAGAAGTTAAAGCTGTGCAGCCAACGGCACTTCTGTCTTGTCGTAACAGCTAACTAACAGGAGGCATGTCTTGCCAAAGCTGAGAAACCAAAGCGCCACGTGAGCCCGCTGTGTGCCCCCTCCCCGATGCCGGCTGCCCGGCCGGCGCTCGCAGCCCTGTGCTCTGTCCCGAGCTTTGCAGGGTCGGGCGAGTTAAGGGGTTTTTTTTGTACTAATTGGACCTGAAAGGAGAAGAACATAAAAGGAAAAAAAAAAAAAATTAAAGATGAGCCTTTTCTCCCTGGGAAGAGGTGCTAATGAGTTTCTCTGCATTAGCAGGGGAGATGCTTTCTGCGTTAATCAGTGGGATGAAATCACTGCTGGCGGAGTTCAGAGCAGGGCGGCTTGTCTTCGCTTCCTCTGAGGTGTGCAGCGGTACCGCTCTTCTCCTGCTGCCCCGAGGAGAGGGAGCAAACCAACACCCTCCTAGCACAAGGCCTGCTTAGGTGCTGCGGGAGGAGGTGGGAGAGCCTCGGGCTTCCCGAGCAGGCGGCTGGGCACAGGGAGTGTTTCCTCTGAAGGCTGGGCTTTTGGTACCCACCGATCTGCAGCAACGTGCCCAGGAGGGGTTTCTGCTGGTTGTTACCCTGGGGAGACCCGCGGCTCCCCCCAGCCGCAGCCTCCTCGGGTGCGGGCGAGCCGGCCGCGCTCTCTGCTCCAGCCTTGGCCGTGCCGCGGTTAATCAGCCTGCTGGGACGGCTGCTGTGCGCTGTAAATAAAAGCTGTCAGTTGTGACCCTGAGCTTTAAGGACTCCTGATTACATTCAGCCCTGCTCTGCTCTGGGGGTGGAATCAGCGGTATATAATATGGTTTTTTGCGTAAGAGAGTTGTTGCATCTCTTGTTTATTTTTTGTAGCGTGTGTGTGCGTGCACCTTCCGTTGGCAAAATAGCGGCTGCTGCCCGCCTGCTGACTCCCTCAGCAAGCTGAACTTTGCAGGAAAGCTTCGTTCCAGCCGTGCAGGGTGTGCAAACTAACGCTGGCCGCGCTCGGATTCAGCAAGTCTGGTCCTGGGTCTCCATGTGCTCGGGGGAGGGAGGAGTGGGCGCCCAGCGGGTGCCCGCATCCCTGCCCTTGGGGTGATGCTCCGACACAGCGGTTCAAAGTGCTGCCTCCCTTTGAAGGGTTGGTGCAGCCTGGAGCCCTCTGAAAGCCAAGGGCTGGCTTTTATCTCAGCGGCTGGCACGGAGCATTAGCAGGGCTAATTTACTGATGGATCAATCTGGAAAAAGTGGGAGGGGATCTGCTTAGGCCAGAAGAAAGACATGGGAATAAATTAATTCCAGCGTGTCTTTCTATGGAAAATTAGTCCTGAACGTTCGAGGGAAGGGACTCTGGGCACTGAGCAGAGCGTTTGGTCTCTTCTGTTTGCACGCTTTGCCATGGAGTGTGGTGACAGGGTCGGGCAGGGGGGCGGCCGCGGGCTGCGGTCGGGTGGGTTCAGCTTGGTCCCCGGGGCCGTGGAGCGCCGGAGGGGACAGTCCCGGCTCTGCACCCCTGCAAGAGCCGTGGCCTTCCCCTGGGAAGGGCATCTCGGTGCTGCCTCCGTCGCCCGGGCCGAGGGTCTCCCTGTCCCTCCGCAGGCTGCCGTGCCTGCGCACCGCGGGTGCGACCGCTCCGAGGCGGGGCAGGAGCCCCGTGCAGGCGCTGGCGTGGCAGGACGGGCAGGGGGATGCCTGTGTGCCTGCCTTGGGTATGTGTTTCCAGCAGCTTTTTGCCTGAAATAGGCTTGTTCTGCGTCTCCTATTGCTGTATGAATTTTAATAGGAGCCAGTGGCTGATTTCATACTTTTGCATTTCTCGCTGTAAGGAAAGCTGGGCTAAATTTGCTGGCAGGAGCTTTCCCGTGATGCTTCCCACCCCTGGTTTCGGGGGGCAGACAAGATGCTGGCACCGTTGCCTTAAGGACAGGGTGCCGTAAGGAGCAGGTGCTGCCCGAACCTGGCAGCAGGTGAGGTGGGTCCCGGGGAGTTCGTGCAGGGACGGCAGGCTCTGTTAGCTGGAAAACGCCTCGATTTTATCGATTTATGTCGTGTCTGACCCTTAGGACGACAGCTTCTCCGCAGCTGCTGCTGGTTCCTGTTCCCCGCTCCCAGGATGGGCACTCAGGGGAGTAAATAGCCATTTTTCCTGGGAAACTGAGCCCTGCTTTGCTTTCAGCTGCCTCTCTCCTCCCTTGCAGAGGGACACAGCTTTGCAGTTGTCGAAGCCTGTCATTTGCATGCAGGGGCTCAGTTGCCAAGAGATGCTGCGAGCAGCGCCTGTGGCAGGCTGCACCCGCTTTCTCACATCTGCTAGTATTTTATTCATGTTTCTTTGGCTCTTGCGTTTGAAAAATAATAAACCTCCTCGGTGCGCTCCAGTTCTGCAGCACACCAGTAAACTGCAAACACCCATGTGCTGGCGGTAATCCCGGTGGACAACAGGCTCGATTCCTGCCTTGGGGAGGGCAAAAAGAAATAAGATTAATGTCTTCAAATCAGAGAAGTACTTGAGTTGCTCTTTAAACGAGCAGCTGGAGCAGCCTTGAGACACAGAGCCTGATTTAAAGAACTCTTAACCAGTTTGCAGGATGGTGTGAAGGTGCCTGCTCTGCTCCCGGCACGCCGGGGGTTCTCCCGCCCCTTTGGCGTCTGCGAAATACACCCAGAACAGGTTGCGTGTTTAATCCGGGTGTGATATTTTGCATCCATTTCAGCCGACAGCGAGAGTGCTGGGGATGTGGGGTTTCGTGGGAGATGCTCCTGGAGCGGCGCCGGTGCCTCCCCGGCTCCCACAGCCCCGCTGCTGCGTGGTGGCTTCCCAGCACGTGCCGACAGCTGGTGTCCCCGCAGGTCTGTCCCGGTGCAGGATGGTTGAAATAAAAGATGTAGTTGGCTCAGGTGGAGGGCAGGAGGTCTGGGCTGCTCTGGAGCCGCAGAGCCAGGGCGCGGGCACTGAAAAAACCACACTTGGGAGGTGCTGGTGGAAGGAGGGAGGTTATAAAGCTGTTCACTGCTTCTGTATCCTCGTTAGAGCTGTACAGCAGCTCAAAACCCCGTTAGAGGGTGGGAACCAACATGGGGGAAACTCAAGAGGAAAATGCAATTCCTGCACTTCTGCAGCCTGTTGCGAGCCTACGTGGAAAGCGCAAGCTCAGTCGCTTCCCGGGCTCTGCAGCATCTGACCAGAACAGCTTCATTTCTTTATCCTTCCATTCCTTTTCCAGGCAAGTTGCACCGCGGCGCAGAGGTGGGTTGGGAAGCGGTGCCCGGGCACGTGCGTTGTCATTGCGGTGTCCCCTCCCCGGGCCGCCGGCGCAGCGGTCCTGGCTCTGCGGGTGCATGGGGCTGGTGACGCGTGTGTCCTCTGCCCTCGGCGTGGGGACGGCACCGTGTCGGCAGCGATGGCAGGTGCGGCGGAGCTGCTGCTGGGGGCTGCTCTGCCCGTGAGCCGGAGGCATTTCCCCCTGTCCTCGGGGGTGCGGGTCAATGCCTCGCTCCCTGCTTTGCTCCAGCTCAGCAGGCTCCCTGCGAAGGAGTTGGGTGAGGAGGAGGCTGGTGCTGGAGGAAGGCTGCGGGCATACAGATGTGGTGTGTCTGCACCTCTCTGGGTGGTGCCTGGCAAGAAACTGGCCCCAGGGAGGCCAATTTGGGTGCTGGAGCATCAGCTGCCCTGGTGCAGAGCCAGGAGTTTTGCTGGGTCTGCTCGTGGTGCCGGGGCCTGCGAGGGAGCGTTTTATAGCCAATAAAACATTTAAATGGGTCTAAAGAAAGTCTAAATGGTCTGAATATTTAATGGAATACATTTGGCTTAATTTCACTTTCATCTTTTATTTGTGATAAAATATTGAATTCAGCTGTGCAGAACTGGGTTTTTCTTTGAAAGCAGAGGGGAGGTGGCTGAGCCAGCGGGGACGGGTGGGCTTTGGGGTGCCTCAGCCCCCCACTGCCGCCCCCATGACGGGCATTTAGGGGCATCCCTGCCCCTTGGCTCTCGCCTCACTCAGCCCCCATCATCCCCCCCAAGCCCTTGCTGCCTCTCCGCTGACTCATTTCGTTACCGCTGATGAATTATTTGCCCCCAGCAGGCTTCGTTTTATTCCCAGTGTGGATGCTGGTGATCTCTGTGTGCGCGCAGGGAAGGGCGAGGCGCCCATCCCGGGTTCGGCAGGGCTGGGGAGGGCTGCAGGGAGGCCACCTTCCCCAAAAAGCTGGTGTGGGGTGAGCCATCTCCGGCCGAGCTCGCCGGGCACTGACTGCGCATCATCCTTCCCCAAAAACCACCTGCCCCTTCGTCCTCTTCCCAAAGAGCCGCTTTCCTCCTCACATCTGCAAAGGGTGGGGAGACCTCAGCCGTGGAGACAGGGATCAGGTCGGTCCCGTTGATGGGGTTTTTGCTGGGCCCTGCGACGGTAGCGTCGAGCATCGGCGTGGCAAATAGGAGGGGCAGCGATCGGCTGCTCCGAAGCCTGGAACAGCGGGTGCCAGCAGGAGATCATCCCCCCTTGGAAGAAAATTAAAAAAGGGAAAAACAATCCTTTCCAAATGGATCAGAGCCGTGTTTATGGGGGAAGGAGCCACAGCTCGGTGTGTGCCTGAGCAGCTGTCCGCTCGTCCTGTGCTGGCCATGGGGGCACACACGCTGGTTCCTGTGGCAATGGGGAATTTAGGGATTGAGGGCTTGCCCGCCTGCAGAGCTTTTGGAAGCAAAACATGTTGTCAGCGGTGTTGTCCCGGGGGCGGGTGAGGGATGCAGCGAGCAGGGGGACCAGGGGTGGCTGCTGGCAGGGAGCCCCGAGGAGGAGGAGGGGGGCAGCTGGGGAAGCACTGGGAGCTGTGGGATTCCTGCAGCGATGCTCACCTTGCTTGGTCGCACCGCGCTGCCTGCGCGGCTCCTGGCCCTGCTCGCAGCCGGGCGAGAAGGGGAACGAAGCCGCGGTGCTGCTGTACATGCTTCTGGCTCCATCCAGGAGCGACGGAGCTGCCCCCGCTCCCCTGGCAAGGGATCTCCGGCAGAGCGGTGTAACTCACACCGCTTTGTTTGCTTAAGAGGGACATACAGCATTTTTAATCCTGGCTGAGCACCAAGTCATTGCCTTGAAGAATTGCCGAACCTCTCCAAAGCAACAGCAAATATTTCATCTTTATGCCTGCATCAGAAAAAATATTTCTTTACCATCATAAGTAATATGTGTTGGGAGCTTGTGCTCCTTCAGCGTTAAAGGGTGATGCCCGTTGCCCTGCTCTGCGGCCATCCCATGGTGAGGAGAAGCCCAGCGGGGTTCTGGGGGTCTTGGTGATGCTTCAGGGCTTCAGGCTGCGGAGATGTTTGTGTTGCAGATTCGGCGGGTCTGGGGTCAGTGCTGCCCGCAGGCAGGTCAGCACGCAGGAAAGGTTGTCTTCTAGAGATCGTAAGACTGGCAGCATCTCCCTGAGGATGCAGCTGGTCCTGTTGTGAACAGGTTTTGTTTCACTTTGTGTGTTGTTTTTTTTCAATATTTAATTTATTGAAAGGAGGGGAGTGGTGGGGAGCCGTGCCCAGCTGCATCAATGCAGCCAAATCTGCTTGGGTCAGACACCACGAAGCCGTCCACCTGCGGCGAGCCCGGACCTTGTCAGCCCTCATTCAGTCTGCCCGTGTCTGAGGATGTTTTCCTCCTTCCCGTCGAGCCGCGATGTTCCTGGGCCCAAGCGACACGCTGGGGAAATGGAGCCTTTGGCTTTTCCAGCTTTGCTTGCGCGGGCGTCACCACGGCAACGGCGCCGGCGAACGCCTCGTCCGACGCGCACCGTTTTATGGCATTAAGGCGGTTATTAGCGAAGCGCCGCCGAGACGGCAGCGGCTACGATACGCACCGGTGGTGTGATGTGTGCCGGGCACGGGGGGGCTGGCAGAGGAGGAGCGGGGGGTCCTGCCCCAGCACCGACGCTGCTGCTCCTCGTTACTGCTAATGAAGCCGAGCCAACCTCAGCTCCCGGTACCGTTCCCGCCAGGGAAAGCTGTTGGTGTCAGCACTCCTGTGCCTGTTGCTCTCAACATTGACACACCCCCCTGTTAATGATTTTTATTCCTTTCTGCCCCCCAAAGCCAAGCGCAGGAGGCTGCTGGAGGTGTTTGGGGAGCCCCAGCCCCTCCGGGGAGCGCAGACCCTGTGGGCCCCAGGACTGGCCGCTTGGTCAGCGATGCTGAATTGGGTCCAAATTGCCAGGGTTTGCTTCCCCCCGTGCCGCTCGACAGCAGCAGGTCCCCACCAGTGCCTCTGTGAGCTGATGACTAAGAAAAACACAACTGTGTGGCTGGATGAATAATTCGGCCCAGCCTTGTTACTGGGGAGTTTGTAGTGAAGACCCTGTCCAGGGACCTCCTTGTTGGAGGGGGCTGGTCCCTGGATGAGCATCTGTCTTGCAACAGGGGTTTGGTGCCCCTGGCAGAGCTGGGTTGATCCAGTCCCTTTCCTGGGTGCACAGGGAGCCCTTCCCCACGTTTGTGCAGCCAGATGGCTGGGCTTTAATTCCCCCCACCCCAGCGTTAAGCACACTCGGCTCTCGGGAGCTGCAGGGAAGCAGCTGTTTCTCCGGGGTCAGGGTTGCAGGATGACGGCATCATTTCCCTGGCATGGCTGGGCGCTTGCCCCCCTGCCTCACAGCCTGCAAAGCCCCTGCGGGCCCACTGCTTTCGGCGTCTCCCCATTTGCCATGCACCTCAGCGGAAACGCCGGGGGATTGTTGCTACTCTCGGCATCAATTTTTAGAGCGCGGCGCGGGTTTTGGCAGCGGCGCCGGCCAGCCCACGCAGCCCCAAGCAGCGCCAGCCTCGGGGAAGGACTGGCAGCTCTGCCAGCCTGGCGGGGATGCAGCGTTTTGGGGGTGAGCCCGCCGTGCCGTGCCGTGCCATGCACCTCCCCGTGGCACCAGCCTGGCACGGCTGGGCAGAGCGGCAGGGCAGGGCTGGGGAGAGACCCCGGCGCTGTGACGGCCGTGCCACACTGCCCCAGGCAGCCGTCACCGGTTGCATTTATTTTTTGCTGTAAACCATATGCTCTTGGGTGTTTCCGTAGGGGCTGAGGGGCCGCGGGGCATTGTGTGGTCACGTCGCAGGTCGGTGCGTGGAGGGAGCGGGGTCGGGGCTGTGAAGCATCTCAAGCCAGTACACGGCGGGTGTGGGTTCCTCAGGCTCTGTGAGTCAGTGCTCTCTGAAGGAAGAGTGTTCCCAGGAGATCACGCATCGCAGGTTTCAGATGAGTGGGCTTTTCTTTTTCCTCTAAGTGCCGAGGCACGCGTGGCCTGAAGCCAACCCCGAGCAGCTCGAATGACGCTGGGTCCTGGGCCCCACGGGCATGCTCTGCCCCTGCTCAGGGAGTGGAAAGGCCATGGGGAGCCGTGGGGAAGGCCGGCTCCTTGCCCAGCTCCTTCCCTAGACCTGCCACCATTTGCTGATGTGGCCTGGGGGTGTGTGGCTGATGTGACAGGACCAGAGCTGGACTGTGAATGCTTTGCGGTGAATCCTGCTGCACTGTCTTTGGGAGAAGGGCTGGCTGTGGGGCATCCCTGCGGGGCATCGCCATGGGGCATCGCCATGGGGTGCATCGCCATGGGGCATCCCTGCGGTGCATCCCTGCGGTGCGTCGCCATGGGCATCCCTGCGGTGCATCCTTGCAGTGCATCGCCATGGGGCATCGCCATGGGGTGCATCCCTGCGGTGCGTCGCCATGGGGCATCCCTGCAGTGCATCCCTGTGGTGCATCGCCGTGGGGCATCCCTGCAGCGTATCCCTGCAGCGCATCCCTGCAGCGCATCCCTGCAGCGCATCCCTGCAGCATATCGCACTGGGGCAGGCGCAGCAGCCCTGCAGCAAACAGCAGCGGCAGAACTGAGGGAGCCGGGGCCCGGAGAGGGGTGACCCCACCTGTCTCTGCCTGAGGCGGGACGTTTGTATTGTGAGGAGGGGGAATAAAAGGAGACCATCCTCTCCCCCCGCGCCCACTGTCACTGCAGGAGGTAAGTGGCGCTCTGCTGAACGGCAGCGCACGCTGGGGTGCTCGTTGCTGCTGCCTCTTCTCGGGCTTTGCTGACCCAAGAGAGCTGCAGGGCTGGGAACACCCAAAACATGCCAGCACGTGGCGCTGGAGCATGATTTGCTGCGGGGACGAGCCCGCCCAGGCCTGAACATTGCGCCTGCTGCTCTGCTGCCATGGCTTTCCCGCGGGATCTGCTGGGAAGGGACCAGCTCCGGCGGCATCGCCCTGCTCCAGGATGCGGGACGTGCACAAAAATCAGAGCGGTGCTAGCAGTGGTCCTGCGTGCTGTGGTGCTGGCAGACCTCGGAGAGCAGCACCGAGAGCACTTCATTTCGTTAGTGACAAGGAGCTGAACTTGGAGAGCCGGGTCTCGCCGCGATGGGGGTGCGCGCCGTGTCCCTTTGCACCGGGGTGAGTCGCAGCTTGGCGAGGTCGCTCCCCGCAAGGCTGGGGCTTGGCAGGTGGGATCGCAGTTCAGCCCGAACTTTCTTCAATACATTAACATGCTGCGCTTATAAACGTGCATGAATTCATGTGAGAAGTGCTTGACAATGCCTAAAATAACTTTCTTCCTGAGCAAGCGTTAATGCGTGGCAGATGTGTTTTTTCCCTCCTGAATAATACACACATGAGATCAAGTTGCTCCCAAAAGCTGGGTGCGCTGGCAATTCCCGCGGGGCCTGGCATCGCCGGGTGTTGCTGAGGCAGAGCAGCGGGGAGCGGTGCAGCGTCAGGGAGCGATCGATTCCCCGGGACATCAGCCCCGCAGCTTGGCACAGAGGTGGAAATCCTCTCCCGCGGACCCGGCCGCTCCAGCCTGAGTTCCTGGCTGTGGTTGGGCTTTCCAAGGGAGGTTCCTGGTGCGAGAAAAAAAAATCAAGGCAACCACATGAACCAAAAGACTTTGGTTCAGTTTTATTTGCAAAGCGGTTTGCAAGTGCCTGTGTCTTGCAGTAGCGCCCGGCTGCCCGGGAGCACAGGCCGCCCTGTGTTCCCAGCCCCGAGCCCAGTGCTGCCGCCGGACCTCCCGGTGCTGGCCATGACCGGCACTGGTGGGGCCCGTGGCGAAGCTGAGCCTCCCTGGTTAGCAAGGGGGAGGTGAAGCCTCAGAAAATGCTCACCCAGAGCTTGGAAAACAAACGCAGGGCCGAGGAGGGGTCCTGCCCTATGGGGAGGGGGCCAGGGCTCATCGTGCTTCAGCCCCCAGCGCCGCTGCTGCCCCCGCACGGCCCCGTGCATGGGAGCTGCTGCACCACCGCAGAAATGGGCTGGGGCGTCAGTGAGCGCTGAGACCTGGTATGTGCTGCTCCCAGGGTCTTAATGGACTTGTACAGGCTTCAGAAAATCTCATTATAGTTGTTCAGTCACTCTCTTTTCCCTGAATCCTTCGCGGGATTCAGCTGGACCCGGGCTCGCGGCTCAGCGAGAGCACGGCTTTCGAGAGCTGCCTGCCTTAGCTGCAGGTGAAGGATGCGTGTGTTTGTGTGTGCACGTGATAAAAAGCTACAGATTCATTTGTCAGGTCTTTGGGGATCTTTTTTTTCCCCCTTTTTGGGGATAAAAACTGCTATTTAATAATGCTATTGGCAATGTCATCTGCAGAAGATGCTGTGTTACTGCCAGATGCTGCCGGGGTGTTTTTTGCTGGATATTCAGACCTGATTTATTTTTTTTTTTTTTTAAATTGGATTGCAAAGTCGTCTCTGAAACTTTGGGCGAGTTCCCATCCCTTTAGGTGCCAGCCCTCTGATACAAAGCAGCCTGGCTGCGGTTAAAGGTACAGCTAATTGCATGCACTGTGGTGCCCAGGAGAGCCTTGGTGGCTGGAGCCCCGGAGCCCTTCTCAGCAGCCCCTTCAGGGTGCCTTCAGAAAGCTATGTTTTACAGCATGGATCGTACTGAGGGCAGAGGAGGGTGCCCAGAAGGCTGGTTTTGTAGCTCTGTAACCAAATAATAATATTCTTCAGACTGGGATAGGGCAAACGGAAATGTTTGGGCCAAGCATAACAGCAGGAAAAATTAATCTGTCTTAATTTGCCTGCCATGCCTGAGGGCTGCTCGGGTGTGTGGGGTGAGCTGGAGGAAGGATGGGCCCCCAGGACTCATCCTGTCCGGTCGGGGTCCCCCCCGTGTTTCTCAGTGGCTTTCTCTTCCATGAACCCCAGCACTGCCTGGCTGCTCTGGGGCCAAACCAGTTAAACTCCTCCTGAGCTGGGATGGGTTTTGTGCTGGACGTGAGACGGCTGCTGCAGGCCTTAAGTGTGGTTCCTGGGATCCTTCTCCTCGTCACAGCCGAGCTGGTCCAAAGCACGCCTTCTCCTGGAGGGATCATCCCGTTTATTGCCCTTGGAGGCAGCGGAGGATGGAGCACATGGGGCCAGGGCGCACGGCCTGGGGCTGGCTGCCGCCACCCGGGCTCTGGCAAGGGTGAAATGGTGCAAACCTGGGAGGCCGGTGAGCAGCAGGGCCATTGCAGCGGGGCTGCCCGGCTCCTCCCGCGGCTCCTGCTGCTCCTGCGCCCCACAGGCTGCTATGATGGCAGCACTTCTGACACAGGGACTGGCTTCTTTGACATAAAAACTGATGCAAGGCTTTATTTCCGCCCCAGAGTAGAGTCAAAATTTCCCTGTATAACAGTAATTGATGACCCGTTTTTCATTCTTGCGGCATTGACGGCCGCTGTGTTTGCTGTAAATGAGAAATGATATTGCAATAAATGCTCTGTGGAGATTCTTGTTCTGCTTTGCAGCACGGAATGTCCTTGATGAAGAAAATGAAGATAAATATGTTGAGTGCCACGTTACTTATTCCTGGTATTGGCACAGATCTGCGTGAGCCGTCTCTGCCCCCTTTGTTTCCAAGGCTGCCTGGTTTAGAAGTAAGCAGGGATATTTTTTTAAAATATCTCTTCTATTATAAAGTAGAAAAAAAAGAGACTGAAGGGGTGAGTAATGCAGCCCAGGGTGGTGGGGGAGCTGCCGCAGACCGTCCCCGGGCAGGGAGGAGGGATGCAGCTGTGGGCTCCATCCACTCCCGGGACCCGACCACGTGCTGGGAGCTGCAGGGATGGCCGGCAGCCTTCCTGCTGACTTTGGCTTTTTGGCTGCTTGAGTCTCCGGGACTGCTGGAGCAGATCCTATCCTGTGGGTTTTTAAGGGTGGAAACCCCAGTTTCCCTGGCTGCCCACGGGGCTGGGGCGCAGGCTCGCTCCGACATGGCCCGGACGTCGACAGCCTTGCACAGCCACGTCTCCCGCCCGCTGAGATGAGCCTGAGCCGCCCCGTCGGGCTTAAAAGCATCGATAGTCTGAGTCTCGTCTGCCTGTGCTTACTTCAAGGAACCATCGCCTTGATCATCCCCGGGGCTCTGACTTGCTGGTCAGATGGAGCAGCCAGGCTGGGGAGGGAAAGCGTCACCGACGTGGTGCCGCTCCCACAGTGCCGGGAGCCGGGCGGCTGCAGGACGCGGCTGCCGCGGGCGATGCCGAGAAGCAGAGCATGACTTTATTTTAAAATATATCATCCTAACCAGATCCTCTTACCCCTAATCTGTCCCTAAGACAGGATTCTCTGCTTCTTGCCAGAAAAACCTTTTATGTGCAGACTGATGTGAATAGAAGATGATAAGTCACTAATTCTTCAGTGTGTCTGCTCTAACAAGAGCCTTGACTCTTATCTCCTGCAGGGCTGGCAGCCAGGGAGATGTTAACTGTGCTTTAATGTAGCATACATGGCTCTTGACAAAAACTAGTGCTGCAGACGTGCCCTGGGCGTTCGCTGGGCGCTGCAGGGTGCAGGGAGGGGGCTGCGCTGCCTGTGGAGGCGAGGGGCTCTGCCGGGCAGCGCAGAGGGTCCGTGCCCACCTGGAGACCATGGGTTGGGGTGATTTATGTAGGGCAGGGCTCGCGGCTTCTCCCATCTCACCTGCGGCGCGCGCGGCAGGCTGTGCCCTGGCCAGGACCTGGCCAGGGGAGAGGGGACACAGCTGGGTGACCCCTCGAAGGAGGCAGCGAGAGGCGAGGGGGCGCGGGGCCGGCTCAAGCAGCGGAGCGGATCAGAAGCGCTGTATGCTGCAAGGTGCCGTGTGAAGCTGCTTTTCGCGGGGTCTGCTGTTGAACTGAGCAGTGAGCGCCGACACGTTATCGTTTCTGAAATGATCTCGGCGCCCGGGATGGGCGGCTGGCTCTGGAGCCTCTCTGCTGCAGGCAGGAGCGTGCAAGTCCTGGGAGGGGAAAAAAAAACAAGGCAGAAGTTTCTATTTTTAGCTGCAGAGTGCAAACGCACAGTGCTGCTGAGGAAATTAATCACCTGCCCTGGAAGATGAATGGTTGGGTTTTCTCTCCGAGCAGGTTGGTGGGATGAGGTGGAGGGAGCTGTGGGAGGGTGCTGGCTGCCCTGGTCTCCCCGGGTTTCCCCTGGGACGCATGCTGGGGCTGCTCGGGCACGTCGCCGGTGGTGGCACAGCACAGCTGCCGTTGTTCCTGCTTTGCATCTGAGGAGGAGGATCAGCGAGGATGTTTCCCAGCGGCCGGGCTGACCTCCAGCAGGACTTGGCACGGCTGGAGAGGGACTGTGTCCAGCCATGCTGTGGCACATCCCAGGGACCCCCTGCATCCAGCCTCTGTCACTGCCCCGCTCTCCCCATCCCCAGTGGCTTTCTGCAGGCTCCAGCACAGCATCAGGCTCTTCCCTTCCCTCTCTTGCAGGGAACGTGCTTCTGAACTGGTTTTTCCCTAAGCTGGGGCTGGTGGGCTGGCTGGCTGCGTTCTGCAGCGAGGCGCCGCGTGGCGGGCGCGCTGGCGGCGTGGCGGGGACGACCGCCTGCGCTGCCCCGTGAACCGGTGATGGGCAGAGCAGCCCCGCCACAACGTGCTTTGAAAGCTTGCACAAAGTCCAGACGAGAGCTCAGCACTGCTCTTACTGCTCTGTGTCCGCTCACCGCTGCTGAAACTTAAATATTTGTTCCCGGTTACTGTTTATCTTGTTGAACATATCTTGATTTTTGGGGGTGCAGATCCTCGGGCAATATCAGCCTCCTGCCTTTGGTTACCCCTAGCAGAAATAACGGGATGTTTTAAAACCAGCTGCTGCCAGGGCAGTTTCTCCACCAAAAGCTCTGGACAGCTTTTTCCTCGAGGTTGGGGCCACAGGACCAGCCTCAGGCACAGCCACACTCGGGGCTCCTGCCCGCGGCTCCCCCGTGGCGAGGTGTGGGGCTGCTGGGCGCAGCCGCTCTCCCGGCCGCCGAACCCCGTGATGGGGACGGCAGAGCTGCACCTTGCGGGGTGCTCGCTCACCCCGGGGACCCCGAGCTCACGCCGAGCTGCTGCCGCGCTCCCTGGGCCGTGCCAGGGTTGTGCACAGGCTGTAAATATTGCAGAGCTGGAGAGTCGGAAAAGCTCCAGCTCCTCACCCAGAGCCTGCTCGGGTGGTCTGTGCTTAGAGCTGCTGTGTCCCAGCCTCCCAGCGCCCCGTTTGGGCACCCTGTGTTGGCCAGTCGTTGAGTTTGGGTTTTTTGTTTGGTTTTTCTTGTTGTTTTTTTGTTGTTTTTTTTTTACCTCATTTCCTCATTTTCAGTCTCAAAAATCACCCAATTTGGCGGCTGTAGTTTTGAGGCACCAAGTTTCTAAGAGAGCTGCTTGTGCTGAGGGAGTAACGTGGGGGCTGCTCGTCGAGCCCTGACCTTGGCAAAGGGCTGGGCTGACCCTGAGCCAGGCTGCTGTGCCCGGGGAAGATGCTGAGCCGCCAGGACCGGCTTGCTGGCAGTGGCACGCGTGTGTGTGGGAAAACTTCAGGGTTTTAATGAGCAAATCTAATGCAGTGTCCTGCTGTTTTGGGCAGATTTCCATATCGATCCTTGATCTATTTTTACAGCCACTTTTGGAGGTGGTGTTTATTTGTCTGTCTGCTACGGCTCCATCACAACTGTATCCCAGCTCCTCCTGGCACGGGAGCGTTTGTGCTTGCGGAGGCGGGGGCTCCCCGGGCTTTGCCGGGCGGGAATTTGGATCCGGGTCCTGCCTTGGCACCGGGCTGGAGTCACCCAGCGTCCCTTCAGCCAGCTTGCCCCTGCCGTGCTGCTGTTTTTCTCTTGGCTTCCTAAAAATAAAGGATGCCCCAATCTATCACCCACTCCCCATGTGCTCCCGAGCGGCGATGGGGACCTGGCAGCCCACCTGGACCCGGCCAGTGCGTGGCACGGCAGCTCTGATGAAGTTTGCTGGGTGGCTGCGCTGCCAGAGCCGTTGGTGCCGCTAATTACCGCGGCCGCTGCCCCAGCCGCCTTCGGCCGCGCTTCATGGGTATTTGTTAATGCGGCTTTTTCCCCTTTCTGCAGGAACTCGCCCCCGCTTGGCCACAGGCGTGGGGGCTGCCTCCAAATGCACTAATGATATTTGGGTTTTTTTTTTTTCCTTTTCCATCGTAAAAGTGGAGGCGGGGACGGCTGGGGGCCGGACCCCCACCGGCTCTGGGGACAAGCCCACCACAGCAGAGGTGCTGGCACAGCCGTGGCCCCCAGCAGCGGCGGTGATGGGGACAGGTACCCTCAGACCCTGCCAGGACCCGGGTTTCTCTCCTCTCCCCCTCTCCAGGCAACATCCCCAGTGGTTTGGGGAGGAGAGGGCTGTGGGCCAGGCACAGCAGGGTCCCTCGGCCAGTCCCCAAACGCTGCCCGTCCCCTCTCCCCGCTTTGGGGCTGTGCCGTGCTGTGCCCACCCGTGCCAGGGGGATGCTCTGGTGGGTGGGTGTTGGTGGGTGCTCCTGGGCAGCATTATTTGAGCCAGCACCCACCAGAGGTGCCGGGGACCAGGGTGAGGGATTCCCCTTGTTGGAGCCTGAATGGTGTCAGCAAGCAGCTTTGTCAGGTTAATTGAGAAGCGAGTTAATCCATGTATCCGATTTAATTTCTAAGGCTTTAATTAATGAGCTGATGTGTGGAAAAGCTGGGTGGTGGCTGGGCTGTCATGCGGTTGCTCACCCTGGGTTACACTGCAGCCTTCGCTGGGTGGGCCCGGGTGTCTGCGGGTGGGCTGGGGTGGGCCGGTCCCTCCCGGTGCGGTTCACCGGCACCGCGGGGACCCTGTGGACCGGGGGAGCGGCGTCACCCAACCCACCGCCGCTGGCGAGCTGACCCGAGCGCAGCGCGGGGGAACCCTGGTCTGGGTGGGAGCATCGTCTCCGTCACGGGGTGCACGTTTTGGGGAGCAGAGCGGATTCGCCCTGTCACAGGCACTTTTTTCCTCCCTCCCCTCTGTCTCCGCATGGCCGCTCTCACGCTGCGGTTGCTGGGGTGGGATCGTGCCGGGGCTGCAGCCAGCGGGGCCGTTGGTGTGTTGATAATGCTGCTCTTAATTGAGGACCATCTGCACTTGGTAATTTAATTTTTCCTGCATCTGCAAGGTTCCAACTTTATTTATCTGATGTCCTGAGGATTATTTAACTTATGAGGATCACGTTCCTCCAACAAAGGCACTCCAGGCATTCCACTGCAGCCCCCGCTAGAAGGTATTTTAATAACAATATTAAAGCCCCAGGAAAAAGGACACATAAAAACCAAAATTGCAAAGAGCGACGACAGAGCTGAGTTGTGGGGACGGCTTCCCTGCCTGCTTTCGCATAGCGGGTGGCGTGCTGTGGGTATTACCTCTGTTATGTTAAACTGTGCAAGATTAAGAACAACACAACCCCTCTCATTGTGATCAGGCTTGGCAGCGTATTTCATGTTTCCATGCATTGACACACGTCGTCTTTTGTCTTTGGATGCTTATTAGTCATTAAACCCTCCGGGCTGTGCCTTTGAAGGGCTGCGAGCATGGAATTGAACTGCAGCTCCTCGAAAAAATAAGAATAATTGGAAGCTGGAAAGTCTATTAGCCGTGGTATGGGGGAAGACTTGGGCAACTGGTTCACATGGCACCGACGGGAGCTGTAGCGTGCTGCTGGCGGCAGCTCCTGCTTTTTCCCCCCCTGCTCCTCCAACCTTCTGCTTGGCTTCTTCACCTGCGTTTTGCAGCCAGCCTGTGCGTGGGGGCAGGCGGGGATGCAGGCAGGGATGCAGGCAGGGATGCAGGCAGGGATGCAGGCAGGAGCTGCTGCTCCGGATGGCTCCGGCCGTGTCTCCTGCCTGCAGGAGCATCTCTGCCAACACTCGCCCTGAAACGCCGCTCTGTTCCACACCGAAACCCTGGGGAACCCATTTTTTTTCCCCAGCCCAGTCCCAGCAGCACCTGGATCCATGTGCAGCCTTTAATTAGGTTTAAGCACTTCCCCCTCTAAAAAGTAGGTCAGTTGTAATTAGTGTGAATCCTGCTGCTTTGCTTTTAATTAAGCTCCTGAAGTGGAGGTCGGTGCATGAGGTGCAGCATCAGAGCTTCGGCTTTTTCCGCTGATCACCAGATGCTTCATGGTCGCTTCAGCTCGGCTGGTTTGTGCTCAGGGCCATGTTCTCCCTCCTTCCCTCCTGCCTGCGGTGGCCGGCCACGCTGGGACCACGGCCACCCTGGGGACATGGTCACGTCCCCAGGCACGGCTGTCCCTCGGCACATGCTCTCCTCTGAGCTGGAGGTGCTGGAGCAGCCGCGGGGCTGCGCAGGGAAGGGCACTTATTTGGTGCGGTTTTTAACATAAAACCCTTGGTGTCATCCACTGGGGACGGTGTTTGGATGAGCATCACGCTGGTGCGGAGCCCGGGGCTCCCAGCCCCTCTGACCTGCAGCGTGTGCCGGCACCTCCGGCGCGGCACCAGGACCTGGGGTTTTGGAGGGCAAACCGAGTGTAAAAGCTGGATCTTCCGCAGGAAGTAAATCTGCCCCATCTCACCCACGGAGCGGGTGCCCGGCAGCGTGGTTCCCTGTGTGCTGGGATGACACCAAAGGCGCAGCTTCTCCACTCGCATTTTCTCAGTGTTGTTCACCGTGTTGCATGTTTCCACCCCGGGGACGGCTCTCCTGGCGTGGCCGTGCTCGCCCGGGGGCTGGGGAACACCTCATGGCAGGGGGGACCCTCATTTTGAGGGCTTCAAGCCTTCAGCGGCCCTGGCTTCGTGTCCTGGGGAAAGCCTTGGCTCCGTGCGTGGGGCGCGGTGAGCTCGTCCTGAGCCCTGTTTGGCTCCCCCACCCCACAGCCTGGCGGCTGATTTTTACTGCTCCCGGGCTGTGAATCACTCCGCTCCCTCGTCTGGGTCGCCGTCTTTGAAGGTATTTGTAAACTGCGATCGTCTCCCCTGTGCCTGCTTTAGCAGACTGTGTAAGTTTAGTGCTCTGGCCCACTCCTGCCCTCTCCTCCTCATCTGTATCCTCGCTGTTCGGCGAGCGTAGATGTGCCAGAGCTGAGATGCCCCCTCTGCCCTGATTAAAAACATCAGAACAGAAATGAAGAGCCCCAGCAGGGCGATGCCGGGCGCCGGCATCCCGAGGCGCCTGGACCTTGGTGCCGAGCGGTGTGGGACGCGCAGGGATGGCCCTCGGCACGCGTGTGCCACCGTTTGCCTGGGAAGGTTTTGGTGGCCCCGGAGCTGGTGGCCTGCCCGGTGCCGGCGGGGTGAGCCACGGGCAGAGCCTGTGCTCCGGCCGGTCGGTGCCCGGGAAGGTGGGAGCAGGGCTGAGCCGATGGCTGGGCTTGGGGCAGCCCCAGCCGTCCCACGGCCACATGCCTGGGGAGGGAGCAAGAGGGAATTGCTCCGGAGAAAAGGGATTTAAATCGGGCATCACCAGAGCAGCAAACAGCTGCCCCGTCCCACCGGTGCACTGTTCCCTGGTGGTGTTTTCATCACGTCCTACTGCTTACCCTGCTAATTCCCATGGAATGAGCAGGCAAATTAATCTCTTCTCTGCTCCTTCCCCTGGGACTGCTAAATCATTAGGATTGGGTTTAATTAAAGCTTGGAGAGCCCAGTGCAGCTCGCCGGGCCGGCAGCTGCTCTGGGACGTGGTCAGGATCCATCCCCTGGCCTCGCTGGCTGGCACAGCCGCCCGGAGGGGCACCAACGGGCTCCCCCCGTGGCCCCGCGCTGCTCCCGGCTCTGCCGGGGCGTGCTCCGCGTGGTCACAAAAAATTTCCTGTTGGCTTTTAGGGAAAACCCCATGGGGCAGCGCAGAGGGGAACTGCCCCCTTTCTTCCTCCTTCCCACCTTTTGTGCTAAAAACAAACAAAACGGGAAAAAAAAAACAAAACCTGAGAGAAAGCAGTGCTCGCTGGGAGAAAAATGGGTACAAACAGCAGGAAGAGGAGTTATTTTTAAATTGCTAACTGAATATGGAGTAGTTGGCTGTGTATTTTGAAGGCCATTAAAATGGGATGCTGGTGCTCATTAATTTATTGCCAGAGGTCTTCTAGGCTGAGCCGTACTCCGCACTTAATCAGCCTCGCAGACACGAGGATTTAACTATCCAAATAGATGCAACTTGCAGCAGACACGGGGAATAATCTCCTGGCTGGGCCACGGTGCGAATGGCTCCAACAGGCGCTGGGACCCACGTACGCCAAGTTGGAAAATCAGGGAGCGGAGATCAGCTCAAGGGCTCGGCGGGGAAAAGCAGCCTGGGATAGGGGGCCAGGGTGCGCGTGTCTCCCCGGGGCCCCGCGCATCCCGCAGCCGCGCTCGCCCCTCACTGCCCTTCCTCTTCTCTTCTCTTTCAGAATAAGGTGCTGACGGTGGATGGGGTGAAGGTGAAGCTGCAGGTACGTCCCCGTGGCCCTGGGAGCAGCTCCCTCGCCCCCTCTGGGTGTCTGGGGCTGGGCAAAGCCCCTCGGCAGAGCAGCACCCCATCTCCGTCCTTTGCCATCGCGTCTCCCGCCCCGGGACAGCCTTACAAGCCCTTTCGGCTGCGCTGTCCCCTCGGCAGGAGCCTGCCCGATCCTGGGGGCTCTTCTGGCCGCGGTGACCCCCATCCCAGCCCGCCTGCCTCCGTGCTGCTCAGTGACTGCACCCGGAGCCGGTGAGACTGGAGCAGCTCCTCCGGGCTTTGCCTGGTGTTCCCAGGTGGCTCCTGCTTTGGGAGAGCTGGAGGACGGTAGGAGAGATGGAGACCCTCCGAAGGGATCCACGTCTCCTGGCTCAGTCTGTGCCCAGCCCATGGGACACACGGGAAATTCCATGTGCCCCCACAGCCCCCTGAGGCCTGACCATTTCTCTGACCCCTTTGCCTGGAGCTCAATAACGGCATTAGCGCTGATCTTCCCCTGACAGCAGCATGGCACTCTGCAAACGTATCGCTGCATTAAAAACTGATAAATTGAATTAGCGGGTCCCCATGCATCCATCTGCTGGATTGATTTGCTGATTAAGGGACATGTTGGGAGCCCTTTGCCACGCACTGTTGTCTCCACACGCTGAGAAGCGGGGAGGTGCTGCTTCAGTATTTATTGCACTTGTTATTTTTCCCCTATTACTGTCCCTAGAAGCAAACGGCTGAAGAAGCTTCCTGGGGTTGCGCCGTGCCGTTTGGTTTGGTGTTGGTTTTGGTGCTGGGTGGGTCCCTCAGCCTGCGTGGCAGCAGGTTGTGGCTGACCCCCACCCCCACTCCCATCTGCCTTCCAGATCTGGGACACGGCCGGGCAGGAGCGCTTCCGCAGCGTCACCCACGCCTACTACCGGGATGCCCACGGTAAGCACGGCCACCGCTGCTTCCCGGGGGGAGCCCCCTCCCTCCAGCTTTTCGGGGTGGTCCCAAGACCCTGAGACAACTCCAGGCCAGGTGAATCAGGAATTCCCGAGTGGGTTTCCCTGTAGGAGGTGATCACCAAGCATGGAGGAGCCTCTGCATGTCAAGGTGCAAACACCGTGTGTCTAAGGCATTGCCCGTAGTGGATTTAAGTGTGTTGCTTTATATTTTACAGCAGGAACTTCAGTGGTGCTTTGATGCCGCGTCCCCAGGCATGACCCGCTGCCTCGGGGAGCGTTGCAGAGCAAGCGCTGAGCCCCGCGGGCTCTGCTCGGCCACGCTCCTGCCTGGCACCACGGCACCAGCACTAATGCTCCATCCCTCTCTCCGCAGCCTTGCTCCTGCTCTACGATGTCACCAACAAAGCGTCTTTTGACAACATCCAGGTACGGCAGCACCTCCGGGTCCCTCCTGCCCGTCCCTCGTGTGCGATGGGCTGGGTCACGGTTGCGGGGTGGCCCCGGGGAGGGGGTACGTGCCGCAGGAGGTGCGTGTTGGAGGTGTGACCCGTGATCATTTCCAGAAGGGCTGCGGTTAATGCCGAGCGCCTGCCTGATGGTGGGTCTGCCTAGGAGGATGCCAGAGGACACCCAGAGAGCAAATAAAAGGGGTGACGGGTTCACTTCACCTGCAAATTAATGCTGTGTGTAACTACAGCACCAGCTGGAGAACTTGCTCCAGCAGATGAGCGCAGGCAGCTTTACTGAGCGAGGTGCTCCCTTGCCCTCCTCTGCACCTTTGGGTCCCAACAGATCGGTCTTGGGGGGGGCGTGTTGCCCCCACCCACCTTAGTGCCAAACCCAGGCAGGAGAGAGGGTCGCATCCTGCTGCTCGCACCTTGTCCTCAGCAGATCTGCCCTTCTTGATGGCTTTTGTGGGCGCCCCTTGCGCTGCCTGAGTCTGCCCCCCCACAGACCCAGCCCCCCCCCCCCAGCTGACCCTGAGCCCTGGCATGGGTGCTTCAGGGGTGCTGGGGCAGCAGCATCGGAGCAGAGGGCTCTGTTAAATCCAGCAGAGGTGAGGAGAGCGGATGCTGCCGTGGGCATGCTGCGGCATGGGGGGCAGGAGGACCTGGCCTCGCCGTCCCATCCCCTCGCCCGGCTGGACCCGTGTGGCTGCCGGGGGCCACCCACGCCAGCGCTGGCAGAGCACACCGTCATCTCAGGGAGCAATTAGCCCGGAATGACTAGGACGTAATTGCTCATGTCCCGGACACGGAGTACTCCGTGTGTGTCTGCGGCGAGCAGGCTGTGCGCCTGCAAAAACGCCCTGTTCAATAGCGCGGGAGGTGTCGTGCTGGCATTAACACCCTGGGGTGGGAGCTGTGATCTGCCACTGCAGCTCCTGGGGGGTCCTGCACCGCCCTGACGCCCGGGCCTGGGGTGCCTGGAGCTGTCCCTGCTCTGGAGCATCCTTCTGTTGGCAGCCCCGTGCCTGCCACCACCCTGCGCCCCGCAGCGCTGCGGTGGGGACAGGGCATGCCCTGCCGCCCTACTCCCATGTCACTGGCACCGGGAATACTTCCTGCAGGCTTGGACTGGTCAGCGGTGGCATTTTCCAGCCTGACAAGCTGGATGGCTTGAGGAGAGGTGTTTGCTGCCGGGCGTGATGGAGAGTGAGTGCTGCGTGTCTGCGGGCCTGCACTGAGGTTGTGATCCTGCAACGAGACAGAAAATCACTTGGAGGTTTCACGCTGCCGGGTAACGCGGCCCCATCTGCAGCATCGGCTCTCCCCACCCTGCAGGGACGCAGCTGCAGGGCACGCACAGTCCCGGTGGGGAGGAACGAGCACCCGGGGCAAGTGCGAGGTGCTGGAAAGAGGGATGGAGGAGGAGCAGGGCCAGAAGGGAGCCAAGGTGGTTGTCAGGAGTGACCGAGTGTCCCTTGGACCAACCCATCCGTGGAGCTGAGCACCCCAAGCCCAGCCAGGGGGGTGATGGGGTCCTGAGGCTGTGTCTGCGTGTGTCGGGCTCCTGCGTATCATCAGTGACAGGCTCTAACCCCGAATCATCCCTCGCTTCCTGGCCAGCTGGGTGTTGATTCTGGATGCTGCTGGGCGAGGGGCAGTGGGGGGGGCAGGGATCACCCTTGCCATAAGCGCGGTGTTGGGGCAGGGGCTGCGGCAGCGCTGCCTGCCTGGGAAGCAGCAAGTGGCCGCTTATGCTGTAGGGTCAGGGATTACAGGGAATTAGGGCAGGTTTGATTAGATTAGGCTGGATTAGAGGGCAGAGAAGCCACCCCATGGCTTGGGCTCAGCCACATGCTGGGACGAGCGTGCTCGGCACAGGGGCAGCGCGTGCAGGACATGGGCACGGGGCACACCCCGGAGCAAACCCTCGGCTTTATCCTCCAGAAGGAGGTTTAATCTCAACATCCCAACTGAGGGGGAATTGGGGTTAAAGTCCTACAGGCTGGTCAGGTGGAGTGGCAGCAGCGTTGAAAGGCTGCCGTTATCCTTGAAAATAGGAGCCTGGTCAGCAGCCAAAGCAGGTCGCTGGGGCTCAGTGGCACTGCAGGGGACCCGCTCGTCCACAGGGCTCCCTGGGAAAGGGTGTCCCCGGGGCTGAGTCGCTGGCTGCTGGCTGGCTTCTCCTGCCGAAGCGTGGGGTCGGAGGCAGCTCCTCTCCCAGGGCGCTGCTGAATCACGGGGGATCTGTAGGGCCGGCTGCTCCCTGCCTGTGGCTCCTGCCCTGCATGGCCCAGTTTCTGAGCTGGGCTTTTCATTTTGCATCTAACCCCCAGCCACCTCCTCCCCGTGTCCGTGCAACACCCCCCGGCATTGCTCGGGGACGGCAGCATATCCCCCAGAAGGTGCCTGGTGCCCCGGACTGGGGCAGCCCCCACATCGTCGTCATCCTCCTCCTCTTCCCGGAGCTGCTGCTAACCCTTCTCTCTGGCTGTCTCCCTCCAGGCTTGGCTGACAGAGATTCATGAATACGCGCAGCAAGATGTGGTGCTCATGCTACTGGGAAACAAGGTGAGTCCGGCCCCACGGCTTCAGCAGAGCCTCCTCTTCCTCCCCTGACAGTCCTGTGCCGCAGCCTTGGGCAGGGGAGGCCGTAAGGGGCCATGGGGGTTGGTTGCCTACTGCTGACCTTCCAAATCATCCCACATTGCTCTTTGCCGTTACTGTCGGCAGGTGGATTCAGCCCAGGACAGAGTGGTGAAAAGGGAAGATGGAGAAAAATTAGCCAAGGTACGTGTGGGCGCCCAGCTGCTGCAGCGGGGTCGGTTGGTGTATGCTCTGACGGGGGACGTGCAAGCGCGCCGACGTGTACGTGATGATGTACACCAGTGAAATGCTTAACTGGAGACCAGTCTGACCCAAAATACGCCTGGGAGCACTTTGCTTTTCTTCCTTTGTCTTGCTCTCCTCTTCCTCCTCATCTGCTCTTCCTCTAAGATTCCACTAAAGCTTTTTGCTTCTTATAGAATCGTAGAATCACTAAGGTTGGAAAAGACCTCTGGGATCATCAAGTCCAACTGCCAGCCCAACACCCCCAGGCCTCCTAAACCATGGCCCCAAGTGCCACGTCTGCATGTTTTGTGAACCCCCCCCAGGGACGGTGACTCCCCCACCTCTCTGGGCAGCCTGTGCCAGGGCCTGACCGCTCTTCCAGTAAAGAAATTGTTCCTAATATCCAACCTAAACCTCCCCTGATGCAGCTTAAAGCTGTTTCCTCTCCTCTTTATCCTCAAAAATTATTTGTTTGCATTCAAAAATTTCTTTGTCCTCAAAAGTGATTTCTGATGTTGTGTAAGAAAGGCTGGAGCTGTGAACCCTTGCTCGGCTTTCCCTGCCCGCCGCGGCGGAGCCCCTCTCCCAGGGCGGGGTATGAGCTCAGGCCGCAGGCACCGGTGTCGGCTGAGGCTGCCGGGGCTCGGTGCGTGCCGGGAGCTCCCGAGCCCCCCCGGGTGACGTTTCTGACGCCGGTGTGTCTTGTCCGCAGGAGTACGGCGTGCCCTTTATGGAGACCAGCGCAAAAAGCGGCCTCAATGTTGAATTAGCGTTCACAGCCATTGCAAAGTAAGTGACTGGTGCGGCGGCCGCGCCGGGCACCTCCCCCGCGGCGGGGACAGCAGGCTTCCAGACAAAGGCTGGCACTGTCATCATCTTCATTCCCTGGGCTCCCACCTCCAGCTCTTGTGCTGACAAGTACTTGCCATCTCACATGAGCTGTGAAGTGTCTCATCAAGGGGAGCTTAGCAAACTATCTAGCCCAAGTCAAGTTCAACTGAGCTGGGCCTGGAAGCTTAGAAGCAGGCAGCACAGGCAGAAAAGTAACCTTTTTTTGCCCCCTTTCCGCAGGGAACTGAAGCACAGGTCCATGAAGCTGCCCAACGAGCCCAAATTCAAGCTCCACGACTACGTGAAGAAGGAAGTGAGAGGCTCGGGCTGCTGCAGGTCCTAATGCGCTCGGTGCATTTGTACAGAGACTCATGCCAAGTGTTTGTGCGCCACGCTCTCTCCTCGTGGACGGTGTGTGCATGTCTGTCTGTCGTGTATGTATCTGCCTAAAAGATGAGCTGAGATGTGGGGAATGGAAGCAGCAGCAAAGCTCTCGCGGCCGGGGCGGACGCTGGCCGTGCTGCAGCCACGTGCCGGGCGCTGCTCCCCTCGCCCCCATCACATCCCTCCGCGCTGCGAGCCCCCCGGCTCCCCTCGCCGCTCGTCCCCACGCAGGTGGGAGGTGGGCGGTCGGGAAGGGACTGGTGTGGGCTGGGGATGGTCTCGCCATCGCCATCGCTCCTTCCAGGGCCAGGGCAGTCGGCAGACCCGGCTGCCTCTACCCGCTCAGCAGCAGCCAGGAGCGTTACAAGGCTTCTTTAATGTTAGTAGGAATTAATGGTGTAA